>NC_091762.1:118496681-119131892 GCF_029378745.1 Bos indicus | reverse complement strand
CTGCCACCAGCACCCCCCTCCCCGAGCTTCCCATGGCGTCCAGAACACAAGTATTCGTGCCTCCGATGGGAAAGCAAACCATCGCCAGGCTTTGAGGGACGAGGGTTACCAACACACGGACACGTGGACAGTCGCTCAGGCTTGAACAAGATGGGAAGGTGTGGGGAGGCCAGGGGTGTGCAAATAGCCACAGGAAAATAAGTGACTCAGTGCACAGGATAGGGTCATAGCAAGATGACTACAAGGCCGACTTGGGATAAACAGCCAGCGAACAGAACCAAGTCTCGTCCCACCCTCTGCCCAAGGGATTTGATAAGAACAGGGACTCGGGAGATAAACATCAAAAATATACAAAAGGCTAAGATCTGAAAACTGGACTCCAGACGTCAGAAAACAAACTGAAACCAGACAGTGTCAATAAAGAACCAGCAAATGAATTACAGACAGCGAAGAGCAAAACGGACAAGGTGGAAATCGAGCCGTTGACACAGAGCTGTGTTCTCAGAGCGTGGTCCCTGGGCCCACGGTGTCAGCATTCTGTCACAAACTCAGATTCTCAGAAGGGCGGGGCCAGCAGCCTGTGGACCGACAGGCCTTCAACGTGACGCCGAGGCCACTGTGTGGGAGCCACTGGCCTCAGAAAGGTTTCAGATGACCCAGTAAATGAAGTAAAACAAGAGGTGTTTATTATGAGTTTTGTAAACCTAAATCACATTAAGAATAAACAAGACAACCCAACATAAGGATAACTGGTGCTCTTGAAGTAATGCACCCAGCAAATGGAGCAGAAAAAGTGTACCTGTGGGGGGTGCATGTACATGCATGCGTGTGCACACGTGTCGTGGCCGTGTGTACACTTGTGGGGTGTACACGTGTGAGTGTGCATGCATACACCTGTATGCGTATGTGTACATCTGCATGAATGTGTGTAGTGGCTCTGTGTACACATACAGGGTGTGTGTGTGTGTGTGTGTGCGTGTGTGTGTGTGCATACATGATGTGATCTTTCAAAATACAAAGCCATTTTAGGGTTTTTTTCCCATTTCAAGGGATTTTTTTTTTTAATCAGAAGTACAGACTGCCAGACTTCGCTGGTAGTACAGTGGTTGGGAGACAGCCTGCCAAAGCAGGGGACACGTGTTCGATGCCTGGTCTGGTAGATGGGCACGTGCCCCAGGGCAACTAAAAGTGCGTGCCACAACAACTGAGCCTGCTCACCCTACAGCCTGCTCACAACTAGAGCGGCCCCTGCTCCCTGCGGCTAGAGAAGGCCCGCACGCAGCAACCAAGAGCTGGCACAGCCATAAATACGTGCATGAATCAATAACAAGGGACCGACTGTTGTGATAACGGAAGTATTTCATGTTTAGAAAATGCAGTAGTTCTGCTTGTTATGTTAAAACTGATGTTAAGTGAAATTAAATATATTTTAAAGTGTTGAGAGCATCCATAGTAAGATTCCATTTTACGAGAGTGCAGCTGCCCTCCTATTGGTACACACTTCAGCGTATCAGGCTCACTTATGTTAATGGCGGTCTTGCTGAAGAGAAGAACTTGGCCGGTTTCCCTTCTTCCCCACGTGGTTCTGTGGTGTGGATGGCGTGGAGGGATGTCTGACACCAGGGATCGAGGTGACCAGGCTCTCGTTCCGGGCCCGCAGTCACGGCTGTACCACAGCCCTCCTCAGTCATTTGCTGACGTTTTTATGTCCTGAGTCACCCGAGCAAAAGGGGCCATGCTCCTGTGCTGAGCACATCTGTGCCGTGTGTGTGTTGTGTGCACATCTGTATTGTGTGTTGTGTGCACATCTGTGCCGTGTGTGTTGTGTGCACATCTGTGCTGTGTGTTGTGTGTACATCTGTGCCACATGTGTTGTGTGCACATCTGTGCCATGTGTACATCTGTATTGTGTGTTGTGTGCATATCTGTGCTGCGTGTGTGTGTTGTGTGCACACCTGTGCTGTGTTGTGTGCACATCTATATTGTGTGTTGTGTGGACATCTGTGCTGTGTGTGTTGTGTGCACATCTGTGCCGTGTGTGTGTTGTGTGCACATCTGTGTTGTGTGTACATCTGTATTGTGTGTTGTGTGCACATCTGTATTGTGTGTTGTGTGCACATCTGTGCCATGTGTGTTGTGTGCACACCTGTGCTGTGTGTTGTGTGCACATCTGTGCCGTGTGTACATCTGTATTGTGTGTTGTGTGCATATCTGTGCTGCATGTGTGTGTTGTGTGCACACCTGTGCTGTGTGTTGTGTGCACATCTGTATTGTGTGTTGTGTGGACATCTGTGCCGTGTGTGTGTTGTGTGCACATCTGTGTTGTGTGTACATCTGTATTGTGTGTTGTGTGCACATCTGTATTGTGTGTTTTGTGCACATCTGTGCTGTGTGTTGTGTGCACATCTGTGCCATGTGTGTTGTGTGCACATCTGTGCTGCGTGTTGTGTGCACATCTGTATTGTGTGTTGTGTGCACATCTGTGCTGTGTGTTGTGTGCACATCTGTGCCGTGTGTGTTGTGTGCACACCTGTGCTGTGTGTTGTGTGCACATCTGTATTGTGTGTTGTGTGCACATCTGTGCTGTGTGTTGTATGCACATCTGTGCCGTGTGTGTTGTGTGCACATCTGTGCTGTGTGTTGTGTGCACATCTATATTGTGTGTTGTGTGTACATCTGTGCTGTGTGTTGTGTGCACACCTGTGCTGCATGTGTGTTGTGTGCACATCTGTGCCGTGTGTTGTGTGCACATCTATATTGTGTGTTGTGTGTACATCTGTGCTGTGTGTTGTGTGCACACCTGTGCTGCGTGTGTGTTGTGTGCACACCTGTGCTGCGTGTGTGTTGTGTGCACATCTGTGCCGTGTGTGTTTTGTGTGCACATCTGTGCTGTGTGTGTTGTGTGTGTGCATTTTGATGCACACACATGGCTACGGGATCCTTGGCCCCTTCTGCTTCCTGGATGTTTCACCCCCGCTGTGTATTTAAGGTCTGTCCTCGCTGTGTGCACCTGCCCCAGGGGAACTGGTGGTGCCAATTCCTTCTGTGGGGATGGACACTCAGGCAAGGCTGCGAGGACAGCCCGCAGCTGAGCAGGGTGTTCCCGCTTCAATACTCAAGGGTATGTTGTCCAGAGAACACGGCCCAGGTCCCCTGATTCTCGCCGTCACAGCTTTGGGCTGTTTCCCAGGCGCGTCCCGCTCCCCGCCGTCCGTGGCTGCTCAGGACCGCTCACTGCCACCTCCACGCACAGCGTCCTCAGCCCATCAACCCGGGTCCATCAGCGTCAGTTCCCTGGGTTCTCTTTGAACCAGTCTGATTCTTAGAGTGAGTAGAATAAAGTCTCCAATGTGTTCCATTTTCTATGTCTCCCAGGGGAGACCTGACCTGACTTTCTTTCTGCAGGTTCTCTTGTCCCCAGAGGGGGCCTGTCTCCTCATGAAGCTGTGTGAAGCTCTGTGGGAAGCATGTCAGAGGAAGAGCTGGCTGACGGGCCAGGCATTGCTGGTCGACGCCAACGTCACCAAGGTCTGCTCTCCCCACCCTCCTGTGCCTCACAGCAGAGGCACCCCTCCGCTGGGCACCCGACCCCACCAGGCCGGGAGAAGAGGGGACACAGCATGTCCAAGGCAGAAGGGCCCCCCTGATGAGAGAATCGCTTCCCTGGTCCTGGGGATGGGTGATGCTCTAGATCAGGGGTCAGCTGACTGTGGCCCGCGGGATGACTCACCACCCGTGTTTGTAAATAATGCTTTATTGGAACGCAGCCTGGCACTTCTGCCAGGCAGTGATGGATCTTTACAGCAGACAGGAGTCTTGCTCACCCGTCTGGGGTGGGGGAGCGTCCATCACGTGAAGCAGACCCACTTGCCACCCAAGCTCGAGGCCTGTCTGGGATCCAGCCCTCTGCCGGGCAGCCGCTTGGATCTGCCTGCTCGGTCTGCACGTGGCGATCTGGGCTGCTCCCCAGCGCAGCCCACCCTACGCGCCGGGCCAGTCCCCTCCCTGACTGCTGCTCCCCGCAGAGCCCTGCTCCCGAGGCCAGTGTCCCACGGGCTCCGCCTTCAGGACTCTGCTTCACACTGACCTCGGGTTTCTCCCGAGTTGCCCACTGCGTTCTCAGCCCCTTTCTGGCTGGCAGAGCTGCCCCTTTCTTGCTGATGTAGAGAAAATCCTTTTCTATTCTAGCAACTGTGCACATTACAAATACCTCCTGCTATTTCTTAAGTGTTTCTGCAGGTCTGGAACCCTTTTTAATGAACCTGCATAATCTTTACCCCCCGAATGAGAATTTTCTTAAAGGTACACACAAGAGTGTGGCAAGCACAGAATTGCTTTGTGCAACGACAGAAGCCTCGGGATGAGCGAACGCCGGGCAGCTGCTCTGGGTTTGGCAGTGTCACTTCCTGGACATGTGAGCCTCGCTGACGGGTGTTTCTGCCTCTCTCCTTCCATGGAGCCCTGCCCGCCTGCTCCCCCCAAACCCACAGTCATTTCAGCAGCCGCCCTGTGCAGGGAGGAGGGCTGCCCAAGTCTACTCCTGGGAGAATTGTTGGAAGGCACCGGGAGGGTGGGGCCTGCGAAGCTGAAGCCCTGTGGACCCTGGGGCACGGCCTCTCTCCCTCCTCGGCGACCCCCAGGGAGGATGGGTGCCATCTGCCGGGACCCTGACTGGATGCAGGCCCCAGACCTGCCCTGTCTGGATGCTCAGGGCCGCCTGTGTGACGGTCCCTCCACCGAGTGATGTTTCTCCCAGCTTTATGACTGAACAGGAACCAGATGGTGGACCGGAGGCCCTGCTGGCCTGCATCACCATCAGGTGTTTATGGGCACAAGCTTGCCAGTGGACACTCCTGCACCCCTGCCCGCAAGCCCCAGGCAGCCCATCTCCCCTGGCCACCCTGGTCTAGGGGTGCAACCTCGCAGGACTACAAGCTGGAACTCGACCTGGCCAATGCCCCTGTGTCCCCATCTAGCAGCATGGCCCTGCAGCTTGGTGGGACCCAAGGCAGCAACTGCCTGGAGCCCAGGGGGCAGGGAGTGGATGTGTCCTCCGTATAGACATGGGGTCCCTTCCTGCACTACCTGTACAGCCTCTGGTCAAATGGGGAGCGAGCCCCCCGTTAGATGAGCCACAGGACACGCATGACAGCTTGTGACCCCGTGAACTCTTTGGCAGTGATACTAGGTCTGGGCACTGGGTCATTATCTGCCAGCACGGCTGACAGCTGAAGATCTTGGGTGGCCGGCCTGGTCAGGTGTGTTTCAGCAGCAGCAACACAAATGTCCCAACAACGTGAACAGGTACTGGGGACCTGGCGTGAGAAGGCTGGGAGCTAGACGCTACTCTCCAGGGCGGGGACTGTGACCTGGGGACCCCATGGTGACAGTGTGCTGAATCGGGGTGCTGGGAGCAGCTGTGAGGCGTGTCACAATCTGCTACAAAGAAGGTTAGTGAGCTCCCACCGGAGTGGTTGAAAACAGACTCAGACAGTAACAAGTGTTGGCATGGATGTGGAGAAGCTGGACTCCTGGTTGCGGATGATGGCAATGGAAACGGGCAGCTGTTCCGTAGACAGCGAGTCACCCGTGACCCGGGAGTTCCACCCCTAGGTTTACACTCGAGTGAAATGGAAGCACACGTGCACACAAACCCCTGCACAGAGGCGTTCAAGCAGCCAAGGGGGGCCCCCGGAGTCCCTGACACCCCGATAACTCGACACGGCACGGGTGAGGCCTGAAATGTGACACTGCATGGACAAAGCCGCTAGGAGAAAGAGCATGCTTTGCAGGGACGCCTTTATTTGAAACATTCAGAGTTTCAAAGCCAGAGAGGCAGAAGGCAGTTAGTGGTTGTCAGGGGCTGGGTGGGTGGTGGGGGTGGGGTGATGGCCAGAGGGCAGGAGGGGTCCCTTGGGGAAGGGGGAATGTTCTAGCGTTGGATTGCTGCACGACTCTGTCAACTGGTGAAAAGTCATTAAGTTGCGTTCTTAAAATAGGTGAATTTTATGGTATGTGAGTTATGCCTCTATAAAGCTGTTAAAAAAAACAGTGGAAAAAGATCAAGTTAATGGGATCCAGTCTGCATGTTACCGAGGGCTTTGTCAATGTCAGCTGAGTGGAGACTGTCTCCAGGTGGCGGCTGCTGGCTGAGCCTCTGTGTCCTTCCAGGGACCTGAGGCTCCATGTGTGTTTCCAGCTTGGGGAGGTGACGAGAGGCTCACAGGACCAGGGTCTCTGCTTCTCTGTCATCAAGGAGACCTGGGGCTGACAGGGAGAGCTTGGGCTGGCCTAGCCAGAGGCGCTTCTGGACAGAGCTGACACCAAGGCCCAGTGCACAGCCTCCCGGAGCACCGAGGGGCTTTGATGGCAGCAGGCCGGCTGCCGCCCCGACAGTTGGGGCTCACTCTTCCCGCTCCTCAGAGGGCTAGCCCTGGACCGAGGCACCGTCTTCCTGGGAGCAGGCCTGCGGCAGAGGACCCGCCCAGGCTACGAGCCACCTGGGGCCTCGGGGCCCCTCCAGGTGATGGGGTCCAAGCCCTGAGCCCTGCTTGCTGCCTGTCACCTGGAGAAGCATTTCTAGGGGGAGACCAGCTATTCAGACATCCTCCACCCGGGCCCCAGCTGCCTCGGCCTGGACAGAACGGGGAGAAGTGGGCCTAGCAAGAAAATCCCTGCAGTGCAGAGGGGGCCTTGCTCGCCTGAGAGGCCCGTCACAGGGAGCCCCACGCTGCCCTCCTGGGGCCAGCTCCCTGCAGCCCATGCCACACACCTACCTCTGCGGTGGCAAGGCCCCAGGCATCAAGGCCATGAAGACCTCCCAGTGCCCTGGACTTAGGAGAGCTGCGATCTCCCTGGCCCCTGCTGCCCCAGCGGTTCTGTTTCAGCGGGGCTAGTGCGGCCATTTGTGAGCAGGGACGAGACCGGCTCTCGGAGCGGCTAGACGGTGGGAGAGGAAACTGCAGGAAATGGGAGGACATGATGGAGCCAGGGACAGCCCTGACCACACGTGTAACAGGGATCATTTATGTCTTTCCTTAAGAAGGCTGGTGGGTGAATGCCCTGCTTGTCCAGCAGGGCCAGACGTGCTCATGTTTCATCCGTGCCTTGTGGAAGAGCAGGTCTTCAACCTGGGAGCTGCAGAGGAGGGATCTGTTCTCATCACTGACAGCTGAGGGCCACCGCCTTCCTGGTCATGTCCAGACAAGGTTCATGAGGGGACTCCCTGCTCCATGCTCGGTGAGGAATACACACACGACGTCCGTAGTTATTATGGTCATGTTTCTGGAAGACTCAACTGAAATTCAAAGCACAGTTGAGACGTCTGCTTTTCTACAGAATTCATTGTAGCTCTTCGTACTGTTCATGGGGTTCTCACAGCAAGAACAGTGGAGTGGTTTTCCATGTCCTCCTCCAAGACAGGAGGAAAATGGTTTGCCATTTCCCTTTCTCCCTTGCTTTCTGCTCCTCATCTTTTATCAGCTATTTGTAAGGCCGCCTCAGACAACCACATTGCCTTCTTGCATTTCTTTTTCTTGGGGATGGTTTTGGTCACTGCCTCCTGAACAACGTTACAATCCTCTGTCCGTAGTTCTTCAGGCACTCGTCTATCAGAACTGATCCCCTTGCATCTATTGGTCATTTACACTGTAATATCATGAGGGGTTTGATTTTGGTTATACTTGAATGACCTACTGAATTTAGGTTATACCCGAATTTCCCTACTTTTTTCCATTTAAGTCTGAATTGGGCAATAAGGAGTTCATCATCTGAGCCACGGTCAGCTCCTGGTCTTGTTTTTGCTGACTGTATAGAGCTCCATCTTTGGCTGCAAAGAATATAATCAATCTGATTTTGGTTTTGGCCATCTGGTGATGTCCATGTGTAGAGTCATCCTTCGTGTTGTTGGAAGAGGGTGTTTGCTATGACCAGTGCTTTCTCTTGGCAAAACTCTGTTAGCCTTTGACCTGCTTCATTTTGTACTCCAAAGCCAAACTTCCCTGTTACTCCAGGTATCTCTTGACTTCCTACTTTTGCATTCCCATCCCCTATGATGAAAAGGACATCTTTTTTTTTTTTTTTTTGTCATCATTCTAGAAGGTCTTGTAGGTCTTAATGTAACTGGTCAACTTCAGCTTCTTCAGCATCAGTGGTTGAGACACAGACATGGATTAGTCTGATATTGAAATGTTTGCCAGGGAAAAAACTGAGATCATTCTGGCATTTTTAAGATTGCACCCAAGTACTGCATTTTGGACTCTTTTGTTGACTGAGGCCTACTCCATTTATTCTAAGGGATTCTTACCCACAGTAGTAGATATAATGGTTAGTTCAGTTCAGTCACTCAGTCGTGTCTGACTCCTTGCAACCCCATGGACTGAAGCATACCAGGCTTCTCTGTACATCAGCAACTCCTGGAGCTTACTCAAACTCATATCTATTGAGTTGGTGATGCTATCCAACCATCTCATCCTCTGTCATCTCCTCCTCCTGCCTTCAATCTTGCCCAGCATCAGAGTCTTTTCCAATGAGTGAGTTCTTTGCATCACGTGGCCAAAGTATTGGAGTTTCAGCTTCAGCATCAGTCCTTCCACTGAATATTCAGGACTGATTTCCTTTAGGATGGACTGGTTATATCTCCTTGCAGTCCAAGGGACTCTCAACAGTCTTCTCCAACACCACAGTTCAAAAGCGTCAATTTTTCGGTGCTCAGATTGCTTTAGAGTCCAACTCTCCATCCATACATGACCACTGGGAAAACCAAAGCTTTGATTAGATGGACCTTTGTTGGCAAAGTAATGTCTCTGCTTTTTAATATGCTGTCTAGGTTGGTCATAACTTTTCTTCCAAGGAGCAAGTGTCTTTTAATTGCATGGCTGCAGCCACCATCTGCAGTGATTTTGGAGCCCCCCAAAATAAAATCTGTCACTGTTTCCATTGTTTCCCCATCTATTTGCCATGAAGTGATGGGACCAGATGTCATGATCTTAGTTTTCTGAATGTTGAGCTTTAAGCCAACTTTTTCACTCTGCTCTTTCACTTTCATCAAGAGGCTTTTGAGTTCCTCTTCACTTTCTGCCATAAGGGTGGTGTCATCTGCATATCTAAGGTTCTTGTTATTTCTCCCAGCAATCTTGATTTCAGCTTCTGCTTCTTCCAGTCCAGCATTTCTCATGAGGTACTCTGCATGTAAGTTAAATAAGCAGGGTAATAATATACAGCCTCGACGTACTCCTTTCCCAATTTGGAACCAGTCTGTTCTAACTGTTGCTTCTTAACCTGCATACAGATTTCTCAAGAGGCAGGTCAGGTGGTCTGATGTTCCTATCTCTTTAAGAACTTTCCACAGTTTGTTGTGATCCACACAAAGGCTTTGGCATAGTCAATAAAGCAGAAATAGATGTTTTTCTGGAACTCTTGCCTTTTTGATGACCCAGCAGATGTTAGCACTTTGATCTCTGGTTCCTATGCTTTTTCTAAATCCAGCTTGAACATCTGGAAGTTCATGGTTCATGTACTGTTGAAGCCTGGCTTGGAGAATTTTGAGCATTACTTTGCTAGTGTGTGAGACAAATGCAATTGTGCGGTAGTTTGAGCATTCTTTGGCATTACCTTTTCTTGGGATTGGAATGAAAACTGACCTTTTCCAGTTCTGTGGCTACTGATTGGTTTTCCAAATTTGCTGGCATATTGAGTGCAAAACTTGCACAGCATCATCTTTTAGGATTTGAAATAGCTCAACTGGAATTCCATCACCACCACTAACTTTGTGCATCGTGATGCTTCCTAAGGCCCACTTGACTTCACACTCCAGGATGTCTAGTTCTAGGTGAGTGATCACACCGTCATGGTTATCTGGGTCATGAAGATCTTTTTTGTATAGTTCTTCTGTGTATTCTTGCCACCTCTTCTTAATATCTTCTGCTTCTGTTCAGTTCAGTTCAGTTGCTCAGTCGTGTCCGATTCTTTGTGACCCCATGAATAGCAGCATGCCAGGCCTCCCTGTCCATCACCAACTCCCGGAGTTCACTCAGACTCATGTCCATCAAGTCAGTGATGCCATCCAGCCATCTCATCCTCTGTCGTCCCCTTCTCCTCCTGCCCCCAATCCCTCCCAGCATCAGAGTCTTTTCCAATGAGTCAACTCTTCGCATGAGGTGGCCAAAGTATTGAAGTTTCAGCTTTAGCATCATTCCTTCCAAAGGACACCCAGGACTGATCTCCTTCAGAATGGACTGGTTGGATCTCCTTGCAGTCCAGGGACTCTCAAGAACCACAGTTCAAAAGCATCAATTCTTTGGCACACAGCCTTCTTCACAGTCCAACTCTCACATCCATACATGACCACAGGAAAAACCATAGCCTTGACTAGATGGACCTTTGTTGGCAAAGTTATGTCTCTGCTTTTCAATATGCTATCTAGGTTGGTCATAACTTTCCTTCCGAGGAGTAAGCGTCTTTTAATTTGATGGCTGCAGTCACCATCTGCAGTGATTTTGGAGCCCAGAAAAATAAAGTCTGACACTGTTTCCACTGTTTCCCCATCTATTTCCCATAAAGTGATGGGACCAGATGTCATGATCTTCGTTTTCTGAATGTTGAGCTTTAAGCTAACTTTTTCACTCTCCTCTTTCACTTTCATCAAGAGGCTTTTGAGTTCCTCTTCACTTTCTGCCATAAGGGTGGTGTCATCTGCATATCTGAGGTGATTGATATTTCTCCTGGCAATCTTGATTCCAGCTTGTGCTTCTTCCAGTCCAGCGTTTCTCATGATGTCCTCTGCATAGAAGTTAAATAAGCAGAGTGACAATATACAGCCTTGACGTACTCCTTTTCCTATTTGGAACCAGTCTGTTGTTCCATGTCCAGTTCTAACTGTTGCTTCCTGACCTGCATACAGATTTCTCAAGAGGCAGATCAGGTGGTCTGGTATTCCCATCTCTTTCAGAATTTCCCACAGTTTATTGTGATCCACACAGTCAAAGGCTTTGGCATAGTCAATAAAGCAGAAATAGATGTTTTTCTGGAACTCTCTTGCTTTTTCCATGATCCAGCAGATGTTGGCAATTTGATCTCTGGTTCCTCTGCCTTTTCTAAAACCAGCTTCAACATCAGGAAGTCCACGGTTCATGTACTGCTGAAGCCCAGCTTGGAGAATTTTGAGCATTACTTTACTAGCATGTGAGATGAGTCCAATTGTGTGGTAGTTTGAGCATTCTTTGGCATTGCCTTTTCTTGGGATTGGAATGAAAACTGACCTTTTCCAGTCCTGTGGCCACTGCTGAGTTTTCCAAATTTGCTGGCATATTGAGTGCAGCACTTTCACAGCATCATCTTTCAGGATTTGAAATAGCTCAACTGGAATTCTATCACCTCCACCAACTTTGTTTGTAGTGATGCTTTCTAAGGCCCACTTGACTTCTCACATTCTAGGATGTCTGGCTCTAGATCAGTGATCACACCATCGTGATTATCTGGGTCATGAAGATCTTTTTTGTACTTAATACACAGAAATGTGTATTCTTGCCACCTCTTCTTAATATCTTCTGCTTCTGTTAGGTCCCTACCATTTCTGTCCTTTATTGAGCCCATCTTCGCATGAAATGTTCCCTTGGTATCTCTAATTTTCTTGAAGAGATCTCTAGTCTTTCCCATTCTGTTGTTTTCCTCCATTTCTTTGCACTGATTGCTGAGGAAGGCTTTTTTATGTCTTCTTGCTATTCTTTGGAACACTGCATTCAGATGCTTATATCTTTCCTTTTCTCCTTTGCTTTTTGCTTCTCTTCTTTTCACAGCTATTTGTAAGGCCTCCCCAGACAGCCATTTTGCTTTTTTGCATTTCTTTTCCATGGGGATGGTCTTGATCCCTGTCTCCTGTACAATGTCACGAACCTCATTCCATAGCTCATCACGCACTCTACTATCAGATCTAGGCCCTTAAATCTATTTCTCACTTCCACTGTATAATCATAAGGGATTTGATTTAGGTCATACCTGAATGGTCTAGTGGTTTTCCCTACTTTCTTCAACTTAAGTCTGAATTTGGTAATAAGGAGCTCATGATCTGAGCCACAGTCAGCTCCTGGTCTTGTTTTTATTGACTGTATAGAGCTTCTCCATCTTTGGCTGCAAAGAATATAATCAATCTGATTTTGGTGTTGACCATCTGGGTGATGTCCATGTGTAGAGTCTTCTCTGGTGTTGTTGGAAGAGGGTGTTTGCTATGACCAGTACATTTTCTTGGCAAAACTCTATTAGTCTTTGCCCTGCTTCATTCCATATTCCAAGGCCAAATTTGCCTGTTACTCCAGGTGTTTCTTGACTTCCTACTTTTGCATTCCAGTCCCCTATAATGAAAAGGACATCTTTTTTGGGTGTTAGTTCTAAAAGGTCTTGTAGGTCTTCATAGAACCATTCAACTTCAGCTTCTTCAGCGTTACTTGTTGGGGCATAGACTTGGATTACTGTGATATTGAATGGTTTGCCTTGGAAACAGAGATCATTCTGTCGTTTTTGAGATTGCATCCAAGTACTGCATTATGGACTCTTTTGTTGACCATGATGGCTACTCCATTTCTTTTGAGGGATTCCTGTCTGCAGTAGTAGGTGTAATGGTCATCTGAGTTAAATTCACCCATTCCAGTCCATTTCAGTTCGCTGATTCCTAGAATGTCGACGTTCACTCTTGCCATCTCTTGTTTGACCACTTCCAATTTGCCTTGATTCATGGACCTGACATTCCAGGTTCCTATGCAGTATTGCTCTTTACAGCATCGGACCTTGCTTCTATCACCAGTCACATCCACAGCTGGGTATTCTTTTTGCTTTGGCTCCATCCCTTCATTCTTTCTGGAGTTATTTCTCCACTGATCTCCAGTAGAATATTGGGCCCCTACTGACCTGGGGAGTTCCTCTTCCAGTATCCTATCATTTTGCCTTTTCATACTGTTCATGGGGTTCTCAAGGCAAGAATACTGAAGTGGTTTGCCATTCCCTTCTCCAGTGGACCACATTCTGTCAGATCTCTCCATCATGACCCGCACGTCTTGGGTGGCCCCACGGGCATGGCTTAGTTTCACTGAGTTAGACAAGGCTGTGGTCCTAGTGTGATTAGATTGACTAGTTTCCTGTGAGTATGGTTTCAGTGTGTCTGCCCTCTGATGTCCTCTTGCAACGCCTACCATCTTACTTGGGTTTCTCTTACCTTGGGCATGGGGTATCTCTTCATGGCTGCTCCAGCAAAGTGCAGTCGCTGCTCCTTACCTTGGATGAGGGGTATCTCCTCACTGCCGCCCTTCTTGACCTTCAACGTGGGATAGCTCCTCTAGGCCCTCCTGCGCCTGTGCAGCCACTGCTCCTTGGACATGGGGTTGGTCCTCCCGGCCGCTGCCCCTGGCCTCGGGCGTGGGGTAGCTCCTCTCGGCTGCCGCCCCTGACCTCAGACTTTGGTAGCTCTTCTCGGCTGTTCCTGTGCCATCGCAGCCTGGGACTCTCGGCCACTGCCCCTGACCTTGGATGTGGGGTACCTCCTCTTGGCCAAGCTTAAGTGCGCTGGTCACAGCCGCCTGCGCTTCTGTTAGGTGCATACCATTTCTGTCCTTTATCGAGGCCATCTTTGCATGAAATGTTCCCTTGGTATCTCTCATTTTCTTGAAGAATCTCTAGTCTTTCCCATTCTATTATTTTCCTCTATTTCTTTGCATTGATCACTGAGGAAGGCTTTCTTTCTTACCTCTCCTTGCTATTCTTTGGAATTTTGCATTCAAATGGGTATATCTTTCCTTTTCTCCTTTGCCTTTCGCTTCTCTTCTTTTCACAGCTATTTGTAAGACCTCCCTAACCCTAACCCTAACCTATTTGTAAGACAACCATTTTGCCTTCCTGGATATATACTGCCTTCCTCAGTGAACAGTACAAAAAATAAAGGAAAACAACAGAATGGAAAAGACTAGAGATCTATTCAAAAAAATTGATGATATCAAGGGAACATTTCATGAAAGGATGGGCACAATAAAGGACAGAAACGATAAAGCCCCAACAGAAGCAGAAGATAGTAAAAAGAGGTGGCAAGAATACACAGAAGAACTATACAAAAAAAGGCCTTAATGACCCAGATAACCATAATGGTGTTGTCACTCACCTAGAGCCTGATATCCTGGAGTGTGAAGTCAAGTGGGCCTTAGGAAGCATCACAGCAAACAAAGCTAGTGGAGGTGATGGAATTCCAGCTGAATTATTTAAAATCCTAGAAGATGCTGCTGCTAAAGTGCTGCACTCAATATGTCAGCAAATTTGGAAAACTCAGCAATGGCTACAGGACTGGAAAAGGTCAGTTTTTATTCCAACCCCAAAGAAGTGAACTCACTCAGTCATGTCTGACTCTTTGCAACCCCATGGGCTGTAGCCTACCAGGCTCCTCCATCCATGGGATTTTCCAGGCAAGAGTACTGGAGTGGGTTGCCATTTCCTTCTCCAGGGGATCTTCCCAACCCAGGGATCGAACCCAGGTCTCCTGCATTGTAGGCAAACGCTTTACCATCTGAGCCACCGGGGAAGTCAGTCCCAAAGAAGGGCAATGCCAAAGAATGCTCACACTGCCGCACAGCTGTGCTCATTTCCCATGCTGTAAGGTGATGCTCAAAACCTTTCAAGCCAGGCTTCAGCACTACATGAACTGAGAACTTCCAGACGTACAAGCTGGGTTCAGAAAAGGCAAAGGAACTAGAGATCAAATTGGCAACATCCACTGGCTCACAGAGAAATCAAGGATATTCCAGAAAAACTTCTATTTCCACTTCATTGACTAAGCTAAAGACTTTGACTGTATCAATCAAAACAAACTGTGGAAAATTCTTAAAAAGATGGGAATACTAGACCACCTTATCTTTCTCCTGAGAAACCTGTATGTGGGTCAAGAAACAATAGTTAGAACCTTATATGGAATGACTAGTTCAAAACTGGGAAAGGAGTATGACAAGGCTATATATTATCACCCTGTTTATTTTACTTATATACAGAGTACATCATGCAAAATATGGGCTGGATGAATCACAATCTGGAATCAAGACTGCCAGAAGTATCAACAGACTCGGATATGAAGATGATACCACTCTAGTGGCAGAAATTGAAGAAGAACTAAAGAACCTCTTGATGAGGGTGAAAGAGGAGAGTGAAAAAGCTGGCTTAAAATTCAGCATTCAAAAAACTAAGATCATGGCATCCAGTCCTATCACTTCATGGCATGTAGCCAGGAAAAAGTAGAAGCAGTGACAGATTTTATTTTCTTGGGCTCCAAAGTCACTGGGGACATTGACTGCAGCCGTGAAATTAAAAGATGCTTGCTCCTTGGAAGGAAACCTATGACAAACCGAGACAGCATATTAAAAGGTGAAGATGTCACTTTGCCGACAAAGGCCCATCTAGTCAGAGCTATGGTTTTTCCAGCAGTCATGAATGGATGTAAGAGTTGGACCATAAAGAAGGCTGACTTCCGAAGAATTTATGCTTTTGAACTGTGGTGCTGGAGAAGACTCTTGAGAGTTCCTTGGACGGCAAGTACTCAAACCAATCAATACTAAAGGAAATTAACCCTGAATCTTCATTGGAAGGACTGATGCTGAAGCCGAAGCTCCAATACTTCGGCCACCTGGTGGGAAGAGCTGACTCACTGGAAAACACCCTGATGGTGGGAAAGATGAGGCAAAAGGAGAAGAGGGCCACCAAGGATCAGATATTTAGATAGCATCACCGATTCAATGGACTAGAATCTGAGCAAACTCTAGGAGACAGTGAAGGGCAGGGAAGCCTGGTGTGCTGCAGTCCAAGGGGCCGCAAAAAGTTGGATATGTTGGATGTGACTTAGCGAGTGAATAAAAACAAATAAATGAAAACTAGAGGTGGACTACTGCTTCTTTTGAACCCGCTCCAGTGTTCTTGCCTGGAGAATCCCAGGGACGGGGGAGCCTGGTGGGCTGCCGTCTATGGGGTCGCACAGAGTCGGACACGACTGAAGCGCCTTAGCAGCAGCAGTGCTTCTTTTGAGGGAACTTCTGGCTGAGCTACTTCAAAATAAGTACTTCAGAGTTTATCAGGAAAAGTATGACAATCTTTGCCTCACTGTTTGCTACTCTGTCTATTCTAAGGATTTTCCAGACATCTTTATCATATATGGCTACTTTTCCAGATAAACAGACACTGCACAACAAAAAAACAGTTAACTTTATCCCTCTGGCTTTATTAAGGCCAAATTTAATCAGGTTCAATCTACTTCTGTTCTCAAGCTTCTCTAATTTGCTCATCTGTAATGTAAGCACATTCATGTTTTTCACTATGAGAAAAAATAGGATATTAAAATTGTTTTTCTCTGTTCTTGAAAAGTCATCGAAGGTAATTCATCTCACATAATTTTAATGATAGATTTTTTAATAAAAATAGAATCTGTTATTTAATAGAAACTTGAATAATTAGCCACTTAGATGTGTATATTTACATTTTAAAGAAAGAATGTTCAAGCACATCTGAGCACTGAGAAGATTTCCATATTGCTCTAAGCAATGAAAAGACAGCTACCAAGTTGAGACAAAGTATTTTCATGCCAGGATCCTCAGGCATTGATGGGAGAATTTAAGTATTTTCATTAACTGCTTAATAATTTGTTGCAAAAAAAAGATAATTCAGTGTTGAAAATAGAATTCCTTACAAATTAAGAGAAAATGTTTGTTCTTTAAAAACACATAATAAAAATGATAAATGTTTTGTTTTCCTTCTCTCCATTACAGAAAATTTAAAAACACTTTAAAAAATAGAGAGAATAAAATGATGTACCTATAACCCAGATGCAAACGTTTTAAATGTTTCCAATCTTGTTTCATCCATTCCCTTGCCCCCTTTTCTAAAATCGATTAAATGTCAAACATCCTGTCATTTTGCCTGTAGACACTTCCGCTTGCATCTTTAATTGATAAAGATTTTTCCTCCACAACCACCACACACACTTTTGTCATCTGACTAAGTTAATAAGACTTGCTTTATACCATCAAACACAAGTTCATGTTCAAATGTCCCTAATTATCCACTCATCATCGACTCAACAGACATGAGTTTGAGCAAACTCTGGGGGACAGTGAAGGACAGGGAAGCCTAGCGTGCTGCAGTCCAAAAGTTTGCAGAGTCGGATATGACCGAGCGACTGAACAACAACAAAAATTACCCAGGAAGGTGTTTCATAGGTGATCTGAATCAAGATTCAAACAACCCACCTTGCAATAGGCTGTGAAGTGTCCTTTACTCTCTCTTCTACCCTTCCTTTCATTCCCTGTGCCCTGGACTTCTTGGAGAAAACAGGTCACAGACCCTGCGGAGTGTCCCATGATCTGGATTTGCTTACCTGTGTCCTTGCTGTGTCATTCAGCTTGTTCCTCTCTCTCCACATTTCCTGCAAGTTGCAATTAGGACTAGAGGCTGAGTTGCTTTCAGGTTCATTTTTAGAGAACATTGAGTAGGTGATGCTATGGACGTCTTACCATATCGAATCTTGATGTTTGTGGTACCTGGTTGTTCCACTTATAATAAGGCCAAGAATGACCAGTAACTCAGGTGGTATTCAATGGAAGCTAAGTTGTTTTTCTTCTGAACATTTATGAGACAGAAATATTCTTGGTTTTGCCATCAATCTTGATAAAGACATATGTGAGGTTAGGCAGCCTTGTTGGGGATGTCCATGGGGCAGGGGAGGTCACTGCATCCCCTGGCATAGAATATTCATCTCTGGATCCCAGCTGACCCAGGGCACAGATGGGTCAGCTGTGCTCAGCTGTCTCCTGGGTTCCCTGTGCTCAGCATGGACTGGTCATGGAGAAGACACCTAAGTGCCTGTGAACAACTCAGCGAATGGAAGCAAGGGGCCTCACAGGCATCCTGGGGAGGAAGAATGAGGTGTGAGCTGGACTGGCAATGCTAGGGATGAAGAAGAGGATGAAGCCAAGGCTCTTCTCTTCAGGGCACAGTCAGCCTTGGGGCTAGAATGGGTGTTGGGGAGAAGAGGAAGGGGAAACAGGTTCCAGGTTTCTGGTTTGGGTGACTGGGCAGAAGGAGTGCCTGGAGAAGGGGGTCAGGTTTGTTGGGTAGCAACTGCAGGATCTACTGGGGACCTTCTGAATTTCAGGTACTTCAGGAGCCTTGCTGTAGACCCACCCATCATAGAAGAGGGCACCTCGTGGGGCAATTGGTGGCCCCTAAGTTTCAGCCTGTGCCGTGAGAAAGATGGGACATCATCAAGAGACTCATGGGCAGAGAAGAGGTGAGGATGTTAGAACAGGGGGTCCATGGAGAGGTGAAAAGGGAGAGTCGCAGAGACCAGAGGACAGCTGAGAGGTGGTGCCATCACAGGGATGGGGGCGGGGGGGGTGCTGACGGAGCAACATGGGCGGAGAAGCAGACAGAAGCATGCCCTGAAGGGGCCCGTTGGAAGTGAGAAGAGGACACAGGCCAGAACCACTAATGAGGTAGAAGAAACAGGCCTTGGAGACAAACCTGAGACTGGGGGCTGAGGGCACGGAGGTCTGGGGGAAGCAGCGACCTGACTCTCGCCCTCTGGAGCAGTGAGAGGTGGGGCGGTGGACAAGGGAGGCCAGGGCCAGCGGGAGGGGGGGACCACGAGAGAGTGGGAGGGCGGAGCTCAGACACGCGCCACTCCCAGCGCTCGCCCTCCGCACCGCCAACATCCACAGTCACATGGGGGCTGCCATATTGGCACACTAGACCCCACCCCTGGTCTCAGCCAATTGGCTCAGGGATGAGCACGTGACCCAAAGCAGTCCAATCAGGGCCCTTCCGTGCAGATTCCGCACTGTCCTTGCAGGTGCCGTAAGGCCTTTCCAGCCGCTTGCTGCGTGGGAAGTGGAGATGTTTGGCCAGCGTCACTCTCCCTGCCTTCTGGCTCTTTGTTGGGTCTGGCAGGTGGGAAAGCCCAGCAGGAGACTGGAGGAGAGGTCCCACCAGTCAGGGTACTTGTTCCCTGCTGGCTGCACCCCGGGTGGTTTCCTGTCCCTGGTCACAGCCCCCCAGGGCAGCAGCTCCTTGGATCAGCACTCACACCTCTGGCCAGGGGAGCTGTTGCCCTCTGCACTACCCTCGGACCTGGGCTCTCACCTGTACTTCACTTATCCTCTGTGTGTCCACCCAGACGGTCTGTGTAATAAGCGCCCCCTGAAGTACCCTAATGGACTGTGCCGTCTGGTTTCTGTCGGGACCCTGGTCTCCCATGGAGATGGTGAACCAGAGCAGAGGAGAAGACTCGGAACTTGCCTGGGTGGCAGAGCTAAGGCACTGAGGCAAGCCCAGTGGCTCATGGGCTGGGAGTGAGGCCGATGAAGGAGACCCAGAGTGAGGAGCTGGGGGACAGGCTTCTCCCTTCTCTGGTCCCCGCCCTTGTACTCAGAGCTGTCCCCCAAATCCCTGCATAAATTTGCTTTTCGGCTTAAATCACCACAGTTTGTTCTCTTCTGTGCAACTGAAAGTCCCAGCTGACACGTCACCACAGAACAGAAAGTCTAGAAACGGGTCAGGCGGCTTTGGCATGCGTGCCCCCCTTTCAGCTGTTAACTTTTCCACACATCCAGCATTGTAAGATGTTGACTGCGGGTACCAGAGAGAAAGGCGCTCATTACAGAACGAAGCAGGGATGACTCAGGCCGCTGGAGAAGGACGTCCTGTGGCAGGACACAGGCGTGCCCGGAGTTCACGCAGAGAAGACGCTGGCCAACTCAAAACAGGAGGAGAGCTGAACTCTGCTGGTGTGACTGTGAACCAGGATGAGTTTTTGCAGAATTTCTAGGGCTCCCTTGCCTCTTGCCTCCTGTCTTCAGCACCTTCCATCCATTTGACGATCTACGTGCCTCCTGGGCCCCTGGGCCCTGCTGACATCAGTCCTGGGTCCTCCTCATTTTGAAGGCTGTGCTGGAACCCAGAGGAAAGGCTGAGAATGTAATAACTACTTCTTGGAGGTCAGTTTAGATCTGAAATGTCCATGTCATGATGGGTCACAGTCAACTTGGCCAGTGAACAATTTCATACAAAATCTGATGTCCCGGCCAAGCTGTTTTTCAGGTACACAAAAAGCACTTGGAAATGTGAATAATAACTGAAGTTGGGTTTCATGTGAAGATGGTGAGAAATGTGTTTTCAACACTGATATTTGTGATCACTCCAAGAGGCTCCTGGACTCTCCACCAAGAGCCCAGTTAGAGCAGTTTCTCCATGTGAGGGCTGACTGAGGAGCATCTTTCCTCAGTCATGTGCTGAGTGGGATCAGGAACACCCCAGAAGATATCAAGCATGCTTATTTTATGAGCCACAGTCAAACATGCAGGTGCTGCTGCTTTCTTTAGACATTAAAGGAAAACATAACAAAACCTGTCCACTCTGTTGTGTTGTAGCTTAGAAGTTCCAACCCAGGGCTTCCTGAGTTAGCAGAGACGGCGGTGCCACAATGCCCCCAGCTGTGGCTGGATGCTGTCCACACAGCTGCAGAAGCTGCTGTGATGCTGGGGACAAGGTACCCAGAGTTTCTCCTCCCCTTCTTTGCTCTGCTTTATTGAAATGCAAGGTGTGCAGCGGTGCTAAACCCTGGATGGTGTTGCAAGTGAACACATGTCCACCTGTTCTTCTTTGGAAGATGTGATCCTGTCTGTCTGCTCCCCATTCTGTTTGTGGTCCCGGTCTTACAGCCCTTCTGTAATTCTCGACTAATTCCCACATCTCCTTTTTACTACAGGCTCACGAAATTACTTATTCCCATCCTCAGTGTCTAATCTTCTGTCTTCCACAGAACTGCCAGCTCTGTCCACTCTTCTCATGCATGAGAAGCAGCAGCAGCTTGGTCCTAGCTTGTGTTTCTAAGGTAACAACAGGTGTTTTGTTTATGAATCAATTCTTGGAGCGCTGGCTGTTGACTGACCCCAAATAGAGGTTGCTCATTCTGCTTTGTGTCCTGAGATGGCTTCAGCCTTGATCTCTGGGGACAGTGACATCAGGCCTCCTCTACCACTTCAGCGGGCATCTGCCAACACTATCCACAGGCTTTCTCGGGGCTTCACTCAGGGCTGGTGGGCACATCCGAAAGGCTGGCCACCTGGAGCAGCTGTGATTCCAGACTTCTCGGCCTTCCTGTGTGCCTTGGCAGAGCTTGCGTTGGCTGGGATATGGGGGTGGAGGCCACCCCTGGCCCCTGACCTTGACTTTGAGAGTGTCACCATCAAATTCCCCAAGGCCAGGACCCTGACCCCTGCTGGAGCTCCACTCTGCTCATGTTTGAATGGTTTAGATCCAAGGAAGATGAGCCCTTGCCCTCTGGTCAACATGGTGGGGACTCTGGTGGGAGACTTGGCCCCAGCCCAAGTCTATGTCCCTCGTGACTCTTGTTTGCATGCAGGGTGATGGTCTGAACTAAGCTCCAGGCAGGCCTCCACCTGCAGGCACTCATATAAACAGGTCCCCCAGGTGCTATTAAGACCTCACTCAGAAGAGTAGGCACCCAAATACTGCTATCTGGTAGAAAGGAGGCAGCTGGGGTGGGCCTTGAAGGGACAGAGCCAGGGCTCCCCTGGGGAGAGCCACATACCTTGAGTGCTTGAGGGATGGAATTTCAGCCCTGTGGTTGGCCTTTTCTTATGACAGTTTCAGGGCAGGAAGGCAAGGCCTGTATGAGGCTGGGCCAGACATGAGTGGGTCCCATGGACACCCGTGGGATGGGGCTCCAGGCTCACCTTTATAAGTGGGGTTCCTGAAGCCAAGACCAGCCAGACCTCAGAGCAGGACGGGGCCAGCACGTGTTCTGCCCTTCAATCTGGATGGTCCAAGTCTCAGAGCCACGTTCCAGCCACTGCTTAGCACCTGAAGGGCTTCACTGTTGCTCTGGGCTAAGCTCACGTCCCGGCAGTTACTTTCCATGCTTCTCTGTTGCACTGCAGGAGTCCTGCTAAGCTTTTCCCATTTTTTCAGGTGTGAGTTGTTTTCCTATCTGAGTCTTGTTGTGTTCATCTGGCTGTGTTGTGTGTGTGTGTTTTACTTATGTAAAACAAGTAAGTGTACAGTCCAGTGGTTTTCAGTATATTCGCAGGTATATACAACCATCCATAGTAAATTGTAGAACATTTCATGACTCCCGAAAGAAATCCCAAACCCTTTAGCTATCATCCGCATCATCCTCCCATCCCCTCCACCAAGCATAATCTACTTTCTGCCTGTGCTTATTTGCCTTTTCTGGACATTTCTTTGGGGACTGGCTTCTTTCACTTCGAATGATGCTATAGAATCTGTTAGTCTGTCTTTCCCTTTTGTGCTTAAATGGTATTCCACTGTGCGGATGGACCACATTGTGTCCATCCGTCATGAGCTGATGCACTTTTGGCTTCTTCCCACCCTCTGAGAACTGTGAATAACGCCGATACAAGCGTTCATGTGCAAGTTTTCGTGGGGACGTGTGTTTTCATTTCTCCCGATTGTTTCCCTGTGAGTGGAATTGCTGTGTTGTATGGGACTTCCCAGGTGATTCAGCGGTCAAGAATCTGCCTGCCAATGCAGGAGACACAGGACTCTCAGGTTTGATCCCTGGGTGGGGAAGATCCCCGGAGGAGGAAATGACAGCCCACTGCCGTATGCTTGCCTGGAGAATCCCATGGACAGAGGAGCCTGGCGGGCTACAGTCCACACAGTCCCTCAGAGTTGGACCCCACTGAGCACAGAGCACAAGGCATGCACGATGGTGCTTCTGTGTTTACCCGCGGAGATGCCGGACCGTTTTCTGAAGTGACTGCACCATTTACCTTCCCACCCCCCGGCCGCAGTGCACAGACAGCCTGATTTCTCCTCATGCTCAGCCACACTGGCGTTCCTTTATAATTCTTTGTATTTTTGTGAGATTGGGCGCCATGGCCCCTCGTTTTCTTTTCTGATTCTAGAAGTTTTCCTCTCCCGTTTTTCTCTTGGCCAGTCTGGCTATTAGCTTGTTGCTTCTGTTTGCTGTTTTCAGGAACCAGTTTTGGCTGCATTGATTTTTCTCCATTGCTTCTCTAGTCCCTGTTTCGTTCATTTCCAGACTAGCAATGTTTCCTTCCCTCTGCTTTTTCAAGAGCCAATGTGTCTTTCTTTCTTCAGTGTCTTAAGGAGGAAGGTTAGAAAGGTGGGGACATTTCCTTCTCGGCGTAGTCACCGATGACAACGCACTTGCTCCTGAGCTCTGCCTCAGCCCCGCCCCGCGTCTTGCTGTGTCATGTCAGGTTATCATTTATCCCGAAGAATTTCAAGATGTCCTTTTGCTTTCTTCTTCAGCTTATTTAATTCCCACATATTTGCACCTCTCCCAGATTTCTTTCTGCTGTTGACGTCCATTCCATCGTGGTCCCTGAACGCAGTCGTGTTTCTGTCCAGCTGCGTTCACGGAGGTTGACTGGTGGCCGAGCACGCGCTCCCTCTTAGTGTCCATGCGCCTTCCGGAGGCGGGCGTGCCCTGCAGCTGCTGGGCGTGGCCTTCTCACACATCTGTCACCGCGTTATTTAAATCTTCCCTCTGTTTCCCCATGGTTGACAGCCGGGGCACTGAGACCTCCAGCTACTGTTGGAGTGTGGAGGTGCCTCTTTTCTCCTCGTTTCTGCTCATTTTTGCTTCCTGAGCAGCACTGTCTATTGTCAGGTACTCTTCCCGATGGGTTGACCCTTTCCCTGTTTTAAAGTGTCACTGTTTATCCCTAGTAGTATTTTTGTTTCCAATTCAATTTTGTTATTAAAGCGGACACTCCAGCCTCCTTGTGACTGCTGCCACGTGCTGTAATTTTCCATCATGTAGTTCCATGGATTTACAATCTGCCTGCATCTTTGATCTAAAGTGTGTCTCACAAAGACAGCTTGTGCCTCGCACTTGTGAGGCAGTTCAGTTCAGTTCAGTACTCAGTCGTGTCCGACTCTTTGCGACCCCATGAATTGCAGCACACCAGGCCTCCCTGTCCATCATCAACTTCCGGAGTTCACCCAGACTCACATCCATCGACTCAGTGATGCCATCCAGCCATCTCATCCTCTGTCGTCCTCTTCTCCTCCTGCCCCCAATCCCTCCCAGCATCAGAGTCTTTTCCAATGAGTCAACTCTTCGCATGAGGTGGCCAAAGTACTGGATTTTCAGCTTTAGCATCATTCCTCCCAAAGAAATCCCAGGGCTATCTCCTTCAGAATGGACTGGTTGGATCTCCTTGCAGTCTAAGGGACTCTCAAGAGTCTTCTCCAACACCACACTTCAAAAGCATCAATTCTTCGGCGCTCAGCCTTCTTCACAGTCCAACTCTCACATCCATACATGACCACTGGGAAAAACCATAGCCTTGACTAGATGGACTTTTGTTGGCAAAGTAATGTCTCTGCTTTTCAATATGCTATCTAGGTTGGTCATAACTTTCCTTCCAAGGAGTAAGTGTCTTTTAATTTCATGGCTGCAGTCACCATCTGCAGTGATTTTGGAGCCCAGAAAAATAAAGTCTTACACTGTTTGCACTGTTTCCCCATCTTTTTCCCATGAAGTGATGGGACCAGATACTATGAACTTCGTTTTCTGAATGTTGAGCTTTAAGCCAACTTTTTCACTCTCCACTTTCACTTTCATCAAGAGGCTTTTGAGTTCCTCTTCACTTTCTGCCATAAGGGTGGTGTCATCTGCATATCTGAGGTTATTTATATTTCTCCCGGCAATCTTGATTCCAGCTTGTGTTTCTTCCAGTCCAGCGTTTCTCATGATGTACTCTACATATAAGTTAAATAAGCATGGTGACAATATACAGCCTTGACGTACTCCTTTTCCTATTTGGAACCAGTCTGTTGTTCCATGTCCACTTCTAACTGTTGCTTCCCGACCTGCATACAAATTTCTCAAGAGGCAGATCAAGTGGTCTGGTATTCCCATCTCTTTCAGAATTTTCCAGTTTATTGTGATCCACACAGTCAAAGGCTTTGGCATAGTCAATAAAGCAGAAATAGATGTTTTTCTGGAACTCTCTTGCTTTTTCCATGATCCAGCAGATGTTGGCAATTTGATCTCTGGTTCCTCTGCCTTTTCTAAAACCAGCTTGAACATCAGGAAGTTCACAGTTCACATATTGCTGAAACCTGGCTTGGAGAATTTTGAGCATTACTTTACTAGCATGTGAGATGAGTCCAATTGTGCGGTAGCTTGAGCATTCTTTGGCATTGCCTTTTCTTGGGATTGGAATGAAAACTGACCTTTTCCAGTCCTGTGGCCACTGCTGAGTTTTCCAAATTTGCTGGCATATTGAGTGCAGCACTTTCACAGCATCATCTTTCAGGATTTGAAATAGCTCAACTGGAATGCCATCACCTCCACTAGCTTTGTTCATAATAATGCTTTCTAAGGCCCACTTGACTTCACATTCCAGGATGTCTGGCTCTAGGTCAGTGATCACACCATCATGATTATCTGGGTCATGAAGATCTTTTTTGTACAGAATACACAGAAATGTGTATTCTTGCCACCTCTTCTTAATATCTTCTGCTTCTGTTAGGTCCATACCATTTCTGTCCTTTATCTAGCCCATCTTTGCATGAAATGTTCCCTTGGTATCTCTAATTTTCTTGAAGAGATCTCTAGTCTTTCCCATTCTGTTGTTTTCCTCTATTTCTTTGCATTGATCACTGAAGAAGGCTTTGTTATCTCTTCTTGCTATTCTTTGGAACTCTGCATTCAGATGCTTATATCTTTCCTTTTCTCCTTTGCTTTTCACTTCTCTTCTTTTCACAGCTATTTGTAAGGCCTCCCCAGACAGCCATTTTGCTTTTTTGCATTTCTTTTCCATGGGGATGGTCTTGATCCCTGTCTCCTGTACAGTGTCACGAACCTCATTCCATAGTTCATCAGGCACTCTATCTATCAGATCTAGGCCCTTAAATCTATTTCTCACTTCCACTGTATAATCATAAGGGATTTGATTTAGGTCATACCTGAATGGTCTAGTGGTTTTCCCTACTTTCTTCAATTTCAGTCTGAATTTGGCAATAAGGAGTTCATGATCTGAGCCACAGTCAGCTCCTGGTCTTGTTTTTGCTGACTGTATAGAGCTTCTCCATCTTTGGCTGCAAAGAATATAATCAATCTGATTTTGGTGTTGACCATCTGGTGATGTCCATGTGTAGAGTCTTCTCTTGTGTTGTTGGAAGAGGGTGTTTGTTATGACCAGTGCATTTTCTTGGCAAAACTCTATTAGTCTTTGCCCTGCTTCATTCCATATTCCAAGGCCAAATTTGCCTGTTACTCCAGGTGTTTCTTGACTTCATACTTTTGCATTCCAGTCCCCTATAATGAAAAGGACATCTTTTTTGGGTGTTAGTTCTAAAAGGTCTTGTAGGTCTTCATAGAACCATTCAACTTCAGCTTCTTCAGCGTTACTTGTTGGGGCATAGACTTGGATTACTGTGATATTGAATGGTTTGCCTTGGAAACAAACAGAGATCATTCTGTCATTTTTGAGATTGCATCCAAGTACTGCATCACTGACTCTTTTGTTGACCATGATGGCTACTCCATTTCTTCTGCGGGATTCCTGCCCGCAGTAGTAGATATAATGGTCATCTGAGTTAAATTCACCCATTCCAGTCCATTTTAGTTCACTGATTCCTGGAATGTGAGGCAAGTGTCTTATAATCCCCGATCACAGGTACGCTCCCTGGGCCTCAGATACAGAGTCATATACCTGGAACCCCAGCCCTGCTGCTGGGGTGGTCTTGCCTGGCTCCCTGTCCACACAGCCTGAAAGTTCCTGCTTTCTCGTGGGTCTTTGCTAACCATGCTCGTGGTCCTGCAGCCAGTGGGAGGGAAGCAGACTCAGAGCAGGGCCAGGCCTGTCTGACCTCTGGGCTCTCAGCTCATCACCAGGCCGTGGTGGCACCTGGCTGAGCCAGGTCCACGCCATGGCAACAAGATGGATCGGACAGAGGTTTATCCATGGCACAGAGTCCACAGCTGGTGGACTCGCCCCTCCCAGGCCTGATCGCAGCCAGGGGCTCAGCCTGGCCGTGACCTGGCCCTGTGTCTTTGGCGTCTCCTCCCCTTCCTGGGAAGGGTGACCTTGGTGCCAGCAGGAGGTGGAGGGCAGTGGCGCTCAGGTGTCACAAGTGCCTCTCCTTGTGTGACCCAGTGGCCAGAGCTGTTGACATGGCAGTGCTGCCTGCAGGGGGCGAGGCTTCAGTCCTGGACAGCAGAGCACTGGCCACAGACCTGGCACCTGGTGCTGGGTGCCCTCAACCCGGTCACCTGAGTTCAGCTGCAGCGACTCTGAATCGATTTGCTTCCTGTTTGATGGTGAAGTGACCTTCTTCCTTCTCAGTCTCTGCTCATGACTGGCTGCTCACCTGGGTGCTGAGCTCGGCGGGATAGAGGGTGCCATCTGTTCTGTGTTGGTAAAGGCTTCTGCTTTGCACAATGGGGGGGTTTCGCAGCCTGCCTGGGCCGCTCATAGACGAGCATGGTGGAAACCTTCTTGGAAAGTCTTTTTCAGGCCAGCACACTCCCCTTGGTCCAGACGTCCACTCTGGAAGCCTCCAACCTGTGCCATCCTCTGATGCTGACCTCCTGCAGCGCCTCTGCCTGCTCCCCAGTGTGGCCGCCACCACCAGTGGACGCTGGCTCTGAGCTCTGGGCACAGAACTGGGGTGGTGTGCCCAGCGGGGTGGGGGTGAGCTCCCCGGCAGGTGGGCTGTCCAGGCACCCTAAGCGAGGTGGGGGACCCAGTGTGGGGGGGTCATATCACCTCCTGCACGCTGGTCAGTCCGGAATGATCTGCACCACCTGGAAGCCTCTGGAGGCCTGGAGCCGCGAGGCAGGTGTCATCTGGTCAACAGTGACCTTAGTACTCAGGCAGAAGGTGACCTGTCACGTGGGGCGTGTGTGAATCCAAAGTCTTGTGGATTTCATTTCCTTTCCAATTATGAAGCTCTTCCCCAAGTATAAAAACCCTCGCCTGTGCGCCCACCACCCAGAGGTGCAAGGAAAGGCATCTCAGCCGCCCTGTGACTGTCCCCTTCCAGCTGGGACCCCCACCGCAGGTCCCAGGAGCCTGGCCTTGTGTGCTTCCCGCCTCCCGGCCCCTAGCACCAGTGAGAAGTGCCCAGCACCTGCGTCCCCTGGATTCCGCCCTTTGCTGTGGCCACTGGACTCTCAAGGGGGCTGTGTGGGTGTTCGCTCCAGGAAATGCGCTCTGGAGGGACGCACGTATCCACACAGGGGGCTAGATTTAGGGAAATCAGACTCTGCTGGGTTATGATTAATGGAGATAAATCTGCCCAAGAGAAGCTAAATTTAACAAGCATTTCAGCCCTCAGCTTCCGCTCTGCTCCTGCAGCCACAGGCAGACGGCGTATGTTTCCATTGGCCGGGGCCCAGACAACATCAAGAGGTGGAAAACAATCCCCAGAAATCTGAAAAATGTTGAACAAGGAAAGAAACTGTTCAATCGACCAAAACAAACAGAGATACAATCTCACCCCCGTGGGGTTTGCTGGGCCTGGGGTTGGGGGGAGTCTGAGAGACTGGAGAAGAAAATGTGCCTTAGAAACACGGGGCTGGTGGAGACAGGGGCCGAGCCTGTTGCTCACAGAATCCAGCTGGAGGGGCCCGGACCCCTGGCCAGGACGCTGGTGGGAGTTGGCTGGGGCTTTCTGGGGTTCTGGGCACCTGGCCAGGTGTTCCCTGGTGGTAAGGAATGCCTCTCGATTTCCGCCGTTTACCTGCTTCTCTTTCTTTGATATTTCAAGAATCTTTGTGTTTTGAAGATGCATTCACTTGTTCTGTCACTGAGTCTGTAAAGATGCTCTGGGCCGGGCATGGGCAGAGCCCGGGACTGGGCTCCCCTGGGAGGAGGTGGGGGCGTGGTGGTGGAGGGGATGTTCGTGGGGGATTCAGCTTCTGATTGGAGCGGAGGGGCCCTGGGAAAGCAGCAGGCTCGCCTTTTGGCACTCCTTGCTATGATCTCAAGGTGTGCATTCCCTGGAAACCCTTGAATGGTGCAGCCAAGCGCTGTGCAAATGAAAGGCTCCATTTAGTTCTGTTCAGCCCTTTGTTCTGTGCACGGGCCTGGCGGTGTCTTAGAACGAATCGCCAGTCCAGGTTCCATGCAGGATACAGGATGCTTGGGGCTGGTGCACTGGGATAACCCAGAGGGATGGTATGGGGAGGGAGGGGGGTTCAGGATTGGGAACACGTGCACACCCGTGGTGGATTCATGTTGATGTATGGCAAAACCAATACAATATTGTAAAGTAATTAGCCTCTAATTAAAATAAATAAATTTAAACATTAAAATAAAAAAAAGAAAGGCTCCGTTTGAGGAAGTGCTGCTGCTGAGCTGGGTGTCGGTGCAGGGCCTGAGGGGCTGGAGGGCTGGCCGCCCCCTCCACCGGGCGTGGCTGCTGGCCCGGCCGTGGGCAGCAGGGCAGACACTGTGGCCACCACCCGTCACTCCCCTTGCTGGGCAGCTTGCTCACTGTGGGTCCCATGACCTGGGTCCCTCTCCCCAGGGGCTCTCGGGACTCTGCGTGGCTTGGAGATGGGCTCTAGAGTGCAGCCCCAGAAGTCGTGGCACACAGAATTAGTTGTGCTGGACACCTCTGGGATCTTCCCAGACAGGGGATCAAACCCACGTCCCATTCATCGGCAGGTGGACTGCCAACCACTGGACCATCAGGGAAGTCCCTCTTATCAGTGTTTTAATTTCACCCTTTCTATATCGTTATGCTGACATGAATTTCTTGCTGTCGCCTAGAGTTGGGTATGGTTTGTTTATCCAGTCTTCCAATCTCTGTCCTTTAACTGGCGTACTGAGACTCTTTGTACTTAATGCAGTCGTGGGTATGTGAAGGCTGTGGCTCCCAATTTAATTTTTGTTTTCTGCCAGATACGTTTTTTGTTTCTTGTTCCTGTATTTCCGTAGGTTACATGGCACGTTTTTAGCATCCCATGTTGATTTGTCTATGGTGTTTTGGTTGTGCATCTCTGTAGTTTTTTCAGTGGCTATTTTAGGTGTTATATTGCACATACATAACATCAAGTTTAAAGGTGCCATTAGTTGCCAATTTGAGTCACGTCCCCCTACAAACCTTTACCCCTTCCCATTTATAGCATCACTGTCTTAAATATTTCCTGTGAATACACTTGGAACTGTGTCAGTTACAGCGTTTGCTTATTCTCCAACCATACTTTGCAGAAACTCATGAATGAAAGGAAAATCTGTTGTGTTTACCCACTGTTTGCTTACCTGTTATTTCTTCCTTGCGCTTTGCTGTGCTTAGTCATTCAGTCACGTCCAACTCTTTGCAACCCATGGACTGTAGCCCGCCAGGTTCCTCTGTCCATGGGGATTCTCCAGGCAAGAAAAATACTGGAGTGGGTTGACATGCCCTGATCCAAGGGATCTTCCCAACTTAGGGATGGAACCCAGGTCTCCCGCATTGCAGGGACTGAGGGACTGGAGGGTGTCCACCATCTGAGTCACCAGGGAAGCCCAAGAATACTGGAGTGGGTAGCCTATCCCTTCTCCAGGGGGTCTTCCTGACCCAGGAATCGAACTGGGGTCTCCTGCATTGCAGGTAGATTCTTTACCAGCTGAGTGACCAGGGAAGCCCCTTTCTTTCTTACTGGTACCCCAAGTTTCCCACTTTTATCTTTTCTGTATAGAGGGTTTCATTCAGCCATTTTTTCAGGGTAGATCTGCTGGTGCTAAAGTTGTCTGAGTTTTTTTTCATTCGAGAATGTCTTCATTTCCCTTCATCCCTGAAGCTTATTTCTGGTGGATCTAGGACTCTGGGTTGACAGCTCTTTCCTTCAGCATGGGAAAATGTTTTACTGCTTTTTCTTTCTGGGTTCCACGGTCTCTGAGGATAAATTCAGTCATTTAAATGGTTTCCCCCACCCCTGGCCTCCCCCACCCTTGTTAGTAATGCTTCATTTCCGTCTGGTAGCTTTCAAAACTTCTTCTTTGTCAGATTTTACTCCAGTCCATCCCAAAGGAAGCCTGTCCTGAATATGCATTGGAAGAACTGATGCTGAAGCTGAAACTCCAATATTTTGGCCACCTGACACCAAGAAATGACTCACTGGAAAAGACTCTGATGCTGGGAAAGATTGAAGGCAGGAGGAGAAGGGGACAACAGAGGATGAGCTGGTTTGATGGCATCACCAACTCAATAGACTTGAGTTTGAGTAAACTCCAGGAGTTGGTGATGGACAGGGAGGCCTTGTGTGCTGCAGTCCATGGGGTTGCAAAGAGTCGGACATTACTGAGTGACTGAATTGAACTGAATCCTAAAGGAAATCAGTCCTGAATAGTCATCAGAAGGACTGATGCTGAAGCTGAAACTCTAATACTTTGGCCAACTGATGCAAAGAGCCAGCTTATTAGAAAAGACCCTGATGCTGGGAAAGATTGAGGGCAGGAAGAGAAGTGGATGACAGAGGATGAGATGGTTGGATGGCATCACCCACTCAATGGACATGAATTTGAGCAGACTCTGGGAGATAGTGAAGGACACGGCAGCCTGGTGTGCTGCAGTCCATGAGGTTTCAAAATGTCGGGTGCGATTTAGTGACTGAACAGAAACAACAGGTTTGACTATGGTGCTGTCTTTGTGTGGACTATTCGTGGTTTATTCTGTTCGGAGTTTGTTCAGCCTCTTGAATCTGTAGGTTAATGTCTTTTGCTAAATTTGAAAGTTTTTTGCCATTATTTCTTCAAGTACTTTTTTTTTGGCCCCTCCTCCCTTCTCCTTTTTTTCTGAGGCTCCGATGGCACAAGTCCTCAATCTTTTTAGAGTCCCACCGGTCCTTGCAATTCTGTTATTATTACTTTTAGTTAAATGTTCTGTTATTCAGATTGGGTGATCTCTATATTCTCTTTTCCAGTTCACTTATTTTTCTTCTGTCTCCCCCATTCTTCTGCTTGGGCCCATCCATTGTTCTTTTTAAATTCTTTAAAATTTAGTCATTTTAAGTTCTAAAATTTCTGTTGAGTTTTCTTTACATCATCTATTTCATTGTAGGGACTTTCTAGTTTATTTTCTGAAAACTTGTAGTTTTTTATTTATTTCAAGCATATTTTTAATTGCTTATGAAAGTATTTTCATGATGGCTGCTTTGAAATCTTTGTCAGATAATTCTGATATCTCTGTCATCTAATTGTTGGAATGTTTTGATTTTCTTGTTTTCTTCAGTTTGAGATTTCCTGGCTCTTGGTATGACAAACGACTTTCAGCTTATCCGGATTCTTTGTGTATTATGTTATGAAACCCTGGATCTTATTTAAATCTTCTCTTTTAGCTGATTTCCTGTGATGCTGCTTTTGCAAGGGAGGTGGAGGCATTGCCTCATTACTTCCAGGTGGGAAGAAATCCAGGTTCCCTACCTGACTTCCATTGACCCCTGGGGGCAGGGATCCTGGCTACTGCAGGGCGGGGACAGGAGTTCTTGACCCCCTGGAGGTCTCCACTGATACCTCCCTGTATCAGCAGTAGCACTTGATGCGTAGAACTTATAAACGACAGATCAGTTTGGGTATTTACAGCTACAAGTGACGGAAAATCCAACAGCATGATCTGAAGCATCAGGATATCTGTCAAGATGTCAATAAGAATTCTAGGTTTAAATAGTCTCAAGGTTAGTCTGGCAGCTCAGTAATGCCCTCAGAAATCCAGATGCTTTTTATCTTCTGACCGTGAAAGCTTTTCAACCTTATGCCTATACCGCACAGTTGCAAGATGGCTGCCGCTAGTGAGGAATCACGTCTACATTCCAGGGCAGAGAAAAGAGGGAGGAGAAGCACCAGGGAACTCTCCTGTTGTATCTATACTTCTTAGGAGGAGAGAAAAGCCTGCCCAGAAGTCTCCCTGAAGTCTCCTGCTTACATCTCCCTTGGCTTAGGTGCATCATATGCCTGTTCCTTGCTGTAAGGGAGGCTGGGAGAGTGAGCACCTGGAAAATAGGATTGGGGCTTTCAAAATCCACTAAGAAGCAGGGGAAGAGTGTGTGCTCCCTGAGAATATGAGATCTCCCCTGCCTCCTGACCTAGTGGGCGATCTCTTAGCAGGAGGACTGTGTGGGGTTGGGGACCTGCTGGGAGGCAGGCAGCTGTCTGCACGAAGACCTCTCAGCAAGCCAGCCATCCTCCTTTTGGGGTGATTTCTTTGCTGATGATCCCATCTTGAAAAGTCAAAACCTCGCTGCCCGCCCACCTAGCCCTTCCTACATGTGATGGAGCACTCAGTGTGTTCAGGATGTCCTTGCTCCCATCGGGGCTTCAGGCAGGTTCCAGTGGGACGTGTGGACCCGAGTGCAGAAAACCCCCTCCTCCCCAGAGATGGTCTGAGGTGCCCGCGAGCCCAGGTGGAGGAGGTGGAAGGACGGGGCTCTCTACGTCCCTCCTCGATGGTCTCTGCACCACACAGCATAAGGCAGGCCCCATGTCCAGGCGTCTCCACCATCAGGAGTCAGTGACAGAGAGAAGCAGACCCGGACACCCTCACCTCCTGCTGCTGGTGCTGAGACCCGGGCTGGCTCCATGCGCTTGTCAGCTGAGGTCGGGAGGCGGAACCTGCAAGGCAGGGAAGTGAATGGGGAACAGGGGTGCAGAGAGCAAATGATCGACAGGGAGAGGCTGCACACAGTGGCGCTGGGCAGCAGGGCACCTGTGGAGAAGGGGGCGGAGAAGTGCCCACCTCCTTCCCGCCCCCCAGCTTCACAGCACGTGGTCTTGCCCACGGAGAGCTGAGAACCTTCCAAGGCCTGTGCGGGGTCCGGGGCAACCATGCTGCCCAGTTTTCTCAGAAGTCAAGGTCCCCTTTAAGAAAAACGTGGGGCATAAGGAAGTGACTGATGCTTGGTGACAAAGGACATTTCCCCAGATGCTGAAGAATGAAGTGTGTGGGCTCTGTCAGGGGGCACCACCCCCAGGGACGTCCCTAGAGGTGACAGACAACCTCTGAAGGTGATGACCCCTGGAGGTGGTATCCCCCCGAGGGTTGTGTCCCCTGGAGGTGATAACCACCCCCTCCGGGTGGTTCCACTGGGGGCGATGCGGTATGCTTGACTCAACCTCCTGCCCGCCTGAATGCCGCCCCCCACCCTGAGGCCTGACGGTGAGACTTCTGGGTCTCACCGTCCAGTTGGTCAGTGGACTGAACTGGCATCTCCTGTTACACTAACGATGACGCCTGAGTGCAGGACCAAGTCAGGTTTTGTTTTCCTTTATTCCCCTTAAACCACAGGGTCACGAACTAGGAGAATGGAATCAACCAAAGGGCCTCAGGGCCACACACACTCGGGCTTCACAGAGGCAGGAAATCTGGCCACCAGGATAAGGGCCGTCCAGAGGCTGCGGGGTCCCTGAAACTGTGGTGTGGGTACTCCGGGATCCCAGGCCAGCGGCCAGGTCACTCACCTCCTGGCAGACAGAGCCTTGAGTCCCCAGACTGGCTGGGGGACGAATAACCCCCCAAGAGACTCACCCGCACCCCTGCCCTCGCCCCTTGGACAGCGTGTCTCGGGGATCCCCACGACATACAGCCCTGCAGCTGAGCTGTTGCCCCTGCAGACCCCCAAGGGGTGGATTGTCTCCCCTGAGAAAGGCTGGGTCCTAACCCCAGGGCCTGTGAAGGTGACCTTACTGAGGAGCAGGGTCTTTGCAGAGGCTCAAGCTCAGATGGGCCATTGGGATGGACCCTGATCCCATATGGCCGTGACCCTGAAGGTCCCCATGGCCCCCCCAGAGTTGTGTCGGGAACAGGGGACGGGCCGCCTTGGATTAAGGTGGAATTATCTAAAAGTCAGAAGGGAAACCTTCCATTAAACCTGTCTGCCAGGAGAAATCAGATGAGATGGGCAGCTAGTTATGAATCTAAATCTGACATAATATTTAGACCAAGAAGTGTCCAGGTGGAAATCGGAGACGAGACCACACTGACTCTGAGAACTAAAGAGGAAAAAAAATTCTCTGGCCAAAATGACCTTGATCGGTGGGTTCTGCCACCAACTGCACCCCCCCAACCTCAGCCCCAGGGAAGGTGTGCCTGGAGGTCAGAGGGCCTGGGGTGGCCCCAGTCCACTCCCCTCCCTCACCTGTGTGATCGTCCAGGGGGCCAGGAGGGCAGACGCCCCGGGTTCCCTCCAGGTGGACCCGTGGGGACACAAGGCTGGGGACCAGGCTCCAGGCCAGCCTTGCTGGCCAGCCCTCCTGTTCTTCAGCCAAACCAGGAGGGCGTCAAACACATCAAAGACCCACTCAACATTTTCATCGGTTCTGTTAGTGGGGCTCTCAATCAGATTCTATTTTTCAAAAGCATTTGGGCTGATGGTTTGAAGCAAGGACTCGATCAGCGATCCGAAGCACAGGGGTCACGCAGTCTCTGTGCAGAACCCAGCCTGTCTGTGCCCTGCAGAAGCCAACTTGAGATCAGGGTGGAAGCACAGGGCGTGTTTGAAACCCCTGCAGAAATGTGTCCTTAGAAACAGGCCTAAGAATAGCTTTCCGGGAAAGTCATAAAACTTTGCTGACAAATATAAGGACCTGAAAAAATCGAGGATGATGCCACGTCAGATGGTGGGCAGACTCTGTTCTAAACATACTCGTTCACCCCCCTATTAACTTGTAAAATCAAAGCAAATCTACTTGAAACCCCACAGATGTAACAGGAAAAAAAGACTTTTCAGGGAACTTGACAAAGCGATTCTAAAATTCGTATGGAAGTATAAATTGCAAGCAGTTTTAAATTGGAAAAGCGAAGGATGTTTTTTGTTTTGTTTTTATTTATTTATTTTTTTGTTTTCTGTCCCACCAGCTGTTAAGGCACAGTGTCCCGTACTTACACGAGTGTGGGGGTCATGCAAACAGGACCAGGAAGACCCAGAAAGAGGCCATTTATATTGTGAACCAGAGCTTAACAGATCCAGGGAGGGCAGGTGGCCATTCACCAGATAACTTGGAAAAGTGACTACTTTATAGGAAAGATTACATTCCTGCCTCACACCATACACACAGATGAATTCCAGATACACTTATTAAAAACTTAACTGTGAAGAAATAAGGAGTTCTAAAACTATTTCTATAGAGGAAAGAGTATGTTCTGCTATTGACATGTGGGAATCCTCCTTCAAAGAGAGAATTTATGGCAAAATGATGTATGGATGTGAGAGTTGGACCAGAAAGAAGGCTAAGTGATGAAAAATTGATGCTTCTGAACTGTGGTGTTGAAGACTCTTGAAAGTCCCTTGGACAGCAAAGAGATCAAACCAGTCAATCCTAAAAAAAATCAACATTGGATATTCTTTGGAAAAACTGTTGCTGAAGCTGAAGCTCCAGTATTTTGGCCACCTGATGCAAACAGCATCAGGAAAAGACCAAAGCTCATTGGAAAAGACCCTGATTCTGGGAAAGATTGAGGGCAGGAGGAGAAGGGCAGAGGATGAGACGGTTGGATGGCATCACCGACTCAATGGATAGGAATTTGAGCAAACTCTAGGAGATGGTGAAGGACAGGGAAACTTGGCATGCTGCATCATGGGGCTGCAGAGTCGGACACGACTGAGCGTCTGAACAACTACACCACAGCTCCTCTAGGAGTGCCCTGGCATTTTCTTCAAAACTGGCAGTTTACCTCCAATTCAGCTCCTAGCTCTCCAGCCTGGAGAAGCTCTCACACATTGTACTAGGATTGCTACACGTGACAACATGGGAAAAGAATCAGAACAAAGCACAACATCCAAACCCTGCAGATGCAGACAGGGCTGACCCTCCGGTCTTTCACACTGTGGGACTCTCGGTGTCAGTGAAAAGCGTTAACACAGCGCTCCAAGGCCCTGCAGGGGAAGACTGCGTCTCACCCCCTGGGCAGACCCAGCCCCCCAGAGCCCCTCTCCAGGCAGCCGCTTCCCGCCTGCGCCCGTCCTCACTGACTGGCCTGAGCTCGCCAGGGGCCGGACTAGGGGACCGTCCCACCTGCAGAGGACGCAGCCCTGGGCCTGGCGCTCCGCACCCTCGGTAGTTGTCTCAGTGAGGTTTCTGATCCACAGCTAACGTTTATTGTCTTGGCTTCGCTTTAATTCATTATTTTCTGCCCCCCTTTTTTTTTTTAATGACTCTTAGTAAAATTCAGAGGCAGTATGTTCTCTGTGAAGCTCTCGCGCCATTGGGTGTGACGTGCTTGCAAAGAAGCCCTAGTGTGTCCGATGGCTGGATTCTGCCCGTCTGCAGGGGTGCCTGGGAGCTGAAACCAGCCCGTTATGTGTGGGTCATGAAACACAGTCTGATGCCAGCCGGGCGAGAGGGCCGGGGTCTTCGTCCAGACCCCTCCTGAACACCCATGGTTCCTCCGTGTGTGCAGGCAGCAATGTGTGGAGACGTGAACACCACACTGCCTCCAGTCTGTCGAGTGGAGCCTCCCACCCAGCGGCCGCGTTGCTTACCAGGCCCTCTGGGTGCTTTCAGAGACCCTCATGCCGGGGAGCACCCATTTTAATGGGGTCTCTGCGGGGCAGTTGATCTCTGGAGGCACCGGGAACCCCAGCACTGATGCACTTCCCAAACCTCTTTGGAGAGAATTTCCTGGAGTTCTCCTTAAAATACAGATTCCTGGGCCCAGTCTGGATTGGTTAACCCGGAGCCTGTGGGGGCAGAGAGTAGGGGTCAGGTGGGAGCCGGTGGTGGGAGGGGCGAGGTGGGAGGAGCCCGGGTGGGAGGAGCCGGGGTGGGAGGGGCGAGGTAGGAGGAGCCCCCTTCTGGCGCAGGCGCCCTGTCCGCCCATTCCTGCTTCTTGCCTTTCAGCTTGTAAAAGGGTGAGCACCCTCCGCCTTCCCCACTGAGGCTCCCCCAACCCTGACTGCTCAGCCCCGCATTCCAGTGCCTGGCATATAGTTGGTGCTCAAGAGATGTTTACTGAATGAACAAATGTGACTTTGAACTGTCGCTTCTGCTCTGGGGTAAAGGTGCATTTGTATGGGAAAGGGCATTGCACCTAGAGTTCTTAAGGTTTCAGAAGGCATCTGCCGTGCGGAGCAGTCCGTGACCCGGCACGTAGCGGCCGCACCGCCTCACCAGGGGCCCACAGAGCTGTGGCACCTCCCGCGGCGGGCCCTGCCTTGTCATCATATAACAGGATCACGGCGACCCCTGTGCTCAGCCCCGCCCCTCGGCACAGGGGGCCCCCCGGGTCTCTTCGAAAGGGCTGGTGAGGAACGGTCAGGCCAGGCGGCCAGGCCTGGCTGGGGTGCGACCCTCTAACCTCCCCGCCCTGAGGGTCGGTGGCCGGTGCCCAGCGGTGGGTGAGGGTGTGTAGCGGGGAGGGGTCCTTTATCAGCTGCAGCAGCTGATCTGAGGAGCCTAATCGTCCGTTTCCTGTGGGCCATTGATCCTCTAACTGCGTCTCCAGCTTCAGGCCAGCTGTCTGCCATTCCGGGCGCTCACAGCCTTCTGAAAAATGTCAGGTTTTCCTGGTATCAGCAGGAAAATAGGAAACGGCTTGGAAAAGGGGGCTGCGTCAGACAATGGTTTAAGGAGGCCCAGCTGTGGATAAACAGTTCTGGTTGCCCTTTGGACTCTATGGATTTAAACACACGCTCAGGAATGCGTGTTCTGTGCCAGGAGATAAACAACCTAGAAACGAAGTAGGCCAGCTCATGTTGCCGGTGGACGCAGGAGGGGCCGGCAGGGGGCCCCCAGCTGCTCCGATGCAGGGACTCATCCTGGGGCCTCCGCCGGCTGTGGGCAGGTGCATAGCTCCCCGGAACTCAGTGCGTGCTGGGCGGTCAGTGCGGGGCCTGGCCCTGCCAGGTGGGCCCTGCTGCCCGCGGCGGGGGTGTACCTGAGGCCTACTCATTTCTCTGGCCTATCTGGAGGCAAGCAGGCTCCAGGATTTGTTTGGGGTCTTCAGAGGTGGCTTCTGTGTTTTTTCCACAGGAGTAGGGCATTTGGGAACTGATATTAAAAGGTACGGGGCTTCCCTGGTGGCTCAGTTGGAAAGAATGCACCTGCCAAGCAGGAGATGTGGGGTGGATCCCTGGGTTGGGAAGAGATCCTGGAGGAGGGAACAGCAACCCCCTCCAGTACTCTTGCCTGGAGAATCCCATGGGCAGAGGAGCTTGGCTACAGTCCATGGCGTTTGCAAAGAGTTGGACACGACTGAACGACAACAGCAACACGTTAGAGGTACACCTACCCAAGGAGTAAAGTTCCTGGAAGTGGCCCCTTGGCTCTCTGGTGGTGGACATCAGGCGTGGCCTGCACAGCTGTGGGTGACGGTGACCCTGAAGGAGCCGTATGCTCAGTGTCCCTGAGCGTGACTGAGGTGCCGGAGCCCTCATCCTGGGTGCAGGGCTGAGCTCTGCACCCCGTTGTGTCGGATCCTTAGGCCTGCACACCTGGTGGGGACGCCCCTGCGGCCACTTGGTTTCTGAGACTAAGGTGTGGATGAGCCCCAGGAGCAGGGGGCGCTGCTGGGGAGCTCCCAAGGAGATGGGGGAGTCTTGCCCCCACCCCCACCCCGCTGGCTCCTTTTGTCACCAGGCCACCTTTGCCACATGGTGGCCCAGGCTGAGTTCAAGGGCATCTTGTCCGGTCTGAAAGGTGTGATCTGAGCACCACCCCATTTCGAGCCAAGTTCCAGTGCCTAGCAGGAGAGGGGCTGCCAGGTCCTGTGGGAGCAGAAGGCTTTGCTGGCCGCTCCAGGCTCCTTCTCTGTCGAGAGAAGGATGCATCCAGGCCTGCCCTCTGCCTGCCCTCCACCCATGTGCCCACTGGTGCCTCAGGTCGCCTGCCTGCCCAGGTCACAGCTGTGAACACTGTGGGGAAATATTTGGCAACAATAACATACGTGGCACTTCCCGGTGGCTCAGCGGTAAAGACTCTGCCTGCCAATGAAGGAGACCTGGGTTCGATCCTTGGGTTGAGAAGATCCCCTGGAGGAGGCCATAGCAACCCACTCTTGTATTCTTGCCTGGAAGATCCCATGGATGGAGGAGCCTGGCAGGTACAGTCCATGGGGTCGCAGAGTCGGACAGGACTGAGCATGTCGGGTAGCCTTGTTTGTTAGCTCACAGTGGTTTGCAGATACAGCTCTGTGGTATTGCTTGTCTGTTTTGAAGGTCAGCCGGTGGCCTTCAGTAACCTCCCCCTCCCCAATTATTATTATTTTTTATGTTCCGGGAAAGAACTAGGAGTCCAGTAGATGCTGAGGGCTTGCCCAAGTGGAGACACAACTGGATAAACCCGGCTCTGCAGGCCGGGCCCCAGACTGCTGCTCCGAGATCGAGGAGCAGGGGTTTGCAGAGCAAAGGATGAAACAGGATGGATGGAGGAGAGGAAAGAGGGACGTGCAGAAGAAGATCTGTTTTAACAGCAGTTAACGTGGGAAGAGCCCCGCTTTGCAGTTTGGGCCCCTCGGCTCTCTGAGTCCTGGGGGCTCCGTCCACGCAGCACGAGATCCTTCTTCACCGAGCAGCTGTTCCTAGGACTCAGAATAGCTCTCCATGCATTTTGTCCTTTCTACACTTCCCTGTTTTCTCACGTACCAAGTCCATTTGTTTCAGACTTTCAACTACATGGATGCAGACACACTTGAGTTTCCTTCTCCTGGATGAGTGCCCTCAGCTCTCTCACCTGGGCCTCACGGGGCAGAGCCTCTGGACCTCGTCTGCTGCCCCATCCTAGGTGTTCTGGGAGGCCATGACCCCAGACCCGCCACCGCCAACTCACAGCCGGACTACATTTCCCAGCATCCCCTGCCGATATGGACTACACTTCCCAGCATCCCACCGTGTTAGGGACTATACTTCCCAGCATGCAGTGCTTATAGGAAATACTGTGACTCAAGTTCTGGCCAGTGGAATGTGGGGAGCCGTTTGGGTTTCCTCCAGACCTGTCCCAGGAAGATCCCACCTGTGCTGCTTCCTTCCTGGGAGGGAGATACCAGGGTGCGCTTGGAAGCCTCATGTTCCAGATGGCAGCCCCTCCTTGCCTGGATCCCTGAGTGACCATATGGAGTCAAAGACCACCTCCCTGCCCACTCCTGGAGCCACCCCACCGTGATTTCCTTTTTACGGGCTGGTCTATTAGATACTGTAGCCCAGACTCTGCTAGCAAACACGGTGCCATAGCCAGGGGATGGCAGAAAGCTAGTTGTCGCCATCCACCAAGACCTGCAGATCACTTCCGTATAACTCGCCCCAAGGCACGCGCCCTAAGGTTCCCTCAGCCCTCGGTGTGCCCATTGGCACTGCCGACTCCTGATGAATCGAGGCCCCCCATTCCCCCCACTCCCCCAGACACTCCCTGCAGATTGGCCTGAGAGCAGGACAGGCAGGGCTGGGAGATGTCCCCGAAGCAGCCTCCTGCACACAGCACTGCAACAATGGCTCGTGTCCCTAGAATGGGACACGCAGCAACGTGCCTGTGGACAGATGGCGATTATTTCTCAAAAACAGCTGAAGGCCGAGCAGCAAACCATGTGGCCTGTGGCTGCCAGTGAGGGGCTGGGGGTGGGGATGACAGCCTCTCAGGTCAGGTCCCAGGCTCTCAGGGAAGCAGCCCCATGCTCGCAAATGCACCACTCTTCCCTAAATGAACACATTCCTCATTATTGGGCTTTCTCTGGCATGAAAGGAAGGGTTTTTGTATGAAGAAGAAGGCGCTGGTCATCCACCAATCGCAGAAAAGTAACTGACGCAGCCCCCCTCCGTCCTGTTTCACCTCCCATGACGTTAGTCCAAAGTTAGGGCCGGTGACCTGGGGACACCTCTGGTTTCCCATTAAATGAAAATGAGAATTGTCTCGGGTGATGAATTATCTGGGCGATCCTGCCAGAAATGAAGTATGCCTGGGCTCAGAGAGAAAACGAAGCACACTGCGTCCTTGAGCGCGGCTGGTCTGTGAGACTTTTCCTTCCTGGGCTGGCTTCCCCGGGGGCGGAGGGTGAGGACAAAGGGCCAGGCCTCCTGGAGAGTCTGGGCTGGGGACGCAGAGCCTGCAGGGCACCCCGGGGGTGTGCGCCGGGCTGGGCTTGAGTATTTGTGAGGGGAAAGGAGGGCGCGGAACCCGGCTCGGGCCCCCCAGCCTGGCCCTGTCCTTGCCTGAACCCGCTGCCCTGCCGTCAGTAGCATCCTCGCCGCCCCACCACAAGGTGCTGCCTCTGCTCACAGGACCCAAGTCAGTGGGGGACCGTGGACCCCGGGAGGGGGTACCCTGGTGGGAGGGGAACAAATCGCAGGGAGATGGGGATGGTGACACGGTGATCACTGTACAGAAGGGACCTCCAGAATCCCAGCTCTCTGTTTCACACGGGAAGGGACCATTCCAGAGCCCTGGGAGATTTGTCTGAACCCCCAGAGCCTGTCGGAGCTGAGGGGTCAAAGCCCTGCCCTGCGCAGGGGGCCTGAGCTCAGGCTTCTCAGGCTGCGTGGTTGAGGGACCATGTGAGGAGGAGCCAGGAGCTGGGTCTTCCCAGACCAAAGTGGGGCGGAGGTCCGGGTCTGCCCTGTGAATGGGGGCGTGCGAGGCAGGCACGGCCGCGCGGCTCTGAGGACCGTCTCGGACTGGGGCGGTGATAGTGGCCTCCCGCAGCGGTCGCTGAGAGAGGGGAGCTGTGGCAAGCAGACTAAACCCACCGGCTGGGGTCCTGCCCAGGCAGGCCGGGGCTCCCCTTCGTCCCCAGCGCCTCTGTACCCCCCATCCCTCCTGCATCCGCTTTCCCCGGGAGGACTCGCGCTCCCTCCCCAGACGGCCGCCCCCACCTGGCGGGCAGCCCCCGCTCAGCTGCCACCTCTGCTTCGCCCCCGGGAACCCAAGTCAGGGGCCGACACGCTCACCCAAGGGTCACTTGTCTGTCCACGTGTGTTCGTGACGTCAGTGTGCTTCCAGTTCGAGACGCACAGGAGCCGGCCCTCCTCCCCGGCTCCCCATTGCCGCGCACACACGCCCATCTGGACATCACACTCCTTCTGACGGGAGCACTCCCCGTGGAGGGATATTTTTGCTTTAGTTCCCCAGGGCTGAGGTAGCAAGGGCCCCAGCGGAGGCCTACCTCCCCTGAGCACGTTCCCTCACCATCTGCAGGCTGGAAGTCCAAGAGCGACGCTCCTTCTGAGCCACGCGGAGAACCTGTTTCAGGCGTCCCTCCTGTTTCTGAGTTTGCTGATGAGCTGTGTGGTCCTTGGCAGGTGGACCTCCGTCTCCATCTTCAGTCAGGACTCTCTCTGGGGGCCTGTTTTGGCCCCAACTTCCCCTTTTTATGAGAATACCAGTCATGTTGGATTCAGGACCACACTACTCTAGCGTAACTAATCCACACCACTCTTATCCTAGCTAATAACATCAACAATGACCCTGTTCCCAAATCAGGTCACTGCTAACATCCTGGGGGGTCAGGAGTTCAAAATGTGAATTTTGAGGATCTTCCCAGGTGGTGCTAGGGGTAAAGAATCCACCTGCCAACGCAGGAGATGCAAGAGTCGAGGGTTTGATCCCTGGGTTGGGAAGATCCCCGGAGAAGGAAATGGCAACATTCTCCAGTATTCTTTTTTTTTTTTTAATGAAAATTTATTTATTTTTAATTGAAGGATAACTGTTTATAGTATTGTGTTGGTTTCTGGCAAACATCCACATGGATCAGCCATGGGTATACATACGTCCCCTTCCTGCTCCAGTATTCTGGCCTGGGCAATTTCACAGTCAGAGGAGCCTGGTGGACTGCAGTCCATGGGGTCAAAAAGAGTTGGCCTTGACTGAGCACACACACACACACACACACACACACACAGTGAATCCTGACGGGAACACAATGCAGCCCACGGTAACCTAGTAGGTGAAGTGACCGTCACAGGACTCTGCCAATCAGACCCGTGAGTGGCCCTCCTTGGTGTCCACGTGATATCCAAGGATGCGGCCCTTGGCCCTTCCTCACTGCCACCGGCAGAGCTCCTGACCAGCCCTCCCCCAACCTCCAGGGACCACAGAGGCCAGTTTATCGTCCCTCCACCAAATGCAGGCACCGTTCTGGACGATGCTGAGGCCCCCGTGGGCCGCACATTCCCCATCCTCGCTCCAGCCCCGCAGCTTCCTGAAGATTATTGACCTTCACCATTATCCAAGCAGACATGCTCATGACCTTGAGCTGTGTCTTGGCATCACACTGAGACTTGGATCTGTACCCATGGTCTCTACCACAGCCTCCTGCCTCCTGCATCTTCACCCTCTGACACCTGCCCTGTGACCTGAGCCAGAGGTCAACTCCTGTACTGTTCAGACCCTTTGGGTCACAAGTCACAGAAACCCAACTTCAGTGACTGGCTTGCCCAAAACAGGAACAGAAGGCCACAAGCACAGCTGGACCTGTGGGCTCGGGGGAGGTGGTCTGTTCTTTCTAGGCCCCCCCTCTCCTGTCCCCTCTCCTCCTCTGTCTCAGTTTGGACAGACTTTGTTCTTTAAGCATGTCTCCACCTGGCTGCCACGGTGGCCACTGGAGCCCAATTCTGGATTCTTCTGGCTTGTGACCCAGAATAAAGAAAGAGACTTTCCTTCTGGCGGAGGTCGAGTGTTAAATCTCATCAAAGCGCTCTCACTGGCTGTGCTTGGCTCTCACGTGGTCACTGGACCGGTCATGGCTGCAGGCGTGGCGGGACCACCCCCACCAGTACTGAGGGGAAGCCTGGCCAGTCACTGAGGGTCCGTCCAGTTAAGCTGTCTGGCCTCACCATTTTGACTAGTAGACTTTTTCATCCTGAGAAAGTTTCTGACTCCACGTCCATGCACCATCATCTTCATCAGAATTGTACCAGCAGCTCTGGAGGTCTGCCAGGAAAGCGTTTTCTGAAGCTGATCCCATTAAGTCGGTTTACTTCTGGGATCAGTTTCTACACAGAGCAGTTAACCAGACTGTTTCCATTTTCATTTTTCAGTGACAATTTGATTCACCCATTCTTGTGGGGTTTTTTAGGCTTTTGTTTTTGTTTTTTTAATGATCTCTAATTTCAACAATTGTATCTTCTGCTAATGTGTATTCTTTTGTGGCCATTATTTCCACAAAGCCAAATTTCTTGGGTAATTTGCACAGATCAAAATTTTAAGAATTTTTTTTCTTCTTCTGTCAATCTGAATCAACGAATTTAACATGTGTATTTTTACATAATGTCAGTTTCATTTTCTGTTAATTATTTCTACCAGCTCTCATTTTCCCTGGTTCAGTTTCATAGTTCCCAATATTAACAATGACTTTTTTTGTTGTTCAATTTTTATCTATAACAATTTTTATTGCATGCAATTTCAATTTTTGTTGACTTTATTTTATGTTATTTCTACCAATAATAATACATTTGAATTGGGGGGGAAATCCAATGCTTTTTTTTTTTAGCTAGTACTGAAAAAATGGCATGTAATTACCCTTGGATAATTGCTCTTGTCCACAACTGAATTTTACATCTCATTCAGTTCTTTCACGAACGAAGAATGAGCCTCTGTCTTTGACAGAACAAAGCGTTTGCCACAAGGTCAGAATGAGCCCAGATGAAAACGGCAAAGTCCACAACAGCCTTTGGTCCTTGCAGAGCCAAGTGGGACGGAGAGGGGGGAGGAATTACCCTAGAGAAGCTGGGTGTTGCTCCTACAAGGAAGGTGATGGGAAAACAGGCTTGGCAGTAAAATGAAAAATGACGGGGTCGTGTTCATCCATCTCTCGATGTCTCTCGTGGCCTCAGGCCTTTGCTGTTTTCACCCAGTGGCACCCACAGCACGCCCTGTCCAATGATGCCCCCCTGACTGCTTCCTCCCCAGAGTCAAGTGAAGGTGCTTTGCTCAATGCAAGTGGAGGACCGAGCAGTAGTCCCTCTGGAGTGTCAACTGGAAAGAAACGCACAGCATAAAAGACAAGAGTTATGTTTTATTTGGTGGGCAAAATTGAGGCCTTAAATGTGGGACACAGCATCTCAGGTGACTCTGGTAGACAGCTCCAAAGAGACAAGGCATGGTGGGAGAGGGGAGCGGGGCAGGATATATAGGAGTTTTTGCAACCAAGGCCAGGTAGTTGGAACATCAAAGGATTACTGTTAATTAAAGAAAATTAGACACCATGAGCTTCCCTGGTGGCTGAGATGGTAAAAAATCTGTCTGCAATGTAGGAGACCTGGGTTCAATCCCTGGGTCAGGAAGATCCCCTGGAGAAGGGATGACAACCCATTCCAGTATTCTTGCCTGGAGAATTCCATGGCAGAGTAGAGAGTGTGTGTATCAGCCACTCAGTTGTGTCTGACTCTTTGAGACCCCATGAACTGTAGCCCACCAGGCTTCTCCATCCATGGGATTTTCCAGGCAAGAATATTGGAGTGGGTTGCCATTTCCTTTTTCAGGGGATCTTCCCAACCCAGAATCTTCCCAACCCAAGAATCAAACCCAGGCAGACTCTTTGCCATTGGAGCCATCAGGAAGCTGATAGAATTCTTGTGTTGAGAATTCTATTGCAGAGTAGAGTATCTGCAACTATGCAAGACATATGGCCTATAGAGCCTACTATTGGGAACCTCCATGTTGGCTCAGATGGTAAAGAATCTGCCTGCCATGCAGGAGACGTGGGTCCACAAAGAGTCGGTCGCAAAGAGTTGCAGAAAGTCGGACACGATTGAGTGACTGAGCGTGGCAAAGACATCTCAAGTTAAAGAATTAAACGATCTTCTGTGGATGGGAAGATGCAGGGGTCCGGGCTCACTGCAACCGTTCCTTGGCTGTGCACTCAGCTCCTGGGGTCAGCGTCCTCAGCTGCCTCATCCTGAGTCCTCGCAGGTGCACCTCTGGGGGCGGCTGTTGTGTGATGGCTTGATGGCTGCAGCCTCCTGTCTCCTGATTCGGCAGGAACGTTTTCATCCACAGCAGCCGCTCCCACCACTGCCGGTCCACTAGTACCGGGACCCCACGTCCCTTCCCCTGCCCGCTCATCTCTCAGGATGCTGACCTCAGCCGGGTGAAATGCAGACACCAGCCCTCGGCGCCCAGTGCGCAGGCGCTCCAGGCCCGGCTGCCCCCGGGGCTGCGCAGGAATCTCTGTCTCTCTCCTGCCCCTCAGGAGAAAAGATCCCGCTCTCTGCTCAGAGACTCTTGCCTCAGCTTCCTGCCCTCTCTGCAGAGGCCCTGGTGCTACACTCCTCTGAGTGGTCGGCTCAGGGGAGACCCTGCCCACTGTCCTTCAGCCCCACTGGGAACCTCCCTGCAGCCCTCCCCTTCGTGGAGATCCCTCCTGTGTCCTGGATCCACCCCCAGCTCTTTACGGACCATTTCCACTGATCGTCACCTCATTTCTGTTGCGTTCATGTCCTTGCAGGGGGCTGCCCCCTACCCCACCCCCCAAGGCTCCTCTGACCCTGTGACCTCCAGGCTCTGGAGATCTGGACGCCTGCCCCTCCCCACCATCCCTAGGTCCCGTCTGACCTCTGACCTCCCTCCTCCCCTCTTCAGGACCTGCCTCTTCTAAGGATGCTCCTTCTCTCGGTGTCTCCCATCTGGATATGGCCTTCCTGCCTCTTTGGTCTAAACCTTCTAACCTCCTGCCAGCCCCACCGTTTCCCAGCTTCAGCCCAGGATCCTGGATTTTCCCCTCAGGTCGGACACCTCCTTGTCCAGGAGAGAAGCTCTGTTCTAGACTCCTACTCATGTCTGCATTTCCAGGCCCAGCCCAGAATGGCAGTCCGTCATGCAGGCACCCTGGGTCCCACCTGCTCCCGCCTTGGTGTAGGCCCCAGGGCTCCGTGTGTCCACCTTCCCTCTGGCCAAGTCCTGGCCCAGCAGTGGGCCTGGCCCAGCAGTGCCCTCGGGTGATGGCCCCATCCAGCTTGGAGGAGGAGCAGGGGGTGATACGTATCAAACTCAGCGGCCAGCCCCTCCCACCACTGTGGCCACTGCTGGGGAAGGTCTGGGGGTGGGCAGCTGTCCCCGCTGCCCTAGAGGCGGATGCCATCGTGTCAGGCTGCGGATGGGGGTGCCCAGTGGGATGGGGCTTAGTGTTGAGCTTGGGGTTGGGAGGCAGCAAGGGCTGGCCACTTAGTGTCAGCTGCTCCAGCCTTCCCTGGTGTACTCCAGCCCTGATTTCCATCGGCCCCCAGAGCTCCAGGCCTGCCTGACGGGCTTCTGGGAGGCGGGCGGCAGCACGGGTCTGCTGCCATCGGCTTGAGCCCTGAGGCCCTTCCACTTGGCTGGGGCTTGGGCTCCAAGGATGGAGGCAAACACTCAGCCCAGAGACAGGGCATCCGTACATCGGGGGTAGCGACAGTCCTGACCCTGATACCTGGTGGACAGGTGAACTGACCCTTGAGGAACACTTCCGGTAGAACCCGGCATAACCCTTCTGCTAACTCCCGCTGTTATTACCGGTATTTCACAGGCCCGCTGTCAGACTCAGGCAGGTAAAGAGACTGACCCCCTCCTGAGCACGGTACATTCTTATCCCTGTTCACCACCTTCCCGGTCAAGGCCAAGGTTAACCAGAGTGGTGATGGGCCCAGGTCAGTACAGACGGACCCCAGCCAGCAACGTGTCTCCTGGCCCCGACTCTTACCACCCTTTGCCCTGGCAGTCCTGTCCATGGTGCCACACCAGCCATCCCGGTGCTCTCTAAACTGGTCTCCAAGGTGACCAGTCAGCCTCGTATCTCCTGGCCCTTTCATTCCCTGCAGGGTCGCAGTCTACAGATCCATCCCTGGAAACCCTCCCCTGCATTTGGGCCATCTGCTGAAGGGCTGGGGTCTCACAGGGATGTGGTGCAGTCAGACCCCGGTCAGGACCCTGGCTGGACTGGACGCTCTTGGGTCAAGGGAAGGGCGGGGTGAAGGAGGGGCTTTCTGGGGGGCCATGGGGGAGTGGGGGGAAGGTCATGGGGAAGGTCACAGCACCAAGAGGGAAAGGGGGTGCCATGACCCCTGGTCACACCCCTTAGGGTGGGGTTCCTCTTCTGGAAAGAAATCAGAGTTCCAAAACAAGGTGGGGGAGGGTTCAGGAGCGGCATCCCACCTTCCGGTCACATAGTGACTGCTTCATGAGCTGCAAACAGGACTGGGTCCCATCGGTGTCTCCTGGAGTGAACTTGGGAAGGAAGCCCTGAGCCCTAGCTGGGCCCCTGGCCTAGGACTCGTGGTCCCTACTGACCCCTGGTGCGTCACTCTGGCCAAGGAGGGCAGCCACCTGCGGAGGACGCACCTGCACCCCTCGCACACCTGAGACGTTTGGGGGCGGGGAGGTGCAGATACCCAGCTGCGTGCTCTGGGGGCTTTGCTTTTGTGGACGGAGGTCTCTGACAGACTGTGCTCTCATGCAGGATTTTAAATTAGTTTTTTTATTATAACTGAAAGTGGAAAATAATACACCTCTGGAACGGCATTAGCTAAACCTTCCACAGTAATAAATCCGTGTGCTAAGGGTTTGTTTCCAGGCTGTTTGGTTGTCATGGTGACAGGCTGCATTAACTAATAAGTTTGTTTTGAGAATTTTAGCCCCGGTTTGCCAAATGCTCTCTTTCTGCTGCAAGGATTTAAGCTCTTACAGTTCCCGTGGAAGGGGATTAACTTGGACACAGCGTCCTTCAAGCTCTTAAAACGGACAGGGCCCCTTTCGCAGACAGGGCTCAGGAAGTGTGAGGTAAGCCATCCGTGAGCACCCATGGAGTGGCGGGACTCTGGGGTCGCGACGGAAGAAGGAGAAACTGGCAGGACTGTGATCGTGGCTTCCGGGACCACACTGCTGTGCAGGGACGTCTCAGCAACACACGGGGAGGCCTGGCGTCTGTCCTGGTTGCTGGACAAGAGTGTGAGCCTCTCCCCACTGGGCCTGGTGCCTCCTACCTGGGCCCACCTCACTCCCACCTGCTGCCCAGAGAGGCCCCGAGGTGGAGGCAGCTGCAGAAATGCTGGGGAAGGGGCGACAGGGTGTCCAGCCAGGCTGACCCTGGAGAAGGAGGTAACACGAGGTCCCAGCCTGTGTCTGAACCTCCAAGTGGGTGCTGCTCACTCCTGAGCCGTGTGGGGCAGGCGGGACTTCTGTTCGACCAGGAGGCCCGCTGGTCCCTGCCTGCCTGTCTGGGTAAACGCTCCGGGCCTATGTGCAGGGCAGCAAAGGAGACACAGATGTAAAGGACAGATTTGTGGACACAGTGGGGGAAGGAGAAGGTGGCATGATTTGAGAGACTAGCACTGAAACATATGCATTACCAAATATAAAATAGACCTGTTCAGTTCAGTTGCTCTTTGTGAGCCCAGGGACTGCAGCACACCAGGCTTCCCTGTCCATCACCAACTCCGGGAGCTTGTTCAAACTCATGTCCATTGAGTCAGTGATGCCATCCAACCGTCTCATCCTTTGTCGTCCCCTTCTCCTCCTGCCTTCAATCTTTCCCAGCATCAGGGTCTTGTCCATGAGTCAGTTCTTTGCACCAAGTGGCCAAAGTATTGGAGCTTCAACATCAGCATTAACCCAGTGAATATTCAGGAGTTATTTCCTTTAGGATTGACTGGCTGGATCCCTTGCAGTCCAAGGGACTCTCAAGACTCTGCGCCTACAACACAGTTCAAAAGCATCAATTCTTCAGCACTCAGCTTTCTTTATAGTCCAACTCTTGCATCTATACACGACTACTGGAAAAATCATAGCTTTGACTAGATGGACCCTTGTTGGCAAAGTAATGTCTCTGCTTTTTAATATGCTGTCTAGGTTGGTCATAGCTTTTCTTCCATAGGGAAAGCATCTTTCAATTTCATGGCTGCAGTCACCATCTGCAGTGATTTTGGAGCCCAAGAAAATAAAGTCTGTCACTGTTTCCATTGTTACCCATCTATTTGCCATGAAGTGATGGGACCAGATGCCACGATCTTAGTTTTTTGAATGTTGAGTTTTAAGTCAGCTTTTTCACTCTCCTCTTTCACTTTCAGCAAGAAGCTCTTTAGTTCTTCTTCACTTTCTGCCATAAGGGTGGTGTCATCTGCATGTATGAGATTATTGGTATTTCTCTGTCAATCTTGATTCCAGCTTATGCTTCATCCAGCCTGGCATTTCACATGATATATACTCCACATATAAGTTAAATAAACAGGGTGACAATATACAGCCTTGACATACTCCTTTCCTATTTGGAGCCAGTCTATTGTTCCATGTCCAGTTCTAACTATTGCTTCCTGACCTGCATACAGATTTCTTAAGAGGCAGGTCAGGTGGTCTGATATTCCCATCTCTTTAAGAATTTTCCACAGTTTGTTGTGATCCATACAGTTAAAGGCTTTAGCATAGTCAGTAAAGCAGAAGTAGAAGTTTTTCTGGAACTCTCTTCTTTTTTTATGACCCCTCAGATGTCGGCCATTTGATCTCTTGTTCCTCTGCCTTTTCTAAATCCAGCTCACCTAGAGCCAGACATACTGTAGTGAGAATCAAGTGGGCCTTAGGAAGCATCACTGTGAACAAAGCTAGTGGAGGCAATGGAATTCCAGCTAAGCTATTTCAAATCCTAAAAGATGATGCTGTGAAAGTGCTGCACTCAATATGCCAGCAAATTTGGAAAACTCAGCAGTGGCCACAGGACTGGAAAAGGTCAGTTTTCATTCCAATCCCCAAGAAAGGCAATGTCAAACAATGTAACATAGCCGGTGCAAGTTTGATGTTTGACGCAGAACACCCAAAGCGGCTGCTCTGTGACCACCTGGCGGGGTGGGGTGGGGAGGGAGGTAGGAGCAGGGTTCAGGATGGAGGGGACACGTACGCCTATGCCCGATTCATGATGATGTATGGCAGAAAGTCACAATATTGTAAAGTGGTTATCCTCCAGTTAAATGAATAAATTAAAAAAACGCTCCAGGCTGAGGATTCCATCTTAAAGGAGGGACGTCCTCACCCAGCGGGCGCTCCAGGACCTGAGGACAGAGGGCAAGGGGGCTGCCGTGTCCTCGGCTGACTCGTCCGCTGCTTGTTCCCGTTAACCGTCCTCACAACGACACCTGACGGTCCTGGCCAGGGTGGTGCCCGCAGAGAGGTCCACTTCACCCCACCCCGTCTCTGCTCCATCCTTCCAGACTCTCCTCCGGGAGCCTGGAGAAGAGTCAGGATGCATCCGCAGGCTCCGGGAGGCCGCGGTCCTCGCGAGGCTGGGCTCGGCCCCCGGCTCCTCCCTCCAGCGGGGCCTGGCAGGGACAGCGGCCTGCTCACATCGAGTCACGGGCCCCAGGCCCTCACGGCCCCCTCAGCGGCCCCGGTGCTGCAATCCCGCAGAGGGCCACATGTGTCTGCGCCCTGAGAGTGGGGAGTAATTGGCTAACGTAAAGTTCGCGCTCGGCTCCGGTCTGGGCGCTGGTGACACTGGGGGATCAGGTATGTCTTGGATCAGATATGTCCCTACCAGATCAGATATGTCCTGCTCTGGTGGAGCCTGGGTCCCAGGGTCTCTGGAGCAAGTGGGTGAACGATGTGTACAGAGCTCCAGGTGAAGGGTGCCAGAGAGGAGGCCAGTTTGGGTGGGGGGTGGGTGATGGGGAAGGGGCAGGGAGGGGACCTGGGTGAAGCAGGCAGACCCTGGGGCTCGGGAGGGGGATCACTCACTGCCAAGATGAGAGAGCAGAGCAGGTGCTTGGAAGCAGGCCTGTTCCCAGGTGATGCTCTGCAGGTCTGGACACCTGCCTCCCTGAAAGCACAGAGGCTCTTCCAGCAGCTGACGGGAGCCGGTCACCCTGCCTCCTATGAGGGATCACCCCCGCCCTCGGCTAACAGGAGAGAAAAGGACGCTGCAGGTCACCCGAATGACCCCATGACATCTGATTGAGGCAAGGCCCATTGGTTTCAAGAGTCTGAAGCTCTTCAGATGCATTTGGAAAACTGTCACACTCAGTCTGCCCTCACGGGCTGTGGAGCCCTGGGCAGCGCACCTGAGCCTCTGCATGTGTTTCCTTGCCCGTGACTGGGTGGGTAGCAGCCCCTCCCACACGGAAGTGGTGGCGACTGAGCTCACTGGGCACCGGCCCCTTCGGGCACTGCCCGGCCCTTGGCGGGACTTGCGACATTAACGGCTGTGTCAGCTACTGCTCGCCAAATAACAAATCACCTGGGATGGAGTAGCTTAAAGCAGCAATTGTTTCATCATCTCCTGCCAGTCCTGTGGGTGAGAAATCAAGGCAGGACCCAGCGGGATGGAGGTGACTTGTCTCTGCTCCACTCTATGTGAGGCCCCAGCTAAGATGACTCGGGGGTCTTCAAGCCTAGTCGATGGCAGGTGGGACAGCCCTCTCCAGATCCTGTCCTCTGAAAGGGTATGGGAGGGCCTCAGCAGCAGCAGCAGCCCCTGGCCCATCACAGCTCTGAAATCCAGCCAGGCACAATCCAGGTCCTTGGTTACACTCAGCCCTGCAGGGAGGAGGGACAGCATTCCAGGCTGGGGACATGGGAGGACATGCTGGGAGGCTGAGGCCCTCAGCGCTCTCTTCATTCATTCCTCCATTCATTTCTTCATTCAACACTTTAGAGATCCTGAGCGCTTGATGAATGGGCGAACGTCAGGGCCATTAAGAGCAAGGTGGTGGAGAGGGAGGCAAACCCAAGTCACCGGGAGCTTGCATGTCAGGGGACACAGCTGAGATCCGGAGGGCATGGGAGCCACAGTCCAGCAGATTCCTCTTTCTGAAAACTCCCCCTTGCAGCTGGAGGGAGGAGGGTGGATGGATGGGAAAGGAAGGAACCCTGGCATCTGGGCCTGGTGTTTGCAGGAGCCCTGATTGGGGTGGGGAGGGGCGGATTCTAGGGGTGGGAGAAGGTGAGCACATTTGGTGGGGTGCTGGGGGTGGGTGGGGAACAGGAGCCCTGGACGCCCCACGGGAGCCTTGCAGGAGCCATCGACCAAGGGAACGAAGGCTTGGCAGTGAGAAAGAATCTGTCTGCAGGGAAAATGGTGATCTCAGGTTTGGACCAGCAAGGGGTGGCGTCCGAGGGAGGAGAGAGGTGGGTGTGGACATGTCCCGAGGCTGACTCGGAGATGCAGAAACAGCGCTGAGACGTTGACACTGACTTTCCGGCAGGAAAATCTCCGCTGTCTCCCACTCTTCTGTCTTATTCTGAGGAGTGCATGGTCATGTGTGATGGTGAGCTTAGAAGAAGCATGGTAACACGCATGTTTGCATGTAACACATTTTGGAATTTCACATCAGGCTGTGTGCGTGTGTGGGGGTGTGTGTGTGTTCATGGAATGGAATTTGTTCCTGCTTCCAGGGTCATTTCTAGAAGTGACTTTTATGAATATTTGTAATTGCTCCAGACAAGGAAGCTGATAACAGCAGTACAGAAACAGTTCATCATAAAAGAATATCTTTTTCTGTTAACAACAACCTTATGGACTGAATGTTTGTCTCATCCCTAAATTCACATGTTGAGGTCCTAGCCCCCAGAGTGGCGGTGTTAGGAGGCACTATCTGAGAGGATGACTGGGGTTAGATGAGCTCACGAGGGTGGGGCCCATGATGGGATTAGTGCCTTTATCAGAAGGGCAAGGAAGACTTCTCCATCTCTCTCTTCTGTTTCCCTAAAGCACCACAGAGAAGTCCTTTCAAGCCAATGACATTTTCAAATTGCTTCTGTGATTTAAAGAAATGCATAGAGACTGAACCCAGCAGATACAAGGACCCTGAGGCCCCTGTAAAAGGAGAAAGTTAGGGGTTGGAGCAAACGACCCTGCACAGTCGTACACTTTACATCACACATTCTCTGCAGCATTGAAACACATTCAAACCCACGTACTCGGCACATGGAAACACAGAGGTGTCAGAGGCAGGCCTGTCCACAGAGCATAACGTCAGCGGGAAACAGGCTCTGACCGCACCTGCTCCGGCCTCTCCCATTTTATATGGGAGAGGGCTCGGGAGGACCGTCCGCTCGCCCACTGCACAACAGTCAGCCGACCACAGCCAGCCCGACTCAGCTCCGTCCTGTCCCCCCCAGCAGAGAAGGCTTGGAGGCCAGGTGATGCCCCGAGAGGACGCCTGTGACCCCACGAGCTGGGTGGTCCAGGCCAGGAGCCGAGTCTAGACCATTCTGATCTGGAGCCCGAGCAGCAGGGCTGGGGAAGACACCTGTTGTGGAGTGGAAACTCCCTCCTGTCCAGAGGAGAAAATCCATTTAGAGTCCCTTCTGACCAGAGGATGAGGTCTCTGGCGGCAGATCTGAGAAGCCTGTGCTTCTCCAAATCTGGAAGCACTCCACGTTTTCCTAGCAGCAGAAATCCCTCGAGTCGCCCTCCAAGCCCCTGAGGTGCCAGTGCTACTCAGGGCTGAGCTCCCGGCAGAGGCCCCCGGCTGGTTCGCGGCCCCCAGCGCATCCCCGCAGCCTGTGCGGCTCGTCAAGGGGATGAGCCTGCGTCCGCCCGGAGGCCCACGGCGAGCGTGGGCGGCCCTGTGGTCGCGGTGTGTGCCACGGGCCCGCCTCCCCCAGCAGGTGCAGGACCCCGAACCACCACCCGGATGGAAGGGAGAACCAGGGAGGGCGACCTGCTTCTGGGGCACCGACTGGGCCTCCAATGACCTGGGGTGGTGAGAAAAGTGAAGGCCCCTTGTCCTCTGGGAAGGTCCTGTCCTCAGCGGCACAGGGCAGGGCCCAGGGGCACTGGCTGCGCCCTTCTCCTGCACAGCATTGAGCTGAGGCCCCACAGGGCCTGCAATCGCCCTCTAGCATCTTAAGGAGGGGAAGCCCTCTGACAGAGACCTCAAAATTATTCACAGTCTCTTGAATTTGCAATGGGCTTCCCTTGTGGCTCAGCTGGTAAAGAATCTGTCTGCAATGTGGGAGACCTGGGTTCGATCCCTGGGTTTGGAAGATCCCCTGGAGAAGAGAAAAGCTACCCACCCCAGTGTTCTGGCCTGGAGAATTCCATGGACTGTATAGTCCATGGGGTCGCAAAGAGTCAGGCACGACTGGGCGACTTTCACTTCGTTTGAATTTGCATAAAGCTTTACAGGGCTTTCTGTGCAGAAGGTTGGCTTCTCAGGCGGTGCAGAGATTCTTAGCTTGAGCAGACATCAGTCAGGATCCCAGACCTTCTCCTGGGCCCATGCGTGCATTTCCCTGTAACATCCGTTTTTAGTAGGAATCCTGCTGGGTCAGTTTCACCAAAAAAACCCACCATCCATGTCTAATCACCTTCCATGTCTGATTGGGGTCCTTACCTCCCCACCACCACCACCCCGGGGGAAGTCTGACCTCCCAGGCCTGCCTTCAGCAAGAATCCTGTTGGGTTGCTTTAGCCAGAGCCCCTTCACCCCGATGTTAGCTCTTATAATTGTCCATCCACTGAATCTCACTCCACTTCTCGACTGTAGTTCCCTCGTGTCCACACCGTATTCTGATTTGGGTCCAGATCTACTCTGAGGTCTCTTTTCCACATTGCACTAATTTCTGAAGAACGTCTGCTCCTACAGCGTTAGCTCCTGCCTGGTTCCAGGTGTACAAGCACAAAACTCGGGCCCGGCGACAGTCTGTACTTTCGCAGCAGGGCCAGGGCTGGGTCACAACCCAGTGTCCCTGACTCCCCGGTGTCCCAGGGGCTGTGAACGAGGGCAACGCCCCGGGGAGTCCTCCAGTGATGGGACATTTCAGCTGAGCCGTGAGTGGGATGAGACCGTGTGACAGGGGAAGAGAAGGGGGCAGAGTCAGGCGCAGAGGGGCAGGCGATGGGCGCAAAGGAGCAGGTGCCAACTGCGTCAGGACCAGGTGGGCTCCCGTCATCCCCCAGGCCCTCTCAGAAGAGCCCCCTTCCGCCTCAGCTTGCACCCTGCTCTCTGTGTGTGGCTCATGAACAGCAGTATCAGCCTCAGCTGGAGCTTGTGAGGAATGCAGCCGCTCAGGCCCGGCCCTGGCCTCCTGAAACAAGATCTCCACACTCACAGGCCCCGGGGACCTGAGCACCCTGGAGTCCGACAAGCTCTGCTGGAGATCCCGGAAAGTGGAGGCGGCTTTAGGGCTCCCGTGGCTGACGCATCCTCGAGCAGCCCGGGCTGACACTTAATGAGCGAGAATCCTACCAAACCCTTACGTTCATTTGGCCTGTTTGTGTTTAGGCATGTTTGCTCTGCTCTCCCGTTTTACACAATCACGGCGATGCTGCTGCAGAGTGACCTGATACTCCACAGGGGACACGCTCTCCCGCGTGGCATGTGTTTTTGTCCATTTCCCAGAGGCAGCTGGCAGGGCACCCAGCCGCACATTCCTGACTGTGTCCCAGTTAGATCACCTTACTTTCAAAGGCCAAGCGTCTGGACGAAGACCCAGCCTGCAGAGCTAGCTGCAGAGAGAAGGGCCGAACTCGCACTTGACTCATCTCAAGGCCACTGGGTCTCACCGGACTCACGCTGCCCCATGCGTAGAACTGCAGGCGGGCCAAGGAGACCAACTCTGGCCCACGAGGCTGGTCTGCAGTGCTCAGGAGTGCCAGGGTTGATTCGAGAGCGCATATTGTGGAAAAGGAGGCAGTTCTACATGACAAAGCGTCACTGAAGTGCGAAGGAAAGAAGTGAGTAGTTGAAACTATTTTCTTCCAAACATCACGACATCACATTTGACATCACAAGTCAGTGAACAGACCACATTCGAATTTTTAAGATCAGAAAACTCATCTTCAGAGAGATGTCATGGTCCTAAATGTCCATTTAACACCTGCCCATCCCTCCCTCCCTCCCTGCATCTATCCATCCCTCCATCCATCTATCCCACCCATCCATCCATCTACCTCATCCATCCATCCATTCCTCCACCCATCCATATATTCATCCATCCATCTATCCATCTACGCTTCCAGCCCCCCATCTATCCACCCAGTATTTTTAACAGTCTCTGTGGCTTATGGAAACTTAAAATGGCTAGAGATATTCATTGCTCTTGACACTCAGGTACAAGAAGTGTAACTGATTGTCATTTCTAAGGGAAATTAAGTATGTTTCAAGTGTCCCCACTCGCTCAGGTTGGTGAGGAGCCCCGTGCTGGGCGGTTTCTCTGCAGCACCTTTTCCACGCCTCCAAGGCTGCGCCAGGCCCCGAGGCCGCCGCCAGTGCCCTTGGGCAGGTCTGCTTTTCCTGCAGAGGAGATCGGACTTGCGCCTCTCCCTCAGGGCCAAGCTTTACACCGGGCCTTCAGTCAGCGCCCCCACGCCGTGGTACTTGGATCCTGGGCGCCTTGGGCACCCTGTAACCCCCATGTGAAGCCTGCCCCTTCAGGTAATCTTCAGATGCATGAGACAGACCCCCAGACTGTTCTTGTTCCAGACACAGTGGCTAAGGGGGTGGCCGTGTGATGACATGGCCTTCTGGGACTTCTGACCCGGGCACCTTCAGGTCTCTCATCTGCCCTCCACCTGACCCCACGAGCTACTACAGGCAAGGATTCCCCACCTGAGCCCAGGTGACCCTCAGACGGTCAGAGAACGTCGTGACACGTTGCTGTCCAGGTGCTGGGTTGTTGGGTACACAGCGGTAGGTAGCTGAACCGAGCGCCAGACAGGAGACCCTGACAGGCAGGTGCCCTGGCATGGAGTAAACCTTCTGCAGAGATGCTAGCTCGGGGAATGCCAGAGAGTGGACAGAGGTGACAGATGTGATGCCTGGGGAGGAGGGCAGACCAGAGCGGTGACTGCTCAGTCCCTCCGCCCAGCCCACCAGCCAAGCGAGGCCCAGACTCCAGGGAGGGGAAGGGGTGGGGCCACCTTGGAGACTCTGTGCAGACCTGACACCTAGACACGTAGACCTCGGGGCTGGGACATGAGGCCCCCGACTCAAGGCCATCAGGTGAGTCTCGAGTGGGGAGGGATTAGAGTCACCAAAAAGGAAGATTATTGCCGTGTAGTCATCAAGGCATGTCCGACTCTCTGTGACCCCAAGGACGGCAGCACGCCAGGCCTCCCTGCCCCTCACCACTTCCCAGAGTTTGCCCACGTTCGTGTCCATTGAATCGTCACTTCCCAGAGTTTTCCCACGTTCATGTCCATTGAATCGTCACTTCCCAGAGTTTGCCCACGTTCGTGTCCATTGAATCGTGATGCCGTCCAACCGTCTCACCGTCTGTGGTCCCCTTCCCCCGCCTTCAATCCTTCGCAGCATCAGGGTCTTTTTCCAGGAGTCAGCTCTTCACATCAGGTGGCCAAAGTATTGGAGCTTCAGCTTCAGCATCAATCTTTCCAATGAATATTCAGGACTGATTTCCTTTAGGATGGACTGGTTGGATATCTTTGCTGTCTAAGGAAGGAAGATGCCTTACAACAAAAAGACAAACAAAAAGTCACCCAATGAATATCTGTTTCAAATATTTCCACATATGAGTGCAGAGGAGACAGGGCCCTTGGAGTCTCTCCGGTGTCCTCTGATTCCAGGATTCCTGAGAGTTGGACTATAAAGAAAGCTGAGCACCAAAGAATTGATTCTTTTGAACTGTGGTGTTGGAGAAGACTCTTGAGAGTCCCTTGGACTGCATGGAGATCCAATCAGTCCATCCTAAAGGAGATCAGTCCTGAATATTCATTGGAAGGACTGATGCTAAAGCTGAAGCTCCAATACTTTGGCCACCTGATGCAGACAGCTGACTCATTTGAAAAGGCCCTGATGCTGGGAAAGATTGAAGGCGGGAGGAGAAGGGAATGACAGAGGATGAGATGGTTGGATGGCATCACCGACTCAATGGACCTGAGTTTGAGTAAGCTCTGGGAGTTGGTGATGGACAGGGAGGCCTGGCGTGCTGCAGTCCATGGGGTCACAAAGAGTCGGACACAACTGAGCGACTGAACTGAACTGAACTGAACTGGGGTTTTATGATGATGCCTCAGGGCCAGTTGCACGAAGTGGAAAAAGATTATAGGGGACCCCGTGCCCTCATGATTTATTCCTGTACTAATTTTTCTGTTCATCAAGTAAGATGATTCTCATTATAAAACTCAAAGATTCCTCACCAAAAATGAAAAAAGAAGACAATAGTAAGAAAAATTCTCAAACAGAGCCATGTTGGAGGATCAAGCCTGTCAGGAATTAAACTGTAACTAAAACCCCTGTCGCTGAATCCAGGTGTGGGTGGGGCAGGGCTGGGTGGACAGAATGGTGGATTTCGGACCAAGAGCAAGATTGATTTCAGTTTTCAATAAAATGTTTGGGAGAAATGGTTCAGCAGGTGGAGAAAGAGGACAGTTTGAGTCCAATGTCTTTAAAACTAAAGACATCCAGAACCATTAGAGAATTATACAGCAAAAAGCAGATTGTGAATGTTCTAGAATGGAGCCTCATTGAAAAGGTCTTTTTTTTTTTTTTTTTTTTGGATGTCCCAACTCTAGAAACCATAATAGGAAATACTGACAAATGTGACCACAGGAAAGTGTAAAACAGATGGATGAGAAACGCCTCCTGAAAGGTCAACATTTGGGACCATATTTTTCATACACCTGACCAACAAACCCACATATATACAGGTTTTTAGGAATAAATTAGAAATCAAGTCACCCCAAGAACAGAAAGGGCAGCACAGTTCAGTCAGTTCAGTTCAGTCGCTCAGTCGTGTCCGACTCTTTGCGACCCCATGAATCGCAGCACGCCAGGCCTCCTTGTCCATCACCAACTCCTGGAGTTCACTCAGACTGACGTCCATTGAGTCAGTGATGCCATCCAGCCATCTCATCCTCTGTCGTCCCCTTCTCCTCCTGCCCCCAATCCCTCCCAGCATCAGAGTCTTTTCCAGTGAGTCAACTCTTCTCATGAGGTGGCCAGAGTACTGGAGTTTCAGCTTTAGCATCATTCCTTCCAAAGAAATCCCAGGGCTGATCTTCAGAATGGACTGGTTGGATCTCCTTGCACAACCACACACAAAACAGAAAAAAAATATGACACAGGGCTAAGCTCAGCAATAAGATTTAAAAAAAAATTCCTACTGGAATTCAGAAATTGGATTGGAAAAAATCTCTATGTTGGTGAGAACATTCCTGCATATTTAGTAGGAATCTTAAATCAGAATGATCTAATATGTTGGCTGAGTCCTTTCACTGTTCACCTGAAATTATCACAACACTGTTAATTGGCTATACCCCAATACAAAATAAAAAGTTTTTAAAAATTTTTTTTAGAAAGAGAATGATCTAGAAGACAGTTTGGAAATAGGTATCATGAAACAAATGTCTGTGCCTTTTGAGTCATTATTTGTTGTAAAGTAAATAATGACATGGGGTGAAGAGAAGAGGGCATGAAGGTGCCCTCGTGCTGCACGGTGAGCTTAGTCGCTCAGCCGTGTCCGACTCTCTGCGACCCCATGGACTGTAGCCCACCAGGCTCCTCTGTCCGTGGGATGTTCCAGGCAAGAGTACTGGAGTGGGTAGCCTTTCCCTTCTCCAGGGGCTCTTCCCAACCCAGGGATCGAACCCAGGTCTCCCGCATCACAGACAGATTCTTTACTGTCTGAGCCACCAGGGAAGCCCGTGAATAGTGGAGTGGGGAGCCTATCCCTTCTCCAGGGGATCTTCCTGACACAGGAAGTGAACTGGGCTCTCCTGCATTGCAGGTGGATTCTTTACCAGATGAGCTACCAGGGAAGCCCAAAGACGCCCTTACAATATTACTTATTTTTTTAAAAAAGTAAAATAGAAAAAACAGAGCAATAAAAGCTATCAATGGGTCTTAAATGGAGGTTGGTTACGTCAGCTATGGTAAGTACATGGACTATCACATAGTAGTAAAAAAATGACATACATGGCTATTTGTTGATATTAAACTATTTCTATAGCACATTGTTGATAGAAAAAGCCAGTTTCAGAGCAGCGTGCTTGCTGTGACCTGGTTTGAGCATAACCGTAGCTTGAGTTTGTATAAACAAGTTGATTCCTCTCACTCTGCAGGGTCATCTCCCTTGGGTGCGTTTGGAAAGAAGGAGGTCTGGTCCTTTTCCAGACTTTCCGCACACCGTTCCCTCTCCGTGATTTGCTACGGGCTTGGCCTTGGCGGGGCTTCGTTTCTCATTCTGCTTTTATAGGCAGAAGGGCGCCGAGCCAAGTTCAGCCACGGTCGTGTCCAGGCGGCTGAGCTTGGAGAAGCTCTCCTTTCTCTGTTTCTGGATAGTTTGGTTTTTTTCCACTTTGGGCCTGTATCATTTCTATAGAAACAAAGAATAAAGTTTCGAAGATAAGTGCAGAGCTGTGCGTGGCAGGCTGAGCATTCCTGCTCTGGGTGGTGTGTTTGAAGAGGTCCAGAGCACCCGTCACACCGCGGAGGACCCTGGGCGTTCCATGGGCCGCCCGTCCCGGCCTAGCGGCCATCCTTCCTGTCTGCTCCCCAGGCTCCCACTCGCACAGCCACGCTGGGCCTTCAGAGACCAGCAGTGCCTCCAGGGGGCCCGGCGTGGGGGCTGCCATCTGGGACGGCCTGGCCGGCAGCTGGCCCCTCCCTGGCTGAGGCCTGGGCTCCTTCCATCCAGTGTGACGCCGAGGAATTAGCACGGCTTCCCCTGCTTCTTCTCTGCTGACTCTACAAGCATCGGGTGGGCGGACTTATGTGAGTACAGTCAGGCCATCCTGCCCCTGTTCAGGGGTGCGGGCCACTTGTTAGGCCTGGTTAGGTGGGAGCCACGGTTTGTACCCTCCAGCTCACCTGCCTTCCAGGGCCCTGGCCTGGTGCACCCCACCCTACCCCACCAGCTCAGTCCCGGCCCGCAGGCTAGAGAGTGCCTCACGCACCCCCGCCAAGTGTCTGAGTCTGCTCTGACCCCTGAACACGACCCTTGAGGGATCGACCATCTCGGTCATGGAACGTGGCCTCTGAGGAAGGAGGTGGGTCTGCCCTGGCATCCTGATGGCCTGTGACACCTGCCGGGTTCATTTCCGCCCCTGGTATCCTGATGGCCTGTGATACCAGCTGGGTTCATTTCAGCCTCCCCTTGAGGAACTGAGGCCTGAATCTGTCTCTCGACCTCCCTGGAATGTGGTTTGGAATCATGTCTCCGGAACTCTGATGAAGACCCCAAGGAGGAGAAGCGCCCGGGTGACTCCTCCGACGTTACCCTGAGAGTCCGCGGTTCTAGAGGACAGAGTTCAGCCCTGGGCCCACCCGCTCCACAGGCCATGGCCAAGCCCCTCTGCAGTCAGAGGCTGCTCCCTGGCCCCTGGGCACTCTGGGCAGAAGCGAGGGGCTTCAGAGATGGGCTTCCCTGGGCGGGTGCTGGGAGTTAGGGGCAGCATGAGAGGCTGATTCTTGGCAAGACTGCCGCCCGCTCGTTATCAGGAGGGCAGAGCAGTGATGGAATACAGGGCTGCCTGGTGCTCTGGGGTCCTGCAGCCCCCGGCCTTCCTCTCAACCTCAAGCAAAGTCAGGCCAGCAAGTCCTCCGTGCCAGTGGCCCCAACCCTGGCGCCCTCACAGAGCTCAGGTGCTTGGAGAAAATGCCTGGGCAGCCTGTCTTGGGTCCGGTGTTGCCACCGCCTTCCCACAAGACTGGGCCAAACAGGGGCCTGAGCTCCTTCATCTTACAGTCAGGGCTGAGCAGAGATGAGCATCGTCTACTGGAGAGGCTGGAAGGCAGCCCCTGTGTTTCACAGGGGGAGAAACCCAGGCTCAGACAGGGGCCGGGGTGGCCCAGCTGTGCAGACCGGTCAGAGGCAGCGCCCAGGGTCACCTGTTGTCCTGGCCGTGGGTCCCTGGACAGCGGTTCCCTCCAGCTGAGCCTCGATTTCCCCCGTGGATGCAGCTCCCCTGCTGTCTGAGCAGATGAACTTCTGGGCACAGAGTTGCAGACAGATGGACTCCAAGGACCACCTAGAGCTGTGGGCTCTGGGTGTGGCCCTGGGACCCTTCCAGTGCTGGCTCGAGGACAGGGAGGCACCCACGAGTGTGGCCTGTGGCTCAAGGTGGTCTGGCTTTCACAGGCCATGGCCAAATCTATCACGACACACCTGTCACCTGCACAAGCCACCTTCACCTCCCAGCACTCGGGGTAGCTGACACCCCCAGGGTCTCCTCCACACGCTAACACCCCCAGAGTCTCCTCCACACCGACCAGAGCTGGCTGACTGCACCCTGACAGGCTCCCAGAAGTGCTTGTCTCCTGGTGAGCCTGCTCTCATTGGTGCCTACATCTGTCCCTCTCTGGTGACACGTGTCCTCAGCTGTCTTTAACTTGTTCCCTTCCCTCTGGAGGACAGGCCATCTGTGCGCTTTCCCTCCATCACGTCAGAGATGCTGGTGGCCTTCTCCGGCAGGGTGGTGGGCTCCAAGGGGATCGCGGCCAAGGTGTTCTTGGAGAGGGCTGACCCCAAGGTGGGGACTGGTCAGCTGGAGCTTGGGGCCACCCATCCGTCCCTCCTGACCCCATGAAGAGCTGAGATGCTGGGAGTCTGCTCTGTACCCCCCGGGGCCGCGGCAGCAGCAAGCAAAGGTGGGTGTGCGGACACCCTGTGCACGTGTGGCTCAGTCCAGGGGAGGACGCTGGCCTGCAAGTTCACACCGTGGAACTCAGGGAAGACGTTCAGAAGCTGAGCAATGACAATCAGTGCCAGGCCCCAGGAAGCCACTGGAGACTGCCATGTGTGATGACTCCCAAGCTCAGACCCACGGTGGGAGCACGGCACAAGTAGGGGAGGCCTGGCGAACACCAGGGAGGCTCTTGGAAGAGGAGTCCTTGAGGGGGCAGTGGAGGATGAGAAGGAGCTCACCAGGCAGCGGGGGTGCTGGTTGTGCGGGGGAGGCCGTGAGGACCAGGTCAGGCACAGCCGGCCGGCGTGCACGGGGTGGGGCTGACTCTGGGTGGAGGGGCCTGAAGGGGGTCCAGGATGATGTGTCTGGTGCGGAGGCTGGAGCCCGGCTGTAAAACTCCCTGATTCTCTATTACTTCTAATGATCAGAGCACTTCACACGGGTCAGGAGGGAAGGGCCAGGCTGGCTGATGGTGCAGGGTCAGTGTCTCAACGTCAACGTACCTCCTAGGCAGAGACTGGGCTGCCCTCACCAGCTCGGCTCCTGGCCGCATCACTGAAGCACGTCTGTCCACTCTCTGGGGCACGTTTCTATATTTTCAAACACAGATGACAGTGTGGGATACACAGAGGCACTCGTATAAGGTCACGATTTGTCCTCGAACTTGGTGCGACCTTTACAGGAGGCTGGGCTCAGGCCATGTGGGTTCAGGGCGGCTGCGCTGACCCTCGTGGGTGCCATGGTCTCGTCCCACCAGCTCGGGCAGTGACTGTCCCAGGGTTGACGTCTCGTCCTCATGACACCATCCTGTCCGTCCGGAGCCTTTCCTCTCCTCTCACTCCTCTGTCTCTGCGTCCCTACACGGGTCCCTGGGTCCCTGTGGCGTGTCTAGGGCCCCCACCTCCCCTGCTGGCGCAGCTCCGGGCTGCTGCCTGAATGCTGGGGCCTGCCTCTCAGTCAGTTCGTTTTCATCTTAGTCTGTCACCTCGCCATCTCCCTCCTCGTCTCTTTCTACAGAGTCCTGTGAATTCACTAGGAGCACAGAGCAGATGCTGTCTAAAAATTGCCTTCCTCCTGCTGTGAGCAGTGACTCAGGACTATATATTCACACACGCGCACACACCCAGGCGTGTATGTACATGGGTATGTGGTGGGTTTCCCTGCATCCTGAGGTCGTGTCCTCACAGCAGAGGCTGCAGAATCCTTTGTCCACCTAGAGGGTCCTTAAACGGAACGTGGGGGTGGGCTTCCGCAGTGGGGCGTGGGCTACCCCGTCCCTCTCGCTGTGCCCTGAGAACCCCCTGGTGCAGCCTGTCTGTGGAAGGCGATCACCTGCCCTGCCGGAAGACTGGTGTCTGGAGCAGACACAACGGCCAGCCCGGCCCAGGCAGGACCCCATCTCACCCCTCAGTCCAGACAGACAGACAGACCCCCACCTCTCAGTCCAGACAGATAGACCCCTGCCCCTCAGTCAGATAGACAGACCCACACCCCCACCCCTTAGTCCAAACAGACAGACCCATACCCTTCAGTCAGACAGACAGATCCCCTGCTCCCCCGCAGTCAGACAGACAGACGGACCCCCACCCCTCAGTCCAGACACTCAGACAGACCCCTGCCCCTCAGTCAGACAAACAGACCTGCACCCCCTCTCAGTACAGACAGACAGACCCCCACCCCTCAGTCCAGACAGACAGACACCCACCCCTCAGTCCAGACAGACACACCCATACCTCTTCCCCTCAGTCAGACAGACAGACATGCACCCCTACTCCTCAGCCCAGACAGACAGACAGACCCACACCCTTCAGTCCAGACAGACAGACCCGCACCCCTACCCCTCAGTTCAGGCAGGTCTGCACCACTCCCCTCAGCTCTCTTACAGGAAACTGGGGCTTGCTCCAAGATAACTGGAGGGTGTAAAGTATTTTTTCCAGAAAGATTGAACAAAGTCCTAGGAGCCCCAGACTGCTTCTAGGCTCAGGTCCCTCCTCCTGCCAGTGGCCCACTCTGCAGAGGCATCTCCACCCACCCAGCCCAGAGACGGGACAGAGAACCGTTCCGGTGTGGGTGTAGACATGAGATGGTTGGCATGGCCTGGGGCGCAGCCCTCACACCTTCTGGCAGAGTGTGGCAGGCCCTGGGGGTCTCACCCCATCCCAGAGGCTGCCCCTCTCAGGCAGGAAGCACAGGTAGGGGGAACACCTACCCCCAATCCCTTTCTCCATGCGCTTTGCTATTGAACCTCTGTGGTTGCTGCTGAGGGTTTCAGAAATCCCTTGAGTGTCGCGCACCGCTACCCAGGATTCCTGACTCAGGGCTTCCACGCCAGTGTTTCCCTGGGGAAATGGTGTCGGGCAGTGGGCAGGTGCCTGACTCCACGCTGCATTCTTTCTTAAAGTATTTATCTTATTCATTATTTGTTGACCATGCCAGTCTTAGCTGTGGCATGCTGGTTCTTTGAGAAGCGGACCTTCATTGCAACATGTGAACTCTTAGCTGTGGGATCTAGTTCCCTGACCAGGGTCTAACCTGGGCCCCCTGCACTTGGATGTGGAGTTAGCCAGCAGACAACCGGGGATTCCCCATGCTTAGTTCTTGTGGATCACCTTCACAAAGAGGGCGAGTGGGGTTGAGACTATTGGCGGATTTTACTGCCCCAGTGTGATCAATGCCTCACTGGCTTTGAGTCAACTACAGAGCCCATTCTTAAAGAGATGGGAATACCAGACCACCAGATCTGCCTCCTGAGAAATCTGTATTCCAAATACAGATACTGGTTCCAAATCAGGAAAGGAGTAAGTCAAGGCTGTATATTGTCACTTTGCTTATTTAACTTATATGCAGAATATGTCATGTGAAAAGCTGGGCTAGATAAAGCACCAGCTGGGATCAAGATTGCCAGGAGAAATATCAATAACCTCAGATATGCAGATGACACCACCCTTATGGCAGAAAGTGAAGAAGAACTAAAGAGCCTTTTGATGAAAGTGAAAGTGGAGAGTGGAAAAGTTGGCTTAAAACTCAACATTCAGAAAACTAAGATCATGGCATCCGGTCCCATCACTTCATGGCAAATAGATGGGGAAACAGTGGAAACAGTGGCAGACTATTTTTCTGGGCTCCAGAATCACTGCAGATGGTGATTGCAGCCATGAAATTAAAAGACGCTTACTTCTTGGAAGCAAAGTTATGACCAACCTAGATAGCATATTAAAAAGCAGAGACATTACTTTGCCAACAAAGGTCCGTCTAGTTAAAGCTATGGTTTGTCCAGTAGTCATGTATGGATGTGAGAGTTGGAGTATAAAGAAAGCTAAGTGCCGAAGAATTGATGCTTTTGAACTGTGGTGTTGGAGAAGACACTTGAGAGTCCCTTGGACTGCAAGGACATCCAACCAGTCCATCCTAAAAGAGATCAATTCTGGGTGTTCTTTGGAAGGACTGATGCTAAAGCTGAAACTCCAATACTTTGGCCACCTCATGCAAAGAGTTGACTCATTGGAAAAGACTCTGATGCTGGGAGGAATCGGGGGCAGGAGGAGAAGGGGACGACAGAGGATGAGATGGCTAGATGGCATCACCGACTCGAGGGACATGAGTTTGGGTGAACTCTGGGAGTTGGTGATGGATAGGGAGTCCTGGTGTGCTGTAGTTCATGGGGTTGCAAAGAATCAGATACGACTGAGCAACTGAACTGAACTGAACTGAGCACCGAAGAATTGATGCTTTTGAACTGTGGTGTTGGAGAAGACACTTGAGAGTCCCTTGGACTGCAAGGAGATCCAACCAGTCCATCCTAAAGGAGATCAGTCCTGAATATTCATTGGAATGACTGATGCTGAAGCTGAAACTCCAATACTTTGGCCACCTGATGTGAAGAACCGACTTATTGGAAAAGACCCTGATGCTGGGAAAGATTGAAGGTGGGAGGAAAAGGGGATGACAGAGGATTAGATGGTTGAATGGCATCATCGACTCAATGGACATGAGTTTGAGTAAATTCTGGGAGTTGGTGTTGGACAGGGAGGCCTGGCGTGCTGCAGTCCATGGGGTTGCAAAGAGTCAGACATGACTGAGTGACTGAACTGAAATGAACTGAACTGAACAGAGCCAATGTGCCAACCATGAGGAGCCTCTTGCATTATGGAGAAGGTGCTGTGCCTGCCAGGGTGGGCTGAGGGGTACATTTCATCCCATCTCCTCTTAGCTGAGCCTGACTAAAGTTGGGCTCACGGCAGCGGACAGACCACCGGGACTGAGATGCCGTCACCAGACTAGAGAAAACACAGGGAGGGATCAGCCGGTGAACCCTGCTCGTGACGTCGCTGTTTGGGGGGGCAGCAGAGATGAGGTAGGGACATCTGAGATGGCTTTGGATAAGTATTTGCTCTTCCCAAGTCCTGTCTTCTGAAGACTCCAACACCAAAAAGCTTCTGTCTTCAGTTACCATTGATTTCTTTCACCTAAACAGCTGGCATCAAGCCATGTTTCTCCGGCAGTTTGTACTGACCCAGGGCTTCTGGGTTCTTGTAATGGTCCCTCCCCTTCTTATAATGCTTTGCTCTGAAGTTCCCTAAACTCTTTCCTAAGATTAAACTCCTTTGACCTTAATTCCCTTTAAGGAAGAAGGCAGGGGAAGAACGCTGGCTTCGTTTTCTAAATGAGGACTCTGCTGCTCAGGCAGGCTAGAAGATTCCCCAGGCTCGTGTGGCTGGTGGACACCCAGAGTGCTGCTGCTAGAACCCAGGATGTCTGTTCTGTCTCCAACACGTAAGGGGTATGTAAGAGCGCTGGGGTTAGGGTCTTCCCATATGGGACCAACTTTTCAGTGGGACTTCCAGCTGCAGACACAGAGCTTATGCTTTGCCCCCACCTCCCCATCACAGCGATGAGGGCTGCTCTGCCGGCTTCAGTGCTTGGCTTAGTATCCCCAGTGGCTGGCGCTTAGTCACCATCTGGGGACTCAAATCCTGCCTCAAATTGCTATTGTCTCTCCCGTGGCTCTGGGGGACCGGGGACCTGTGGAGATGAGAGACTTGGTCCCTTAATGGGAAAGGAGATAAATGAAATGAGGACTTTGATTACCTGCGACGATATTACCAAACCTACTGCTCAGCATGGGGATTAGTACGGAAGCTAATGGTTTACACAGAATTTAAAGAAGGAAATGAGAAGAGATAAGGCAGAGTAGTAGCTGATCCAAAAAAGCAGAAGTCTTAGAAATGCTCACTAACTCTGGGTGCAGTTTTAACCTTTTGGAGCACTCAAGCATCCTCCCTTGGGCAGTCATTTTCCTCTTTTTAAAATCGAAACTCCCTCCTATTCCCCTCTTCCTCCATATTTTTTAGAAGCCAATCAAGACATCATAAAATCTCTTCTGTACCATCTTCATGTGTATTTCTGAGAGATAAGGACTCATATACTTAGGCATGATAATGGTTTTGTGGTTATGTTAAAATTTTCTTAATATCATCAAATACTAAGAGCTCACATTTTCAATTGTCTCATTAATGTCAATTTAATCTTTTAATACTTTGTTTGAATAAGAATCCAAATAAGGTTAACACAGTGGGTTTGACTGATGTTTATAAAGTCTCTTTCAATGTGTAGCTTTCCCTTTCATCCTTTATTCTTTGACAGTTTATCTGTAAAAAAACATGGCTAATGTATTTTGTTTTGTGTTTTCATTGTTATGTTTCAAGGGGAGGAGGAAAGCAAAGAAAGAAGTCCTGGGTCTAGGGTAACTCTCCTGGGTTTTTGATAAATGTAGTTTCTTCCAACTTTTCGAAGTGGGAGGAGAAGAGAAGAGAAATTCAGGATGTGGTCACTTTGCTTGTTCTTTGCTTTTGGTTACAACTCACATTTCATCCCTTGGTTGTCTGAAGGAATGGTTGATACACATGCAATTCTCAATTTTAAAAATATTTTTTATTGAAGTCTAATTGATTTACAATTTTTGTAAACTTCTACTGTACAGCAGAGTGATTCATATATATGTGTGTATATATGTCTGTGTATCTATATATATGCATAGATTTACACATACATGTATATAGGCTTCCCAGGTGGCCCAGGGTAAAGAATCCACCTGCCAGTGCAGGAGGTGTGGGTTCAATTCCTGGGCCGGGAAGATCCCCTGGAGAAGGAAATGGCAACCCACTCCAATATTGCTGCCTGGGAAATCCCATGGGCAGAGGAGCCTGGTGGGTCTATAGTTCAGGGGGTTGCAAAGAGTCAGACATGACTTGGCTACTAAACAATAGCAACAGTTATGTATATGTGTGTATATATGTATATATATTTAGATTCTTTTCCATTGTGTGTAGGTTACTACAAGATATTGAATATAGTTCCCTGTTGGCGTATAGCTTATGAGCAAGGCTGTGATGGCTTCAGATGGACAGCAAAGGGCCTCGGCCACACACACACGTGTATCCACGTCCTTGTTGTTTATCTATTTTAGGTGCGATTCATGGGGTTGCAAAGAGTCGGGCATGACTGGGCGATTGAACTGAACTGAACTGAACTGAAGAGTGTGTATCCATTAATCCCAAACTCCTAGTTTATGCCAACTTCTTATAAGAGCTTTTGAAGGTGGGAGACAGGAATGCAAAGTTCTAAGGAGAGCAGGAAGGTGCTTCCAGAAGTCAGAAAGGAGCACTGACTGAGCACTAGCTGGTGCTAGGGATTGGCCTCAGCCCGTTAAATGGGTTATCACTTAGAGTTATTGTTCCCTTTCAACAGAACAAGATGATGTAAGGTAAAGCTGTCTTTAAATGGTCACAAAGCATCTGCCCCTCTTCCTAGTGCTCTGAAAGCTCCCTGGGAAAAGCCCGGAAAAGAGGTATTTCCTCTGCCTCTGGTACCTTGCAAATAGGCTCAATAGACATTTGTCATTGGTGGTCTAATAATCTACTTGCTTGTGAAGATAAGAAGAAGGGATGACGTTCATTTTCATCACCCACCTGTGCCAAAATAGGCATTAAAATGTCAAAAGGGAAATGTTTGCTTCTTGTAACAGTGAACCACATTCACCAATGCCATTGAGAACCATTTCAAAAAATCTAGATAAAATACATTTTAAAAATCAATTTAAAGGTACTGAAGAGCTGCCAAGGCAAAGGATAATTGAGAGGTCAAGATCCTAGAGAGAAGGAAAACTCACAGAAATGAGTCCAGCATTTGCTTCTTCTTCCTCCCTTAAGTTATTCACCAGCATTGGCGCCAAAGACTAGAGAACTGGGCAGAAGACCCTAGCTGAGAGTCTGAAGCATCAGAAACCCAAAGAGCTGGGGATGGCAAACAGAGAAAAGTGCCTCCCAGAGAGGAAGGGCCGGGGAGGAACCCCAGCATCGGCCAAAGTCCACCAGGCATGTCTTCCCACAGATCCACTCAGCCCAACTCAAAGTGCTGGAAGCAAACTAAGCCAAAGAGATTTCCTTGGGGGAAGATAATGTAATCCAGAATTTTAAACTATGCCTGAAATATTTTATGAGGGAGTGAAAGTCACTCAGTTGCATCAGATTCTTTGCAACTCCATGGACTGTAGCCTGCAAGGCTCCTCTGTCCCTGGAATTCTCACAGCAAGAATACTGGAGTAGGTTGCCATTCTCTTCTCCAGGGAACCTGCCTGACCCAGGGATTGAATCTGGGTCTTCTGCATTGCACATGGATTATTTACTATCTGAGCCACTAGGGAAGCCTGAAACATTTTATACTTACTGTCAAACATTCAGTCAAAAATTACCAGACATACTAGAGACAATACTAAATGACCAAAATCCAGGCAAGAAAAACAAAAGTTGGGAACAGACTTAGAGAAGATATAGACATAGGAGCTGTTACAGACTTTAACACCACTGGCTAATGTATTTAAATAAATAGTTAATTACGTGTAAAGTTTTGATGAAGAACTATAAATTATGAAAAAGGCTAAAATGGACTAGAGCTGGGAGATAAAATAGCAAGTGTAAGAAGGCATAGATGGATTTGATAGCAAATCAGAGACAATGAAAGAGATGAGTGAACTGGAAGATGGGCCGGTAGAAAATTGTTCAGGAAATTAAGTAGATAGTCTTGTTTAAGCTTCTGAGACAAAGCAGAGAAGATCTTGGACTTTGCTTCTAAGGTACCTGGACACTGCCCTGACTGTGAATGCCCTGACTTCCAGCTGAGGGTGCAAGACTCACAGCACCATAGATAAGAGAGAGGATGATCCTGAGGCTGCTGAGCTCCTGGAGGAAGTCTGATTAACCAAGCCTGGGCTTACCAGCATTCCCAGTTTTATCAGACAAAACAAACTGCATTAACGTGAAACCGGAGCTGCAGTTGCTCACAGACTGATGACAATGACACCAGTCTGCATCCTGGGATTGTAAACCGGAGCCTCACAGTGTTTGAAGTCTCATCCACGGAGTGAATGAGCTGCCTGGGACCTTTTCCCAGTTGGGACTCCCCGTGTGCTGGGCCGGAGAAGGCAATGGCAACCACTCCAGCACTCTTGCCTGGAAAATCCCATGGATGGAGGAGCCTGGTGGGCTGCAGTCCATGGGGTCGCACAGAGCCGGACACAACTGAGCAAGTCAGCAGCAGCAGCAGCAGTACCTGTGGTACCACGGGACTTCCCAGTGCTGTTTAAGCCTGGATGTTGGTCAAAACCTGATTTGGCGATGTATCCTCTGCTCTTTCTATTTCTTTTTTCTTTTAATGTTAGTATTCTGAAAGAAAGCTAGATAGCTCTCTAATAAATATTGATATTATTTGTTTGTGTATGACGAGTGGGCTTATTTTGTTAACAAATCCTTTGAATCTGAGATGAAAGTGAAAACTATCTGCAAAATGAAAGTACCCAGAAAGACACATTAAGAGGCAAAAGGATAATAAATGCAGAAAAAGAACATAAAAGAAGCATGCGAGGTGGTGAAAAAAGTCTGATGTATCTATAGTCAAAGCCCCAGAGGAGAGGACAGAACAGCTTTGAAGATGCACTGGCTGAGCAAGCCCCCAAACGCTAAAAGCATCAGTCCATAGAACAAGAAATGTTATGAACCACAAGTAGAATTAAAAAAAAGAAAAAGTCACAGCTAAGCAAACATAGTGGTTCTTCTGTCTGTGGAATTCTCCAGGCAAGAATACTGGAGTAGGGGTCCATCTACATATGAGTGGATAAACAAAGTGTGGTCTATAAAGACAATGGCATGCTGGTCAGCTTTTAAAAGGAAGGAAATTCTGACAGGCTTGAGGACATTACATTAAATGAAATAAGCCAGTCACAGATACTATGTGATTCCACTTATATGAGGCACTTGGAGTTGACAAAATCACAGAGAAGGGAAGTAGAATAACAGCTGGGGGAGGAGGAGGGGGAGTTATTGTTCAGTAAGTACAGAGCTTCAGCTCTGCAGGATGAAGAGAGTTCTCGAGACAGATGGTGAGGCTCACAGAACAATATGGATGTACTCAATACCACTTCATGCTACACTTACAAATAGTAAATTCTATGTTATGTGTCTTTCACCACAATTTAAAAACATTTATGAAAAAAAAAAGATACTAGAGTGGGAGGTGGGGGATATACATTATTTTCAAAGAGGTAACTGACAACTGCCTTCTCAACAAAAAACATAGAAGCCAGAAGACAATTGAATGACATCTTCCAAGAAAAGAAAAGAACTGCCAACTTAGACTTCTATGCCCAGTGAAAATACCCTCTGAAGGTAAAGGTAACACAGAGGCATTTTCAAATGAAGTCTGAGAAAACTTGCAATCAAAACTTGCGGTTGCCAGGGGGAAAGGATACTTAGGGACTTTGGGAAAGTCATGTTCACTTTGCTATATTTAATTTGCATAAACAACAAAGACATACTGTATAGCCCATGGAATTCTGCTCAACGTTATGTGCCAGCCTGGGCGGGAGGTGGGTTTGGGGGAGAATGGATACATGTGTATGTATGGCTGAGTTCCTTCTCTATTTCACCTGAGACTATGACAACATTGTTAATCGGCTACACTCCAATACAAAATAAAAAAATTAAAGTTAAAAATAAAACCATGAACTAAAGGCAGTGTGGAAGGGGATCGTGCCAGTAGAAGGGAAATGATCACAGTGAAGCATGGAAGTGAAGGAAGGAACAGCAGAAAAGAGTAAAGGCAGGGGCAGCCAGAGTGAACGCTGACTGTTTAGGACCAGGATGACCACATCCTAGTAAAAGGCTTAAATGGCTGCAGAGTTACACAAGGAGAAACTAGGAAGTAAATGGAGCCCAAGCATCTCAGCCCTTTGCATTGTATTGAAAATACTGACTTATTTTAGATAAAATTAAGCAAGGGGAGAAACTCACACTGGCTCTCTATTTTACATTCTTTGGCATTGCCTTTCTTTGGGACTGGAATGAAAACTAACCATTTCCAGTCCCGTGGCCACTCCTGAGTTCTTCTAATTTGCTGGCATACTGAGTGCAACACTTTCACAGCATCTTATTTTAGGGTTTGAGATAGCTCAGCTGGAATTCCATCACCTCCACTAGCTTTGTTCGCAGTGATGCTTCCTAAGGCCCATTTGACTTCAGACTCCAGGATGTCAGGCTCTATGTGAGTGATCACACCATTGTGGTTAAGGTCATTAAGATCTTTCTTCTGCGTATTCTTGGCACCTCTTCTTAATACGTCCTGCTTCTGTGAGGTCCATACTCTTTCTGCCCTCTTTGCATAAAATATTCCCTTGGTATCTCTAATTTTCTTAAAGAGATCTCTAGTCTTTCCCATTCTATTCTTACCTTCTATTTCTTTGCATTGATCACTGAGGAAGACTTTCTTATCTCTCCTTGCTATTCTTTGAAACTGCATTCAAATGGGTATATCTTTCCTTTTCCCCTTTGCCTTTCACTTCTCTTCTTTTCTCAGATATTTATAAGTCCACCTCAGACAACCATCTTGCCTTTTTGCATTTCTTTTTCTGGTTTTCTGGGGATGGTCTTGATCACTGCCTCCTGTGCAATGTCACGAACCTCCATTTATAGTTCTTCAGGCACTCTATCCATCAGATCTAATCCCTTGACTCTATTTGTCACTTCCATAGTATAATCAAAAGGGATTTGATTTAGGTCATACCTGAATGGCCTAATGGTTTTCCCTGCTTTCTTCAATTTAAGTCTGAATTTGGCAATAAGGAGTTTGTGATCTGAGCCACAGTCATCTCCCAGTCTTGTTTTTTCTGACCGTATAGTGCTTCTCCATCTTTGCTGCAAAGAATATAACAATATGATTTCAGTGGTGACCCTCTGGTGATATCCATGTGTAGAATCTTCTCTTGTGTTGTTGGAAGAGGGTGTTTACTATGACCAGTGTGTTCTCTTGGCAAAACTCCTTTGCCCTGCTTCATTTTGTACTCCAAAGCCAACCTTACCTGTTACTCCAGGTATCTCTTGACTTCCTACTTTTGCATTCTGGTTCCCTATGATGAAAAGGATATCTTTTCTTGGTGTTAGTTCTAGAAGGTCTTGTAGGTCTACATAGAACTGTTCAACTTTAGCTTCTTTGGCATTAGTGTTTGGGGCATAGACTTGGATTACTGTGATATTGAATGGTTTGTCTTGGAAACATGCTTTGGAGTGATGGATATGTAACTGCAGAGATTCCAGGAAATGTGTGATGAAACCACAATCCAGAGAAAAGGGCTTCGCAGATGGCATGATGGTAAAGAATCCACCTGCCAGTGCAGGAGACACAGGAGACACGGGAGACCCAGGTTTGATTCCTGGGTGGGGAAGACCTCTGGGGGAATAAAATGGCAACCCACTCCAGTATTCTTGCCTGGAGAATCCGATGGACAGAGGAGTCTGGCGGGCTGCAGTCCATGGGGTCGCAAAGAGTCAGACACGACTGACCAGAGAAGCTGGTGTCATCCCGTCACACCCTGCTCTGAGGGAATGCAGCTTTAGTCCTTGGCTGGTGCAGCAAGTCCTGGCCAGGATGGCAGCTGATAGATGGGTGGGGGAGGTGCTCACAGCACCCCGAGTGGGGAAGGGGAGGGTGGGGGAGGGGCAGCCGCAGACCCCCACCCACCGCCTTAACCTGTGACACATCCCAGCTGGGCTAGAGCCCTGGGAAGAACGTCGTCCCTCCTGGTCATCGAACTGCCAGATCCCAGCGGGTGAACCCCGGGCGGGGAGCTCAGCCTCCTTGGACCCCACACCTGGCCAGTTGCTATCCCTAGGCACCTGGCCTCAGGTCCACGTTTGTTTGCTTGGCCCGGTTCCTCAGGTGAACCTGATTGACAGACTTACCAGATTCACTAGTCCAGTATGGCTTATCAGTTTTCAGTAACCCGCTCACCCTGTAGCGGGTTATCTTCCCTTGTAGCTCAGTCAGTAAAGATTCTGCCTACAATGCAGGGAAATCCTGCCTGCAATGCAGGAGACCTAGGTTTGATCCCTGGGTTGGGAAGATCCCCTGGAGGAGGGCATGGCAACCCACTCCAGTATTTTTGCCTGGAGAATCCCATGGACAGAGGAGCCTGGCGGGCCACAGTCCATGGGGTCGCAAGAGTTGGCACGACTTAGGGACTAAACCTCCACCACTTAACCCTGTGCGACTAGGCGGACCGGCTTCACGTGTCAGGTGGAAACACAGAGGTTTCCCTCTGAGGGGGCCTGGCCCGGATATGGTGTGGATGGGCTGGGCCGGCAGGAGGACGCTTGGCTCCTGCAAAGAAGAGTGGGGTGCAGGGCTGAGCTGAGCCCACACACCTGGTTCCTGCGTCAGACTCACCTTTCAGGCAAGCGCCTCTCCCCACAGAAAGGAAGGAAGGAGAGGCTGCCTGCTCCAGGGGTCTCCACCCTGGGGCAGGCAGCATGGGGGTACAGAAGAGTTCCCAGCAGCACGGCCACATTCTCTGGCCTGTGTTGCCTGTGACCGCCCTTCTATGCCCTGGCTGGGAAACTGGGGGGGTGGGCAGTGGTGGAGAGAAGTGGGTGATTCTCTTCCTTCTATTCAGCAATGCTGCACAGCCTTAAGGCCCCTTGTAGGCCAGTTCTGACCTCTTGTTTGGGGGATGGTCCTGCTCCAGAAACCAGGTGGGCTCACAGAGGAGTCGGGGCCGTGGCCCGCCCCCACTCTTGCCAAGGCCCCCCAGCCCTGCAGGTGAGGAGCTGGCAGCCTGGCCAACTCTGATTCCCACCTCATTCCTCAGCCACATCCCCCGTCTCTTCCTGCATGAGCTCCCTCTGCTCATCTACTCCACCCCTGTCGACAAAATGGCAACAAACGTTCTGGGGTGAAAAGCACACCCTGGCGTAACTGTATTTTTCACAGCGCTCCGAAAATTGGCTGGAATCGGGAGCGCGGGTCCTTGCTGGGTTTATGAACTCTGAGTCATGTCCCAGAGAAGCGTCTTAGGGCCGTAATAATGCTGCATAATGACATACTCCCGCGATCGGTGGCTGTGGCAATTCTAATGGCACCATTTATAAAGGAGGTTTTAATTAGGTGATGTTCACTTTCTGTGTGGTATTCTGCTTGGCTCCTAATCCTTGGAATTAAGTGGCTGATGGTGAGTAATACTTCTCACTGTTCTCTGTAATAGTTTTGTTCTTCACCCGCCTGGCTTCTCTGGTGTTTTGTAGAGAGGGGTGTTATATAATATTTATGTAATGGAGTGCTGTTGGAATTCCAACCAGGAACAGGATAACTGAGGTATACTTCTTGAAAAGACTACGCCTTGATTATACCTTCCAATTTTAGAAAAATGAAAATTATTTTCAATGCATGTGTATATGGTTTAAACTCGCCCAGGGTTCTGGGGTGTACAAAGGAGAATGTGGGGGCTCTGACTCATCCCCCTTGTTTTACCAGCAAGGAAACTGAGACACAGAAAAGTGAACGGCTCAAGGTACATAACTTTTAGTGCCAGCTCTCGGATGGTGCTATTTCTTGACTGTCCATCCTTGGAATTCTGTATGGATGGAAGGAAACGTCCATTTGTAACCTCTTAGCCTGGAAACTTGGCCAGCAGGGCCTGGGAGTGAGTCCCAAGTCCCTGGAGGTCACCTGTCTCCAGACCACTTGAGCTGGACACTCAGTGCCTCTGAGTGGGGCATCCACTTCTACAAGATGGACCTCCAACCTGCCCCCAGAATTCCTGGAATGCCTTCCTGGGAGTGGATGAGCGCCCTGGGAACCAGGCCCTAACAGTGTAGCTGAGACTGAGCTCAGGTTGTAGGTAAAGCGGCCCTCAGCAGTGGTGTGACTCTGCAGACTTGGAGACCGGGGGGTGGGGTTCACCTCATGGCTGTGAGGTTTCCAAGGTTCACCTGGGAAAACTGACCCTCTCCCCACCCCACCCCCAACACCCGCATGTGGAGTCAGGCTGTGCGGCTAGCATCCATGGCAGGAGGGGCGCCCAAACCTGCAGTCTGACTAATTCACAAACACGGTGCTTTTACAGAATGAAAATGGAAACATGGAAACTAAAGTAATTTAATCATGCAGCCCTTGGCTTTTGCTAATACGTTCATTTTTTTGACCTTTTTATCTGTATTTTATTATTTAAAATTTTATTTTATATTGGACTGTAATTGATTTGCATTGTTGAGTTAGTTCCATGTGTAAAGCACAGTGGTTTAGTTATACATATACATATATCTATTCTTTTCAGAGTCTTTTCCCATTTAGTTTATTATAGCATATTAAGCAGAGTTCCCTGTGCTGTACAGGAGGTCTGTATTGGTTATCTATTTTAATTATAGTGACGCTTGCTCCTTGGAAGAAAAGCTATGACCAATCTAAACAGCATATTGAAGAACAGAGACATCAATTTTCCAGCAAAGGTCCCTACAGTTAAAGCTATGGTTTTCCCAGTAGTCATGTATGGATGTGAGAGTTGGACCATAAAGAAGGCAGAGCACTGAAGAATTGATGCTTTCAAACTGTGGTGCTGGGGAAGAGTCTTGAGAGTCCCTTGGATAATGAGGAGATAAAACCAGTCCATCCTAAAGGAAATTAGCCCTAAATATTCATTGGAAGGAATGATACTGAAGCTGAAGCTACAATACTTTGGCCACCTGATGCGAAGAGCTGACTCACTGGAAAAGACCCTGATGCTGAGAAAGATTGAAGGCAGGAGGAGAAGGGGCAACAGAGGATGAGATGGTTGGATGGCATCACCGACTCGATGGACATGAGTTTGAGTAAACTGCGAGAGATGGTAAAAGACAGGGAGGCCTGGCGTGCTGCAGTCCATGGGGTTGCAAACAGTCAGACACAGCTGAGTGACTGAACAAAAGCAAGGTATTGTATGTGTGTTCATTCCTACACTGTATCAGGTTATTAGCTTATTTCTTGAGCCTATTTTTGACAATAGTTCTGCTAATCTAGAATAAATACAAGCTAGTGTATTCATGAGAAAGGTTAAGTTAATACCGAAGTATTTTTTCCTTTTCACTCTGCTTAAGATGTTTGTTAGAAGGGGGAACATAGAATGTTTATGCTAAGTGCTCTATCCATCACTTTAATTAAAAAGTCAGGATTTAACTAAAAGTATCTTAGTAGTTTCCTGTTTGCCAGATCTGGAGATCTGAGTTATTGGGCATTGGCATCCAGACAGTTTGCAAAGGATAAAGATAGGAAAAGCTCTAAACCCAATCAACTACCGCTTGATATTCCAAGTGGGATGAGTAACCTTTTCAAATGACAGAGGCGCTTGCTAGTGGTAAGATGAAGTTTGACCTTCGGCATCTTGATTCTTGATAATGTATCTCTTTACTGTTAACTTGCCTTTTGCTCTTGGCTTTCAGTAACAAGGAAATGTCTGATCTGGCTCATAAACAAGGTCGTGTTCATCAGCGCACTGCTTTCTGAATACCAACAGGACTGCCTCTGTGACACCTTGTCACCTCGCCTTTCTCTGCTGACTGTTCCAATTGAGAAAATGGTCTTGGGGCTGGACGAGGTGGGCTCTGCAGCCTAAAGTCTTCCTGAGGGTAATGCCTTCCAACGTACTAATGTGCCTGGGGCAGACACACCACAGTCACTCCCAATTTCATTTCTAACTCTCTCCATTCTAATGAATAATATGCCATCATGCCCTTATCATGGTGACACACACTGGCTCATCCAAAGTCACCTGCTATGACTCCAATTTTCATGCTGGGTTTTAAAGGATACCATCAAACAAGGATAGTACTGAAGAGTATGGGAATAATAAAAATGATGAAAATGTGAATTTCTTGAAATTTACTTATGGATCAAGAAAATAATTGCATTGAATTCAGTTTAGTTCAGTTCACTCGCTCAGTCGTGTCCGACTCTTTGTGACCCCATGGACTGCAGCACACCAGGCTTCCCTATCCATCAGCAACTCCCAGAGTTTGCTCAAAGTCATGTCCATTGAGTCAGTGATGCCATCCAACATCTCATCCTCTTTCATCCTTTCTCCTCCTGCCTTCAATCTCTCCCAGCATCAGGGTCTTTTCAAATGAGTCAGTTCTTCACATCAGGTAGCCAAAGTATTGGAATTTCAGCTTCAGCATCAGTCCTTCCAGTGAATATTCAGGACTGATTTGCCTTAGGATGGACTGGTTGGATCTCCTTGCAGCCCAAGGGACTCTCAAGAGTCTTCCCCAACAACATAGTTCGAAAGCATTAATTCTCCAGCACTCGGCCTTCTTTATGGTCCAACTCTCACATCCATACATGACTACTGGAAAAAACCATAGTTTTGACTAGACGGACTTTTGTTTGCAAAGTAATATCTCTGCTTTTTAATATGCTGTCTAGGTTGGTCATAGCTTTTATTCCAGGAAGTAAGTGTCTTTAATTTCATGACTCCAGTCACCATCTATAGTGATTTTGGAGCCCCCCCAAAATAGTCTCACTGTTTCCATTGTTTCCCCATCTATGTGCCATGAAGTGATGGGACTGGATGCCACGATCTTAGTTTTCTGAATGTTGAGCTTTAAGCCAACTTTTTCACTTTTTCACTCTCCTCTTTCACTTCCATCTTTAGTTCTTCTTCACTTTCTGCTGTTAAGTGTGGTGTCATCTGCATATCTGAGGTTATTGATACTTCTCTGGACAACCTTGATTTCAGCTTGTGCTTCATCCAGTCCAGCATTTCTCATGATGTACACTACATATAAGTTAAATAAGCAGGGTGACAGTATACAGCCTTGACATACTCCTTTCCTGATTTGTAACCAGTCTGTTGCTCCACGTCCAGTTCTGTTTCTTCTTGACCTGCAAAAGATTTCTCAGGAGGCAGGTCAGGTGGTCTGGTATTCCCATCTCTTTAAAAATTTTCCATAGTTTGTTGTGATCCATAAAGTCAAAGGCTTTGGTATAGTCAATAAAGAAGAAGTGGATGTTTTTCTGGAACTCTCTTGCTTTTTTGATGATCCAACAGATGTTGGCAATTTGATCTCTGGTTCCCCTGTCTTTTCTAAATCCAGCTTGAACATCTGGAAGTTCATGGTTCATGTACTGTTGAAGCCTGGCTTGGAGAATTTTGAGCATTACTTTGCTAGCATGTGAGAAGAGTTCAATTGTGTAATAGTTTGAATATTTCTTTGGCATTGCCTTTATTTGGGATTGGAATGAAAACTGACCTTTTCCAGTCCTGTGGCCACTGCTGAGTTTTCCAGATTTGCTGGCATATTGAGTGCAGCACTTTCACAGCATCATCTTTTGGGATTTGAAGTAGCTCAACTGGAATTTCATCACTGCCGGGGTCTAGCCCCGGTGGATCCAGGGAATTCGAAGCGGGGACAGCGTCGGCGAGGATCAGGAAACAACTGCTTAATTAAACTTTAATTAAGGATATAAAGAGTAATAGAATAAGGATAGCTCAGTGAGGAAATTCAGTGGAGAAAAGAGGCTGAATAATTCAGCCAGAAGGCAAGAGAAAGAACGACATGGTGAGACCAAGTTTCGGTGAACAAGGCCCGCACTTTATTTTCCAAAGTAGTTTTTATACCTTAAGTTATGCATAGAGGATAATGGGGGAAGGGGTAGAGTCTTGCAGCAAGCCAGGCTTTCTTCCTGCAAACTTATCATATGCAAAAGCTTAGGTGATTTGCATCATCTTCTGGCCCGGAGGCCTGTTAACATTTTAAGACCCTTTCTTCAGAAAACTTATTTTTCTCTAAAGGTGATTGGTCAGGAGCCACCCTCCAAAAGCATTAGACAAAGTTGCATTCCTACAGAGCAAAGGTGTGGTGGGCTATAACAAGAAAAAGAATTAACTCAAGGGTCCCAGGTTACAAACATTAAAGCTACTATTTACACCAATTATATTAATCAATACACTGCCAGGGACACAGCAGGTAAGGGATATGGAAACTTAGCAGCAAACATTGGCCCAACAAGTGAAAATCCCTTCACCAATACAATTTCTAATCAATCTTTTAACTGCTCAAAGGAATCTGTATTTAGACAGTTTAGAACATCTCATGCCTCTCACAGTTGGGAGGCTCTGAACAATCACATGTGGCCGGAAAAACCTACTCAGGCAGGCTAGAGGACTTCCAAAGGAGTTTGTAGGTTGAAACACTGTCACACCCAGGAATTATTAACTGGAGCTGTAAGCTAACTCTTGTTTCAGAGAGAGGTAGTGGGGGACAGCCCCCCGTAAAGTCAGAGGTGTAGGTGAGAGCACAAAGCAGAAAGTAGGCAGACTCTGGTTTTGGGGGTAGATGCTTGAGAATTTCCAGGGAGACTCCTGAGGCTTGATCCCGCCTTTGCATATGCCAAGCCTCCTTCCTCATGACCTTTGCCACGGGCGGAGCTCGCTCCCCGCACATCACCTCCACTAGCTTTGTTCATAGTGATGCTTCCTAAGGCCCACTTGACTTCGCATTCCAGGATGCGAAGGATTCTGTCTCTAGGTGAGTGATCACACCATCATGGTTATCTGGGTCATGAAGACCTTTTTTTGTATAGTTCTTCTGTGTATTCTTGCCACCTTTTTTTAATATCTTCTGCTTCTGTTAGGTCCATACCATTTTGAATTGCTGGATACATAAAACAGTTTTACCAGTAAATAAATTTAAAAAATAAAATTCTTGTTAAAAATAACATGCACCTGTATTCATTAAAGCAAAATAAAGTAAACTTCTGGTTATCTGAACACTAAAATAATATTATAAGCCCATTCTTCTTGAAATATATACAAACACTTTAACCCATTGCTTGACCAATTCTTTTTCCATGAACTTTATCTCTTCTGTCTCTTCATAAAACTGGAATCTTCTTCCAAGTTCTGTTTTCTCATTAATAAATCTGCAATTGCAGACACACTTCAACTCTTGCTACTCTTTGCTACTGATCATAGGATGCTATTTCTCTATTGAGAATTAACAAGTAAGAATTAACAAGTAGCTATCAAGTAACCTCAGAATAATTCTTCTAAATGAAAGAAAATCTTAATTTTGTTTTTTCCATAAATAAATGTGTAAATATTTCAGGCCAAATATTTTCTCAGGTACTCTTTCTATTCCCCCTTTCAGAGTACTTTTCTTTGGCAAATATATGTATAAAATAAAACTTGTTAAATAAATTATACTTAAGATTCATTTGAATGTTTCACCATATTTAGATCCTAAAAAATTTTAAGACTTCTCAATTGAATTCTGTTTCAGTATAGAGTAAAATTGTCCAACTTAAAATATTCTCTCAAAAGACTTTGTTTTCATAATTGAGATATGCCAAACCATACCACGAAATTTCAAAATTAAATCTTGTAAATGGTTGGTGCTCTTGTTAATTGAACATCTTCGTGTCTTTCTTTGACTTTGATCCATTTGCATGTAATGGATCTAATCAAAACTATGGTTCTTCCAGGAGTCACATATGGATGTGAGAGTTGGACCATAAAGAAAGCTGAGTGCCAAACAATTGATTCTTTTGAACTGTGGTGTTGGAGAAGACTCTTGAGAGTCCCTTGTACTGCAAGGAGATCCAACCAGTGCATCCTAAAGGAAATCAATCCTAAATATTCATTGGAAGGACTGATGCTAAAACTCGAATACTTTGACCACTGGATGTGAAGAATTGACTCACTGGAAAAGACCCTGATGCTGGGAAAGATTGAAGGCAGGAGGAGAAGGCGACAACAGAAGATGAGATGGTTGGATGGCATCACCAACTCAATGGATAAGTTTTAGCAAGCTCTGGGAGTTGGTGATGGACAGGGAAGCCTGGTGTGCTACAGTCCATGGTGGTGCAGAGTTGGACATGACTGAGCAACTGAACCATCTGTCTGTAATTACTGATGCAATTACTGTTAATCTTATTTTTTTTTCCCATCTGTTTTTCCCATTTGTTCCTTTACATTATCTTTTTGAAGATATTGTTAATCAAGTGCTTTTTATTCAATTTTGCTGAATATTAAGGTATGTACTTTTATACTTCTATTTTAGAGGTTGTCTAGAGATTACAGTATGTATCCTTGATTGATTACAATCTACTGTAAAGTAGAATTTTTACTGCATTTAAAGCAATGCTCATGTGGATTCAAGAGACACTGCTGCAGGGAAAGGAGTTGGGGGTAGCTCTTTCTGATCCCTTGTAGCCTCCAGCCAAGGCCATGGTCTCCTCCCCAGTTGCTCTCTGGCAATCATGGCGCTTGGAGGGAGTGCAAAGCCAGCCTATTCCTGCCCAAGGATTCCTTCAACAGGTAATCTTTGCCAGGGGCTCCCCAGTAGCCTGCCTGGGACTGGCCAAGGCTTTCTCAGAGCCTCACAACAAACAGTCCCCATCTCTTCCTGCCAAGCCTTCCTCCTTCCCTCTCTCTGTCCACAAGAGTGAACCAGCATCGGGGCTGAGGGTCCGCTCACCTACTCCTGCTGCCTCACACCTCTTCCTTCTCAGAGGCGCCCCAGTACATCTTCTGCAAGTATAGCTTAGTTTTGGTATCTGCTTCTTGGTACCAAACTGACAAAGGAGGACAGACAGGAATAGCATTCCATTTACCTCCTCCTATTCATGATGCTAATTTTTACCTGTTTTTAATGCTGACATAGAAGCTATTGCTGTTTCAGACAATTAATATTCTCCGATGTTTACACACAATATTTGTCTTTCTCTGGTGCTTCTGTTGTTTCAGCTTCAAGCTGGCACTGTTTCCCTTCCATTTATGATCTTCCTTTACTATTTTTTTGAAGTGTGTGTCTGCTGGCAATGAATTCTTTTTGCTTCTGTTTTTTTGAAAATGTCATTATTTATGTTTTCATTTTATTTTTTTAATTTTATTTTAGTTTTAAACTTTACAATATTGTATTGGTTTTGCCAAATATTAAAATGAATCCGCCACAGGTATACCTGTGTTCCCCATCCTGAACCCTCCTCCCTCCTCCCTCCCCATACCATCCCTCTGGGTTGTCCCAGTGCACCAGCCCCAAGCATCCAGTATCATGCATCGAACCTAGACTGGCGACTCGTTTCATACATGATATTATACATGTTTCAATGCCTTCTCCCAAATCTTCCCACCGTCTCCCTCTCCCACAGAGTCCATAAGACTGTTCTATACATCAGTGTCTCTTTTGCTGTCTTATACACAGGGTTATTGCTACCATCTTTCTAAATTCCATATATATGTGTTAGTGTACTGTATTGGTGTTTTTCCTTCTGGCTTACTTCACTCTGTATAATAGGTTCCAGTTTCATCCACCTCATTAGAACTGATTCAAATGTATTCTTTTTAATGGCTGAGTAATACTCCACTGTGTATATGTACCACAGCTTTCTTATCCATTCATCTGCTGATGGGCATCTAGGTTGCTTCCATGTCCTGGCTATTATAAACAGTGCTGTGATGAACATTGGGGTACACGTGTCTCTTTCCCTTCTGGTTTCCTCAGTGTGTATGCCCAGCAGTGGGATTGCTGGGTCATAAGGCAGTTCTATTTCCAGTTTTTTAAGGAATCTCCACACTGTTCTCCATAGTGGCTGTACTAGTTTGTATTCCCACCAACATTTAAAAGATTTCTACATACAGATTTTTAGGTTGGCAGGATCTCCTCTTCCCACCCCCACCCATTTAATTTAAAATATCCCATTGTCGTGTGATTTCTATCAGACCCTTTACTGTGACTCCATGCCTCTCTAGTTCTTTTTTCTTTTTCCTTTTTCTTTTATTTCTCTTTTTCATCTTGGGTATTTTCTATTAACTCATCTTTATATTTTCTGTCTCTGTCCTCTGCAGCATCTGTGTATTTTTAAATCCACTGAATGAACATCTCATTTTAGATATTATATTTTCAGTTCTACAATGTCTGTTTGGCTTTCTTTATAGATTTCAATTCTCAATGAAACACTGTATCTTCCATTTTGTGTATTTCCCCCCACTATTTGACATATTAACTGTAGTAATTTTAAAACCTTTCTCTGCTAACTCTATCTGAATCACCAGTGAGTTTAATTTTTGTCTTTTGAGTAAAAAGAAATTCAGAGGAGAATTATTTTCCTGGGTTTAATTTTCTGGGTACTTCCCTATTTTTCAGGGATTATATCCCTTCTCATTTCTTCCTCATTTAGTTTATTCTCAGTACCTTGACATGATTGGTTATAAACCAGTTTTCTGGGCTTCCCTGATAGCTCAGTTGGTAAAGAGTCCACCTGCAATGCAGGAGACCCCAGTTCAACCCTTAGATTGGGAAGATCCCATGGAGAAGGGAAAGGCTACCCACTCCAGTATTCTGGCCCGGAGAATTTCATAGACTGTATAGTCCATGGGGTTGCAAAGAGTTGGACACAAATGAGCAAATTTCACTTTCACTTTTAGCTTTTATAATTATTATTGGCAGAAGTATTCAAGCAATAGTAGCTAGTATTTATTGATTTTGATTTATTTACTATTTAGTTTCATGATTGAAACTAAGCTCTCCTTTTCTGTTTTTTTTTTAGCTCATTTTTAATGCTGTTTGTTTAAGGTTTTGTTTTGAATAATTATACTTGTCAACATCTTCAGAAGTCAAAGTTCTATGACACTCCATTCAATTCATACTTTCGATCAAGATATCCGGGAAAAAAGAAAGGGTCAGTAATACCATTGTAGGGCATTTGGGTCCTGCAGAACTCAGATATTACTAAAATTAAATTCATAACAGACACAATGAGAAAAAAAATTTACTGTCATTATATTTGCCAACATTTGTTTCCAACATGAGCTTAATCCCCCAAAAATTATACTTCAGTTATCCCAGCTATGTGTGTGTCTATGTGTAAATAAATATATGTTTCATAATATTGTGAAATGTGAGGGCTGTAGCTTCAGTTAGTTTGGTGGACTATCATGAAAAGTGAAAATCACTCACTTGTGTCTGACTTTTTGTGACCCCATGGACTATAGCCCACCAAGTTCCTCTGTCCATGGCATTTTCTAGGCAAGAATACTGGAGTGGGTAGCCTTTCCCCTCTCCAGGGTATCTTCCTGACCCAGGAATCGAACCAGAGTCTCTTGCATTTCAGGCAGATTCTTTACCAGCTGAGCTACCAGGGAAGCCCTAGATGATCAGGGTGTTGGGAACAATCACGAATTATGTTTGTACCCTACGCAATCCCCAGTTTCTATCCTTAAGCTCTTCCATTTAACAAGAACATCATTCTACCAACAAACCTGTATTGTCACTACAAAAGAACTATTTTTTTAATTAATTAATTGTTATTTTTGACTGTGCTGGGTGTTTGTTGCTATGCATGGGCTTTCTCTAGCTGCGGTGCTCTGGTCTCATTGCCGTGGCTTCTCTTGCCATGGAGCACGGGCTCTGTGCACGGGTTTCAGCAGATGTGGCTCACGGGGCTCTAGAGCACAGCTCAGTACTTGTGGGGAACGGGCTTAGTTGCCCCAAAGTATGTGGGATCTTCCCGGACCAGGGGTTGAACTTGTGTCTCCTATATTGCATGAGGTGGATTCTTAATCATTGGAGCAGCAGGGAAGCCCTGACTTTATTTTAATGTTGCCCATTTTGACTAAATTACACTAACAATATTATCAGATGTGTCCCTTTGAAATGGATGAATTTCCCAAGGCTTTACTTTGAGTCCATAAATTACATTCTTAAAAAACGGAATCCTTTCCTAGAATTTAGTGAGTCGGTTTTCTGTTCAGAGCATCTGATGACGCTGATTAGAAAATTGAAAGCTGGCACCTTTTAACTGCTTGTGAGTTCTCCTGCTAACGGAACTCACACAGCCTGAGTCTTTAAGCACTTCTGTCTACAGCGACCCCTCAGCCTCATCGCACCGCGTACCTGCTGGTTCTCAGGGTGCCAGTGGTGTGTGCTGGGACAGGCTCACAGCAGCACACGTTCACTCTCTCCCATTCTGGAGGCCAGACGTCCACAGTCAAGGTGTCTGCAGGCTTGGTTCCTTCTGTAGCTTCCGAAGATGAGTCCATTTCAGGCCTCTTTCCAGCTTCCGGGGCAGCCAGTGACATGTGGTGGGTCTTGCCTTGTAGACGCACCCCTCCAGTCTCTGCTTCTGTCTTCACTCAGCTTTTTTCTCGGTGTGTGCTCTTTGCCTCTATATCCAAATCTTTCTCTTTTCTTGTAAAGACGACTGTCGTTGGTTTTAAGGCCTCTCTTGGGTGACAGTGGGCTTCCCTGGTGGCTCAGTTGGTGAAGAATCCGCCTGCAGTGCAGGAGACCCCGATTTGAGTTCTGGGTCAGGAAGATCCGCTGGAGAAGGGATAGGCTACCCACTCCAGTATTCTTGGGCTTCCCTGGTGGCTTAGCTGGTAAAGAATCCACCTGCAATGTGGGAGACCTGGGTTCAATCCCTGTGTTGGGAAGATCCCCTGGAGAAGGAAATGGCACCCCACTCCAGTATTCTTGCCTGGAGAATCCCCATGGACAGAGGAGCCTGGCGGGCTGCAGTCCATGGGGTCGCAGAGTCAGACACGACTGAGCCACTAAGCACACACTTATGTCTCACTTGACTGCTTTCCTTGTTTCTGCATTTCCTCACTTCTCTGATTCAACTTGCTCTTTGGAACTCCAGAAGGTCCTGCGGGGTTTCAGAGGCAGGTGGCCTGTGGGATTGAGTCCCCTGTTGAAGCGAGCACTCCACCAGCAGAGTCCTGCCCGAGCCCCGCCCTCCCTGTCCTTCCTGCCGTCTGCCGCAGTTTGCAGGGGGCTGGCCCCGCCCCTGCCCGCCTGACCCCGCAGGAGATCTGGACAGGGGTCCAGCTCCTGCCCCAGCAGCAGGAGCCCCTCCCAGGCCTCGGCGTCCCCGATGCTCGGAGGCCGACAGCGCCCCACCTCCCAGTCACCGCGCCTGCTTCAGCTGGCTTCCAGGAGAACTCACGTGTGTGAAGCTCATGGCCAGTTCTGCTGCTTCACAGATCCTTGATTCACGGCTCCACCTCGCCCGGGAGGATCCTGAGTGTATTTTGAAGGCACAGCTATTTTAATGTGCTGATGGATTGGAGTGACATGTAAGAAAGTGAAGAATGACTCAAATTTTGGCAAGTGAGTTATTTCCGGTGTGTGATAAAGACATAGAAACGTGTACTGGGAAACGTCAGTCATCATGAACACAGTTGGTTCTCCTCCCGTTCTCACCAGAGTGCTCACCATCCTGGTTCCACCTGTCGCCTCATTCCGGGGCGTGCCCCCCGGCCCTTTTGTACCAGCGCCTTGGCTGGACCGCCCGCATGCATTCGACATGGGTTCACCCGCGCCCCCAGGTTCCACACTCTGCCTCGTGCCACGCTCCCCTGGGCCCCGTGTCCAGCTCGCGTAGCGGATCCGGGCCTCCGCTAGTCCTGGGAGGACCCCCCATGGTAGATGTCCCTGCTCTTCTTGGCAAGAGATGAGACCAAGAGGGTCGCATTCACATCCAAACGATGCCCTCCTCTCAGAGGCAGGGCTCTGCAGATTCTGCCACGGCCTCTTGCAGCCTCAGGACCAGAGAAAGAAAGAGGCTGGGAGGCCAGACAGCAGGGCTGCTGGGGCTGCGGCTGAGGGCGGGGCCCGGCCAGCTTGTCCGCCTCTCCTGCAGACTTGGCCGAAAGCCTGTGAGGGTTCAGGGCAAGGGCCCCAAGAAAGGGGCGTCTGCAGGCCAGCCAAGGCCATCATCCAAGGGAAGCATCTCCTTTCCTGTAAAGAGCCTCCTGGGGGCCCTCGCCCAGCCGTACCAGCTGACCTAGACTCTGTGCATCCAGGGCGGGGCCTGTGGTCCTCCAGGAGAGTCGGCCACGTCGGGTCAGACCTGGCTGGATCTGTCTTGAGCCCCCTCCTACCCAAACATAACGCAGAAGACTCACCCTGTGCCCACGGCAGCTGCAAAGGCTCCGCTCACCAGCTCTGGGAAACTCCGGGGCCCAGCGCCAGCGCGGACAATTGGGCACCGCCCGGCCCCATGACACCAGGCCCCTACCGCCTCAGGCCCCAGGACCCTGCCATGCTTGGCAGAGGGCTGTGACCAAGGCTGGGTGGACCCCAATCCAGGCCTCCTGCTCTCTGCCCTGGGCACTTTCCAGCTTATTTCAGAGACCATCACAAAAGCAATTTTCTGCCTCCTTTTAACTCCAGAAGGAAGGCCCTTCCTCCCCTGGACACGGGAAACGTATCCCATCGATGGCAAGGCGCAGTCAGGCCTACGTCCAGCCGGCAACCAAACACCCAGCCTTCTAGAAGCGATTACCCCGCCAGCAGGCCTGGTTCAAGGATGGCCGTTCCCGGGAGCCGGGGTGGGGGGCTGGGGTACGACAGCAGGCCAGGCTGCCTGGATCCCAGCCGCTCCCCTGGCCTGAGGCGTGTCAGAGACAGAGGAGGTTGCTGTTGCCAGGCTCCTGTGGGGCTCCGTCAGTCCTGCAGAATCAGACTCTCCCACGGGAGGAACAGTGCTCCTGGGGCTGCCTGGGGCTTGCCTGGGAGTGGGGTGGGGTGAGGCCGCGGGACGCAGCGTGAGGTCGGTGCTGGGAGCCTGGGCCTCGGCCCCGTCCGTGGCTAACCAGCTGTGTGGCCTTGGGAAGCCAGCGTGGCCTCTCTGTGCCTCCTTCTTCCATCCGCAGGGTTCATATTGATGGTTCCTAAAATTCACTTTTACACTGCTTAAGTTGCCTGGGGTCCCAGAAACTATTAACGGAGGATTGAAATGAGCAAAGAGAGCGGGGTCTCGGTGGACACCAGGAAGATGCTGGGCCCAGCAGCTCAGCTGGTTTGCAGCTGTTTCACAGGCTCTGGGGGTCCTGGTGGGTGGGTCCAGACCAGGGCTGGTTTGCAGCTGTTTCACAGGCTCTGGGGGTCCCGGTGGGTGGGTCCAGACCAGGTGTCCTGCCCTTTAGTGGAGTCGAGGGGCAAGATGAGCCCGGAATGAAACACCCAGCCTCCTTGGCACGCACCCTGAGAAAGTGCTACCAAGAGCAGGGGTGCCGGGCGCACACAGTCCTGCTGTGCGTTCCTGCTGGGAGGCGGGGCTGGCCCGGGGCCGCGAGACCCTCTGCAGCAGGCGCAGGCCCTCAGGAGTGACATGATGGTGGTCATCACTGACGGATCCTTCGGGGTCCAGGCGCCAGCCTTAGCTTGCCCTCGGGGCTCATCTCAGCACAGGGAGGCTTCTTGGCCGGCAGCAGCAGGGCCGAGTCGTCGGCTCTCGGGGTCCCAGCACCGCATGCTGGACGCTGCTGGGAGCAGGTCTGCAGGCGACAGTGAGTTGGGTCAGGTGAGGGCCCCGTGGTCACAGAGCTGCCGTGTCCCCTTCTCAGGAACGGCCACAGCAGGAAGTCTGCTGCAGGGCTGGGGGCTTTCACACAGAACCTGTGCTGATGGGAGCTGGTGAAGGGCGCTCAGTGAGGCCCTGTGCTGTGTGCTTCCTCGCTCAGTCGGGTCTGACTCTTGTGACCCCAGGGACTGTAGCCCACCAGGCTCCTCTGTCCATGGGATTCTCCAGGCAAAAATACCGGAGTGGGGTGCCTTGCCCTCCTCCAGGGGATCTTCCTGACCCAGGGACTGAACCCATCTCCTGCACTGCAGGCAGATTCTCTAACCATCTGAGCCCTCAGGGAAGCCTGAGGCCCCATCAGAGCCACGTTTAAGTCGGACCGCAGTGACTTGGCTGATTTGGGCTGTGGGTGAATAGAGGATGCACTGCAGGGATGGAGCCAGAGGGTCTGGCAGGCTCCGTGGTGGGTGGGTGAAGCTACACTGCTGCCCACCATCGGGCCTCAGACCCCCACCCAGGCTCCCACACTGAGTGCCCCCGAGGGCCTCCCTGGGGCCGTGGAGCTGGAAGGGGCTGCTCTGAATGCCCGTTCCCCAGAGGGCGGGAGGGGCCCTGGCTGAAACAGAGTCCCGCCGATCACTCGGTCCAGTGGCTGGGAGCCTGGGCTTGGTTCAGAGGCCTGCGTCCACATCCGGGTCTGCCCCTCCACCCTGGCCCCTGGGACAGCATGTTCCCCTCTTGGGCCTCAGTTCCCAGCCAGAAGCCGGTGGCCAGAGTTCCCCTCCCAGGGCGGAGTGAGGAGGGGTGACCTGTGCAGAGTGGCAGGCCGTGCAGGCACTGGGCGCTGAGAGTTCCTCCTGATGATTCTGGCTCAGCCCCCTTTTCTTCCCTGTGACCCCCAAGGCTCATTTAAAGCCCATTAAGCTCATGTTTATGACCCCAAACAGTCTCCTCTTTCCCAGCCCACTGACTATCCAGGGTAACAGCCAACCCCAGGGTGTCTGCTGGCCCCCTCCAAAGTTCTGAAGGTAACCTGTTTAAACCAGCTGCAGAAGCAACAGGTGCTCCGTCACACTCCTTCTAACTCAGCTCCATGCACCAGAGCTTTGCTCACTCAGTCAATCAGCAAGTACTGGTCTGGAGACTGCCAGGAGCCAGTGCTACACCTCGTCTCTACCTTCCACTTACATGAGGACAGTGAAGCCAAGGGCTGACCCCCATTGCCAAGCCTTGGTTGGATTGGAACCCCAGTCTTGGCAAGGCTGGAGAGCACGCCCCATGCCCCTGTAGGGGTCTCAGCCCCTGAGAGGAGCCCAGCCCAGGTGGCCATGCAGGGCTGCACCAGCCTGCCCGTGGGTGAGACAGGCTCCTACCTCCTCGGGGGGCAGGGCAGACTTTTTCCACCTGAGTGAGAATCCTAAAATGCTCCCCTGGACGCTCCTGATGGTACGGGCATACTGGACAAAGCCAGCCCGCCCCCAGGCGCCCTGCTCTCCTGCCCCCACCCTAGTACCAGCACAGGGAGGGAAACGAGCTCATGGCAATAAAACAGGTGCTGGCAGGTGACGGCCCGGGAGGGCAGGGCAGGGCAGGGGCCACTGCTTCTAGAACACTCCAAGCCTGGCACGGAGAGAGGTGGGCTGAGCAAAAGGGTCTTGCTCTTCCACGGCCAGCGGTCCACATCCCCAGACCCGCCCCCACCCCAGGACTCAGAACTCCTATCCAGCAGATTTTCATCTCCCCAAGCCAAAAAGAGGGACAGCTTTCTTCCTGTGCAGGAACGAGTGTTTAGGGACAGAACCTGGCACTTAGTAATTACTCAGTCAACCGGAGGCCCACGCAGCTCGTGCGGCTCTTGGTGTCCCCACATCCACAGTCCCCACCACCCACAGCCTGGCATCAACCGGCCAGACCCCTGGCCCAGCTGGCACACCCTCTGCTCCAGTCTTCCAAATGTCCCTTGTCCTGGATTGTCTGCTCATGTATTTCAGAAAGCCTGCTATGCAAAGGAAAAGATCCAGAAGAGGGGAGAGGACTCGGCCTGAGGGAAGCAGAGACCACAGAGGGCCTGGGAGGGAAGTCCTGAAGAAGCTGCCGTGCATCTCTGGGGGGTGACGGAGGCCAGAGTCTGAAACAAAAGGGAGCTGCGGGCAGGGTTGGGGGATGCGGCGGGGTGGGCAGGGGTTGCCCCCGGGAAGGGGAAGCGAGCTCGCCAAGTTGTGAAGCAAAATGACGAAACACAGCAGAAATCTGTGGACAGAAAGTTGAGGAAATGTTCCAGAGAGTGGGATGAAAAGACAAAGATGGAAGACAGGGAAACACGGAAGACAGACATTCTCTGTCTCCAGTGGAGGAGAAGCAGAGGCCTTGATGGTCAGCAGCGAGGACCCCAGGCCAGGGCTCGCCCCTACCCCACCAGGACCGTGGCCAGCTGCCCCCGGGTCTATAGGTGCTCAGGGCCGCGCTCTCATCCGTGCTCTGTCCTGGGAGCATATTTTGTTTGTTTGCTTCTTCAATTTTTAAATTTTTATTTTGTTTTAACACCAAAATCCTTTTGATCTGGGGTATAGCCAATTAACAATGTTGAGGCCATCTCAGGTGAGCTTGGTGATCACTGCTCCCCGAAGCGGGTGACGGGCACAGGCATTGATGAAATCTCATGCAGTTTGATCCCATAGCAATTGAGTTAAGTCTGAATTTTGAAGATGTGAAGTTGAATTGTGGAGTGGTCACAGCTGGACAAAGTTCCCATCAATGGCAGAGGTGCAGACTGCCCCTCCCCATTGGTGGCTGAGCGCTCTGAAAGGACTCCCAGAAAGGTTGTGGCTTCCAGGGCTGTCTGACAAGCGTGAAACGAGAACCCAGCAACTCCCACGAAGCCTCTCTGTCCATCCTGGGTTGATGATGCAGCCTCATCTTTCCTGTTCTTATGAGGACATTCAAATGGAGCCAAGCTCAAACGGGTCAACCAAGGTGCTGTAAAAAAGAAGTCCTTCCATCATGAAAGAGCTGCGGTCTGTGAGAGATGGGGCAGGTGAGGGTGCCGCAGCATTGAGACTCAGAGGATGGAGCTGCCATGAAAATACTCGCAGTCCTTTCCCCAGGGCTACAGGCTTTGGAGCATTCTTGGAGAATTAATGAGGCTGATGTGGGAGGTCTAGAAAGCCACCACTTTCTTATGTCACACTGATGACTCAGTGGCTGGGCACCCTTAATGGACTGGGAACTGGTTCTCTGCCTGTCCTGTGACGGCAGCTAAAGGACACATGTGACCATCCTCTCCAGAACCTCACTTTCTGGGTTTATTAACGTGGTACCCAGTCCGAGATGGGCCTGTGATCCTTGAGTTCAGAGGTGAGGGAATCTGTCCATGTACTCCGTGTGATAATGCCGGTTGGGCGCCGGGCCACTGTCCCTCACCGTGCTCTCCTGTGAGCCTCTGTGGGTGTCCTCCTGTTTACAGGGAGACACCCATCAGAGGAGACAGTCAGGACGGTCTAGAGACCAGAGACGGTGATGCCACCATGGAGTCCGAGACGGGAGTGCCACAGCCACACGCCACAGAACACCACGGGCGGGGCCCCCCCCAGGAGTGCCGGGGCGCTGGGCAGGGTTTCTCTGGCCTCCAGGAGGGACCGACCCTGCTGACATCCTGGCTGACCTGTTGCTCTGAGAGAATCCACCTCAGTCTGTGGTCCTTTTGTGTGTTTTGTTTGGCAGCCAGAGGCCTTGCAGAGAAAACCTCGTTGAACCCACTTGCCTCAGACACAAGGAAGCCAAGGTCAAATCGGTGAGTTAACCACCCAGACATCCCTGGGCCGAGTATGTTCACAAGTTAGGATCTGGTTCCAAGCTCCAGAGCCTCCTCCAGTGTCACCCGACCTGGGATGCTCCTGGTGGGGATGTGCACGTCCATGGGGACGTGGTATCTGGTGGGGATATGACGTGTCTGTGGGGATGTGACGTGTCTGTGGGGACATGACGTGTCTGTGGGGCTGTGATGTGTCTATGGGGACGTGACGTGTCTGTGGGGCTGTGATGTGTTTATGGGGACGTGACGTGTCTGTGGGCCTGTGATGTGTCTATGGGGATGTGACGTGTCTGTGGGGATGTGACATGTCTGTGGGGACGTGACGTGTCTGTGGGGTATGGAGCCCCCCTACCAACAGCTAAGCTCCCTCCCTCCTCATCGCAGCCCACCCCCGAGCTTCAGCACCTCTTTCCTGGGATGGCCCTCACACTCTTTCTGTTTCTGATTTTCTATACACTGTGCTGTTTTGACATCTTGAAACCTTTTGGGTGGGAGACTCCCCCTCCCAGGGCCAGCCAGGCTGTCCCAATGGCTCAAGGCCCAGGCAGGGTCGTGCCTCATCCAGCAGACCACCCACCCAGACCCACATGTCCTCTCCCTGCTGGGCACCCTGGGGGCGGTGGTCCTCTGCCTGCATCACTGCAGGGCCCGGTGCCGAGCCCCTGGAGGTCACTGTGTGTCCCGAGTCCTAGGGGGTGTCCACCCTAGTCCATCTGAGGTTGTCACCCCCCTGCCTCGTGTTTCCTGCAGAAACGCCAAGAAGGGCCAGGGCTTGGGGCATCATCCCTCTTGACACTCCGGTCCCTCTTGACCCCCCAGCGGTCCCCTAAGGGCCCTGCACTCCTGCCTCTGAGACCTGGGGGTATAATTGACCTTGTCGCCCAAGCCGCTCCTGTGTCTCCTCTTGTTCCATTTTTAGGAACGTCTGATGGACCCAGAGCCCTCCCAAGAGTCAGCTCTCAGCCCAGAACTTTCTCTGCGACCCAGGGCCTGTTTTGAGCATTTATCCTCTCTGACTGGATCCCCCACGAGAGACTTAACTCAAGGATTCCTGGACGGACTCACCTCCCTCCGCCCGCTCTCCCTGCCCGCCAGGGACCCTGGAGAGGCACGAAGCAGGGAGAGGTCACAGCCACGGGCAGGTCAAGGTGGGTGTGCCCACCCCTGGAGAGGCAGAAGCCTGTGACTCCCCTGAAAACCTGAACGGCTTCTCCTAATCCCTGGTACCCAAAATGAGCAGACAGCTCTGCACACGGGGGCTCCCAGTGCCAGAGAGAAACACCTGCCCTGCAGCCCGGGAGAGGGGACAGGCCTCCAGCTCCTCCCTTCCCCGGGACAGACGTTTAAACTCTTCTCTGACTCTTTTTTTAAAAAGGATGATCCCTTTGACATCAAATCAATACTCAAAGCTTGAAGATTTATTTGCTAATCTTGACTTGGTCTAGACACGTTTGTCCATTTACTTATTCCTTGGGTTCAGTTGAGAAGCCTGTGTCTTTCTTCATTTGTTGAAGATACATAAATCTTTTTTTTTAAAAAAGAGAGTGTTTGCTTGTTTACTTATTTTGCGGGCTGTGCTGCTTGGCAGGTGGGACCTTGTTTCCCAACCAAGGATGGAACCCCTCCCCTGTAGTGGAAGCGGAGTCTTAACCCCTGGGCCACAGGGAAGTCCCATCTCTGATTCTTAAGGTCGCCTTGACAGAAATGGAGACCAGTGTCCTAAAGGATTTTCTCAGGACCGTCTTGTCTGGTGAGCCCTCCTCGGCCGAGGCTGGAGCTGCTGTGACCCCAGGGGTCAGTGTCAGGACAGGCAGTGACCGGCAGACAGGGAGGACCAGCCTTCACGGGTCCGGCTCACTCCATCGAGGGCTGGGGGCCACGCTCAGTAAGGCTGTAATAACGCAGTGGGCAATCACAAGCTCGGGCCTCCCCAAACACAAAAGCAGACATCCACCTCCTGTAGGGCTGTTGAATTCTGCCAAGCAGCACACAAATCACGAACACAAGCACTCAGAGTGCTTCCAGGAGCAGTCACCTCTGCTCCAGCAGGACCTTCACTGGGCGGGATGGCCGCGGCCACCTCCAGCCGGACTAGAACGTCTGCCCCCGTTCAGGGTGGGAGCCTGGGAAGATGTGAACTCTGCTGGGGGAGGGGAGAGGCAGGCAGGCGTCTGCAGTCAGAGCTGGGAGATGCCTCTCTGCTCACCCTTCACCCCGATGCTCCCCCGGGGTCCCGCAGGCATCGTGCGTCACCCTGGCCCCACTCCCAGCTCCCGTCCCCGCTGCTTCATGTGGGCGGCTCCAAGGGGCTCTGCCAGGACCACCTGCGGGTGAGGCCACTGTGGGGCATCCAGCTCCCGGCTGGCGGGGGCGTGACGAGCCCCGAGTCCCACCTCCGATCCAGACAGCGTGTTTCCTGGCACAAAGGTCGCCGTGCCCCACGCTATAATTTTCCTTTCTCTTCCCGTTGGTGGCGGTGTTTGTGATTTGTTGTGCTGCCTGGCAGAATTCAACAGCCCCACAGGAGATGGATGCCTGCTTTTGTGTTTGGGGAGGGCCAAGCGTGTGACTCCCCGCTGCGTTATTACAGCCTTCCTGAGCGCGGCCCCCTGCCCCCCCGCCCGCCCCTCCCCACGGCCACCTTCGTTCTTGGGAGACTGCAGACCCCCAAGCTGCAGTGGGCCGCTTCGGGGACCGCACGGGTCACGGCCCGAGACGCCAGTCTGACCACCAGCCGGGTTTGGGATGTGTCATGTCCCATCCACTCAGTGCTGCCAGGGGAGACAGCAAGCCGGGTGCCGTGCCGGGGGCCCAGGGTGGATGGGGCTGGGCCTGGCTCTGGGCCGTGGAGGAGATGCCGTAAAACTGGAGTGTGACTCCAGTTTCACAGATCTGTGAGCTCACTCACAATCACGAAATTGTGGACTCGGGGTGGGTGGGTTTCATGGCACATAAATGATACACCTGCGGAGATCTACATGCTGCTGGCCTGCAGAGTCCGCGGTGGGTGTGGTCCAGCCTGCTCCGCCAGACCTTCCCTCGGCTTCAGCCCCTCCGTCTGTGAAAAGGGAGGGGTTCCCAGAGACCCCTGTACCCTGCAAGTCTGGGCCTCATCCAGCTCTGAACGCTGCCCCCAGCCCACGTTCCTGGGCTGCTGGAGGCAGGGCGGCAGGAGGCTCCGGGGGCCACCCCCTCCCAAGCCGCCCCAGACGTGTCTGGCCTGAGGGTGCCAGTGCCAGTCGGCACCGGGTCACCACGCGCGAGCACACTGGTGTCAGCCCCGCGGCCTCCTCTCAGCGTCGACAGCCGGGGGGGGTGGCGTCGAGGGGCCGTGGGCCGGGCCAGCTGCGGCCTCCCTGAGCGCATCTGTGCTAACAGAGCTCCAGTATCCAGATAGCACGTCAGCATGCGGCTGTGTGTTGGGACTTGCCATTTCGGGTAATTACGGAGCATTCACTGCGCAAGCAGGAGCCCTCGGCACGCAGACCTGGCCACCCTAGGGCATCATCAGCTCCCTCAGACACAGAGGGAACCAGGCCCAGGACATGGAGGGTAAAGCAAGCGAGGACAACAGCCGCCAGTGGGGGAGAGAGCAGAGCACGTGGGCAGCAGTCAGGGCTCCCGCGGAGAGATGGGGAAACGCCCCAGGGTGGGACCCCCGTCAGAAGCCCGCAAGGCCCCAGACCTCATCCAGAGCACCGGGTCACCCCCACCTCCGTGCTCCCCCTGCAGGCGCACCACCATTAGGAGCGGGTGGAAGGGGGAGGTGCCGCCTGCAGCGTGAACTTCAACCTCCTGGACTGGTTCAGGGATAATGCGACTGAGGCCAGGCCCAGGGGCCGGGGCTCTTGAGCAAGACCCAAGCAGGATGGAGAAACAAAAGCCCCTTTGTCCCTGGCGTGTGAGTGTATGGAGAGCAACCTTGCATCCCCACCGCAGACCACACACGTGTGAGGGGCATGTTCAGACGCCAGGGGTGCGGGGTGACAGTCATGGGTTTCGATTTGCTGTAACGGCTCTCCCCTCCTGCACAGGCATATCTGATGTGGTTTCCTTTGGGATTCACTTTCAGTTCATCTTTGCAGATGGCCAGTGTGAGGCCAAACCCACGTGAAACGTTGGGGTGGCCAGTGTGACCCCAAACTCACGTGAAGCCTCGGGCTCTCACGGCATAAGCGTCCACAGCAGGACCACGGAGGCCAGGCCAGGTGTGACCCTCGGGAGCACCCAATCGACCCCAGGCTCCCATCCCGGCTAAGGGGCGGATGCCTTCTTCCCTTGCGCACGGCTCTTCCTGTGGGCCCAGATTCCTGTTTTCTCCCAGGATTGCCAGTAAAATGTCCCCCGTGGCATCTGTCCTGCCTTTCTCGTGATTGAACTTGAACTGACTGCCCCCAGCAGATGAGGCTGTGAGAACAGATGGGGTGGGGGGAGCTGAAGGCAGGCTTTCCGGGGAAGCTGAGTCAGCAAGTGAGGGGGGAGCAGGGGCGGATGCGAGGGGCAGGTCCTGGCCAACATGGGGCGCTGCTGCCAGGGGGCTGCCCGCCTGCCTGTGTGTGTCCCCTGGGAGGGGGCAGCTCTGAGCAGAGGCCACGCTCCCTGCCTGAATCACCAGACCCTGTTTCTGCTGAGCTGGCTGCAGACTTGCCGGCATTCCTGCTCAGCCCTGGTCTGTGGGGACTGACTCCTGCGTGCTCTATCTACTGATCACACGTGGGCGTGCAGGTTCCTGGTGTGCCTCACTGGGGCACAGGTGCCCAAGGATGATACAACTCTACCCCCAACCAGCTCCTGGATGCCTGAGGTCCCCTGAGGCCAGCAGAGTGCCCTGGTGAACCAGGACATGCCCGCTCCCGGAGCGCCCGCGGGCGGGGGTGAGGGCCACCAGATGGTCTGCCCCGAAGTCCTGCCCCTCGGCCAAAACCAAGGGCACTGCGAATAAACAAGGGCTCCCTCCACGTGGGCGGCTCCAGGGTCTCCTCCACACACCGTCATCTGCTCCCCAATCCAACCCTGCTCCCCTGGGGACCCCACAGAGAATCTCTTCGAAATGCGATTGGCCAGAAAGAGAGACAGAGGCAGAAATGGACAGAGAGAGAGAGAGCCAGAGAGACGGGGCAGAGAGACAGAGAGAGAAGCAGAAGCAGCGGAGAGGGAGGGAAACAGGTCTGCTGCCTGGAGCCTGGGCGGTCCCTGGGGCATCACAGGAGGGGAGCCTGCAGGAGGGCAGAGGGAGGCAGAGGAGGCGGTGGGGGTGGGGAGAGGTCAGGTTGGGAGAATTTGCCTCAGGGCCAGGAGATGGGTGGAAAGGGCAGCCCTACCCTCCACCCCCTAAAATCGCAGCCAGCAGCCCTGAGAAGAGGTCGCTGGGTCACAGGAGCCCTGGGCTGTGTGCTGTCCCGACTCCTCGAGTGTAAACCACGACTTACTTCCCATCTCCAAGCCTTGGCTTCCTTGTCTGGAAAATGGGGGGGTCCCTGTGCCCCTCCCACGCTGGGCCGGCTGCATGCGATGCTCAGGTCAGCCCTGCAGGCACAGGGGCCGCTGTCTCTGACCCCAAGGTTGGCTCGGTTCACACTGGGGCCCCCTCCTGTGACCCCGAGGTTGGCTCGGTTCACACGGGGGCCCCCCTCCTCTGACCCTGAGGTCGGCTCGATTCACACCGGGGCCCCCTCCTGTGACCCCGAGGTTGGCTCGGTTCACACGGGGGCCCCCCTCCTCTGACCCTGAGGTCAGCTCGATTCACACCAGGGCCCCCTCCTGTGACCCCGAGGTTGGCTCAGTTCACACGGGGGCCCCCTCTTCTGACTCCGAGGTTGGCTCGGTTCACACGGGGGCCCCCTCCTGTGAACCCGAGGTTGGCTCGGTTCACACGGGGGCCCCCTCCCCTGACCCCAAGGTCAGCTCGGTTCACACCGGGGTCCCCTCCCCTGACCCCAAGGTTGGCTCGGTTCACACGGGGTCCCCCTCCTCTGACCCTGGGGACGGCTTGCTTCACACAAAGCTGGAGATTTTGCCCCAAGAGTGCTGCCCAGCCTGCGATTTGTCTATTGCCTCCAACCCTCAAGAAACTGGTGACGTCAATCCTGCTGTCCATGTTGAGGCATATGTGACCAGCAGCGGATGGCAGGGCCTCCTTGTCCCCCAGGCAATGGGCAGGGTCACAAGCCCTTCATTTTCAACCTTGGATGCTCCCTAGTCCCAAGTGACATCAGGTCTCTTAGTGGTTCCTGCGTCTATGACACAGGCCCTACGCTCTGGGGAAGAAGGCGTTGCCTAGCAAAGGCCGCTGGATGGAGCTGAGCTCCTGTGTCCCCGGGGCTGACCCGTGCCAGCCAGCTCTATCGCCTTCCCAGCAGCTGCAGGCGTGGATGGTGGCTGACCTCCCCTGCTCAGTCACTCTGTCTGCCCAGACCCCAGAGATCACCACCAGGGCTTGTCCGGAGCAGCCGCCTTGCCTCGTCCCTTGCTACCTGGTCCGACAGGAGCCCACGGGCTTCTCCCACAGCCCAGGTGCACAGCCTTGCAGGGGCTTCAGAAAAGGGCTGGGCCTCCTGGGACAGGGCATCAGCATCGCGTGAAAGTGTGTGCAGAAACACTCTCAGAGCTGAGTCTGCCATTCAGACCTGTAGAATCGAGAGAGCAGGCTGCTGGGAGTCAGTGCATTTGCAGGGCACGGAGCTTCCGGGGAGAAGTGCAAGTTTAGGCAACCGTGGGGTGGGACCCTCACCTGCGGGGAGCGCCATCACTCATGGGTGTGGGAAGGGAGGTCCCCTGGCCCCAGAGGTGAAAGTGTACCTAAAGAAACACATGGGGCTGTCTGCAGCCAGGCTCCCCCTCATGCAGATGCATCTTCTGGCCAAAGACGAGTTCTCGCGGCTGCGCACGACTCTGTGGAGCCCATCCTGGCACTGGGTCTCCACCATATGGACCCACGTCTTGTCCATCCTCCCCCCTCCATCACCTGGCAGGAGTCCCCCAGCCACTGGGATTTCTGCCCTCAGTTTCACCTCTAGCCTGTTCTAATGGGCCTCTTTTTCCGATAAAATAGATTGCTTTCACCCAAATGCTTTTCTTCCTTCTGAAAAATCACCTAGTTTTTTCTTTTAAACTCTTATTTATCCTGCTATCTTTCTATTTCTTCCCCGGTCTCCTTTCCTCCATGGATCTTGAAATGTCCAGATTATTTAGCAAGTCCTGGAGCAAGCCCCAACCAGGCCTCCTTGTACACGAGAATGTCACATCTGTGTCATTTAAGATGACTTTGGAGGGACCTTACCTGTCCAGGCTGACCCCACGGCCTGGCTTTCTCCCCGGGAAAACTCAAGTCCAGAGACAGGAAGAAAATGAGCCAGAGTCACAAACGAGGTCAAGCTCTGCACCATGACTAGAAGTCAGGCATCCAGGCCACACCCCCCGATGCTGTTTGGAGAATAAAGTGTCTACAGAAAGAGCCACCAGTAAGGTCAGGACGCTGTTTTGGAGGGAAACCAGCTGAGAAGGCCCTCTTCCCACTCCTGGGGTTAGAGCCAGGAGCTGCCAGGTGACCCTGCACTGACCAATGAGAAAGAGTGGAAACTTGCCAGGAACCCCGGGGACACCTTTCCTTTCCTTGTGAAAATGGCCAAGCGGCTGGCACTGCCCTCTGAAGGTGGACATGAGCCAAGACAGCAGGAGAAGGGCCAGGATGATCTTGGAGCTCGGACACTGCACTGACAGCCACCTGCCCCCAAGTCACTTGCAGCTGCAGGGAAGCTCATGGGCAGGCCAGCAGGACCGCCATGGGCTGTGAGCCTGGTGGGCGTCCACAGCTGGGCACAGGGAACCCCAGCTCCTGGCCGGAGAACCGATCAAGGCAAGCGGAGCAGCTCCTCCAGTGGCATCTACCCCATGGTGTGTGGTGTTTCTAATTTTAGAACGCAGGTTGTCATGGCAACGGGATGTGGGCTTTCTGTTAAATATAGCGGCTGTTCCAGTTTAGTAGTGCCCTGTGGACAGGAGTGAGTTTTGCTTTGGAGGCACTTAGGATACTACGTGTCAGCCAGAATGAAAAATCGGTTTTCCCCAGACACCTGGGGAAACTCATGTGATGAACTGTGTTTCCAGGAGGTGTGAGAGCCCCAAGGAGATTCCCTGCTTCATGGGGTGAGGAGGCCAGGCTAGGGAATCGTGGACAGGGTTCCTGCTCCCTGGAGCATATGAGAGTGTCACCTGCAGGGCAGGAATGCAGGCTCGAGTCTCCCTGCTGCCTGGCAGGTCCTCCCGGTGTGGCCCCAGGAACGCAGCACTGTGTCCCCCAGGAAGGACAGAACATGTGGTGGGTGTGAGCACAGCCCAACCCTTCCTGGCTGCTTGCTTCCTGGAGAAGGAAGACCAACAGTCTCCCCAGAGGAACCACAGAGATGGGAGGTTCTCCTGGGGGCCTCCCTGCCCGCAGGAAGTAGACCGGCTCTCCTTCTCAAAGCCAGGATCAGGGGGACAGGGCAGCCGTGCCGGGCTGGGGGGTCTGTCCATGGAGCTCAGGCTGCAGCAGGCAGACAGGGAGGGTCAGAGCCCCAGGCCGGGCTCACCAGGCACCTTGGAGGCAGGTGGGCCCAGCTGTGGATACTGCGCTGACACACGCTGCTGCTTCATGTTTGTCTCTGAGTTCTCGGGGTGCTGGGGTGAATGATGTTCCATGGGGACCATAGAGCCCCCACCAGGGATGCAGATGGCTGCTTGTTGTCAGTGGAAACTAGCTTATTTCTAGCTCTTCTCGAAAAGAAGATGGGCTCTACGGATGTAGTTTGTACAACACAGGGAATATAGCCCATATTTTGTAATAACTGTAAATCAGCTATTATAACCGCTAAAATTACATATATATATTTTAATCACAGTGGGAATTATATACATAAAAGAATTCTCTCCTTGGTGACTGTAACCTCTGATCTAAAAAATGCCCTTTTGGAGGAGAGCGACAGCTGTCTGCAGCTCTGTGGAAAGACATGCCATAATTACTTTGCTGCTTCTCTGTTGAAACGCAAACCCCCTCTATTAGCTACTTGTCTCTGCTGGAACAATTGATCACAAACTTAGAGCCTTTGACCAACACACATCTATTGCCTCACAGTTCTCTGGGTCAGAAGTCCAACGCAAGGTTCCCTGGGCTAACGTGTCCACAGGGCAGTGTTCTTTCTGCAGACTCCAGAGATGAACCCATCCCTTGTCTTGTCTGGCTTCTAGAAGCTGCCGGCACTCCTTGGCTTGTGGCCTTTTTCCTCTGTCTTCAAAACCAGTAGCACTGCATCTCTCTGACCCTCTCTTGCTGCCTTTCTCTCTGACCGTAGCTGGGGAACGTTCTCCACTTTCATAGATGGTGCTCGGCTCTCTCTGACCCTCTCTTGCCGCCTTTCTCTCTGACCGTAGCTGGGGAACGTTCTCCACTTTCATAGATGGTGCTCGGCTCTCTCTGACCCTCTCTTGCTGCCTTTCTCTCTGACCGTAGCTGGGGAATGTTCTCCACTTTCATAGATGGTGCTCGGCTCTCTCTGACCCTCTCTTGCTGCCTTTCTCTCTGACCGTAGCTGGGGAACATTCTCCACTTTCATAGATGGTGCTCGGCTCTCTCTGACCCTCTCTTGCTGCCTTTCTCTCTGACCGTAGCTGGGGAATGTTCTCCACTTTCATAGATGGTGCTCGGCTCTCTCTGACCCTCTCTTGTTGCCTTTCTCTCTGACCGTAGCTGGGGAACGTTCTTCTCCACTTTCATAGACTCTTCACAGATGCTTCAGTTGCCTAGGTAGTCCTCAAAAAGTCCTTGAGAAAACACAGTCATGAACACCTGAGCACGTCTGGCTTCCATCCACTCATCCATCCGTCCATCCTCCTCCCATCTGCTCATCCGCCCCATCCGTCCGCCTGCTCATCCACCCATCCGCTTCCCATGCCCAGGTCAGTGCAGAACAAGGCGCCCGCCCTTCTGTGATACGCCTTGCTGTTGCTGTTCCATCGCTCAGTTGCGTCCGACCCCTTGCGACCCCATGGACTGCAGCACGCCAGGCTTCCCTGCCCGTCACCAACTCCCAAGGCTTCCTCATACTCACATTCATTGAGTCAATGATGCCATCCAACCGTCTCATCCTCTGGCGTCTACTGACAAAATATCTCAGACAGACCAATATCTGGATTTGAATGTCTAGTTTGGACTATTAACTTCTCTGAGTTTTTGTTTTTTTCATCTTTAAATTTTTAGTAATCTTGTGAGTACATAACACAGGTGTACCAAGCACCCAGCTCACGCTTAATACCTTCACAACCAGTTTGTCCAGCAAATATGACTGCACTTACCAGGGCCGAGTGCGCACTGGTGGATGCAGACAGCGGGCGTGGGTGCCTAGTGGCATTTCCGCAGGACAGACAGGCAGCAGTGGGTAAGGATGGGCTTAGACGGGGAGGCTGGGGAGCCAGCCCCACCCTCACCCTGAGAGCTCAGGCAGAGGCTGGGGAGGAGCGTGGTTTGGGGCTGGCTGTATTCCCCACCCCCACCCTGCTTGGTTTGGAATAAACAGCTGAAATCTGCTGTGAGTCCCCCGAGACTTCTTGGAAGGGGAAGGAGTAATGATGCATATTTTATGATCGATACTGTGATTGATACCTTGGTTGCTCCAGCCCTGGACGACCACTACCAGGAGAGTGGTGAGAGGTCTGCCTCGTCCTGTGAGGTCTCCGAGCTGCAGACCCCGTCAGGGCTGTGGGTGGCAGGGCAGTGTGGAGGGCATGGAACCCTCTGGCCAATCCCGGGGAGCACGGAGGACTCGCAGAAGGACGGAGGGCTTGCTCTGCGGTGTTACTCACATTCCGGGACGTGTTTCTGCACTTTCCACTGTTTTCATCGGGACATGTGCTCAGAAGAAAGACGCTTGTGCTTCATTTGCAGGCAGGAGTGGGTGGAGACGTGCTTCTGAGGAGGCGGAAATTCTCGTGAAGCCCAAACTTGAGAGTTTGTTCTAGGAGATACCCGCTCCTTGTGCTGGGCGTTGGCACTGGCTTGCTTCCCAGGGCGGCTGGAGAGTGACTCGTGTGTGCTGGGGCGTGGAGTGCCCTGCGGACCAGTGTCCACCTGGCATCTTCAGACTGAGGCGCTGCCCCTCCAGGGGGGCCGCTGGGCGTTTATAACAACGGGAAGGACTCCTGGAGGACCGGGCACCACGGCTGAGGCGTTGGAGACTTCCAGAATGAGGAGGACAGAGCAGAGACCACCCCCACCACGGTTGCAGCCGCACAAGGGGTGTGACCAGTCAGGAGGGGTGAGTCCACCCTGCCCCACAGGGCCAAACTGAGCATCCATGAGAATAAGTCCTGGACCCCTTTGGAGCAGCAGGGCGCTGGCTAGGGCAAGACGAGGGTAGCTGGTGTCCAGCAGACAGGCCGCACCGTCAGCCGTCTGCACGGTGTTCAGGGAACTTGGCCTTTTCCAGGCCCCGCCCCCGCCCCGAGGGGTCTGGCTTCTGAACCAAACCTTGCAACCTGGGATCCAGAGGCCCAGAGGGGTGTTGCCCTGTGCCCGAGCTCACACAGCCAGGTGGGGATGGGCTGGATGGCAGGCTTCCCAGGCTGGACCAGGACTCCTGTGTGTCCCACGACCGTCCCGCGTCAACCACCAGCCAGTCTTGCTGCTCTCGAGTTGCTTCTCCAACCTGACTTGCCCTCGTTCAGAAAACACGTGCACGGGACAGTGGTGCCCACGCTGGCACCTCCGTCTCCTGCTCCATTCGTCCGCGGTAGGATTTGCTTGTTTAAAGCCCTGGTGGCTTTTGCTGCCTCTTCCCTTGGTTGGCCTGGTGGTCCTTCTTTGACCTCCTTATTTGCTTATCACACAGCAAGTTTCCTCCCCCTTCCCAACCAGCTCACCCTTGAGTTGCTCAAACCAGGTGGCCTCTGCCAGCCTCTTTTGTGTCCAGCGTGGGCACTGAGGGGTCCGCTGGCTCCCATCAGGGTGGGAGCCACTGCCCGGAGGTGGGGGTGGGGGCTCAGGATGGAGCCTCCGTCCCATCCTCACAGTCTGCAGAACCTGAAAGCTGAGTACTCCTCGGGGACCCCTGGCCGGCCGGCACACCCCTGTCCTCCACAGCTCTGGCCCAAGGCTCGGTCTTCCATCCTCCAACACAAGCCTGAGGAGGCCGCTCCCTCACCCATCTGCCCATGAAGCACGTGGAGTGCAAAGACAGAAAGGGGGCTACGCCACCCCCAGCCTCAGGTCAGGATGCTCTGTCTGGCCTGGGCATGTAGGGGGCTTCCCCGAGTTCTGAACAAGGACTTGGAGACGCGCAGGACTTGTCTCCAGCTGTACAGCTGACCTTTCAACCGTGTGGCCACTCGGCCCCTCCTCCCCAGGCCTGTGCCCTAGGGTGGTGTCTGTCATGGTCTCATGGGCTCGTGGCAGCTGTAGACACACACGTGTGCTTCTGGGGAAGCTTCCCTGAGTCTCCTCATCCCCAGGGCTCCAATGCCTCTGTCCAGGGGCCACAGATACAGTGACCCAGGGCTACACGCAGACTGAGACGGTCGAGACCCAGGGCCCCGGCCCAATACGACCTCGCCGAGCCTCAGGTTCCTCGTCTGCAACAGGACCTGGCCTTTGGCTGTGGTGAGGATTACCCAGGGTCATGATGAAGCACCTTCCATGAGGCCTGGCACCAGAGCATCCTGGCAGGGACTGGTGGCCTCCGGCACAGACCCAGGGCTGAGAGAAGCCTGCCTGCTCCCCAAGCCCCTGCTTGAGGGCAGCAACCAAGCGCTGGGCTCTCCACACTGAGCTCCCCAGGCAAAGCCACTCCTGGGAGCTGCCCGGCACCCTGCGGGGGACTTCCTGCCCCTTCTCCTTCTGGACCGGCTTCCCACAGCTCTCACCCGCCCGGGGCTGAGCTCTCTGCCCACACAGTGGTGGAGGCTCCCCTGGGACCCCGTCCTCCCCAGGGGCCTGGGGTCCCTCCAGCTGAGCAGGAAGATGAGTTGCTCAGTGGCCAGGGCCAGTTTGACACGCGCACACACACACACCCCATGTGTGGTGACCTGAAGCAAGGCTTAGGCTGTAGGGTTGGAAGACCCAGCCATGACGAAGCATCTCCCTCCAATTTGCCCACGTCCACGGGGACAGTAAGCACCTTGAGTTGTCTCGAGATGAGGAATACGACACATGCATATCATCGTATCTGTGCTGTTTCACAGGAAATGGTCCCTGCAGACTGGGGTCTATGCGGATGATACCACTGTGATACTGATCTTCACAGTGGGCGTGGAACCCCACCTGGACGGCTACGGGTGGATTCTGGGTTCATAGGCTCCGAGTGAGTGGCGTCTTTGGGACACACCCACGGTGAGACGTGGAAGGGCCCTGCAGAGAGCGTCTGCAGGGGCTGGTTCTGGGCTTTGCCACTCGTGTCTTGCTCACTTAGAGTGGTCCTCAGCTTCTGTAGACCTTGGTTTTCCCTTATGGAAAACTGAGGAGAATGAAATAAGAAACCTGCTTCCTTTTCTGTTTGCTCCTGGGCTCCGTGCCAGAATCAGGTCTGAAGCAGAATACTCAACTTCCTTGAAAAAGGCAGCGTTGACTGGGAGCAGGTTAAAGAAACTTGGGGACGGGCTTCCCCGAGCAGGGTTCTGGGGAGCAGGCAGGCTTCTCTCAGCCCCTGGCGGTCCAGCGGGTACGAGTCTGTACTTCCGCAGCAGGGAGCACGGGTCCAATCCCCGGTTGGGGGACTAAGATCCCATGTGCCACGGGGTACGGCCAAAAAATGAAAGAAAAAAGAAACTTGGGGAGAAGTGGGCGACTCAGGCTTCCCACCACTTCTCTTTCTTCAGGAAGGTGAGTCTGCAGAGTTGGGGGATCGGGAGGCTCACCAAGGATCCCAGGGCACTGTACCCCTGATCGGTCAGCTCCCAGAACTTTGGGTGGGGAGCTTCTGCAGGCCCAGAGCCGGGCCCTGACTGTGCTCACAGGGCCAGTCTTTGCCTCCACCAGGAGGCAGAAACACCTGGACTTCCCATTGCTGATGGCAGCTCAGGCTGTTCCTGAGGGGCCGCCGACCAGCTGTTGGTGGTGAAGGGCCCAGGTGGCCTCACCAGCAGCCCAGCTGGTCCAGAGGCCCAGTCCCATCGCAGCCCAGGTGGGACCAACCCTGCTGGCTTCCAGGGGACGGGTCTCAGGACAGCATCACAAGTAGGGCTTTGGAATCAAGGAGACACAACCTAGAATTCTAGGTCCCCCCTTGGCTAACAGGGATGCTTCAGGTAAGTAACTGGGCCACCCTGCATTTTACCTTTCTGTGCATTGGGGGCAGGTGATCACCAGGTGTGCAGGTTGACGTGTGTGCAGACATAGAAATACACACTCACATTACATCTGTGTTACATATGACCATCGCCTCCCAGAAAATCATGATTATACCCTCCAGTCTGCCTCCCAGCATTCAGATACCCTTCAACTGTGTACACACAGACACTCATGTATACACAAGACACACAGATCCTTACACACCCATATTCACACATAAGCAGTATGTGTGTGTGTGCTGAGATTTAGGTTTGTTTACATGTACTGATGTATTACTAGTCATAAAAAATGTCTGTTATGCTCACAGTAGTACCCAAATACATCAGTGGACCGAATTCCCTGATATATGGATTTTAATAAAGGGCAAAGACAGATATTTCAAAACAGTGGGCACGTGACCCCTGAAGGGTGGGCAACCAGACAGTCACAGAGAAAAACAGCATAGATTCGCTCTCCACAGTCACAGTGAATACCAGATGATTAGAGAGCCAATCAAAGCGTCAAAGAGCAGAACGTTGTAAAGCCTTGAATGCAGATGTCCTTCTGGAATCCCTAAACCATAAAGGAAAAGATTGGACATTTTTTATCACATGAAATTTTAAAACTTCAGTAGAATGAAATCCATGGTTACTGAAATTAAAAGACAAGTGTCAGTCTAGGAGAAAATCTTTGCAATTTATATAACAGACAACATATAAAGACCCATGAAGTGTAACAAAGCAATAAGGAAAGATGGACATAAATTTTAAATGGACACAGGACACACTTAGCAACTCACAGAAAGAAATGCGGAGGATCAGTAAGTGTAAAGAGGTTTGCTTACTGCACAGTAATTAGTGAGAAGCAAACAGCACCGAGACATCAGGTTCTGTCTGCCAGCCCAGGAGAAAAGCTGGCGGTGTCCCTGGAGGTTAGAGGGGATTCGTCCCCTATGAATGGAGTGTAAATGGCCACGGGACTTCAGAGGGAAACTGGCTGTGTCTGAGCCGTGAACTCGTTGGCATTTTATGTCAGTGACAGGAGGTTTAGGAGTCAGGTGCCAATGTCATCATGGAGTGTTTATAATCAGGTGTTTATAAAAAATATCCATTGGTCAGAAAGATGGTTGAATAAACTCCAGGCATCTACTCTGAAACACCATGCAGAACCTGGAGCATGTAAAATAGGTAAGTGGATTGGCCTGGGACCAGGCCAACATGGGCTGCTGCTGTTCAGTTGCTAAGTTGTGTCCAGCTCTTTGCAGCCCCACGGACTGCAGCACATCGGGCTTCTCCATCCTTCACCATCTCCTGGAGTTTGCTCAAATTCATATCCATTGAGCTGGTAATGCCATCTAACTATCTCATCCTCTGCCGCCGCCTTCTCCATCTGCCTTCAGTGAGTCAGCTCTTCCCATCTGGTGGCCAAAGTATTGGAGCTCCAGCATCAGTCCTTCCAATGAATATTCAGGGTTGATTTCCTTTAAGATTGACTGGTTTGACCTTGCCATCCAAGGGACTCTCAAGAGTCTTCTCCAGCACCACAATTAGAAAGCATGAATTCTTCAGTGCTCAGCTTTCTTTATGGTCCAACTCTGTACTTGACTCTTGGAAAAAACCATAGCTTTGACTATACGAACCTTTGTTGTCAAAGTGATGTCTCTGCTTTCTAATATGCTGTCTAGGTTTATCATAGCTTTCCTTCCAAGGAGCAAGCATCTTCTAATTTCAACACATAACATTATGTAAAAATCCTAATTATAGAGTAATACAGGATGATTCCGTGTATGTAAAAACAAGCCAGTGACCACATATTGTAATTCTGGTATTTATCTACACATGTACAAAAACAAGCACACAGCAGAAATACTGATGGGACACGTGGCAAAGAGTTGCTGGTGTCACTCATGCAAAGACGAAGGGCAGAGGGCACATGAGTTCCCGTAATGTTTGCATTTTTCCCATAAAAATGCATGCATTTAATGTAACCCAAACAATTAAAGAAGCCACCAATAAGATCAATGTAACTTAAGTGAATATTTTTAATATGCTAAAAATGATAAAAAGATATTTTGAACATAACACTAAAGAAAGAAATTATGACTACACAAAAATATAAAATTTCAGTGGCAAAATAATTAAAAAAAAAACAAAAACCCAACCAGAAGCACATCTAAAAGTCAAAAATCAAACAAGGAAAGGACTGGCGACATGCGTGCCAGATGGTGGGCCTCCTTGGTAGCTCAGCAGTAAAGAATCTGCCTGCAGTGCAGGAGGTGTTGGTTCAGTGCCTGCGTCAGGAAGATCCCCTGGAGAAGGGAATGGCAACCCACTCCAGTCTTCTTTCCTGGAGAATCCCATGGACAGAGAAGCCTGGTGGGCTACAGTCCATGGGTCACAAAAGAGTCAGACACGAGCAGCTAGACAACAGCAACAGCATGTCGGATGGTAGTCAGCCCTCACATATAAAGAGCTCCTGCAAATCAGTAAGCTGCCTTTTCTGTTCACTGTTGTGTGGGAGAAATCTGAAGTCAAGGAGGGCTTTGTTCCCTGTGGATTCCTTCTTTTGGAGATTTCTTCATCTCTGACTTTTAAAAATGTCACCAGTTTGTAGCTAAGTGATCATTTTTCTTTTGTTGTATGATACTCAGAAAACTCCGCAAATCCTGATTTTCTTTACCTTTGGAATACCTTGGGATGGCCTTGGATGGCCATGGTTACTGGGGGTGCTCTACTAAATCAGACCACATCGATAGGGTGGTACAGAGAGACTCACGGCTGCTGGCATTCACCCAGCAATGAACCAGCGAGGGCCCAGGCTGAGTCTCGAAAGCAGCTCCACCCCCCACGCTGTCGTCACGGGGCTCGTTCTGGTGTCGGGGAGGGACTCACTCTGCCTGTATCTGCAGTGCCCCCTGTGATGGTGGCCTGGTGTTTGGGCAGACCCCACTCCTGCCAGCAGACTCCAGACCTCCTGCCTGTTTGGCGGTAGCTGTGTGACCAGCGCCTACACTCTGAAGGCCTGTGGGGTCCTGACCGAGAGGTACCGGATGTCTGACCGGAATCGTGTCTGATAGCAGAGATCACTGCCTCGCCAATGCCACGCCCTCCCTGCCCACACTGCTTTGAGAACTAGACCTCAAATTCCTGAGGGCCCCTCCTGCATCCCCCCACCATCCCACCAAAATTATAGTACACTGTTATCTGCAGGGGGCTTGCTGCGAGCCTTGCAGCAGGTGAAGGGGCCTTCTCTGTGTACCGCATCCACCCACAGGGTTGGGGGGACTCAGAGGGACCTCCTGGAAAGGGCTCGAACCGAGAGTTCACCTGCCAGCCAAACACAGCATGCCCCGCTTCTCTGAAAAGCTTGACTAGATGTGTCCAGAATGGGATTCTCAACAGCACTGCCCACTCGGCCTGGCCATGCAGCCTGGCTAGTCCCGCCATCGCCTGTCTCTCGAGCTCAGAGGTGCAGTTCATTTGCTGATGTGCTCAAGCCTCCACGCAGTGTCTGCTGCACAGCAGTGGGTGCTCAGAGTGGCTCTGGAGGAGTGATTTGTGTAATCCAGGTCTTTCCATCGCAGGAAGCATGTTATAAAGCTGGGATGGTGCAATGGGTGGGTGACACATGGATGGTCATTTCTTCAAACATTTTATTGTGGAGGTTTTCAAATTCAGTGAGAAATTGAAAGCATTTGACAAGCAACCCTAAACTCATCACCTAGGCTACTGAGGTTTGCTGTACTTACATTATCACAGGTCAACACATCTGTCCATCTGCCTATCCATTTGTCAATCCATCTTTTATTTTCTGCATTTCCCAGGTGATAGAGAATCCACCTGCCAACCAGGAGCCACAGGAGACACGAGTTTGATCCCTGGGTCCAGAAGATCCCCAGAGGAGGAAATATCAACCCACTCCAGTATTCTTGCCTGGGGTGATCCCATGGACAGAAGAGCCTGGTGGGCTACAGTCCATGGCGTTGCAAAGTGTCGGACATGACTGAGAATGCATTCATAACAATGCATTCACTCCTTTCCTCAAATATTTTTACATGATTATCATGAACTAGAGTTCAAGAATTGATTATGGATTTTTTTGCAAGTTCTGGAGACAGTGAGATGAATAAATCTCTTTTGTTTCTTAGTCATTCTGGCTAAATGCTTGTCAAGTTCGTTTATCTTTTCAGAGATCAGCTTTTGCTTTGTTCCTTATCGCTGTGCTGCTCCCCATCTCACTTCTCTCTGCTCCAGTCTGTGTTTCCTTCCTTCTGCAAGCTCCAGGTTCCGTTTACTCTTCTCTTTTCTTGCCCCTTAAGATGTAAATTTGGGTTACTGATTGGAGATCTTTCTTCTTTTTTAATGTGGTCTTTGTGGCTATACATTTGCCTCTGAGTACTGCCTTACCTGCATCCCATAAGGTATCACTTGATGAGTCTCAACAAATACTTGTACCTGTATAACCCAAACGCCTATTTAATGATGCAGAGTGTGACCATCCCCTAGAAGGTTCTCTCCAGCCCTTTCCTCTTTGTCAAACATCGCTGTACCCCAGGAATCAACCATGCCTCTGATTCCTCCATTGTTGATCAGTTTTACCTGCTCTGGAGCTTCAGTAGGATCACATGGTGTGTGTTTTTCACACAAGACTCCTTTCACTGTGCTCAATGTTTAAGAGATTTTCTCATGATTTTGAATGTATGGGTAGTCTGTTCTTTTTCAGTGCTGAATAGTATTCCATTTAGAACTATGGACAGAGGTTCATAACATTGTATCGGAAACAGTGGCCAAAACCATCCCAAAGAAAGAGAAATGCAAGAAGGCAGAGTGGTTGTCTGAGAAAGCCTTACAAATAGCTGAGAAGAGAACAGAAGTGAAAGGCAAAGGAGAAAGGGAAAGACACACCCAACTGAGTGGAGAGTTCCAGAGACTAGCAAGGGGAGCTAAGAACGCCTTCTTCAACGATCAGTGCAAAGGAACAGAGGAAAGCAATAGAATGGAAAGACTAGAGATCTCTTCAAGAAAACTGAAGATCTCAAGGGAACATTTCACTCAAGAATGGGCACAATAAAGGGCCAAAAAGGGAAGGACCTAACAAAGCAGAAGATACTAAGAAGGGGTGGCAAGAATACACAGAAGAACTGTACGAAAAAGGTCTTCAGGACCCAAATAACCACAATGGTGTGATCACTCACCTAGGCTGAGTGAAATCACCCTGGAATGCAAAACCAAGTGGGCCTTAGGAAGCATCACTACAAGCATAGCCAGTGCAGGTGATGGAATTCCAGCTGAGCGTTTAAAATCCTAAAAGGTAATGTTGTGAAAGTGCTGCACTCGATGCATCAGCAAATCTGGGAAACTCAGCAGTGTCCACAGGATGGAAAAGGTCAGTTTTCATTCCAATGTCAAAGAAAGGCAATGCCAAAGAATGCTCAAACTACTGTACAATTCACAGGCTAGCAAGGTAATGCTCAAAAGCCTTCAAGCCAGGCTTCAACAGTATATGACCTGAGAACTTCCAGATGTACAAGCTGGGTTTAGAAAAGGCAGAAGAACCAGAGATCAAATTGCCAACATTCACTGGATCTTGGATTGACCCAGCTAAAGCATTTAACTGTGTAGATCACAACAAACTGGAAAATTTTTAAAGAGATGGTAATACTAGACCAGTTTACCTGTCTCCTGAGAAACATAGAGGTCAGGAAGCCACAGTTAGAACTGGACATGGAACAACTGACTGGTTTGAGATTAGGAAAAAAGAATGACAAGGCTGTATACTGTCACCCTGCTTATTTAGCGTATTTGCAGAATGTATCATGTGAAATGCTGGGCTGGATGAAGCACAAGCTAGAATCAAGATTGCTGGGAGAAACATCAATAACCTCAGTTATGCAGATGATACCACTCTAATGGCAGAAAGCAAAGAGGAACAAAAGAGCCTTTTGATGAAAGTGACAGTGAAAAAGCTGTCTTGCAACTCAACATTAGGAAAACTAAGATCGTGGCATCCAGTCCCATCACTTCATGGCCTAATAAAGGGGAAAAAGTGGAAGAAGTGAAAGATTTTTCTTGACCTCCAAAATCTCTGCAAATGGTGACTGTAGCCATGAAATTAAAAAACACTTACTCTTTGGAAGGAAAGCTATGACCAACCTAGACAACATATTAAAAAACAGAGACATCATTTTGCCAACAAAGGTCTCTATAGTCAAAGCTATGGTTTTTCCAGTAGTCATGTACAGAGTTGGACCATAAAGAAAGCTGAGCACTGAATTGATGCTTTTGAGCTGTGGTGCTAGAGGACTCTTGAGAGTCCCTTGGACTGCAAGGAGATCCAACCAATCCATCCTAAAGGAGATCAGTCCTGAGTGTTCCTTGAAAAGACCGATGCTAACGCTAAAGCTCCAATACTTTGGCCACCTGATGAGAAGAGCTGCCTTATCGGAAAAGACCCTGATGCTGGGAAAGATTGAGGAGAAGGCAATGGCACCCCACTCCAGTACTCTTGCCTGGAAAATCCCATGGACGGAGGAGCATGGTAGGCTGCAGTCCATGGGGTCGCGAAGAGTCAGACACGACTGAGCGACTTCACTTTCACTTTTCACTTTCATGCATTGGTGAAGGAAACGGCAACCCAGTCCAGTGTTCTTGCCTAGAGAATCCCAGGGACGGGGGAGCCTGGTGGGCTGCCGTCTATGGGGTCGCACAGAGTCGGACACGACTGAAGTGACTTAGCAGCAGCAGGAAAGATTGAAGGCAGAGGGAGTAGGGGACGACAGAAGATAAGATGGTTAGACAGTATCACCAACTTACAAACGTGAATTTGAGCAAACTTTGGGAGATAGCAAAGGACAGGAAAGCCTGGCATGCTGCAGTCCATGGGGTCACAAAGAGTCAGAAATGAGTTAGAGACTGAACAACAACAATTTCATTGAACGGATGGACCATCGAACGTTATCCATCCTCAGTCTGTTAGTGGATACTTGGATCGAGTCCAGTGATTGGTTCTTCTGCGTACAGCTCCCAGAACATTCTTGTCCAGGTCTTCTGGTGGAAATCCTGAGCTGCAAGGTAAGTGAACACTCAGTTTCATTAGACAGTCCTTGTTTATAGCGGATACTGTCTTGATGGTCTCTCCTAAACTGTGCCATGGAGATCATTTCATCTCTTTGTTCTTTGGCTCACCCTCCCTTAGACCCCAGGGATTCAGCTGGAAGCTGTCGTGAAATCTATCATGAAATCCACTTGTTCTGCAAACACTGATAAATGTTTTCCCCCATGGCTGGCACGGTTCTGGGGCTGTGGACACGATTGCCAAGACTCACTGTGGGTGTCCTGCTGGCTGGGGGTTCACAGTGCAGGGCTGTGGGCGAGGCCAGACCCTGACATCTCCTGAAACATGGCGGCTGGAAGTGATGGTGCCTCCAGCAGTTTTCTGACTCCCTAGAGGCGGTGGCTTCACCTTGCAAGGACATGTGGCTCTTTGTCTGGGGAAAACTCTGTAATGGGCCTTTTGCTTATGTGAAGGGAAAGCAAATATTATGCTCTGTGGCAGAAACGCTCTCGTCAGCGAGGAGCTAAATTGCTCTGCATAATGAGGTAAACGGCTGTCTCCCTGGGCAGAATTGCATCTTTGTTGATTATGTTTTCTTTAGGAAATTTCTCCTAAATATGGATTTAATCTACAGTGTTCCTGAAGATGGCTGTTTGTTCTTAGAAGAGGTGAGCCTGTGACTGTGTGTGAGTGTGGATGTGGGTAAAGTGTGTGCGCATGTATGATTGTGTGTGAAGAGTGTGCTGTGTGTGTGTGACTGTGTGTAAAGTGTGTGTGTGTGACAAGTGTGCTGTGCATGTGTGACTGTGTGTAAAGATTGTGCTGTGTGTGTGACTGTCTGCAAAGTGTGTGCACATGTGTGCCTGTGTGTAAAGAGTGTGCGTGTTTGAGTGAGTGCATGTGCCTGACCCCCGTTCCAGAGAGGCCGCAGGGATGAGGCCGTGCCGACACGCACAGCAGGCACGGGTGCAGGGCTCACCTCTGGAAAGAGGCCGGGCCAGCACTGCCAGGGGCTCCCAGCAGGGTCCTGCTCGGCCAGCGCCTGTGACCCCCGACCCCGTGGCAGCCCCACTGGGCCGCTGCTTCCCATGCCCAGTCCTGGGGGCACTGAGTGCAAAGTCAGGACCTAGGAGTAGGGGGTCCGCTCCTGAAAGGACTGGTCATTTTCCCCAAGTGCCAGCCTTGGAAAAGGGCGGACCCAGGACAGAAGGAGAGGGCTCTGGTTGGAGGGGGGCTGCAGGCCGGGGGTGGAAGCCCAGCGGGGGAGTGCTCGCAGGCGGGCCTGGCAGAGCTGGCGCCACGAGACCCAGAGGGACCCAGGGGCCAGGACCGCAGCCCGGAGCCTGCAGCAGGTGGGGCGCCAACCCGAAGACAGAGGTGAGGCCTGTGAGCACCCATGGAGCTCCCAGAGCCTGGAAGGGCAGGGCCCACGCAGTTCGGGATGCACACTGGCCCAGAGCCACCCAGGGGCCTGGCACCACAGACAGCTGGGACAGAGGGGCAGAGGGGCCGGCCGGGTTCAGGGACATGGATGGGCTTGTTGCCACCCTGCTTCACACGCGTGGGGTGGGTGGGGGCAAGGGCAACAGGGCAGCCTGAATGGGGTGTCCTTAACAAGCCCACCATGGGCGAGTGGGAGGGGCCGGGCCCTGCTCTGGGGGCAGCGGCTCCTCAAGGTCCCCCAGCCCCGAGGGGGCACCCTGCAGAGAAGAATGGCCCCCTTCCCCTGTCTGAGGGCTGAGGGGCCTCTCTGATCACACAGGGCTCACTCCTGGTGAGGAAAGGACTGCTGAGCTGAAGGCACGCATCTGGCTGGGGGCCCGGCTGGGTGGGAATACAGTGAGCCCCTCTTGTGACTCAATAGCCACAGGAGTGTGAGGGGCAAGCTGACCACCAGCGACCTCTAAGAGGGACTATGACGGGTAGGGGAGCTTGAGCTGGAGGCAGTGTCCTCCTGGGGGCCAGGGACGGTAGAGACATGGGACAAGAGGAGGGAGACAGAGACAAGGGAGAGAGAAGGAGACACGAAACAGACACGGAGCCAGACAGAGATGGGGAGATAGAGACAGGGAGATGCAGAGATGGAGAGATAGAGGCAGGGAGGTGCAGAGATGGGGAGATAGAGGCAGGGAGGTGCAGAGATGGGGAGATAGAGGCAGGGAGGTGCAGAGATGGGGAGATAAGAGACAAGGAGGTCAGAGATGGGGAGATAGAGGCAGGAAGGTGCAGAGAAAGGGAGATAGAGACAGGGAGGTGCAGAGACGGGGAGATAGAGGCAGGGAGGTGCAGAGACAGGGAGATAGAGACAGGGAGGTGCAGAGACAGGGAGATAGAGACAGGGAGGTCAGAGATGGAGAGATAGAGGCAGGGAGGTGCAGAGATGGGGAGATAGAGGCAGGGAGGTGCAGAGACAGGGAGATAGAGACAGGGAGATGCAGAGATGGAGAGATAGAGGCAGGGAGGTGCAGAGACAGGGAGATAGAGACAGGGAGGTCAGAGATGGGGAGATAGAGGCAGGGAGGTGCAGAGACAGAGACGGGTCCCTGGGGCAGGCGTGCTGGTGGGTGGGAACACGTGGGGGCAGGTTTGCCCACGTGGTAGGAAGTGGATAGATGCCCCCCAGGGCTGGATGAGGGCTGGGCTGAGGTCAGGGGAAGATGGGCCCTGGTCAAGCCCCCTACTAGCAGCAGCTACCCCAGGGGTCTCCAGGACGCCCACCATCCCGCTGCCTGCAGTCACAGCCAGCAGCTGGGCTGGCATCCTGGGCGTCTCACTGACACTGCCTCCCTGAAGGTATGTTTTATTCATTTCATGAGGAGGGATGGCTTGGGGCCTCTCCCTGGAGCTGCGCCCGCCTGCTGGGGAGGGGACCCTTCACCAGCTGCGCCCCCACGGCTGCAAGCATCCATCACACGTCCATGCTCCCTCCCAGCCGCATAACCAACCAGCCTCTCCGACACCCAGAGAGGACCCACGTGAACACCAGGCACCCGGGGGCACAGGGCAGGCCGTGATCAGAACGAGGGGGCCCCACAGACACCCCGGCCACCCTGAAGCACACACAAGCCCCTGCAGGTTCAGAGTGGCCTCGGAGCAGCCACCAAACTGCCCCCCGCTGAAGGTCCGGCTCCGGAGTGTAAATGAGGGGTGCCTGGTGCCAGGTGTGATTAGGTCCGAGCAGGACCCCACACACACCCCATGGCCCGAGAGACTGGCAGGTAGCCCCCAACTCCTCCCTCCCCCTCCTCCCTCCCAGCTCCCTCCCCGTCCTTCCTGGCTCCACCAGCAGGTGCCCCGGCGCTCCCGTGGGAAGGCTCACAGTCAGGCAGCGGCGAGTGGACGTGTGATGTCGTGAGCATCACGTCATGGTGTCGTGACCATGACGCGACCGGGTGGCGTGCTGCGTGGACAGATAGACGGTGTGGGGCCCAGAGGTGGGAGGGGACTGTCAGCAGGGCAGCCACTGAAACGGCCCCATGGAGAGGGCAGTCTGGCCAGGGGTCTGGCAGGGTGGGCGATACACAGAATTGGGGGCAGGGGCAGCTTCTCGGCCGAGAACAACACGGGAGGGGTCAGGCAGCCCAGGCGCAGAGTGGGCACTGCAGGGGGACAGCAGGGAGGAAGGGCCCAGGGGTCTTCCTCCACAGGCCAGAGAGAGTGACCCCCAGGCAGAAGAAGATGCAGCAGATGGACAGAAAAGGGGTGGGGGGAGTCATGACAACATCTAACAAAAGCATCGCTCCCAGGGCTCTCCAGATATTATCTCCTGGGAAGTGCTATTATCCCATTTCACAGATAAAGAAACTGAAGCACAGAGAGGCCAGGAAGATGGCCCAAGGTCATACAACTACCAGAAAGCAACAAAACTGGGCCAAGACTAACTATCAGTAACCACGGTGGGACAGTGGGCTCTTTTCGATGGTGCTGACCCGGGCCTGTCCTGTTTGGACACTCTGACACTCTTGGGGGGCAGACTGGGCACACACAGCCACCTCCTTTTGATGCCCCAGAGACCGAGAAGCAGGGACACCCAGGCCACGCTCAGGGTCAAAGCAGGTGCAGCTAGGGTGGCTGGGTCTGGTTGGAGGGTCCCGGTAAGGGCTAACTGGCCGCCTTCCCCATTGCCACGGGTCCTGGGAGAAGCCCACCCTCGCCCGAGCTGATGGCAGGGCGCTGACACTTGGGAAGGACCCCTGGCTGAGGGCTGTACTCTTCAGAGCACATCCAGGGTAGCTGTGAACGTCAGGGATCAAGGTGGGGGGAAACCTGGGGCTGCAAGGGGACGCTGGCCCTGACTGCTGGCCAAGCAGAGTTGCGTGGATGGTCGGGAGCTTCTCGCTGGCTTCTGTGCTGGGAAAGCTGGAAACCACCAGCTCTCGGTGATCAAACTCGGGAGTGATCAAAAGTCACGTGGCTTCTTGACCCAGAGCAAAGAGGCCAAGAGGAGGTGACGCAGAGGAGGATGTTTTTCAAAAGCAGGGCGCGGGGTGGCCGCCCCGTGTGTACAGCGAGGCAGCGTCCCTGGGCTGCAGCCCAGGAAGCAGTCTCTCCCCAGCATCGAGCTTTCCAGAAGAAGCCTGGCTGCGCGCCCTGCGACAAGGCCCGCTGCGCGGAGGTGGGCGGGGCCTCCGGGAAGGCGCTCGCTCAGTGGCTGTGACGCGGGCGCTGCCCGTAATTCGCACCTGTTTCCCCGGCCCTGGCTCCCGGGTTCTCTCCGCACCTGCTCTCTCCTGTATGCTTAGCAGCAGCACCAGGAACTGGGGGGTGGGGGGGCCCTGCCCTCGTACTCACCTGCCGGGGACGCGGAGTGGGGGCTGTATTCGCCTTGCTCGCCCCCAGCGGCCCCCCCAACCCCGACAAGCCGGCCCTGGGGGCTTGCACCCAGGGACGCTTTAACCCTTCCGTTCCCAGGGGCCAGGTCCCAGCGGGCGCATGACCTCAACGCCTGTCCCTAGAGGCTGCGGACTCGCTGGTGGGTGTGGCCCGGCCCCATCCCCTCTCACAGGTGGGAGGTTGGGGGAGGCTTTCCCTCCCCTAGCTGCAGCTGCCCTTCCGAGGACGCTGGAAGCTGGGGGATGCTCTCCCGGCTCAGCAGCGTCCCGAGAGTCAGCTGCACCCAGGCCCCTCCCCGGGTTCCCAGCATGCCCCGACCCAAGGGCTCCATCCTGCAGGTGCAGCGTCTGGGCCCTCCCAGCGCTGGCCCCCGCAGAGCGTGCGCAGCTCGAGTTTTGGCTGTCCAGCATCAGCTGGTCTTTTCCCACTCACACCGAGCACAGGAGGCGGGGCGGCCCGGGTGGGTCACGGTGGCGGCCCCAGGCCCCTCTGCTTCCCTCCTGCATCAGGGCTGGAGCCCTGTGCCGAGCACCACCCCTCAACTTGACTTACATTAGCCAAACCCTGGAGACTGGTGTACATCGAAAGGCTGTGGGACCTACGTGGGGGCAGAATTATCAAAGGCCCCAGGTGAGAGTCACCCCTCGGTGGAGTCCTCCTGTCCCTGGGATGGGGTCAGGTGCCCCACTGGGACCTCCCTTAGCTCAGAGACCATACCAGGCCGCACAGCTGTCTTCCCTTCTAGGGTCCACCTAGCCAACAGCTGTCTGGGCTGGGGGTGGCACTGATTCCTATCTGCATGGCCTGGCCCACAGTTGGGTCCATGTCCCTGGAGGACGCGCTCCCCTGCTGAGGAGAGACGCTGTGATTGCTCCCACCAGACCCCTCCCCAGCGAGCGACTCCTCAGATGAGTCTCCCCGTTGAGCACCGCTGCTCTGAGGCTGACCGTCTCCAGGTACACCATCCGCCTGGCCAGGCCGTGAGGCTGGGCTCTCATGCGCTATATCACCTACAGGCTCGGACTCACCCAGCCCAAGTCCTGGGCCAGCCCTGCCTCTGGGTGCAGGGGACCCAGGCAGCAGAGGAGATGGATGGGCAGAGCGCAGGGTGGCCTGTCCCCTGGGTCTAAGAGGCCCCCTGTAGGCTATCTGACCTTGTGGGCCAAGGTCAGACTCACCTTGCAGTCCCATGTGAAGAGGACTTACTAGAGTGAGCTGGGGGAGGACCCAGCTATTGGGAAGCTAACAGAAGAGTCACACTGTAGGGACCCAGACAGGTGAGCCCACCCGGGACCCAGACAGGTCACTGATCCTGCCCAGGGTCCAGACAGGTGAGCCCACCGGGGACCCAGACAAGTGACCTCCTCCCCCCCCGGGACCCAGACAGGTGACTCCCCCCCAGGACCCAGACAGGTCACTGATCCTGCCCAGGGTCCAGACAGGTGAGCCCACCCGGGACCCAGGCAGGTGAGCCCCCCCCAGGACCCAGACAGGTCACTGATCCTGCCTAGGTTCCAGACAGGTGAGCCCACCCGGGACCCAGACAGGTGAGCCCACTGGGGACCCAGACAGGTGACCCCCTCCCCCCCGGGACCCAGACAGGTGACTCCCCCCCAGGACCCAGACAGGTCACTGATCCTGCCCAGGGTCCAGACAGTTGAGCCAGGCAGGTAAGCTCCCCCAGGACCCAGGCAGGTGAGCCCCCCTGGGACCCACGCAGGTGATCCGGGGGCTCCTGCCGGCCACGTGACTCAGGGTGAGCCCCTGGGGGCTCCTCTGAGGCGCCTGCAGGCAGGCCCCATGGCTGGACTGCCCACGGACGTGGGGGAGCTCTGGGCGCCGGACGCCCCTGGCAGTGGGGAGACGAGCGCGGCGCCCACGCGCTTGGCAGGAGGCGCGCAGAGGCACGGAGCCAGGCGTTCCCAGAAACCGTTGAGAAACAGTGCCCGTTCCCACATTCCACGAGCCAGGCCAAGCTGACACTCAAAGTCGGGCCTCCATGGCGCCAGCACCTGACAAGTGCCGTGCGCGGGTGGGCGGGTGGGCGGGAGGCGCCAAGAGCCTCGCCTCACAATGCCTCCTTTGCGCCGAGTCCCTGCGGGCACACACCTGTGGTGCCACCCGGGACTTCCCCACAGCCCAGCCATGGGCGCGGGTCCCTGGCTCCGGGCAGCCCGTCCCCGTCTGCCAGGAGGGGCTGGCACGGCTCGGGGAGCCAGGTCGGGCAGGACTGGGCGGAGGATGCACGTCAGGATGCGTCCCTATTCTTTGGAAATTAATTTAAAAATAAACAATCCGGGTGGCGGTGTGGGTCCTCCTCTGAGGTTCTGCGGCGGGAGTTTATTTATGATTTAATCGTGGGGCGGGGCAGCGCGGGGGCTGCCATGAGGCTGGGCAGGACTGTCATGGGTGGGGCTGGGGGTGCCTCCGCGTCAGCCTGCTCTGGACCGCCCTCTGCCCCCTGGCAGGGCGCAGAACCTTCAGCAATTCCTTCAGCAGCCCACACCCCAGGCAGCAGGGGACCCAGGGCCTCTCCTGGGCTGGGGGGCGGCCCTGGGCAGCCCTTCTCCGTGCTGGGACGCGGTGGATTCGTGTAGATTCAGAGCTGGTCGCTAGCACTCTGGGTGGGGGTCGCCCCGTGGGGAGCAGTTGGCTGGAAGGCAGTTCCTTTCTCAAGGCGTCACGTGTCAAGAACCGAAATGAACTTCTTTTTCCTGGAATCTCTCCCTGAGTGTTCTGCTCTTTCCTCCTCTCCAGGTAGAGCAGAGAAGCCCCAGAAATGCCATGGCCACGAGCAGAGGACACTTAAATCCTCCTGGAGCTCCTGCTCCCCCAGGGGGTGGTCATTACAAAGCCCTCCCCGGCTGGGCCAGGCCGGAAGCTGTGTGCCCGCCCCGGGGGTCTCCGAGCTCCCACTCCTGGAATCCAGAGCGCCTCCCTGATTGGGGCAGCAGCCAGCCCACTCAGACCCTGGCAGCACCGGTGTGGGGTCACTGACCCACCCGTGGCCTCCCCGTCCCCCGACTGAGACCCCCACGCTGAACGGCCAGGCGTGGCCTCTCCCGGGGAGGGTGTGTGCCCTGCGCTTCCTCGAGGGTCAGTTCTGGATCAGGACTGAGACCAGGGCCCGAGTCCAATCTGAATGGAAACCCTGGACGGGTGGGCACCTTTCCCACTCCAGAGGCACCAGCACCCGCCTGGCCTGCTGCAGGCCCAGCTGGGTTTTGCAGCTGGAATCCAGCTCTGGAGACGCTTGAGAGTCCTAACGCGATGGCAAGGTGCTGCTGTGTGGCTGGGCAGCAGAGCATCACCACCAGCAGGGGTTGGGGGCGCAGGCTAGGGGCTCCTTACTCACCTCTGCAGACCTGCCTGCCAGACCCCCCAGGGAACCCTCTCCACAGCTCCCAGGCTGGGGGCCAGAGCGGCTCCACTTGTCTTCCTGTGGGTGCACTGCTTCGAGGCCGGCCTCTGCTCAGTGCCCCCATGGCCTGGCCACCCTGTGTCCTCAGAGGCCCTGAGAGGTGCCCTCTGATGTCCTGTTTGCAGATAAGGGGCCGGGGGTCGCAGGGCTGGCTACTCCTGGCCGGTGTGCCCAGTCGCTCAGTCGTGTCTGACTCTGTGACCCCATGGACTGTAGCCCGCCAGGCTCCTCTTTACATGGGATTCTCCAGGCAAGAATATTGGAACGGGTTGCCATGCCCTCCTCCAGGGGATCTTCCCAACCCAGGGATCGAATCCAGGTCTTCTGCATTGCAGGCAGATTCTTTACTGTCTGAGCGGCCAGAGAAGCTCACTCCTAGCAGAGCCATCTCCCAAACCTCCATTTCCAAGTCCAGGTTGCAGGGCTCACCTCCACCCCTTTGTATTCCCCACCAAAGCCCCTCTAATCCACGGAGCTTTGCCCACGTTGCGACCCCAGTGTTCTCCCGACATCTGCGCCAGCCCGAGCCGAGACCAGGGCACGTCTTCTCCGCAGACATCGACCTGCCACACGTATCCGCTGCCCCGTTGCGAAAACACACAGACCTTCCTTCTCATTTCTGTAGCCCTGCAGGTGCCTTAGCACTAGCATGTGTAATTCGTGTAGTCATATTTCTACTTGGGGATATATTTTTCTCTGGAAAATCCTCAGGGCTGTGTCTCGAAACTGAGAGCATCTTAAAGTCTCAGAGTCGTGCTTTAGGGCTGGGGTGCTGTCTGTACCATCTCACCCCGTGCTGGTGGGCAGTGGTCTCACACCCTGGTCACCTTGCTGAATGGTCTCCCCTCTCCCTGTCCCCCCACTCGACACTGTCAGTCTGGATGGAAGGGAAAACATGATGCTATGGAGGAAAGCCCTCACTCCTGAGAAACAGACCCCTCAGCCTTCACCCCCTTCCTCCTGATGGCACCCTCACCCCGTCACGGGGCCCAGGCCTGCTGCCCTCAGAGAGCACCCCCGGGCATTCACCCCAGGTCTGGTTCTGGGGCACGTCGGGCCCCCTGGGAGCTGGCAGGTGAGTCCGACCTGGCTGGTGGAGACCTTGAAATGACCCTGGCTGCCACCTGGGGCCAAGGGCCACCAGCAGGCCCAGCTGTTTCCCTGGACAGAGCACAGCAGCTGGCGATGGGTGGAAGAGGAGGAAGCAAAGGTGTTTCGGCAACGTCGTGTCTCAGCGTCAGTTTCCATGTGGCCGTTTTTATTCCCATTGGCTGGTGTTGATGAGCGTTTGCCACACTGATACTTCTGCCCTGGGAAACAGACCCCTTTTCCAGACGTAAAACCAGAGGCTCAGGCAGCCCAGGGCTGCCCGGGACCAGTGGGAGGCAAGAAGGGACCCAGGCGTCCGACTCCTGAGCCCACCCTCCCCACCGGACCCCAACCACCCGCCCGCACCTTCCTTTGGGTCAGGTAGAATTTGGGTGGTCTTGAAGCCCCCGCAGGCCCAGAGCCAGGGAGGCAAGAGCAGGATCTGTACACGAGGATGCAGCCCGGGAGAGTGTCTCCTCCTTCCTGTACAGAAAACAGTGCCAGAGGGCGGCACCTGGGCCCAGAGAGGTCAAGTTCATCTGAGCATCGATACTCTGGTATGTCCGTGGATGGCCGAGACTGCCTGGCCAGGGCAGGGCCGCTCTGCTTCTCCGGTGCCCAGAAAAACAAGAGAATCATCTCTGAACCCACCTCTTGGCAGCCTGGGCAGGCAGTTTTGATTCAAAACACACTCGTGGCTTTGGAGAGAATAGCTCCAGAGCGGCCTGGGGATGGCCAGGGGCAGCACAGACCCGCTCCGCCTGACGTCTTCAAGTTCTCCATTAGAGCAATTATGAAATTCATCTGAAAGTCAAATAAGATCCACAAACCAAAAACAGAATTAGCGAGTAAAAAGGAGGCCTCAGAAACTGATCTGGATGCATTTAGGGGGAAATGGTCAGTGTCCACTCCCATCTGGGTAGGTTTAGCCTCCACGAAGATGCCTCTGGCCTGGGTCAAACCTGCCATATGCTGGATCAGGGAATTGGATGTGACATTAACAGGCAAGAGCAGAAATGAACAGCCAGCTGGCAAATGTCAGCTCGCTTATGAAACTGTGATGCTGAATGAAAACCAGTCACCAGGTCTCTGGTGTAACTTCTAGGTTCACCAGGTCTTTCTGGAGCCCTCGAGGGACCAGGCGCCTCTTCCCTTAACTGCAGCGGTGTCCACCCTGGAGGCGGAGGCCGGGCCTTCGTTTTTCACTGAAACCTGTTTGTAAAACCCAGCGCAGGGCCAGGTGGGAAGCAGGGCAGGAGAGACGCAAGTTTCCGGGGTCCTGGAGCTCCAGTTCAGAGGCTGTGTGACTGCATCTGGGGCCAACAGGCATGGAGGTCTCATCCCCACCCAGCGCTCCCTCTGAGCAAGGGCGTTCCCTCTTGGCTTTGGTGTTTATGCTGCTCTTGCTTTTAGCAGAAATGTTTCTGCTCTGTGAGCTGTCCCCCGCTTTCCAAATGTTTTCTAAATGACTGTGCTCGCACACACACATATGCACCCCCAGGACTCCATCCTGGGGCAGGGGGGCCAGGGAGGGGTGGACAGTGTCTGGCTTGGCCCGCCTGCTTCCAGCCCCGTGATTCGGCCCTGGCTGAAGGGATAGCCCAGCCAGCGGACGCCGCACTCTGCCTGGACACCAACGGCTGTGTCCTCTCACCCCTGACGCCCGCGGCCTGGACACCAAACCCCAGAGCACCAGCACTTGGACCTAGACGCTGTCCTGCTAAGCGAAGTACGACAGACACGAGCTCCGTATGATACCGCTTACCTGTGTGATCTAAAATAGGACATGCGCGGACTTATTCGCCAAACAGAAACAGACTCACAGAGAACAGAGCTGGTTACCAAACGGGCAAGAGGGCAGGGATCAATCAGGAATGCGGGATTAGCAGATAAGTTAATATATAAAGTAAGCAACAGGATTTACTGTGTAGCACAGGGAACTATGTGCAATATCTTGCAGTACCTATAATGGAGAAGAATCTAAAAACTGTATGTATACGGGGCTTCCCAGGTGGCCCAGTGGTAAACAAACTGCCTGCCAAGCAGGAGACGCGGGTTCAGTCCCTGGGTCGGGAAGAATCCCTGGAGAAGGAAACGGCAACCTGCTGCAGCATTCTTGCCTGGAAAATCCCACAGACAGAGGAGCCTGCCGGGCTACAGTCCATGTGATCGCAGAGTCGGACAGGCCCGAGCACACGTGTGCATGTGCGCGCACACACACACACACACACACAACTGAATCACTTTGCTGTACACCTGAAATTTTGTAAATCACTTACACTTCAGTAGAAAGAAATAAAACAAAGCCAAGAATTTAAAAAAAGAAAAACCAGCACAGCAGGGCCCTGGGGACTGTTCCCAGGGACTCCTGGTTTGCTGCAGGCCTCCTAGACCGTCCCCTTACACCAGAATCCAGGGGAAGCATCTCAACCAGTGGATTCCAGGGGTTGGTGCTCTGGAGCCACCAGGAAGGCCAGGCAGACTGGCACAAGCAAGGCCGGCTTTCCCAGCTCTGGGGTCCCAGGCTGGCCTGGATGGTGACCTCCAGGCCCCTTTCTCAGTGAGCTGCCTGCAGCCTGAACCCTCCTCCCGCTGGGGGACTGTGACGCCTGTGGTCACGTGGGGTCACATGTGCCCTCAACAAACACTCCTGAGCACATCCTATGTGCCAGGCACCCTGAGGGCCGGAGAGACAGCTGTGAACAGAAGGGTCCAAGCTGGCTGCCCGCTGGTGGTTCCGTTTCCAGGGGGAGCGGCAGACAGGAAAGCAATAAATGAGAAAAACAGTGATGTCGGCTCCTAATGAGCCTGTAGAGAAGCAGGGAGGGGAGGAGGAAGCTGGCTGCATGTGGCAACGAGGCATCAGGGCGGCCCGCTGGGGTGACCAGGGCGGAGCAGCCCAGGCAGGGGAAGAGTGGGCTGGGAGGGGCCCTGGGGCGTAGGGCCGCCTGAACGGCCCTGAACAGCCGCCTGAAGTCCGCCATGGGCGCCCCCGCCATGTGCGCCTGCAAGAGACCCCTGACGGACAGCGTCCTCCCAGGGCCGAGGTGGTCTGCGTCTTGGAGACCTGGCTGGAAGGCGTTTCTCAGCGGACTCCCCTCTGTGTGTGTGTGTGCAGAGAGTTTTACATTTATGTAAGTGAGACGTACTAATCACCTTCTTATTGTTCCACGTTTCTGTGCTTTCCAGGGTAGCAGACCCTTGCCTACTCCCTGCTCCCCCCTCAGAGGGACCACACCTTGTTCTGGGGGTGCAGGGAAGCAGAGTCCCTCCAGCCTCACAGGCATCTCTCGGCTTGGCCACTTTCCCTGCCCGTGATGATGCTCTGGTCCCCAGCAGAAGGAGGGACTCAGCCCCTCACCAGGAAGGGGTGAGGAGCCTGGCCTCCGTCACCCACGCCGCCTCTTCAGCCATGCGCTTGGTGTGTCTGATGTAGGTGCCAAGCCTCTGCTCACTGTGCTTCGTTTAATTTGTCCTTATTTCATTTACTTCCTGTCAGACTTTGAAATGGAAGCAGAACTAATTAATGGTAAAGCAGGCTATTGGCTTCCCTTCCCATCTTTGTGTTCTTGCTGTTTAGTTGCTAAGCTGTGTCCGACTCTTTTGTGGCAACAGGGGCTGTAGCCCACCAGACACCTCTGACTCCAGAAAAGAATACTGGAGTGGGTTGCCATTCCCTTTTCCAGGGGATCTTCCTGACCCAGGGATTAAAGCCACATTCCCCTGGATTGGCAGGTGGATTCTTTACCACTGAGCCACCTGGGAAGCCCTCCAATCTTTGCACCTTATTTCAAAAACCCTATGTTTTCCCTTTAATATATTTGAACGTTCCGCCCAGGTAGTTTCTTATTTTTCTATAAGACTTTTAGCATGCTGATTCTCTTCTGCAAAGCAATAAGAGAAAGGAAAGTTTCCTAACAGCAAAAGGGCAAAGGACATGGATAAATGGCGATAAATACATAAAACAATTTACATCACTAAAATGCAATACAAAGTAACACGTGAAAAATCAAACCTGCTCTTTGAAAATGTCTTCTGCAGACAGAGGTAACTGGAAGACTGACCACCTGGGAGTGAGGCTGTCCTGGAAACTCTCCTGCCCTGTGCAGATGCGTGAGCCAGTGCAACGTCGCAGGGAGACACTTGTCAAGAGACAGGGAGGGCAGAAACAAAGTGCGGGCCTTCTGACCCGGAGTTTCTGTTTTTAGGAACACGTGTTAAGAAACGAACCGCGGAGACAGATACAACTTTAGTATGGCAGGGTCCTCAGGGCACAGGTCCACGGCAAAAACAGCCCCCATCACAGCTACCACAGAAGCTGGGAAGAGCTCAGATGTTCTACAACAGTAAGACAGTTAAATAAGCGATGTGGTACCCACTCAGTGGATTACAAGGTAGCCATGAAAAATCACATAAAGGGTTCAGAACAGTGTTCCTAACATACACGCAGTAAATCGTGCAATAGGATAATCTCACACAGGGCTTCCCTGGTGGCTCAGTTGGTAAAGAATCTGCCTGCAATGCAGGAGACTTGGGTTTGATCCCTGGGTCAGGTAGCTCTCCTGGAGGGAATGGCAACCCACTCCAGTATCCTTGCCTGGGAAATCCCGTGGACAGAGGAGCCTGGTGGGCTCAGACACAGCTTAGTGACTTGAAAAAAAAAACAGTGATTGGGGGTGGAGGAGCCCAATAAATAGCACTTTGTTGGTTTTTGATCACTTGGCACATTTACTGACCCTATGTCTTATTTCCCTGGGCTGACCACTGAGCCTCAGCTGCTCCTGAAGCTTGTCTCGGGAGCCTGGCCACGCACCACTGAGCCTCAGCTGCTCCTGAAGCTTGTCTCAGGAGCCTGGCCACGCCTGTCACCCCCTGACACACGCTGGGTCCTGCAGGTTGTATGCCGTGCGTGCCATTGGGATGAGCATCTCTGTTGCCATGATGATGTGGAGGTGACCTCTCTGTCTGTGAAGGACTGGCAGGAACGCCACGGTGGTGAGGAGCACGGTGCACCCAGATCTTAATTTCTGGTGCCATTCTCTGACAACAAGAACCGAAGCTGCTTCCAGGACTGGGCAGTTTCCAAGATGTGGGCATAGCCAGATGACCCCCTTCCAAACAGTACAGCATGGAAGAATAGGGCAACTTCCTGGTGGAGACACCTGGTCCGTCCTACTCAGGGCAGGTAGCCGTGAGTCCACAGAGACAGAGACGTCTCCCATTGTCGGGACACAACCCTGACTACTACGCCAGGATGGGAGCGGCTCTCTACTGCCGTGGCTCTTCTACCCAAAACTCTCAGTCCTGATCTGATCCTGAGAAAAACGTCAAATTCAAACAGAAAGACTTAATATAAAATTCCTGACCAGCCCTCCTGAACACTTCCACGGTTAGGAAAAAAGGGAAAATCTGAGAAACTCTCCCAGTGAGAAAGCATCTAAAGAGACGCCATGAATAAACATGGAATCTTACAAGGGGTCTTGGAACAGGAGGAAGAGGACTCAGGGAAACCCTGAGGGAACCTGCATAAAGCGTGGACTGGAGTCACTGACAGTGCTTCAGGATTTGTTCATCCCGTCTAGTCAAGGCTATGGTTTTCCCAGGGGTCATGTAGGGATGTGAGAGTTGGACTATAAAGAAAGCTGAGCGCAAAAGAATTATTGATGCTTTTGAACTGTGGTGTTGGAGAAGGCTCTTGAGAGTCCCTTGGACAGCAAGGAGATCCAACCAGTCAACCCTAAAGGAAATCAGTCCTGAATGTTCAATGGAAGGACTGATGTTGAAGCTGAAGCTCCAGTACTTTGGCCACCTGATGCAAAGAGCTGACTCATTTGAAAAGACCCTGATGCTAGGAAAGACTGAGGGCAGGAGGAGAAGGGGACGACAGAGGATGAGATGAATGGGTGGCATCAAAGACTCGACGGACATGAGTTTGAGTGAACTCCAGGACTTGCTGATGACAGAGGCCTGGAGTGCTGCAGTCCATGGGGTCTCAGAGTCAGACGCGTCTGAGCGACTGAACTGAACTGCATTGTGGTAAATACATCATACAGGGGAGGTATTCACAACAGGGGAAACGAGTGTAGAGTACCTGGGGTTCCCTGTGCCATGTTTGCAACTCTGCCATAAATCTAAAACTATTCTAAATTAAACTTTTATTTTTTATCTATAGGTAGGTAGTGACTCCTTGATAAAGAATGATTGTGCTTTTGGGAGCAAGCAGGATCTAAAGATAAAGGGTCATGATGGGGTGCAATGGAAATTAGAGCTGGAGGTTTCAGTGGGCGGGAAGGAGGGGTGGGGCTGGGGGCTTCTGCCCCTGATCCAGGATGGGGAGGGGGCGCTGGGCCTGCAGGGGCGGGTCTGGGAGGGGCTGGGGGGCGGGCAGCGCGGGCTTGCTCTCAGCCAGCACAGCCTGCTCCCCCTTCTCTCTCCCTGCCCGCCTGGTCCTCAACGACCCGCTGCTGCCTTCTCTGACCGTCTTCCCTCTTTCCGCCCCCTCCCCTCACTTCCAGCTCTCCTCGCCTTCTCCTGGTGCCCCAGCCCCGTCCCCCTTTCCCTCCTTGGGCCATTTTTGTGTCCCTCCCTGGACACAGCTCCCTGTGCCCACAGCCTCCCCTCCCAGCTCACCCCTTTCCCTCCAGCCCCACTTCTCCAAGGCGGACCAAACTGCAGAAGTCACGTGGTGTTAGTTACTTCTCCTGCTTGCATGTGGCCTTACAGCCTCACGCTTTAAACAGCAAATAAGCTCAGCGTGCCCTAGCCCCACCAGGAGCTCGGAAGAGGCGGGCCACCTGCACACGTGTCTGTTCCCCGTCTGCTGTTGCACAGGGTCACCCACGGCCTGTGTGTCAAGCGAGGATGTTCAGACGGATCAGAGCATCCCGGCAGGGTCTGCCAGGCCCGCAGCCCTCTCCTCTTCCACTGGCTGACCGGGCCCTCCCACCTGGAGAACCGTGGGTGGGGGGTCACGTGGAGGCCATGACCCTCTCGGGTCTCCGTTTTTGCCTCCTGAGTGGCTCTCCCGGGGTTGCTGCCGGAGACCACCGCAGACCTGGGGACGTGCAACTGCAGCAGTTTCCCCTCTCACAGTTCTGGAGGCCAGACATCCAAGGTCAAGGTTGTAGCAGAGTCTCGCTCCCTCTGGAGGCCCCAGGGAAGAGCCTGCGGTGGCTGTCCCATCCTTGGGGCTCCGGGAGCTCACTCGCCACTAGGTCAACCCCTCCCTCCCTCTGCCTTTGCCTCGCATCCGCCCCTGAGGCCTCCATCAGCCTCTTTCCCATCAGAACCCAGGTCATTGACTTAGAGCCCCTGGATCATCCTGGAATGAGCTCACCGGAGAGCCTTACCTTTGGCTCTATGCAGACACCCTTGTTCCAAACCTGAGTCCTGCTCTGAGGTCTGGGTGGGCATGGACCTCTTCATTGCCCTCCATCTATCAGCCCTGACCTGCCTTCACTAATCCGAGTCCAGAGAGGAGGCCCTCAGTTAACTAAACTGTGCTTCAGAGAGGTTTCTTTTTTCTTGGCCTATTTTCCTTGACAAACCAAGGATTACAGGGTGAAGAACCAATGTCCTTGATTTTTTTTTTTAAAGTACTAGCCTCAGGGTATTAGAAATTTGCAAGAATAGTTGAACAACAATTTTTGGCAGTTTTGCGTAAATCTAGATTTCGTATTAGCTTCAGCTCAGATGGCTGGAAAGGAGGCAGTTTATTTGTTCTCCTGACGTTGATCTGGCGTCTGCAGTGTGCCAAGCCTGGGGGTGCAGCGGGGAGTGAAAACAGACGGAAGGGTCTGCATCCAAGGAGAGGACCGTCGGAGGAGGGCAAGGTGGCCACTCGAGGTCCAGGCTGCACAGACGACCCCGGAGCCTGTACGAGGGCCTGGCACAGCCTGTGAGACAGCCACCCTGAAGACCCCCCAGTGGTGCCCTGAAGACCCCCAGCATCGCGGCCGCTCTAGTAACACCAAGGACGATGGTTTAAGTCACAAATCACCATCTCAGTTGCAGAATTAGAAACACGCAGGTCAACTGACCCTTGAGTGCCCATACACCGCCTCCCCCATGTCGCCCTCCACCAAAGTGCTGGCTCCAGCAGGGCACCACACAGGCCCTGGGGCAGGGTAGAGCTTGCTGGGACCAGCTAACAGGGCCCCCAGCAGGGCACCACGCAGGCCCTGGGGCAGGGTGGAGCTTGCTGGGACCAGCTAACAGGGCCCCCAGCAGGGCACCACACAGGCCCTGGGGCAGGGTGGAGCTTGCTGGGGCCGGCTAACAGGGCCCCCAAACTCCCTGACATCTTGCACCCCGGAACCTGTGGCAGAGGAACTTTGCAGGTGTGATTAGCTTAAGGGCCTTGAGCTGGGGAGACACTCTGGGTTATCTGGGCGGGCCCAGCGCCATCACAAGGGTCCGTGTAAGAGGGAGGGGGAGGGAGGGGGATTGAGAGGAGGAGGCAAGGGACCGGGTAGATGGAGACTGGAGTGACGTGGCCACAAGCCAAGGAGCGCCAGGGGCCCTCCAGAAGCAGCCGGAAGAGGAGGGAATAGGCCCTCGCTGGGTCTACTAGACCCTCCCACTGAAGGACACGCTGTAGTCCTGTCCACAAGTCTCATTTCAGCTTTCTGGCCTCCAGAACGGAGAGACAATAAACCGCTATTGTTTTAAGCAGCTAAGCCTGTGGTCCCTTGGCAAAGCTGCTCCATGTGGCTAACCCTGAGAAAAAACATCAGGCCAACCCAGAGGGACCGTCTACAAAATGCCCAACCGGCACTCCTCAGCCTTTTGATGATGAGCCTGGGCTGGACCCCACAGGAGGCAGGGGGCTGAGGGTCTAAACACCTGCTCGTGAGAACGGACAGTAGAGAGTCTGGGGGTGAAGAGCCAGAAGCCAGAGGTCAGCGGGAGGAGGCACAGCAGAGCCAGGGCAGCGCTGGGAGAGGCCCACCAGGAGGCCCCACGTGAGGCCGGGGCGTCCAAACGAGCCACTGAGTCCGGGCGGAAAGAAGAGCAGGAGGCCACCCATCACCCCCACTGCCCAAGAAATGCTCCCAGCTAGGGGCGGCGGGCTCACCGCCCCCACCCTCCCTGAGCCTCCAGCCTCTCACGTCACACAGCCGGCTCCCAGCGGCCCGCCTGGACTGACGCCCCGCCGTCCACCCAGCTCAGCTCAGCCGCCAGCGTGTGGCTCAGACCCGCCGTCACGCACTCTCCTCCGTGCGCGTCCATTGGCTGGAGCCGCCGGTCCCCCAGGGCGCAGTGATCCGTGAATCTTCCCCGGGAGTTTCCTCCTGGCAGGGTTCCCCATCCCATGTGGGGAAAGCGGAGCCTGTCCCCTCGCCAGTTCTGTGGCCTTAAGTACCTGATCTAACCTCTCTGGGCCTGGCCCTGGAGAGGGATGTTCTGGGGCAGCTGGAGAAAGAAACCAAAGGCGGCGGTGTGGTAAAAAGCGCATCGCCCTCCGAGCTCGGGCGTGAACGTGGAGGTGTCAGCGGTTTCCGGCCTCAGATGGATCCCAGGCGAGGCTAACCTTCTGGGTAAGATCACAGGCCCCGCGGCCTCTGCCCTTGGAACCTGGAGGCCTGGAACAGAGTCGACCCTGCCTTGTCTCCACGCGGAGGCTCTGACAGCGGCGCTGGGGGCAGGATGGAGCCCGCCCCTGGTCTCACCCTTGCCCACACGCGTGCCCTCCCCGGCCTGGTCTGCAGTGGGAACATCACAAACCCATAGCCTGCCTCCTGCCAGCTGGCTAGGGCAGACGGCAGCGGGCCAGGAGGAACTTGCTGGCACTGGCAGAAGCGACAGCAGACAACAGACCCAGGCCCTCCGGCAGGCAGAGGCGAAGGCTTACCGCGAAATCCCACTTGAGAAGCTGGGAGGCCCACGGGGCTGTGTGGGCGTGGGGGGCGAGGCCCACAGGCGACCTTCCCCGACGGCTGGCGCCAGGAGGCCCGAGCTGGGTCATCTCTCGCGCCGCCTCCCTCCACTGCCTCACCGGGAGGGCCAGGGCTTCCCGTGGAAGGGCTGTGCAGTGTTGAAAACGGCGTGAGAGCCGAAGCAGGCATGCAGGTGGGGAGGTCGAGCACCGCAGCCCGCAGCGGGGTTACGGCAGTCTGGGAGGGGCTGGTGCCCACTTTATGGGGGCCGTCAGGATGGGGGCAGCGGCCAGGGGTCCTGGAGAAGCCAGCTCCAGGGGCTAGTGCACTGGGCTGGAAGGTAAATAAACAACTGAATGCGAGGAGCCATGGCGATCACCGGGTCCTGCTCTCAGGGTCTCGAAGCCAGGCCAGTGGGGCCAGGATGGCAGCCTCAGCTTCAGGGCCAGGAGCCTTGTCCTGGGCCGGCTGCTCTCCAGCCCCGTACAGCCGACCAGGCCTGCTCTTCTTCTCATTAGCCGGCCCCAGGGCCCGCCAGGCACAGACGTTTGTTCTCCTGACTGCCACAAAGGAAAGGCTTCCCTGATGGCTCAGTGGCGAAGAACGCACTTGGCAATGCAGAAGACGCGGGTTCGATCCCTGGGAGGGAAGATCCCCTGGAGGAGGACATGGCAACCCACTCCAGTCTTCTTGCCTGGAGAATCCCACGGACAGAGGAGCCTGGTGGGCTGCAGTCCATGGGGTAGCAGAGAATTGGACATGACTGAGCGACTCAGCAACAACAGGAAGGAAAAAGGCGTTGCTGGTCAGCCTCACTTCACATGTCCCCACGCTCAGCCTTGCAGATGGTGGGGCTCAGCTCCACGCAGAAGCTTCCCCCAAATGGGAAGCCCTGACCCTCACCCAGTGGGCTTCAGGCCACTCGTCCCACCCCAAGGCCTTCCTGAGAGCACGCACGGTCACACCTTCCTCTGGACAATGAGGTCCCACCTCTGGTCGGCACCCCACTCACCCCACGGGAACTGAGCCTGAGGGGTGGCAGCTGCGGGGGTCACGTGTACGGCCTTTCTCCTCTATTCTCCATTAATCTGCATATCGCTGAAGCAGAAGTTAGCTACCGTTTTCAATAAAAGCCTGATCAAACAGCAGCTGTCCCCGACCCACCTCTGGGTCTGGGTGGCAGGCTGTTGGTGACACCTTCAGATCACGTGCCCTCTCACTGGCTCAGAAACACACTGACGGGTTGTGCTGCGTCCCATTGCTGGGAGCTACAGAGAAGGAGCCTCAGAAGGGGCAGTTGCGTCTACACACGGCCCTCTCTGTGAGTCTCTGCAGCCCCCGGGGAGGTGGCTCTTATCACCATCCATGTGGTGTGTCACAGAAGGGCCTGGCATTTAAGTCTGGGCCTCCCCGGCTTCAGTGGTTCCCAGAGACCTCAGCAACTGCAGAGCCCCACTGCAGGGGGACGGGGGAGAGAAGGAGAGTGCAGCGGGGAGCCCACCAGCCAGGATGGCAGCAGGGGACTGGCAGTGCCTCCGCCTCACGCTGGGCCCTCAGCACTGCCCTGCAGGGGCACAGCCTCAGTCCAGAGGAAAGACAAAGCCACGGACAAGGGCCTGCCCAGGGTGTGGGCCTTTCCAGGGTCCGTGAGCTCACCTCCTTTGCAGCCACACTTTTCTGCACCTCCTCCTGTCTCCCTTCTGGCCTGCAGATCCCTCCACTCTGGCCCCAGGGTACCACGGGCACTCTGAGACACGCCCAGCCTCTCTCCGTCGCCCTGCTCCTTGGCCTGGGCAGGAGGAGGACCCTCCTGGCTGTTCCCGCCTGTCCATCCACCCCAACTCTCTTCAGTCTCTTCTGGGACGCACTTTTCCCTCCGTTGGCCCCCTGGGCCCTTCAGCGTGGCCAGGAGCCCCCGCCCTCCCCCAGCGCCCCTTCCCGTGGGATGAGCTCACCTGAATGCAGGTGGTCTATTTGTGAAGGGAGGGGCCGCCCACCCTCCTCACCTCCGAAGTCTGAGCCTCACTGCTGATGCTGCTTCTCCCCACAGAAAACAGGGGCTGATGGGCAAAAGGATCTGGGTTCCAGCCCCGATCTGCTTTCTAGAGACCAGGAACTCCTGCAGTGTCCCTGAACCTCCATGTCTGTGGATGAGGATGTTGCCCTCATGCCCACATGTTGTCGCAAAGGTGGCAGCCTGTGTGAAGGTACCTGGCAGATGCCCAGAGGCCCATGTAAATACTCAGGTCCACACAGAGGAGCGAGCAGAACCAGAAATGGCCACTATGTGGATAACTATGAAATGCTAATATTTTAAATGTTTTAAAGCAGGTTAACCTTTCAGCTAAAAAAAAAAAAATGGAGTTAAAACAGAAGTAGAACTAATTTGATAATTACAATAAATATGAATGGTCTAAACACGTCAAAGAAAAGGCAGAAACTGTCAAACTGGATAAAAATCTGGACCAGACTATGAGCTGTTCAAGAGAAATGCACCTTAAATATAAGCATCGAGCAGAAGTGAGAATGCTGAAGGAGAGACCACGTAAACCCTGATAACGAGGGCTTGAGTGGGCACATTAATGCCAGACAAAGTCGACTTCAGAATGAAGAATGCTGCCGGGAATATTCCTGAGACTGTGACAGATCTAAATACACGAGGTGAGAACTGGAAGACGTGAAAGGTCAGACTCATGAAGATAGTCGGAGGGTTGACGATCGCCTCTCATGACAGATGGAACAGGCAGACAGAACTCACTACAGGTGCGGAGAACTTGAACAGCCTCATCGAACAATTTGACCCATGGAGTGTTATAAGCATGTCACCCAAGAGCTACAGAGCATATTCTTTTCAGGAAGAGTTCTCCAAATACACAAACTTCATGGAGGATGGAGGTACTACCTCAGGTCAAAGAGAAAGAATTTAATGATGATCTGGGAAATTTGCTGTTCAGATGGAAATAAAATAAAATAAAATTAGCTCCCAACTCACATGATACCCAAAGATAAAATTCAGGTGAATCAAACTTAATTGTGGAAAATAAATCTTTAAAACTTTCACAAGGAAATATAGGGAGATGTTTTGTGACTTTTCAGTAAGGAATGATTTATTAAGGAAGTCTTTAAAAAGGCGAATCATAAAGGACAAATATTGATCAATTGTATTAAAAGTGCAAACTATACATTAAAGGACATCATAATCAATTTAAGAAAACACCACGTGGACAAAGATGTCTGTACCACAAAAATGGCCAAAGGATTAAAATCCAATGTATGTCAAGCATTCCTGCAACCAATATTAAATAATAAACAGTACAAACAGTTTAAGAGCTGTAAGGTGGTTAATGAGAGAAAAGTACAAATGGTAAATAAATCTGGAAATATTATTAACCTCACTAATAATCAGAGAAATGCAAGTTAAACTATAATAAAATTACATTTCATACCCATAAAATCCCCCAAAATCTCATTATTCCAAATGCTGCAGAGGCTGTAAAGAAAAAAAAAGAACTTGTAGGCATTGCTGTTGGTAGTGTGAGCCGAAATAACCCCTTCAGAAAATGAATTGCCAGTATCTAGTGAGCATGAAAATGCATGTCCACAACAATGGAAAACTTTCAGTCCTGGGTATACACACACATGTGGCTTAGAGGAACTGTAAGTCCATAAGGAGGGTTTTACAGAACTGTCTGTTCCTAACAGTATTGAATCTTGCTTGGAGATAGAGACATATTTATTATAAAATAAAAGTGTACAGAACTTCTTGGTGAAGATAAACACCCAGTCTAAGATGGTGACCAGCTCTTGGAGGCGTGCTGAGGGAAAACAGGATCAACTGTGGTTCCAACTGTGTATTTAACGCTTTATTTCATAGATACATGTTGCATTATTCTTATTTTCTATGTCTGAAAATTTGCATAAACTTCAGTTATTGCAAATACTTTGTAACTTTGTACAGATAACTACATTCATTACAAAAGTGTTGTTCATACAATTGCTGGTTTTTAAATTGCATCTGTTGCTGTAAAAGAGTGCAGTAAGCTTAGCAAGCTTCCCTTAAATGTACACCATGTTATATAGTTTGAGAAACTAAAAAGGGGAGGAGGGTAAAGAAATTAGGCTTGTTGCATAATCATTTGGCTAAAGCCGTATTTCTCAAAATGGACTGGGACCCCTTAGGGCCTCTGAGACCCTCTCAGGAGCCTGTGAGGGAAGACTCGTTTCTCAGCACTGAGCGTTACTCTCTGTTCACAGCGTTGACGTTTGCACTGAGAGCTCAATGGCAGTGACAGGTGACTGGGCAGGTCCGCGCTTTGAATCCGAGCTGGCAGCGGTTCTGTGCTTCTGAACCAGGCGCTCACCGGAAGGTCCCTTCACTGGAAAATGTTCTGGGCGAAACAACAAAATTACAAGTTCTAGTGAGCCTCGATGCTTGAGAAGACTGTCTTTTTAATATTGGAAGAGGGAAAGCGCACACACAGCCTTCTCTGCAGACTGCAGCACAGTTTCTGTGCTTTTCAGGAAAAGCCTGATGGCCGCGTTGCCAGCTGAACTCACGTTTTCTGTGGAACATCATTTTTACTTGAAAGAACACCTTACAGACAAACTAGTTAGCATTTATTATTTACCAAACACCATGGAACTGAATGAAGCGAAATGGTCATTTCAGAGAAAGCCGGTGCCAGTGTTTGTTGCAAGTGATAAAATACGGACTTTCAACTGAAAGCTACATTTTGAAAAATGCGTATCTATCCACCACAGAACCCTGCACAGCTTCCCATGGCTGAAACAATTTTCTGATAAGATGACAGGAGATATTAGCCAATGTGATTTTTTTATGTTGTATAATGAAATGTGTCTACATTTGAAACTCTCCAGAACTCCGTGAACCAATATTTCCCATGTGACCAAGACAGAATGCCATAAAACCAGGCAAAGGCTGAAGATCCGTTCATGGCAGAAGATAAACCAGTGCCCTTTAATGTAACGGAGAAGAAAAAGTTTATTGACGGCGTTTCAGATTCTTCGTTGCAACTCGTCCTTGCAGCACTGTCAAGTCTGTGATGCTGTCAAAGAGTGTCTACCACCGTATGGACAAACTCTTAGGTGTTTTTGGACAACCCGCTGCCAGCTTTTCTTCATACCCTTCAACCAAAAAACAACATTCACCTGATGATTATTGAAATGGGGGTGAGAACAAGTCAGACTCTGGGGAGATCTGTAAAGTTATAAAGCAAGACCACTGTTTATACTGAATTTTTTAATGGAAACACAGTGGCTTTCATGAGCATGTTATTTATAGTAATATGCAACAGCTGTATTATTGTTACTTTCAGTGATTAGTCGTGTCCGACTCTTTGCGACCCCATGAATCGCAGCACGCCAGGCCTCCCTGTCCATCACCAACTCCCGGAGTTCACCCAGACTCACGTCCATCGAGTCAGTGATGCCATCCAGCCATCTCATCCTCTGTCGTCCCCTTCTCCTCTTGCCCCCAATCCCTCCCAGCATCAGAGTCTTTTCCAATGAGTCAACTCTTTGCATGAGGTGGCCAAAGTACTGGAGTTTCAGCTTTAGCATCATTCCTTCCAAAGAAATCCCAGGGCTGATCTCCTTCAGAATGGTCTGGTTGGATCTCCCTGCAGTCCAAGGCACTCTCAAGAGTCTTCTCCAACACCACAGTTCAAAAGCATCAATTCTTTGGCACTCAGCCTTCTTCACAGTCCAACTCTCACATCCATACATTACCACAGGAAAAACCATAGCCTTGACTAGACGAACCTTTGTTGGCAAAGTAATGTCTCTGCTTTTGAATATGCTATCTAGGTTGGTCATAACTTTCCTTCCAAGGAGTAAGTGTCTTTTAACTTAGTGGCTGCAGTCACCATCTGCAGTGATTTTGGAGCCCCCAAAAATAAAGTCTGACACTGTTTCCACTGTTTCCCCATCTATTTCCCATGAAGTGATGGGACCGGATGCCATGATCTTTGTTTTCTGAATGTTGAGCTTTAAAGCCAACTTTTTCACTCCCCACTTTCACTTTCATCAACAGGCTTTTGAGTTCCTCATCACCTTCTGCCATAAGGGTGGTGTCATCTACATATCTGAGGTTATTGATATTTCTCCGGCAATCTTGATTCAAGCTTGTGTTTCTTCCAGTCCAGCATTTCTCATGATGTACTCTGCATATAAGTTAAATAAACAGGGTGACAATATACAGCCTTGACATACTCCTTTTCCTATTTGGAACCAGTCTGTGGTGGATTCATGGGGTCGCAAAGAGTCGGACACGACTGAGCGACTGAACTGAACTGAACTGAAGATGTTTGATCTTAATTTCTAACACAGTAAATATTGACAAATATGACCTTTATGAGCAAAAGCTCTCTGAGGCAGTTTTTACGTGTATAAAGGGGCTGAGACCACAACAGTTGCTCACATATGGGGCAAGGCACACCTGTGTGTCTCATGTCTCATGACTGTGGACACACGGTCACAGGCAGCTGACTCTGAGGACATGGGGAGGGAAGCAAGTGTTTTCTGGAAACATGTCTACACTGGGTCACTGGGCCCGAGTGTGTGGGTGTAGAAGTGCAGGCTTAATAAAGTTGTTCAGAGGAGACATTTTGGAAGGAGTGTGTTAAACAGCTACAGTTGTATTTCTGGCTGAGAGAAAAGTTCCTATATTTCTTTGTATTTAAAATATTTAGGTTTGCACAGACTTAGACAACAAGCTTATGGTTGCCAGTGGATGGGGGGTGGGGAGGTGGGGGACAGGATAGTTTGGGAGTTTGGGATGGACATGTCCACTGTGCTGGGTTTAAAGTGGATAATCGACAGGGACCTACTCTATAGCACGGGCAACTCTGCTCAGAGTTATGTGGCAGCCTGAAGGCAGGGGAGTTTGGGAGAAAATGGGTGCAGGTATACGTGTGGCTGAGTCCCTTCACGAATCACCTGAAACTCTCACAGTACTGTTAATCAGCTATACCCCAATACAAAATTTAAAAGTTAAAAAAATCAAATAAAATATTTCGATTGGAAACATGGGCCATATTGAAACATGACATTGCTAAGTGCTGAGCAGGAAAGAAAGGGCCCCTTTCCTCAGAAGGGGCAGGGCCTCAGGCCTGCAGGAAGGATGCTGGGTGGACCAGGAACCGTGCCCTGGGCTTGAACCTCGGTCTGGTTCAGCCACCTCCAAGGGCTCCAGTGGGTCTTTTGCACCAGCTGCTGTGGCCGAGCACTTAGCTTTGTTGGCGTTCTACCTGGAGCGCTAACTGAAGGCTCACACATCCACCCAATCATTACTTCAGATATTTACCAGATACTGACGGACACCGTCCCCGTGTCGTACTGTTATGTGGGCACTGGAAATATGGGGTCAGAAACTGACCCTACGGGGCTGGGTGCGGGGGGAAGCAGATAATAAGCAATAGATGAAGGGCTGTAATTCTAAGCATCAGAAAGGGAACCGTGACTGACGGCTGAGCACTGCCTTGGTTGAAGTGGGCAGAAGAGGCCTCTCTCCAGGGGACCTCTGGCAGGGGGAGAGGGTGGCTGTGAGGCTCTGGGGAGAGTGTTCCAGGCTAAGGGGACAAAAGCTGGACTCGATGGGGTGGATGTACAAGCTGGAGGTCATCGGTGCTTCTGAGAGGTCGGGCTGCATGTCTGGTCAGATGCCAGCAAACAGGCCCAGCGTGGTCTGAGGGGAGCACAGGGGCCTGCAGGTTGGTGGAGAAGCGGAGCCCAGGTGCACCCCTCTGCCGTGGACCGACATGTGAGAGCCTTACGACAGCAGCCTCCGCCCTGGAAGGCCCCTGAGCAGGTCTCGGTTCTCCAGGGACTCTTATCTCAGCTCTTTGCCCACCAGTCAGAACGGCTAAAATAAAAATAGTGATAACACCAAATGCTGGCGGGGATGCTGAGAAAACGGACCCCACGTCCACCGCCGGGGAGGGGGGCGGTGCAAAGTGGAACGGTTGTTGGAGCAGAGATGGGAGTTTCTTACCCAAACGAACACGCAGCTTCATACAACCCAACCCCATACTCCTGAGCATTGATCCCAAAGAAGTGAAGATACGTTCACGCAGAAGCCTGCCCATGGACGCACATAACAGCTAAGACTGGAAAAGACACAGATGCCCATTGGCGGTGCCCATGGTAAATAAACAGATTCTGCCGCACCATGGACCACAGTAAAAAGGATGCACTACGGCACAAAAGCCTGAATGACCTCAAGGGAGCTACGCTGAGTGAAAAAGCCAGTCTTGAAACAATGCAATCTTATGTGGGGCATAACCCGCCTGCAGTGAAATTGCAGCAATGGAGAGATCAGCGGTGATGGGGGCTAGGGAGCGGGGGAAGAGGGAGGCTGTGGAAGGGGGCCGGGGGGGCCTGTGAAGGGGCTGTCCCATGTTGCACTGCGCTGGGGGATTCGGGAACCTACAGGCGCGATTAAATTCATAGGACAGAATGCCCTCTTTGTTGGTGTTCTACCTGGAGCTCTGGAGGTGGGCAGGGTGGGCGCGTGAAGCCGGTGAATCTGCAAGGCTGGGTGTTTCGTATCAATGTCAATGTCGTGGTTACGGTGCCACACTCCAGTCACCCAGGATGCTACCTTTGGGGAAAGTGGGGGAAGGGTGTGGACGTGTCTCTGTATGGTTTCACAACTGCACGTGAATCTGCAGTTATCTCAAAATGAAAAGCTTGTTTGTTTGAAGATGACTAAGACAAATCAACCCTAAAGGAAGTCAAACCAGTCCATCCTAAAGGAAATCAGTCCTGAATGTTCATTGGAAGGACTGATGCTGAAGCTGAAACTCCAATACTTTGGCCACCTCATGCGAAGAACTGACTCCTTGAAAAAGATCCTGATGCCGGGAAAGATTGAAGGCAGGAGGAGAAGGGGACGACAGAGGATGAGATGGTTGGATGGCATCACCGACTCGATGGACATGGGTTTCAGTGGACTCCGGGAGTTGGTGATGGACAGGGAGGCCTGGTGTGCTGCAGTCCATGTAGTCTCAAGAGTTGGACTTGACTAAGTGAGCTGAGCTGAAGACAAATCAGGGGATTTCACGCCATCACCGTGGAGAATACGCAGGCACTGTCGCCCAGAGCAGAGGAGAGCAGGACTGAAGAACGTTATGAATCGACCACAGGCCCAGGGTTTCACTCAGTGGCTCTTGGCTCGTGTGGGCTCAGGTCCCTGAACAGAAGGTGTGTCTCCCTCCTGCCCTATCACCTGGGCGGGCCTTGGGCTCCATCACTGAATGTTCCAGGCTCAGCGCTGGACAAGACCACATGAACCAGGACAGGGGAGGGCCAGGGAGCGTGGACATGGCCTCAGGACCTGCCCTCCAAGCCTAGGTGGCCACTTCTCCAGCCCACATCTTCATATGTCCCCCACGTACCCCTCTGCTACCACCTTCCAGAACATTCCAAAGGCCCCAGTTCCAACCTTGGTACCAAGTAACACTTGATCAAAAACTGTGTGAAGCCTTCTCAGCATTGTCCTGATGCCAAGGGGGAGAACTCAGACCACCACCCTCTTTGGTCTGCAAAGCCTGAAGTTTTCACAGAGTAAGTGAGGATTGTTCAGCAGGAACCATATTATCTTTCCTTCTAAGCCCGGTGTGGGTTTAGGAGTGAAGGGAACTCCCAAAGCACAGTGTGCATCTGCCAAACCACAAACACTTAAAAACAGATTCGAGACCTTTGCCAAACCCCCAAATTCCATGGAATCCTTTGATCCCTATTGAAGCCCTATAAAGTCAGACCACATGTAAAGGGGCTTTCTGACCCATTTTCTAGGTTCGGTGAGTCTCGTGTGTCCGTTCAGCAAGGCAATGTGTTCTGACGGGCTTGAGGCAGCTGGTACCAACCCTGCTGATGGACCCAGCCTGCAGCTGGACCTGTGGACCGCACTCTGTGACACAGGGTAGCTGCTGTCCTGGACTCCAGGTTGGCCCTGGCTTCTTGGTCTCCCTGGTGAGTGTTCAACCCTGCCTGACCTTGGTTTCCTCATCTACAGCAGAGACCACTTGCCTAGCAGGGGCTTGGAGGAAAACTGCTGCTCTCTCTCTGCCCCTGCAGGCTTAGGTTTGAATTAAAAAATTGACTCCCTAAGCACTCAGCAGGCAAAAAATCCACCTGCAACACAGGAGACACGGGACATGCAGGGTCGATCCCTGGGCTGGGAAGATCCCCTGGAGAAGGATGTGGCAACCCACTCAAGTGTTCTTGCCTGGAGAATCCCACAGACAGAGGGACCTGGTGGGCTACCATACACAGCATCGAAAAGAGTCAGCCATGACTGAGCAAGTAAGCATTTATACGAGACCATGTAACATACCACTTGTGCTTATAACTTGCCTCTTTTCCATGAAAGTCAAAGTACTGCACCCCGTGAAAACCCACCTGCAGGCTCTGTCCTCCCTGGGGTTGCCGTGGGAACCCTGTGTGTGGACGAGCTTCTGGCAGGCCTTGCCGGAGAGCCTGCTGCACAGAGGCAGAGCGGAGACTTTGGCTGGTCACAGACCACCTGAGCGGCCCATTGCCAGTAAGGATGTCAGAGTTGATTGGTTACAAATGATGAATGACCGTGATCCCTGGGCCTCACACCAGGCTCTGAACTTCCTCCTGCCCCATAGGCCCATCTACACGTCAGTTTCCACCCACCCTCCCTGCCTTCTAGAGGTTTGCATCTCTGGGACTCTGGTCACAGATGCAGGAAAGCCAGTCAAAGATGCACAGAGCTGGGGAGCGGCCACAACCCAAACAATGGTCCCATTGCATCTTGGGAGGTTCTGACTGAGCCCACGGGCCAGGGCCCTACTCCCCTCCATCTCTCACCCGCACAAAGAAAGAAAGAAAAGAAAGTCACTCAGTCGTGACCAACTCTTTGCAACCCCATGGACTGTAGCCTATCAGGCTCCATCCATGGGATTTTCCAGGCAAGAGTACTGGAGTGGACTGCCATTTCCTCCTCCAGGGGATCTTCCACATAAACATGTGTAGAAATGTCGACAGCAGCATTCAGCAGCGGGCAAAAAGTGGAAACAATCCAAATGTCCATCGGCTGATGAATGGATAAACAGAACACGGCACCCACACAAGGGAACATCATTATCATTCAATCACAGGAAGGAACTGAGTGTTGCTGCGTGCTACACGGTGGATGAAGCTTGGAAACACTATTAGGGGAAAGAAGCCTGGAACTAGAGTCAGTATATTATGTGATTCAACCTCTATGAAGAGTCCAAAGAGAAACCCATAGAGGCAGAGGGTGGATCAGGGTTTGCTTAAGGCCAAGGAGGGTGGTAAAGGTGGGAACCTTGTGGGGTGACATGGTTTCTTTGGGGGCTGATAAACATGGTCTACAGTTAACAGTGGGGGTGGTCGCACCACCCTGTAAGTGTACTAAAAGTCATTTAATTGTGTACTTGAAATGGGTGAATTGAGTGTGAATGGTGGCCCTGTAAAGCTCTGAACAAAAACAGAGAATGCTCCACGCCTGTGGGTCTGTTCATGAGCCTCGTCGGGTCCTAGACATCACTGGAGTCCCAGCTCTGATCCTGGCTCTCCCAGGAGGCCCCGGCAGCTGAATCAGGGATCTCCCCGCTCAGCCTCTACGGTCTCTCTCTTTGTTTGGCCCTGCACACAGTCTGCCTCCAAGGCTCAGCCTCGCCCAGGAAAGAGTGGCCGGCCCGAGACCCCTGCCCTGTGGGGAAAGGACTGTCCCCAGCCTGAGGCAGATGCTGTGTTGACAAGATACAGCGACGTCCCCTGAAGGCAGACCTCACACCAGGTGGAGCCACGTGGTTTCCGCACCAGTCCCAGTGCTCCCAGCAGCGACTGCACAGGCCAGGAGGAAGGGCTGGTCCTCTCCTTTCCAAGCTGGACCCCTTGGCCTCGGGCCTTAGGGAAGAAGGAGCTTGCAGCAACCTGGTTTTGAACCACTGGGGGGATAATATCTTGGGCTGCAGGAAAGAGCAGCTGAAGGCAGTCTCTCCTGATGGCGGGCCCAGCCCCTGCAGTCGCCTCTCCCAGAGATGCAGAGAACAGCAGCTGTGTTCCTGTGAACCTCCAGAATCCGAATGCTAAAAACATCTTTGTGATAACGGGCCCTCCTGAGCTCCGGTCTGGCCCCCTGTCCCAGGAGGCATCCAAGTCAGAGGCAGGCAGGGTCTCTCCAGGTTGGGGGACAGGGCCTGCTGGCACCCAGAACAGTGGAGAACTCTATCCTCCCACTTTCTGGAGGGCGCAGGGCTGTCTGCCTGGAGCTGCCCCGGGCGAAGCCCACGTGCGTCAGGCTGTGAGCACACCCCACAGCGTGGGACCAGGCCCCCGAACCCGGGCCCCAGCAGGTGACCAGGGGCAGACCCCCGCCTGCAGCCAGAGGCGGGAGGCCTGGGCCCGGGACTCTGCGCGCCCTCTCGGAGCCCCGTCTCCTCATCAGGTGGGAGAACGCGCCCACCAGAGGAGGCCACGTGAGCCTATTTGGAGGAAGAGCCGGAAGTGACTCAGACGGAAGGTGCCGTTCCACGTGGGCCCAGCCCCCTCCTGCCTCTTCGTCTCTCTGGCCTTCCAGGCCCTCCCCGAAGTCTCAGGACGCTTCTGATGTCAGAACCGGGTCTAGACTCGCAGCCCCCCGCCGAGGGGCAGAGCCCGCCCGGGACCCCGGCGCTCCCCTGGGTCCCGCGGAGTCAGGGTCCTCGGAATCCTGGGACCAGGCCCTCCCTGCTGCCCTTCAGGCGACACCTGACATGGAACGCGTGGCCCTGGAGCACGTGGAAGGCGGAAAGTTGATTCTTTCGGTTCCCCGCCCCCCCCTTTTTTTTTCTGAAAAGCAGTATTGATTTTTTTTTTCCTGCTAAAGAAAAATAACCTAAAAAATGGCAGATCTGGAAAAAATATCATGCTGAAATTGTTCATGAATAGACAAAGAGTCAGCAATAAGATATTTATGCAAATTCATACAAACATACAACTGGGAGGGAGTCAGGTTGCTCCACTGAAATGACTGTGGGGGGGAGGATTTGATGTGTTTCCCTCTTGTTCTAAGCATTCTTAAAGGTCCCCAGTTCCTTTGTTATTCACGCAGGTAAAGTAGCATTTATATGGATTGGCACATGCGTTTATTTGGTCCCCTCAGTGGAAACCTCTCTTCCTAGTGGTCGTCTCTCCTTCTTTACTGTGGGAGACCCCGTTAGTGACCAGGCTGAGGCCATCTGTTAGGTTTAATTTTCAACCTGGGATTCCTGAAGCACATTAGTAAAATTTCAGACACACTGAAAAGTTCGGGAGATCTTTATTTTCTTATGGGAGACCATGTCTTCCTTCTGGAGGCCAAGCCAGCTCCACGACAGGTGTGCAGGGCTTGTTTTGACCCCTTCCATGGAGCGTGGGTCCTGGTTCCAGCCGCCCCAGGTTCCAGCCCCTGCTCTCACCCGCTGCGGAAGGCCACGAGCTGTCCCCGACGCCAGTCTGGATTTGCCCACACCTGCCCCAACCAGGGGTCAGCTAGGCCGACCACCTAGCTCCCCATGGAGCCTACCACTTGGGACTTGCCTTTTCTGCCTCTGAACTCAGCTATGTCTTTAAACACACTCACATTCATGCATGTGGGTTCTATCCATGAGAACTGGATATTTTTGGCTGAACAAATTTCCGCATCAGCTCTGTGCGTTCTGTTGTGCAAAATCTGTGTGATGTTAGTAAGTAGAAAGATAAGTGTTCTTTTCAAATGCATTATCTCTTCCTGCTGTGTATTCCCTGATGCCAACAATCTGAGAGGTTAAAACAATGGTCTTACGAGGAAGCATGGTTCAGTACAAAACCCAGCAAAGGAGTGAGAAGGGCTGAGAAAGAATAAAAACAAGTAAAGGTACAACCTTCTCAGGAAATTGGGTGTTTTGACATTAGAGATCGTGGTGTATTCCAGACACCAATTTCGACATCCCACAGTGTGCTGGGCCAGGAAGATGAGTGATCCCCTACACACCCCTGAATATTACTGGAATGGATCATTCTTTTGAATGGCTCAGGGAAGCCACACACTCCACTCCACCTGACCACACCTGGGAATCACCTGAGGCAGGTGTGCTGGGCCCAGGTGTGGGTGTGAGGATACCCCTGCCCTTTCCTGGTGCTGGCCCGGTGCTGGTCCCGTGTAGAGGGGGCCATTCTCATCTCAGTGACCGTCACACTTTCACCAACAGTCCGGGCTGTGTTGGACGAGGGCCTGGGAGCCTCCACCTGTGTATAAGGAGAGCTTCTCCAAGCTCCTCCCTGCCCAGCAGGAGTTCTGATGTCAGCTCCTCAGGAAAGGAAATCTTTTCATCCTTGTTATTATGGAGAACATGGATATTATTATCCATAACGATACTCAGGGTGTATGCAAGGTTTTATACTCTGCATTTCCTGATTTCAAACATCACGCATTTTTCTTGTTTCCTCATAATCTTGAGAATCATAGGAGAAGCAATCTAATATCCATTCAAGTCAGTGTACCATAAATTACCTAACATTCTCCAACTGACAGGCGTCCAGAGTGCTCTGAGAGTTGGATAATTCTGCAATAAGCCTCTTCACGCATAGGCTTTTACCCATTTTTGGAATTTTCTTTCAGAACTATTTCCCAGAAATGTCACTGAGAGGTCAAATGGAACAAACAATTTTACGGTTCTTGTTAGGTGCCGCCAAATGCTTTTCTAAACAGCTTGTCTGCTTTGCCGTGCCCGGGGATGTGGGGGCGGGCAGGTAGAAGGCTCTCGGGGTGGCACCAGGCTGCCCATGGCCTCCAGAGGGTCGCTTCTGCAAGGGCTTTGGAGACGATCAGGAAGTGGCCTTAGCAGCCAGTCTGGGGGGATAATTCTAGCTGAGTGCAGAGCGGGCAGTCCTGGAGGTGAGAAGCCACATGTCCAATCTAGCCTGGCTCATCCTCCAGGCTGGCGAGAGGAAGAGGTCCCTGCAGGCTAGAAAAGCAGATTAAGCCAAGGAATAGATACCTGGCCCGATTCCGATCCACTGCTGCTGCTGCTAAGTCACTTCAGTCGTGTCCGACTCTGTGTGACCCCATAGATGGCAGCCCACCAGGCTCCCCCGTCCCTGGGATTCTCCAGGCAAGAACACTGGAGTGGGTTGCCATTTCCTTCTCCAATGCATGAAAGTGAAAAGTGAGGAGTTTGTTAAAACAACCAAGGTTTCCCCCTCGACCAGTCCATCCATTCATCCCACAATCTTCAAGACCCATGGGACCCTAAACGGGTATCACCAAGAGGCTACTTACTCAGATGCCCCTTGATGGCCAGCAGTAGTGACAGATTATAACCCACAGATGGACACAGCAGTCCATGGGATTCCACTGAAACAAGGGGAAAAGGGAAAAGGGGAAGGAAAAGCTCTTTCCTACAGCGGCACGCACGTGAGTTAACACACGTGGAAGGGACGGTGGGCTTGGGGAAGAACACACCGCAGCATCACCGATAGCAGTTGTTCAGCCTGGAGCCTCCAGTGGCTGCAGATGGCTGCTGCGGAGTTGAGAGCGGTCTTGGGCTGAGGTCTCCCAAGCAGAGAGGGGAGGTGATGGAGCCGCAGGTGAGCCTGGAGGCTGCGGCTCACCAGGTGCCCCCACACTGGCTGCACCACCCACGGCCTCCCCTCTGGGTGGACCTGCCCAACTGCACCCGTGGACTCAACCCTGGGGGCCCCCTACAAACACCTGCCCTATGCACTCCACCGCTGTCGAGGTCAGGGCAGACAGAGGGGCTGAGGAACCGTTCCAGAAAAGAACGAGCCTAACCAAGCACGACATTCAATGTACGATGCGATCCTGGACTGGACCCTGGGCTGAGCGAAATGGCCACAGAGGGAAATAAAGGACAAGCTGACACAGGACTGTAAACTCCAGATTACTTACAAGAACTGTATTATTGCTTCATTTCCCGTTAAGAATATCTTTATTTTCAGGAAATATTCAAAAATATTTGGAGGAGGGGATGTGGTGTTTGCAGCTTACCCCAAATAGTTTAGGTGAAAAGTATCTATCTATTATCCATCTATCTCTCTATCAGTCTTTCATTGAGAATGGTAGCTCCAAATGGGGAAAATGTTTGTAACTGAAGAACCTGGGTAAAGGTTGTAAAGGAATTCTATGTTCTACTTTTTCAAAGAAGCGATACAGATGAATTCTATATATAAAGCTTTCAGGATTTGTTAATACTTTCTTCCCATTTGAGTGGCAAGGGGTCTAGGTGAACGCTGGCTTGCAGTTGTGGAAAGGAGAGGTGAAACAGCTTACTGAGAGTGACACAGACCACAGGGTGCAGAGATGGGGCATCGCTGTAATTCTGGCTCATGATGTGATGGGTCAGCAGCGTGGGTTACCACGGTCCTCCACCCAAACCAATCCCAGTGATGCAGCGAAAAGCAGAGGGAAGTTAGCGAATCTAAATAAACAAACAAAAGCCTTGAGAACATCTGTGTTCAAGGATGTGGAGAAAAGGGAACCCTCGTGCACTGTTGCTGGGAATGTAAGTTGGGGCAGCCGCTGTGGCAAGCAGTATGGAGGATCCTCGAAAAATTAGAAGTAGAACTACCATATGATCCAGCAATTTCACTCCTGGTTATTTCTCCAAAGAAAACAGAAATGCTCATTTGAAAAGAGAGACACACTCCAATGTTTACTGAAGCATTGTTTACAACAGCCAAGACACGGAAGCAATCTAAATGTCCATCAACAGACACAAACGGATGGAGCAGATGTGGTGTTTATATGCAACGGAATATTACTCAGTCGTAAAAAAAAAAAGAGTGAAATCTTGCCATCTGCAACAATATGGAGGGATCCAAGTCAGACAAAGACAAATATGACAAGTATGATTTTACTTATACGCATAATCTAAAAAGCAGAACAAACTAAATGAAACAAAAGCAGATTCATAGAACAAATGGTGATTGCCAGAGGGGACAGGGTAGGGGACTGCATGAAATAGGTGAGGGGAATTAAGAGGTACAGAACTCCAGTTGTAAGATGCATAAATTGTGGGGATGTAATATGGAGAGAAGGAATAGTGTCAGTAACATTGTAATAACTTTGTATGAGGACAGGTGGTCCCTTGACTTATCATAGTGATCATTTCTCAGTGTATGAAAATATCAAATCACCATGTGGTATACATGAAATTAACATGATATTGTTCTATTTCAATTTTTAAAATTCCAGCGCAGGCGAAGCCCTTTCTAAGTGAGCTGCATTCACCAACCATTTACTCTCCTGAGGGCATTTTCTGAGTCTGAGCACCGGCTGGTGCTGGGGCTTGTCCTAAGCAATGGGGCTGTCTTGGGGAAACATAGGTGCATGAATATTTTGAAAATCACATGGGCTAGTGTGAGAGATTAGAATCTAGAGGAGACCAAGATATGTAGCTGTTTTCTTCTGCAGATTCCTTCTAAGTACTGTGGATGCAAGAGATGGAGTGGCTAGGCTGGAAAGGCAGTGAGGTTGCCAACCGCCTCCTTTACTGGGGAGACCCCCAGTCAGCCTTGTAACGGTCAGTGTTATGTGTCAATTCGACTGGATCCAAGGACGCCCAGCTAGCTGACTAAGCCTTGTTTCTGGCTGTGTCTGCCAGCTGTTTCTAGATGAGATTGGCACTGAACTTGGTGGAGTCGTAAAGCAGATGCTGTTTTTGGTAGTTTTAGTTGCCAAGTCATGTCTTTTGACCCCACGGACTAGCCTGCCGGGCTCCTCTGTCCATGGGATTCTCCAGGCAAGAATACTGGAGTGGGTTGCCATTTCCTTCTCCAGGGGGTCTTCGAAAACTAGGGATCGAACTCTGGTCTCCTGCACTGCAGGCAGATTCTTTACTGACTGAGCCACCAGGGAAGCCCAGTACTGTGAAGGCTTAAATAGAATAAAAAGATGGAGGAAGAAATCTGTCCCTTTTCTTTCTGCCTCATTGCTTGAGCTGTGAGTCAGTTTCCATGGGTCGACTCCTCATAATAAGTCTCCTTTTCTATCTTACTTGTTCTGGTCTCTGGAGAAGCCAGACTAATACAGGTATTAATCCATTAACATGGATTAATCCTAATGCTGTGACCCAATCTTGACCCAGCTCAATTTCTAACTAGGGTCTGTGGGGGCGGGGAAGGGGGAAACCTCAGAGGAACTGTCATATCAACTGTAGACTCTGTTGTTCTGTATGCACAGCATCTGGCTGACAACCAAAACTTACATAAATATGAAGTATGAAAATATGCTGCTGCTGCTGCTAAGTCACCTCAGTCGTGTCCGACTCTGTGCGACCCCATAGACGGCAGCCCACCAGGCTCCGCCGTCCCTGGGATTCTCCAGGCAAGAACACTGGAGTGGGTTGCCATTTCCTTCTCCAATGTATGAAAGTGAAAAGTGAAAGTGAAGTCACTCAGTCGTGTCCGACTCTTTGAGACCCCACGGACTGCAGCCTATCAGGCTCCTCTGTCCATGGGATTTTCCAGGCAAGAGTACTGGAGTGGGGTGCCATTGCCTTCTCTGATGAAAATATGAGTCATTGCTAAAAAGCAGACAATAAAAGTAGACCAATAGATGATTCAGATACTAGTGTTAGCACTAGGGCTTAACGTTAACAATTACAAATCTGTCAAAGACAACATGGGAAAGATGCACTCAGTGGCTGAAAAGAAGGAAATTTTCCAAAAAAGATTAGAATCTAAAAAAAAATCAGCTAGATGTTGCAAGTGAAAAGCATAGTATCTAAGATTAAAACCTCAGTGAATAAATTTGTCAGCAGACAGGGCACAGCAGAAGACAAGATGAGTGAACGGAAAGACTAGAAAGAACAGACCCAAATCCAAGTCAACCGGACTAACTTACTTCTATTTGGAGTCTCAGAGGAGGGGTGGGGGAGGGTGAAGCAGAAGTAGTATTTGAAGAGTTCATGGCTGAGATTTTTCAAGACTGACTTCAGACTTCAGTCCAGTGATTCCAGAAGCTTCATGGAGCCCCACTCAGTCTGTGTGAGAAGAGAAGGCATCTTAGGGCTTGTGGGGCTGGTGGATTAAATCAAGGACTCGACTACACTCTCACTGGGGTGATGAACAGCGCAAAACTGGTCCTTCCGGACTTTCCAACCACCGAGCATTCCTTTCTCTCTGCTCAGGTGTTAGGTCATCACAGTGGGGAGGCAGTTCTAGAACAAGACAGTGCCAAGGAGGGGGTGTGACGCGTTGCACCAGATGCTTTCCACCCTGAGGTGCAATCTCCTTCCTCCCCACGAAGTCTTCAGAAGCGGACCTGGCATGACTTTATCCTCTCCCCTCAGATACCCGTTCCCGGAGAAGATAGAGAAGATCCCAGGAAAGCATAACCTCCCAGCAAAAGTAACAAGACTTCTTAGGAATATGACTGCTGTAAAGAGAAAGACAACAGAATGAGGAAGAAACGCATTCCAGATGAAGCAGGATCAATGGAACAAGAATTTCATTTACTCCATTAAAGCAGAACAGGAAGTTTTGAAAAGCCTGTTCGATCTCTTCTAAGAAATAAGACAGGGGGTGGAGAGTATTGCAAAGATGAAAGAGCAAGTAATTATGTAGAAAAGAAAAAACAAGGGAGTATTTATTTATTTAAAAATATCAGTAGCTAGGTTTAATGTGAAAATTAGTTTAACTTGACGATAGTAAATGAAAACACCAGTCTTAGGAATCGTCTAAAAGAAACAATGAAGATAGGAAAAGGATTTTTCCTAGCAGAATTTCAAGTGATACAGAACACTGAAGGATTAACTTTACAAATGTTTGGGTCGCAGAGAAGATAAAACAATAAGAATGAAGGAGACAAATTTGAACAACTCTTGACCAAGAATTTCTCAGATTTGAGGAATATGTACAATCTCAGTAAGCAGGGGAGAGAGCCAGCCACACCTCAAGACACTGTAGAGAAACTTATGATTATAAAGGAGATGAAATGATAAAACTTCCAAAGGGGGAAAAAAACAGTAATTTTTAAAGGCACACCAATCAGATTGACATCATATTGATCAATGACAACTGCAATCAGAATGCAATAAGATGTAGAGTGAGAGAGGTCCGTGTCCAAAGACCACAATCTCTAAACTTACAGTTTTATACCCAGCTAAGTTATTATGTATGCTTTGGCAAAATAAGGATATTTTCAGATACCTAAGGAAGGCTTGGGGCTTCCCTGGTGGCTCAGTGGTAAAGAATCCACCAGCAAGTGCAGGAGACACAGGAGACTCAGGTTCAATCCCTGGGTTGGGAAGATCCCCTGGAGAAGGAAATGGCAACCCACTCCAGTATTCTTGCCTGGGAAATCCCATGGACAGAGGGGCCTGGCAGGCTATAGTCCATGGGGTCACAAAAGAGTTGGACACAACTTAGTGAACTAAAACAACAAAACGAAGCCTCAGAAATTTTATTTTACAAAGACTGTTTGGGAGACATTTTTTTTTAATTCCTCCAGTGAGGAAAAAAAAAAAGAACTCTTGAAATATAAGAAGTCTCAGTGGCAAATCACTTATTAAAGCAAGGACTAGACAAAACTCTAGATGAATACCCACATGCTATGGAGGAGGGTATAGGAGAGTCAGAGAAGACACAGACACTGATAATTTAAGAGCTGATAAGGACAACAAGCAAGGCTTCCCTGGTGGCTCAGATGATAAAGAATCTGTCTGCAATTCAGGAGACCCAGGTTCAATCCCTGGGTTGGGAAGATCCCCTGGAGAAAGGAATGGCTACCCACTCCAGGGTTCTTGTCTGGAGAATTCCATGGACAGAGGAGCCTGGTGGGCTACAGTCCATGGGGTCGCAGACAGTCGAATATGACTGAATAAGTAACACTTTCTCTTCACTTTCAAGGAGAATAAGCATTATTATTAAAAAGAATAAGCAACTGGGAGTTTAAATTGACTATTATTATTGCTTATTCTTGTTAATTATTCTTCCCAATCCCTCTCCCCCAACCCAAAACCCTGTTACAAGTTAAGTGCTAATCAGTAAGGAATTGACTTCTCTAAAGGATTCAAAGGAACTAATCTCTGAGGAGGGCCCGAGGCTCGGGTAAGAAGAGGCTGCCTGTAGCCCCAAGAAGAGGGGTTTTGTGGGCCACTGGGGCTCAGTCCCTGTGTGATAACTGGACTGCAAGGCAGTTGATGGAGGCAGCACCCTGGCCGTGCCCTGAGGCTCCCAGGACCTTTGGCTCCGAGCTGCAGACGGGTGCCAAGTCCTCCTGCTGGCAGGAGATGCAGGCTGAGCTGGCCTGGGCCTGAGATGCCAGCCAGGTCCGCACCATCTGACTTCCATTGAGTATCTGGGAGGTGAGTGGCTATGACAGCTCCACATTACCCGGACAATTAGGCCGTCCTGTCCTGAAGGGACCTAACAGGCTAATGGGGGACACAGATGTGCAGACACATTTCAGACACACGCCGTGGTTAAAAGCGCAGGCTTAGGTTTCAGAAAGACTCAGAATAAAGTCCCTGACTCACCACTACGTAGCTCTAGGCAAACTCAGTTTTCTCCCTGGAACCTCAGCTTCCACACCTGCAAAACGGGGGTGAAATCAAGAGTACCAAGCGAGAAGAGCTCTCCTTAGGATCTGAACTGATGTGTAGAAAGTGCTCAGCCCAGAACCTTCAGCTAGGAGGTTATTACCTGGTTGCAACTTGTACATTAAATAGTGACTGTTGAGAAAGAGGGAGCATCTGTCATGCACAGCTTTGAGAACTGTATTCAGTCTATTTATTGCTGTGTAGTTTACAGTCAGCTGAATCTTTAGACAGCATCACCAACTCAATGGACATGAATCTGAGCAAACTGTAGGAGGCAGAGAAGGACAGGGAAGCCTGGCGTGCTGCAGTCCACGAGGTAGAAGTCAGACACAACATAGCGACTGGACGACAACATCTTTGCAGCAGGGGTGGCCCTGGAGGCGACCCCGCAGGGGAAGGGGAAGGGGCATGCGGGGCCTTGGGGTGGACGAGGACATGACCTGCAGGATGGAGGTCAAGTTGGAGTAAGACAGAGCTGGCCCATCTGGCCTGGGGAGCCCAGAGCTTCCGAGAAGAGTCTTCCATCTTGACCAGGGGCCTTGGGAGGGAACAGCCCTGCCCACAGCGGGGTGGGCAACACAGACCAGGTCCAGAGCCAGTTCTCAGAGGGTTCAGGTACCACTGGGGGAGCATGGAGGTGGCTGGGCCTTAAGCAGAGAAAGGCATGGCCTGGTGGTCTGAAGGAGTGTGCTGGTGCAGACTTGAGGATGGGAGACAGAAATCTGTGTCAGAAGACAAGCGGGCTGACCCCGAGAGTGGCCGTGGCTTAGGACGGGGCCACGTGGGTGGCCACGTTCAGAGATCAGCCGTGGGGGGAGGAGCGAGAGAGGAGAGACGCCTGAGGCCTGGGTCCTGCCCCAGGCGGCCCCTTCTGCCTCCTGGACCCGGAGCACCCAGGGTCTGCGACACTCCTCTCACTGATGCCAGGACAAAGCTGAAGGGATGAGCCATCCACGAAGCTCACAGCCAGGCTTGTCAATGCCTGCAAGCGCTCCACATCTTATTATACAAGTGCACGAAGAGCCATTTGCATAGTTCTGACTTTTCATTGCTCGAAAATAGACAAGAATCACTACCCAACAGTTGCTATAGATATGCTCTTACCAGTACTAGATTTTATTTTTAAAAATAATTGGCTTTATTGTGCTAGAAATAGTCACTGTACATACTATATGCATTTCAAAGTTGGCTTGCTTTGACTTCCATGGACCTGATAAATAAAATTAATTCTGTGTCTCACGATGAACGAAGTTAATTTGTTAGGCAAGTAATTGAAAGACTATTTTGTGCTTAATTGCCGAGTGCTCTTGCTAAGTGGTACCTCTGTCCCCAGCCCCGGAGGCCCCGGAGGACGGAGCCTGAGGGTGACTGTCGGTATCACATCTCCAGGCCCAAGGCGGTTAACTGGGCCCACAGGAGGCATGTGGCCACCCAGAGAGATGCACAGGGCTGTGGGTCTGCATAGACAGGGCCTCTGATGTGTTCCATCCCCCCAGGGGGACACGGGAGAGGGGCCAGTTCTTTAGATCGGAAGTCTCAGCCTGAGATGCTGGTGCAGCCGGCGGGGACACGGGTGTGGGGGCCACCCCAGGGAGCACACAGGGTGCCCAGGGGCCTAAGACTGGAGGCGCTGGGCCACCGTGTGTGCACTAAGTAGTTTCAGTCATGATCGACTCGCTGTGACCCCAGGGACTGCAGCCCGCCAGGCGCCTCTGTCCGTGGGATTTTCCAGAGAAGAATTCTGGAATGGGTTGCCATTTCCTCCTCCACAGGATCTTCCTGACCTGGGAACTGAACCTGCATCTCTTTACATCTCCTGCATCGGCAGGCGGGTTCTTTACCACTAGCGCCACCTGGGAAGTCCTGGGTGACTCAGTCCACGAGCTGCCCGTGGCCACACCTGTTGGAACGACAGGCCTGGTGTCAGGCCTGTGTGCTCAGGTGGGGACTTACTGGGACCCAAGCAGCCAGGCCAGGAGGGAGGAGGAGAACGCTGGGGCCAGTGGGATAGGACAGAGGCAGACTACCTCCCCTGTGAGCCTGGAAGCTGTGGGGCTCCCGGGGTGGCTGATTGGGCTGGAAGCACAGTAGGTGTCACGGAGGCCGGGCAGTGGAATAGAGTCTGGTCTGTGATCCCGAGGTCCTCCCCACCCAGGAAGAGCCCAGCAGGGACTGTGGAGGCAGGAGCAGGTTTGCTGTACCCCCCACCCCGGATCTGGCTCTGCGAAGAGCAGCTCAGGGCCCGGCTCCGGGCTGCCCGTGCAGCACTGAAGCCTGGAGGTACAGGGGCGAGGGCTCCCTGGAGGAGGTGTGGTGATCTGGGACACCACTGCTCCCTCGTGTGGACAGGGAAAGAGCAGAGAGGCCCAGTGCATCCTGGGGGGATGAAAAGAGAGTGTGCACAGGAGAGACTGGCGTCGGGAACCACCTGGTCCCCGGGGATGGGACCTGACAAGATGGGGGTGGGTGGAGTCTTTAGCGCCAAGCCTGGCCTTGTTGACAAGTAGCCCCATTAGAGCAAATATTTTCCCTTGGTGGACACACTGCAGCATGCTTCCAGGCACAAATGCACAAAAAGGCAACTTTCCAAAGCTGCTGTCTTCGGAGTAGAAGGTCTTCTCCTGCCCAGGGCAGGGAGGGGCGGGCTGGTCTGTGCCCACCAGCCCTGCCACGGCCCCTTCTCCTGTTTCTCTTCACTGGCTTCAATGGGGAGTCAACACTTTATTGGTCAATAACTTCTGAAATTTTAGTTTTGTAAAAAAAAAAAAAAAAATTCAGATAGTTTTCTTCCCTGTGGGTGTGGGGAGGTATGTATATGTGTGAGTACACAAGGGGTGTGCAGGGGGAACACACATGGGGGGGCGTTCATGGCAGCGAGAAGCGTTGGAGCTGACGATGCCTCCTCTGAAGACGGCGGCTCAGTCGGCCTCTGATCCCCGGGGCGGAGCGGGGGATGTGCAGGAGGCGTAGCAGGGTGCTCTGTGCTGCTGGCTCCTCCCGGGACACTGAGTCTGTGATCTGCATCTACTCAACAGTTTCCAGGCCCAGAAGCAGTTTTTGAATGAAACAGGCAAAATTTAATTGGAGATGACTGTTTCTAAAAGCTTCTTGCAGCAAGACGGCATTCATCACATCTGTGGGATTAAGGGACGGGCGACCTTGGGGGGTCTCACGCCTGGATCGAAGGCACTTAGGGCTGATCACTTGTCACTCTGCCTGCCGCTCGAGCCGGGCATCACAGTGAAGTCCACCACAGGTCAAAGGACCCCTGCCTGTCACACCCTGGCCCCACACACAGCGTCCTCAGTGAATGCGTGAATGAAGAAATGAACACGTGGAGCTCATGGGAAGCTCCCTGCCCGCACACGTCACCCAGGCCAAGACCCCCACCTTGCTCCTTCTTCCAGGGGAGCCACGGGCCCTCCGGGGCGTGCCCTGGCCCAGCAGCAGTTCTCACCCCTGTAAGCTTCAGGACTCAGAATTAGCAAGGACCCCAAGGACTCTTGGTGTGCAGTTATACATTGCTATTCACCTTACCTCAAAGTTACACCGAGAATTTTTAGAATATCTATTAATTCATCTAGAAATAATAATAATCCCACTACATGTTAACATATTTCTATGAATAAAATAGCATATTTCTGCTGCCAAAAAAATAAATAATTTAGTGGGAAGAATGGCGTTGTTTTAACTTTTATGATTCTTTTCCACATCTGGTCTAGAGGAAAACACACTGTCTCTCTGTCTGCTTCCAAGCTCCAGCTGCTTCGAGGTGTCACGTTGGTTGAACCACATGAAGGCAGTCTGGCCTCACACAGGTGTGTTGTTTGCAGACAGAGTGTTGGGTGGCTTTTCCAGGTAACCGTGTGCATTCTGCTTTGATGCTACACCCAAATTTGATGAGTGGCAATTCTTTTTTTTTTAGTTTATTTTAATTGGAGGGTAATTAGTTTACAATATTGTGATGGTGGAATCTGAAACCTTACCAGGACTTAATGCTGCGATGGCTCAGTTACATTAAATTCAAGGGCCAATCTCACTTCAAGTGGATCTTTTACCAAAGGTTGATCTGCCGATGTGACAGTGGGCCACCGTTTCTTAGAAAGAGTGGAAGCTGTTTCTTCACTGAGTTATGCAGATTTCCTGAACGCTGAAACATTTCCTCATACAACATTTAGCAAATCTCGGTCATTAATACCACCATCAATTTATCAGAACAGTGCTGGGGACCGGTCAAGCTCATGGTGCAGACAGAAGCTTTCCAAAATTCTAACTTTCATCACTGACAGTGGGGAGGACGGCCCAGGTCGTTTCTCGCGTATGTCTCTGCAGGACACCTATTTGGGACTGACAAGGGTCCCTCAGCATCACTGACACAGAGACCTCCGGACGTCCGCCCTCCTCGGAAGCCCCGCCCACAGAGGACCCGCGTCCCGCGGCAGAGCCCTGGCCCTGAGTCCAGCGCCCACTGGCTGGGCCCCGCGTGCCCCCTCCAGCTGACGTGGACCCCAGTGCCCGCTCCCGGGATCTGGGGAGGGCGTCACCCTCACAGCCGAGCAGAGTGGGCACGTTTGTTCCCGCAGGTGTTGATGCTTTGTTTTTAGTAAACATCTGACAGTTTGATTTTGAAAAATTCTGAGAATAAAAGGCTCAAAAACATGTTCTAAGAAATGGCTGCAAGCACCGGGACGTTTTCACGGCGTCTGGCGCACACTGCCGCCTGTGAATGAAGAAGGAATCGGTCCCCGCGGCCAGCGCAGGTGGGCGTGGCCTGGGGGTGGTCCACCCGGCGCGGGCTCCTGCTCCCGGGGCCGAGGCCAGGGCTCTTCTCTTCTGTCTGCTTGGTGCCCCTCTGCTGCGAAAGATACGTGGACACACACGGCATATCTGGCCTGCAGGTGGGCCTGGGCGATGCTGTTTGTCACCCGCCAGCGTCCTCCTCACCACAGCTTCCCTGCGAGCAGGAGGTAAGGAAGGCTCCCGGGGCCCACTTGCATGCCCGCTATCCACTCCAGCCCTCCCGCCCCTCCAAGGTACCCCTGCAGGTGCCGAGGTTCGCGGAAGAGCGACCTAGTCTGCTGGATTGTAGATGGCCGGAGAAACTTGAGTCCCTCCGCCTCCCAGTGGTCTGGCAGCCCCATCGGTTAGCCCAGACCCCTTCATACCTGCGGCCACCTGTGAGTGGCTGGAGGAGTGATGGGGCGCTCAGGGGTCTTCCCAGGCCACTCCTTTCAGGAAGAGGCCCATCTAGAAAGTTCCTCCATGTCAGGACACGCACTTCAGCATGTGTTGCCTCTTCCCAGAGTGCACGAGAGGCTGAAGTGGACGTTTGAAGGGCAGCTTTAGGCAAAGCAATGTCCCCAGGACTCCAAGGCCCTGGTGTTGGACGGGAAATAGCACGCAGCTTTGCCATCTGCTGCCTGCTGCCTGGTCTACTCCACAGGCCATCGAAGAGCTTGGGGGGGCTTCCCCATCCCAGGAAGCCCTGTTTTCCCCCAGGCATGAAAAGGCCAAAGAGCAAGTCATCTGTGCCCCCAAATCAGGAAACTTGAGACACCGCTAATGAGAGGTGGAGGTTTCTGCTTTGTCCTATCCAAATAGCTGAGGAGCTTCAGACTTTCTGAACCACCGTGTTTAGCAAGATTCTGTCCGTATTTGAGGGGTGTGTGTGGTTATGTGTGCAGATGTGTAGATGTGTGAGCAGGTGTATGTGTGTGTATGAGCATGTGTGTGAATGTGTGTGTGCATGCGTGCGAGGTGGGGTGTGCATGTGTGTGGGCATGCGTGGAAGGCTGGAGCACAGCGACTCTGTCCCGTCTTGTCTTCTCCACCTACAGGGTTTAAAGACGTTACTTAAGCACACGGCCTGTGTCGACGTGCAGCTGTGGGCAGGGTGTGCACTCTGACATCTCGTGATCAGACTTCTCCTGGGGCAGGAAACCACCTCGGTCCCACAGCCTCCCAGGGGCCTCTTCCCGGACAGGTTTGGTGGGAAGAGATTTCAACTCAACAGACACCCAAGTGCTGGAAAACACCCAAGCCCGTGGGTTCCCCGGGCGCTCTGGCTGGAACCCACACATGCTTCCCCCTGTTCTGTTTCTCCTGATGGGCAGGGTGACGTGAGGGCCCAGGGTCCAAGGGACGAGAACACGCAGCTCCGCCGGCCTCCCTCACTGCCCACCAGCCCTGCAGGGGCCGCCGTATCCAGAGCAGCCCCAGAGCAGCCCCAGAGCTGGGCACGTCTTGTTCGGAAGCACATGCGAAAACAGAGATACCCAGCCGGGCTTGGCTGCCAGCGATGCCCGGGAAGCAGGCCCATTTCCTACAGAGAGGATAGCAGTGATCCTGCTGACAGGGTGGGAGGAGGACCGTTTGGGTCTTAACAACCTGGCAACAATACAGTTATTTTTTTTAAGATTAAGGGTCCTGAGCAGTAACTGACAGTGCTGTTTTTGGAACCTACAAGCTATTTTTACTGTCCCCAAAAGGAGATGGAGATTCTCTCTCTGAACAAACGCCACTTCTCTGTTTCCATGGACCTCTGTGGATGAATGATTGGGTTTAAATTCATTTTTCTGCACTCCCCAAGACCCCACCCACGGGGAGGAGGAGCTTCCTTGGCCACAATCAGGGAATACAGAGGATCAGGTTGGTACCCCTGGCTCCTCCTCAGCACCCCACGGCTGACTTCCCCATCTGTGCAGTGGGAACCCCAGCAAGCACCTGCTGGAAGGTGGCAGCAAGAATTCACTGAAACAGACGATGCTTCCTTAGTGGTGCGGGCTCCCTAGAGCTGGGTCTAGTGCCCGCCTGTTGATGTGGACTGGGGGCCACTGTCACAAAAAATGGACTTCAAAAGTTAATTAATAAAATTCTCCCAATGTCAGTTTTTTCCTTCCACCTGTAAACTCATCTCATGTCTTCCCGTAGCTCCCACTGCAGCTCAGTTCACCAGCCCCCAGAGATGTCAACTGCCAACCAAAATGGCAGCCTGGAGAAGCCCCCGCTGGGCACTACTCACTTCCAAGTGTGGGGACCATGATGGGTTAAAGGACCTCTCTGTGACAGAAGAGGCCCTGGTGAGCTGGAGGGGGTTTGTGTAGGACATAAGCCATTGGATGACATGCACTCCTTGGGCTGCTTGCCTCCTACATCTGCTGCCCAAAACTAGGGGGGACCACACTCATTGGTGGACTCCCCAAACCTGGGGTGGGAGGCATCGTGTGCACACGGAGCTGAAGCCTCAGGGGAGCAGTGGGATCGCCCCACCTCCCATGCGGTTAGGAGCAGGGTGCAGGTGGGTTGTGTGTGCGCACATGTGTGTGCATGTGTGTGCATGTGTGTGTGTGCGTGGGAGGAACATGTGTGTGCATGCATGTGTGCGCACACACACATGTTTGTGGGGCACATGCATGCATCTGTGCACATGTGTGTGCACGTGTGTGTGTGTGGCGGGGCCTGGCTTTGGTGGGAAGGGGAGAATGACTTCAAACACACACCAAAGATGCCTCCTCCAACAGTTTGGCACATCTGAGCAGGGCCGGAGAATGGAACAGATGGAGCCAAGACAGGCCATCTCCATGCGGGGTGGGCCGGGCTTCGGGGAGCAGTCCTGTCGACCCAGGGCGCCACTCTCCTGGCGGGAGCAGAGCCTCACTGGGGGAGCCACTTGGCTGTCCTTCAAAGAAAGACTTTTCCCACCCCAGGCAAGCCTGGGAACCGAGGGAGGAAGAGTGGGGAGCAGGAGGGAGGGACCCGACCACAGAATCCAGTTAGAGAGAGAAAATAGGCAGGGTGGGGCCAGACGAAGCCAGCACCTGGCTGCCCGGCGCCCCGGCTCGGTGCCGGGTGGGCAGAGACCAACCAGCCACGTGGTTCCTGTCCTAGAAGTTCCTCCAGCCCTACCCCGGTCACAGCGGCCCAGGACAGTGCAGACTGTGGCCTGCACCGCACACCCACGTGTCCCAGGGAGGCAGGTCGGACAGCTTCCAGGGGAGGGAGGCGGGAGCGGGGTCTCGGAGGGCCACGGAGGGGAGACGTGCAGAAATGTTGGGGACGGAGGAGAAGCTGCTGGAGCCCTGGAGGAGGCTCATCTGACCTGCCAAGTTCAGTTCACACCACAGAGAGGAAACCAGGTAAAAACCAGACTGAGGTTCGCTCTGGACCCTTTGCTGCCTGAGGGCCCTCAAGAAATCAGAGAATCTTACGTCCATATCAGAGAATTAAAATGCTTGGCTTCTTTAGCCCTCACTTGATGCCATTTGCATGTAAAGCATAAACCACAGATCAAAACACGGTGATTATCCCTCATTCCACGGCTCCTCCCTGACGTCTTAGGGTAATTGCATCAGCTCGGGTTAAAATCTCCCTGTTCTGCACTCACAGAGCTCAGTGTGTCTTCGAAAGCTTGGTCTACATGTTTGCTGGGATTGAAGCCCCAGGGCACCACGTGGAGGCACTTGGAGCAGAATGTGGAGAAGGGGTGAATCCACCTGGTCCTGCTGGAGACACGTGGGGCACCCAACGCCCAGCCTCCGGCTCTGGCCTCGGCTACCGCCAGCTTCTGCATCCGCTGCTGGGCTGTGGGTGAGGGAATCCACATGACTCATATTTCGAGTGGACAGAGGAGCAGCAGACACAGGCATCCACACTAGGAACCCCAGCTGATGGTGGTGGCGAGACCCAGACATATGAACATCTGAGGGGCTTTCATTCAATACTGCCTCCTGCAGGACCACGCGAGGGGCACCTGCCTCCTGCCTGGGAATTTCCTGGGTGGGCAGCTCTGCAGATGGGGGAGTCTCCTCAGGGTCTGCTCCAGGTGGGGGGAGTGGTCTTGCATCTGTTGGAAGAAGCAGAAGAAAGCACATCCAGTGGGGATAGAGGAGCTGTCCGCCCAGCAGTGGGGGCGCGGCCAGTAGAGAAACATGGGAAGTGGGGGCAGGGTCGACCAGAGGCAGACCCCCAAATCACAGGGGTCGGCCCAGGTGGGGCCGTACCCAGCCTCCGGGGAGCGGCAGGGACCCCTGAGGACTTACAGGATGCTGCCAGGGGAGGAGAGGGAAGAATCGTGAAAAGAACCTTGAGTCACGTGGGGCCTCAGCAGCCGTGGGAGGGGAAGGGGTTCAGGGGAAGAGACTGGGGCACAAAACTCTTGGCAGGTCTGAACAGGATCCTGGGGCGGGGCAGGGGGCATTGCTGTGGGGCGCGGTAGGGCTTGACGTCAGGGCTCCTGGCGGGACTCCCACAGAGATGGCCCAGAAAGGTGAGGTCAGACTGTGTGGTATTTTGGGTGAATGGTAAGGTGGCCCAGATCCAGACAGGAGGAGAGATGAGGAGGACGCTGAGAGGACCGAAGTGGCTTTAAGACTCTGGCCGGGGCCAGAATTGCCAGAGGGAAGAAGGCAGTGGTGTCTGGATGGAGACCCAAGAAGGTCTGGAGAGAAGGAAAAGGAAGAGCCAGGTGTGTGGGGAGAAGGCCATTGGTCAGCCCAAAAAGTGAGGTTCGCATAAAAACAAGAATAATGATAATAAAAATATAAGATGCTTCCCAGGTGGCTCAGGGATGAAGGATTCACCTGCCAGTGCAGGAGATGTAGAAGATATGAGTTCAATCCCTGCGCGGGAAGACCCCTTAGAGGAGGAAATGGCAACCCACTCCAGTATTCTTGCTGGGAGAATCCCATGTATAGAGGCGCCTGGTGGGCTACAGTCCATGGGGTCACAAAGAGTCAGACACAGTTGAGGAAGCACAATCAAGAAGCAGTCAAATAAATGCAAGAGACTGAGGAGAGATGGAGACAGTGAAATAGAGGCCAGGCTGCAGATGAGGGTCTGGTGCCCAGCGATGAGCAAAGAGCGTGAGAGGGGAGAGTAGGTAGGAGCCCTGCGGAGAGGCGTTACGCACGGGCAGAGGGACAGGGCGGCCGGAGCTAGGACGGCCCATCAGCGCTGCCCCTCACTGGCCCGTGTCCAACCCGTATCCCCCTGCCTTGAGCCGACGCTGCTACAGAGGGTCTGGTGGTTCCGGGGCCTGCTCCCACACACCCACCGCTGGGCCGACAGCCCTCTCCTGGAGGAGACCCGGGGCGGCATCCCCTTGTCCATCACACTCTGCAAACAAGCCCTCCTGCCAGAGAACCCCACTCACGCCCCTGAACAGGCACCGCAGCAGCTGTTTGAGCCCGGCCACAAAGGTGTGCAATGAGGTCTTTTTCCACTGGACGTGACTCAGCTCTGATGTGTCCAGTCAGTGGCCCTTTACTGAGAGCGTCAGGGCCTCCGCACGCTGACCATCCCACCGGGGGGCGGAGAGACAGGCTGGGTTAGAAGCCTGGAAAGCGGTACATGCTGTAGAGAATATGGCCCCCAGAATCAGATCACCTGAAGCCCCAGAGCGGAGCCCACATCCAGCCCACAGGGGCAGCTTGCTCAGCCCCTGCCTCCGTCTCCTCAAATATCAAGGGTGAATAATCAGGGTTCTTCTTCTCAGGGTTGAGGATAATCAGGCAAAGCACTCAGAACCACGTCTGGGTCATAATGACAAGTCTTTAATTGCAGTTATTTTTGGAAGAAATATAACAGCTGGCTGTTGGTGCAGCTAGGTGGAGAGGGACGGTGGTGATCATAGCCAGCAGGAGAGATAGATGTGGAGTTACACCAACAAGTCTGGGATGCAGAAGAGGTCACGTGAGCCTGTCACACCCCCAGCCCCCTGGGAAGGGGAGAACCAAGGATGCTCAGAGCAAGGCAGGAAGGCATGCTCAGGAGTAAGCGGAGAGGGGACAGCCGGTTCCTGAAGGCAGGAAGGCGTGCTCAGGAGTAAGCGGAGAGGGGACAGCTGGTTCCTGAAGACTGCACTCAGCAGCCCTGCAGGAAGGCTGGCCCTGCCCCAACCACTCTGCACATGTTCTGCAGCATTTTTACAAGACGCTACTGAAAGAAAGAAACGTCCCCCTTCCAACCTAAGCACCAGTCAAAGATGCACACGTGTCCTTCACAGAAAAATATAGGAAACAGCATTGTCATTAAGGGGCGAGAGAAAAGACACTTTCAAAGGAGAATAAAAACACTTCAAGTAAAAAAATTCCCCCTGATGACAAAGGAAAGTTAAAACACAGTTTCCTGGAAACAAAAACTGAAGGCAGAGATCCAGAGCACACAGGTTCCAAGAGATTAAAAAATAATAATAAGCTGCTAGAGTTCGGATAAGGAAATGTAAGAGATATTTTAAGATATACAGAAATAAAAGTCACAATATAAATAGAAAAAATGAATACATATATTGCTAAAAAATGAATAACTTGAAAGATCAAAATGCAACTGAAGAAAAGAGTATTAATGTGATTAGAAAGAAAATAAAAGATCTGGAAGAAAGACAAAAAAGGGAGAATATACTCAAACTTGGTGGTGGTCCCCCCAAAAGAGAACAGAACAGATAGAACCAAAAAAAAAAAAAATTTGTGAAGATGCAATAGAAGAAAACTTAAAAGAAGATCTGCCTCTGCTCGTTGAAGGGATACACTGAGTCCCAAGAAAAGTTTAAACAGAGCAATCCCGTTCTAGCCGAAAGACTAGATTCCAAGAATAAACCACCCAAATGAGCATTTGGGGAGGAAGACGTTGAATTGCCACCACAGGAGAAACCATCGATTTTCGCCATCTGCAGAATATCCCCTGGACAAAAAGCATATAGATGCCTTGGAACGGGCAAGAATGCGGGGCGCGGCAGCCCCAGGCTGTCTTTGAAAACAAAGGCCTGAAATCCAGTCAGCAAGAGGTGAAGGAAGACGTCATCAAAGCTCTGATGGTATCCTAAATGCAAATTCAGAGCTATAGCTAAACTACTGTGCGAATTTCAATTACAGAACAGAATTGAGTCTATCAATTTCCTGATGAAAAAATAATAAAGCAATACAATCAGGAGGTGGTGGAGGAAATAAATACTTAAACTGGTTGATGAAGTACTAGAAATTTTAGTCTTTCATAAAAATGTTTAAAGATAATCACAAAAAATTAAAAAATATATATATATATAAACCTTAAACTAGGAGGTTGAAGAGAGGAAGGAGAGTTAGGAGAAAGGATAAAAAAAATTAAGTGCCATGGAGTTGGAAGAGATTAGACTTGTCCAACAAACAGAGGTTTTACTGTATTAATAAAAGCTGTAAGAAACTGCTAGGCCACAGACAGGCCATAAACACCCAAATCACGTGCACATACGTGTAAAAATATACACGCGAGTGGCGTGAGTCATACAGTCATTCTTAAACAAAGAATCTTTAAAAAGGCAAAACGATAAAACCAGGAAAAAATGGTCATATTAAATATAAATGGATAAAACTCATCTATTAATAGGAATAAAAGATTCTAAGCCCAAACCCTGAAATGTACAGAAAGTGCTGCTCCCAGACACGGGGGTCGTGCGAAGGAGCTTGGGGTGGGCTTGGGGGAGAGAAAAAGGGTTATGAGAAAAGCAACACAAGAAAAACAAAACAGAAGACAGCAATCCACAATAAAAATCTGTCAAATTTCTCCCGTGCCACATAATACAACATTAAAATGCTTAAAGCAAGAACTGTAAGAAACGCAAGGGTAAATGTGCCCGGCCTCCCAGGAACACGTCACTCTGATGCTGGCCAAACTCTTCCAGAGGAGAGGTGGAAAAGTAGAGCACGCAGATACTTCTTATTGTCAGCATAATAGCAGCACGCAAAGATAACTGAATGCAGACAGGCTTCAACACAGTCTCCTTCAGACACGTTAATGTAAAAATAATAAACACGTGGAATGGAGCAGAGCGTGAAAGGCATAACGCACGACAGTCAGGGCTCAGTCGAAGAGGTTTGATTGATGTAAGAAAATCTATTACATCACCCACCAAATGAGTAAGCATTGGAGGAAACCCATATGCTGAGCCCATTGGAGGAAACCAAACTCCTCCACTGGAGGAGCCCCTTAGGTTTCTTAGCTAGGCTTTTTATTTTGCGATATTTACAGATTCACATCCAGTTGTAAGAAATAATACAAGGAGACCCCCTGACCCTTGCTACCCAACGGCAGCGCCTTGGACCACTACAGCACAGCATCACGGTGACGGTGCTGACAGCCGTGGTACCTGCCCGTCACCCCAGGGTGCCCCAAGCTGCACGCCCCTCCCCCTCCCCCCACCCATCCCCTCTGTTCAGTTCAGTTCAGTTGCTCAGTCGTGTCCGACTCTTTGTGACCCCATGAAACGCAGCACGCCAGGCCTCCCGGTCCATCACCAACTCCCAGAGTTCACCCAGACTCACGTCCATCGAGTCAGTGATGCCATCCAGCCATCTCATCCTCAGTCGTCCCCTTCTCCTCCTGCCCCCAATCCCTCCCAGCATCAGAGTCTTTTCCAATGAGTCAACTCTTTGCATGAGGTGGCCAAAGTACTGGAGTTTCAGCTTTAGCATCATTCCTTCCAAAGAAATCCCAGGGCTGATCTCCTTCAGAATGGACTGGTTGGATCTCCTTGCAGTCCAAGGGACTCTCAAGAGTCTTCTCCAACACCACACTTCAAAAGCATCAATTCTTCGGCGCTCAGCCTTCTTCACAGTCCAACTCTCACATCCATACATGACCACAGGAAAAACCATAGCCTTGACTAGACGAACCTTTGTTGGCAAAGTAATGTCTCTGCTTTTGAATATGCTATCTAGGTTGGTCATAACTTTGCTTCCAAGGAGTAAGCATCTTTTAATTTCATGGCTGCAGTTACCATCAGCAGTGATTTTGGAGCCCCCCAAAATAAAGTCTGACACTGTTTCCACTGTTTCCCCATCCATTTCCCATGAAGTGATGGGACCAGATGCCGTGATCTTCGTTTTCTGAATGTTGAGCTTTAAGCCAACTTTTTCACTCTCCACTTTCACTTTCATCAAGAGGCTTTTTAGTTCCTCATCACTTTCTGTCATAAGGGTGGTGTCATCTGCATATCTGAGGTCATTGATATTTCTCTGGCAATCTTGATTTCAGCTTGTGCTTCATCCAGCCCAGCGTTTCTCATGATGTACTCTGCATAGAAGTTAAATAAGCAGGGTGAGAATATACAGCCTTGATGTACTCCTTTTCCTATTTGGAACCAGTCTGTTGTTCCATGTCCAGTTCTAACTGTTGCTTCCTGACCTGCATATAGGTTTCTCAAGAGGCAGGTCAGGTGGTCTGGTATTCCCATCTCTTGAAGAATTGTCCACAGTTTCTTGTGATCCATACAGTCCAAGGCTTTGGCATAGTCCATAAAGCAGAAATAGATGTTTTTCTGGAACTCTCTTGCTTTCCCCTAGAAACCACTAACCTGGACTAACCACATGCCTGTAAATTTGTCTTTTCAAGACTTTTATGTGAACATGATCATGCGCAGCAGCTTTGGGGGAGGATATTTTCACTCTGTAATTCTCTGACAATTCATCAGGTTGTGAGCACCAGTCCTTGGCCCCTTGTTAATTCTGAGTGTCTGCTCCGTAAGGCAGACACACTGCTGTTTATTCAACCACTCACTCCTTGAAGGACACACAGGTTGTTCTAACTTCTGACTATTACGAATAAAACTCCTATAAATATTCATGTACTGCTTTGGTGTGAGCATAGATGTTCATTTCTGTGAGAGAATACGAGGAGAATGACTGCCAGGTCATACGGCAGTCGCAGGCTTAGCTCTACAGGAAACTGAAAACTGCTGTCCAGAGAGGCCGCACCGCTTTACATCCCGTGTCTCACAGATGAGCGAGCACCTTCTCCACATCTTTGCCAGCATTTAGTGTTATTACTTTTTCTTGCTTTAGCCGTTCTGATAAGTGCATGTTAATAACTCATTGTGTTGTAGAGAATCCCAGGGAGCCTGGTGGGCTGCCGCCTATGGGGTCGCACAGAGTCGGACACGACTGGAGCGACTTAGCAGCAGCAGCCGTGGCTAATGATAGTGAGCCTCTTTTCACTTTTCGTGTGTATTTTCCATGTTTAGTGTCATTACTCATTTTCTACCTGAGTTGTTTCCTTTTTTCTATTGTTTTCAGAGTTCTTTATGTGCCCTAAGATAAGTCTTTTGTCAGATATATGGTTTGCATGTATTTTGCCCGACTCAGGAGCTTATCTTTTCATGCTCTTCATAGAACAAAAGGTGTTAACTTTAATGAGATCCAGTTTATCAGATTTTCCTTTTTTGATTTCAGTGTCAAAATCTGAGAACTCTTTACCTATCCCTAGGTCCCAAAGATTTTGCCTTTTTTCCCAGAACTTCTGTGATTTTGTATTTAAGCTCACAATCCCATTTCAGTTGGTTTTGGAGGAAGGTCTGAGCTCGGCATCGAGGGGAGGAGGTCTGGTTTGGTGATTGCCCGAGGATGTCAGGTTCCTTCTGCATCGTTTGTTACAAGTGCCATCCTTTCTGTATTCAGTTGCTCTCGTATCTTTGACAGTAATCACTTGTGAGTGTTTTCATTACAAACTCCAACGGTTTTAGGATTAATCAGCTTATCTACTTCATTTTAGTTGAATTATGGTAGTTTGTAGTTTTTGAAAACTTGGCTCCTTTCCTCTAAGTCGTCAAATTATGAGCATAAAATTGTTTGTATTAATAGTACTCCTTTACTCTCCTTGTGATATCTGTAGGCACCATAGTGACACCCCCTGTTGCATTTCATTACCGACACTGGTAATTGGTGTCTTTTCTCTTTTTATCTCAGTCATTCTTGTGAGAGGTTTATCGATTTTATTGATTGTTGTTCAAAGGACCAGCTTTTTCTTCCACTGATTTTTCTCAGTTGCTCTCCTGTTTTCAATTACACTGATCTCTGTTCGTTATTGTTTCCTTTCTTCTGGTTGCTTCTGGTTTACCTTACTCTTCTTTTTCTAGTTCTTGAGGAAGAAACTTAGAATGCGGATTTGAGATGTTTCTTCTTTTCTAAAGTGATCATGTATAAAGTTCTCTTCCAGCTGTATTCCACATATTTTGGTTAATTGTGCTTCCATTTTCACAGTTCTATGCATTTCTTTTATTTCCTTTCAAACTTCCTCTTTGACCTATGGATTACCTGCTGCTGCTGCTGTTGTGTCGCTTCAGTCGTGTCCCACTCTGTGCGACCCCATGGACTGCAGCCCACCAGGCTCCCCCGTCCCTGGGATTCTCCAGGCAAGAGTACTGGAGTGGGGTGCCATTGCCTTCTCCGTGGATTACCTAGAAGGGCCTTATTTAATTTCTAAGTGTCCAGAGATTTTCCTGTTGTCTTTCTGTATTGATTACTAATTTGATTCCATTATTGTCGCAGAAGATACTGAATATGATTTAAATCTTTGAAGCTTGTTGAGGTTTGATTTATGACCCGTATGATCTATCTTGGTGAATGTTCCATGAAATAAAAATTGTATATTCTGCTGTTTCTTACAGAGTTTTGTCTGCATATCAGTTAGATATCACTGTTTGATTGTGCGGTTCGGTTTGTACTGATCGCTAAAAATAGGGCACTGAAGAGCCCGACTAGAGCTGTGGGTCTGTCTTCTCCCTTAAGCTCCATCAGTTCCTGTTTCGCGTATTCTAATGCTCTCTGTTTGATGCACGGCCTTCAGGATTGCTATGTCTTCCATTTGTTTGATCCTTTTATCATTATATGATGTCTCTCTTGTCTCTAGTAATTCTTTTTGATCTGAAGTCTGCTTTATCTGATGTTACTAGTGCTGCTCCTGCTTCTGTCCTTATTAACGTTTGCATATTTTTTCCCCGTTAACTTTCAAACTACCTGTGTTGCTCTATTTGAAGTGTTTCTTATACATAGAATATTTTTGGATTGTGGCTGTTCTTACGCATGGAATACTGTTGGGTCGTGGTTGTCATTTCTAACTCCACTCCACCAATTTTTGTCCTTTAGGTGGTATATTAAGCCATTTATATTTAAGGTTATTATTGACGTGTTAAGGCTTAAGTTTGCCGTTTTCTTTGTGCTTTGTTTTTATTTCCTGCTTATCCTTCTTCTGCTTCCCTTCTTGTACCTTCCTGTGGGCTACTTGAAGAATTTTTAGAATTCCATCTGATTTGCTCATAGTGTTTTTGAGTCTATCGTGTGGTATTGGCTTAGCAGTTGCTCTGTTACAGTTCACATAGGTAACTTACGGTCTCTAACACCAGGAACTTGCTGCTTTGAGGGAAATGTGGTGACCAAGCTCCCTTCCTTGCCACCCCCTCACTTTTTAACAGCGCTTCCCTGGTGGCCCAGACAGTAGAGTCTGCCTACGAGCAGGAGACCCAGGTTCAATTTCTGGGTCAGGAAGATGCCCTGAAAAAGAGAACAGCAGCCCACTGCAGTATTCTTGCCTAGAGAATCCCATGGACAGAGGAGCCTGGAGGGCTACAGTCCACGGGGCCACAGAGCGTCAGACACAACTACACGACTAACACTTTTCATTTACTTTTCACTTTTTAAAGATCGTGGCCTTGAGTATTTACTTCAGCACCTCGAGCATCATGCCCAGTGTTGCAATATTTTGCGGCAACCGTCAAGTACATTTAAGAAATTCACCAGAAAAAAAGTGTTATATATGAGATTTACTCCTATTTTGCCAATTTTAATGTTTTTCTTCCCTTTCTGAAATTCCAGTCTTCTTCTGTTACCAGTTCCTTGATGGGGAACACATGTACACCCATGGCTGATTCATGCGAATGAATGGCAAAAACCACCACCACATTGCTAAGTAATTAGCCTACAATTAAAATTAAAAAAATAAAAAAAAGAAATTCTGTTGGCTATTTTTCAAGGGTAGATGTATTATCAACAAATTATCTCAGTGTTCCTTCATGGGAAAATGTCTTTATTCCCACTTCATTCCTGAGAGACGTTCTCCAGGATTGAGAACTGGCTGCCACTTGCTTCTGGCTTCCCTGATCCCAGATGAGAAATCCACCAGCACTGAAGCTATTTTTTCCTATGGGTAATATATCACCCATAATATATCAAGGCCATGGTATTTAAAAAGTACTTGGAAGCAATCTCAAAAATGACAGAATGATCTCTGTTCGTTTCCAAGGCAAACCATTCAATATCACAGTAATCCAAGTTATGCCCCGACCAGTAATGCTGAAAAAGCTGAAGTTGAATGGTTCTATGAAGACCTACAAGAACTTTTACAACTAACACCCCCCAAAAAATGTCTTTTTCATTATAGGGGATTGGAATGCAAGAGTAGGAAGTCAAAAAACACCTGGAGTAACAGGCAAATTTGGCCTTGGAGTACAGAATGAAGCAGGGCAAAGGCTAATTGAGTTTTGCCAAAAGAACGCACTGGTCATAGCAAACACCCTCTTCCAACAACACGAGAAGACTCTACACATGGACATCACCAGATGGTCAACACCAAAGTCAGATTGATTATATTTTTTGTAGCCAAAGATGGAGAAGCTCTATACAGTCAGCAAAAACAAAACCGGGAGCTGACTGCGGCTCAGATCATGAACTCCTTATTGCCAAATTCAGACTTAAATTGAAGAAAGTAGGGAAAACCACTAGACTATTCGGGTATGAACTAAATCAAATCCCTAACAATTATACAGTAGAAGTGAGAAATAGATTTAAGGGACTAGATCTGATAGACGCAGTGCCTGATGAACTATGGAAAGAGGTTCATGACATTGTACAGGAGACAGGGATCAAGACCATCCCTGAGAAAAAGAAATGCAAAAAAAGCAGAATGGCTGTCTGAGGAGGCCTTACAAATAGCTGTGAAAAGAAGAGAAGCAAAAAGCAAAGGAGAAAAGGAAAGATATACCCATCTGAATGCAGAGTTCCAAAGAATAACAAGGAGAGACAAAAAAGCCTTCCTCAGCGATCAGTGCAAAGAAATAGAGGAAAACAACAGAATGGGAAAGACTAGAGATCTCTTCGAGAAAATTAGAGCTACCAAGGGAATATTTCATGCAAAGATGGGCTCGATAAAGGACAGAAATGGTATGGACCTAACAGAAGCAGAAGATATTAAGAAGAGATGGCAAGAATACACAGAAGAACTGTACAGGAAAGATCTTCATGACCCAGATAATCATGATGGTGTGATGACTCACCTAGATCCAGACATCCTGGAATATGAAGTCAAGTGGGCCTTAGGAAGCATCACTACAAACAAAGCTAATGGAGGTCATGGAATTCCAGTTTAGCCATTTCAAATCCTAAGAGATGATGCTGTGAAAGTGCTTCACTCAATATGCCAGAAAGTTTGGAAAACTCAGCAGTGGCCACAGGACTGGAAAAGGTCAGTTTTCATTCCAATCCCAGAGAAAGGCAATGCCAAAGAATACTCAAACTACTGCACAATTGCCCTCATCTCACATGCTAGTAAAGTAATACTCAAAATTCTCCAAGCCAGGCTTCAACAATTCATGAACCTTGAACTTCCAGATGTTCAAGCTGGTTTTAGAAAAGGCAGAGGAACCAGAGATCAAAGTGCCAACATCCACTGGGTCATCAAAAAAGCAAGAAAGTTCCAGAAAAACATCTATTTCTGCTTTATTGACTATGCCAAAACCTTTGACTATGTGGATCACAATAAACTGTGGAAAATTCTGAAAGAGATGGGAATACCAGACCACCTGACGTGCCTCTTGAGAAACCTATATGCAGGTCAGGAAGCAACAGTTAGAACTGGACATGGAACAACAGACTGGTTCCAAACAGGAAGGTTCCAAATAGGAAAAGGAGTGCGTCAAGGCTGTATATTGTGACCCTGATTATTTAACTTATATGCAGAGCACATCATGAGAAACACTGGGCTGGATGAAGCACAAGCTGGAGTCAAGATTTCTGGGAGAAATATCAATCACCTCAGACATGCAGATGACACCACCCTTATGGCAGAAAGTGAAGAACTAAAGAGCCTTTTGATGAAAGTGAAAGAGGAGAGTGAAAAGTTGGCTTAAAGATCAACATTCAGAAAACTAAGGTCATGGCATCCGGTCCCATCACTTCATGGGAAATAGATGGGGAAACAGTGGAAACAGTGTCAGACTTCATTTTGGGGGGCTCCAAAATCACTGCAGATGGTGACTGCAGCCATGAAATTCAAAGATGCTTACTCCTTGGAAGGAAAGTTATGAGCATCCTAGACAGTATATTAAAAAGCAGAAACATTACTTTGCCAACAAAAGTCTGTCTAGTCAAGGCTATGGTTTTTCCAGTCATCATGTATGGATGTGAGAGTTGGACTATAAAGAAAGCTGGGTGCCGAAGAATTGATGCTTTTGAGCTGTGGTGTTGGAGAAGACTCTTGAGAGTCCCTTGGACTGTAAGGAGATCCAAACAGTCCACCCTAAAGGAAATCAGTCCTTAATATTCATTGGAAGGACTGATGTTGAAGCTAAAACTCCAGTGCTTTGGTCACATGATGCAAGAAGTTAACTCATTTGAAAAGACCCTGATGCTGGGAAAGATTGAGGGCAGGAGGAGAAGGGGACGACAGAGGATGAGATGGTTGGATGGCATCAGCGACTCAGTGGGTATGAGTTTGAGCAAGTTCCGGGAATTGGTGATGGACAGGGAGGCCTGGCATGCTGCAGTCCATGGGGTTGCAAAGAGTCGGACACCACTGAGTGACTGAACTGAACTGAATCAGTTATCAGTTAACTGAACTGATAGCGCTGTCCTGACACCACCAGGCAGGGGACTCTGAGTTGGTCACCTGCTTCCGTGAGGTGGGGTGGAGAGAGTGGGGTGGGATGGACGACCAGTTTCCCCTTTTCCCTGCTCAACCCAGAGGGTGGGAGGCAGTCATCCACCTGGTGCTTGGCTGGCGGAGGGCAAGCATTGACCAAAGAGTTTCCTGCTCCCAGACAGCCCTTGCGCATTCCTTTGGGGGAACTCATTTCTCTTGACGCTTCTTTTGTCGGTGTCTGTTGTGAGTTCGGGGATGAAGGTCAGGAGGGACCCCAGGGACTCCCTGCACATCTTCCCCAGGTCCTAAGACCCCTTGGCAGCCCACCTCCTTCCTCCCACGTGTCCGTCCTCCTGTGCCTGACTGTGGTGTGCATCCAGGGCTTCTGAGTTGTGGGAAAGATGGGGCCACTCCATGTGGGTGCAACAGGAGGTCTCCGCTCCTTACAGGTTGATAGCCACTCTATGAAATTCAATATTCAACCTGTCTTTAAGCAATAATAATGGAGGAATTTGTTGGTTTATACCTTAGAGTCATCAGAATACTTATCTCAAATTTTAAAGTATAATCCTTCTTACTATAAAAGAAAATAAGCCCTCTCCTTAATGTTGAGTGAGCAAGGATATCCCAAAGTGCCACGTCAGTTAATGCTTTTCTAGAAGTTCTAGTCAATGCAACAAGAGAATGTTACAAAGGAAAGAGGAAGTGGTGTCCAACTATTTGCTTATGAGACCCAAATAGAGCTGAAAATGTACTTGAGAATGGTTACCAGCTTTAGAAATTGGTACCAACATAATGTTGGTCACAAAAGTAACATACTAAATTTTTACATAAACAGTAACCTGTTAAAGATATGAAAAAATAAAATACCTAGGAATTAATTTAACAAGAAAATTTTAAAACTGTATTAAGAAAAGTTTAACATCCTACTGAGACACAGAAGACTTGACTATGTGGAAAGATATATCTTAATTTTGCATAAGAACTCAATTTTCTGAAGAACTGCTACGTTAATGATCTTTAGAAACCTTAATGTGAGCCTAATAAAATAACAGCAGGAACTTGACAAGCTAATTCTAGCTTTTATATGGGAAAATAAACATAATTATAGAATTAGAGCCAGGGAGGGCCATAAAATGCGGAAAACCAAAGGGCAGTTGTCCCGGGCTGGAGATTGCCCTTTGCACCCACCACAATGGAGTGACGGGGTCTGGGTTTATCCTCCACTTGAAATAAATCTGAAAAAGCAGAAGTGTCCGAGACCCTGCATGTCAGGTGAGGTGGCCCTGGGCTGCCCCAGGTGATAGCTGGAGCAGGCATCCAGGCAGCAGGGCAGGTTCAAGGTGGAGCCAATGCCAGGGACCCAAAAGCAGCCAGCAGGAGAGGGCAGAGCTGGGAGAGGCGACAAGTGCTCAGGGGTCATGTCCTGGAGAGCATGCAGAGCCCCCACTGGGTTTCGAGCTGAGTGCCCGCTAGGGTGTGGGTGAGAGGAAGCCCCCTGAGCAATGCCCCCAAAGAGCTGGAAGAACAACCCTCAGATGGCTGGGGGTGAGGGTGGTGGTTTCTATTCCTACCAGCAGCGTGGACGCCCTCCTCACTCACCAAGATTCCAAAGGATCAAACCGTCCTTGCAGCATCCCTGCATCTCGGAACAAAGCTCAAGGACTTCCACAGGAATGCCAGGGTAACCAGCTCCCTGCAAGGGGAACCTCACAAAGCCTGGCTCTGTTCATGTCTGCCCAACGCTGGGAGAAGCCCAAACACCCTTAACATGTGAATGGACAGCCTGCGGGGTCTGCAGGGAAGCACGACTCACCCACAAAGAGGGCAAACTGCCCACATCCTTGCTGGCCAAAACGATGCCAACGGTATCACATGCAGGAAAAGACTGACCTCAAAGTCTCCATCTCATAGGGTTCTATTTTTATGTCATTCTAAAAACAGACAACTGTATGATGAAGGACAGCAGTTGTTGCCAGGGGTTACGATGGGGAGAAAGTGAACATGAAGAACACGTTAGTCCAGGTATCTGTGACCCGGTGGACTGTAGCCCACCAGGCTCCTCTGTCCTTGGGATTCTCCAGCAAGAATACTGGAGTGAGTTGCCATTTCCTCCTCCAGGGATCTTCCCAACCCAGGGATCGAAGCCGGCTCTTCTGCATTGCGGGCAGGTTCTTTACCATCTGAGCCACCAGCGAAGCCTCTACGATGGAGAGAGGTGCCCATAAAGAAACTTTTGGACCTGTTGTGATGATCCCATGAACGAGATTACTTGCTAACACTCATGGAAGTCTAAGCCTAAAGAAAAATGTCTGTTTTACTACCTGATTGTTTTTAATTTTAAAAAGAATAAGAATACATACTATATTTCTATTAACAGATGTTTCCAGAAAACTAAAATGGATCTGCAAGGTGAGAATGCAGGTCAGCAACTGCCTGTGGACGGCACCGTGGGGACAGAACCAAGGGGTCACCGAGGGGTCACCGAGGGGTCACCGAACCGAGGGTCACACACTTCCCCCACACAGTCCACGCATACAACTCACACACTCACAACACACACTCCCCCACACACACTCCACACACCCAACTCACACACTCACAACACACATTCCCCCACACACACTCCACACACCCAACTCACACACAACACACATTCCCCCACACACACTCCACACACCCAACTCACACACTCACAACACACATTCCCCCACACACACTCCACACACCCAACACACACACACCACACACTCCCCCAAACACACACTCCCCACACACATACTTCACGCACCCAACACACACACACACTCACACAAACACATCCAAAATGCACTCTCTGACACACACTCCACACATGCAACACACACACTCACAACACACACTCCCCCGTACACTCCCCCACCCAACATACTCCACGCACATAACACACAGTCCTCCACACACCCAACACACACACACTCACAGACACACCCAACATACACTCCCCAACAAACACACCCCACCCATCCAACACACACAACACACGCTCCCCGAGACAGACTCCACACGCTCAGCACACTCACACCACTATGCACACCACACGCACACACGTTCTGCACTCACACACCCTCTGAATGCAGAGCCTGCCTCTCTGTAGGTGTCTGAAGGGGTCCCCCACCCCCAGCACACGCCCACCCCCACAGTCCTCACTCGTCTCAGGTAGGCCCACCTGAGGACTTCGGGAGACGGTGGTCAGGGTCTGACGGTGCCCTCCTGGGTGCTAGCCCTGATGGAGGTGCAGGAGGGAGACACAGGAGCTGAGGTCACTGTGGAAGTGGCCCGGCATGTGTCCAGGGAGGGCGGAGTGTGACGTGTGTGCGTTATACGGATGGGTGAGGTGTGTGTGTGTGCGGTGTGCGTGTGATGCTTATTGCGTGGTGCTGTGTGTCTTGTGTGGTGTGTGGTGTGTGTGTGGTGTTCACCGTGTGTGATGTGTGCGGTGTTTATTGCATATATGGTGTGTGTGTGTGTGTGTGCGATTGGGCGGTGTGTGTTTGTGTATGATACCTGTGTGTGTGTTGGAGGGTTGTCACTCGCACAGCACCCCCTCCCCTTTCACCCCAGAAGCCCAGCCCCTCGACAACTCACACACACACCGAGCCCTGAGCTGAAGGCCTTGAGTGGGAGGGACGTGCACACACACCAGGACCCGGGGGCTGAGCGGGGCTGCGGAGGCGGGGACCTTCATCTCCACTCAGGACGCAGAGCCCCTCCTCCTGTCGCCTAGTTCACGGCTGGCCCGCAACTGTCCCCAGCCTCAGTCTCTCCTCAAACACGGAGGTTTCCGTTTCCTCCGGAACACAGTCCAAAAATGTCCCACAGCCAGAGAAGATTCCTGCACGCAGGGGTGCACAGCCCATGGCAAGAAGGGTGTCACAAGGCCCCCTGGGAGAATGTGCAGAACTTCCATTCTGGGGCTGACACTGGCCCAGATTTTGTGTAGAAAGCCTGCCCAGGGAGGCTGAGACGCCGGCCCAGAGCTCGTGCAGAAAACCCGCTGTGGGAGAGTAAAGGGACTTTGGCAGGGGTTCCCCCAGAGAAAGGAAGCCCTAGGGGCAGAGAGCAAGGTGGGTAGGCCTGGGGTTTGCAGCCAGACTGGGGGACGAGGGCCCAGCCAGCCTGTCTGCTCCAGAAAGCCCCAGATCACTCTGCCACCCAGCTCCGTGGAGCACTCTGTTGCCCAGATGATTTTTTTTTTTAGCAAGAAAATAAGTTAGACTAGTATTTTCTTTGCAAACCTGGCTCTGACAAGGGTCTGAAATGTCTGTTTTAATCTGCTTATGTTGAGCGGGGAGCTTCCTTTTCTAATTGACTCTTCACTGGAGAGTAATTAACCTCAAAACTGTTTACAGCCGAGGAATTACAACATGGCTTAGAGATCGCGATTTGAAGGATGGGTGTATGTTAGATTAAAAATCTTTCTGAGTTTGCTATTACCCTCTCTAAACATGGCAAGGCCCTCCACGGAGGAGCTCAGATTTGGTATAATTAACTTTTAAGGACTTGAACCTGTCTGGATGTGTAATTTCTTCCCACAACATTTGGGAGCTATTATGCAGCCCATGATGTCATTAACATAATTATTGTCAGCATTTCACGCCGCAGTTTCTTCCTCTTATAGCTGAACTTGCATACATAATCATTTCTCTCCTCTATGGGTCATATTGCTTTACTCAGTTCCTCAAACACCATGTGGCTTCCTACTTCTTAAAGATTGGATCACCTCTTTTTAGGGCAGGGCTCTGTATCCAGGGCCATACCTGCCTCTAAGCTCCAGTCACAGAAGTAGAATCAGGCCCTGAAGACACAGCATGAGGCTTTCTTTGCCCTAGAACACACTTTCTGTCCATGCTCCAGCTAATCCTTCACGCTACGGCAGAGTTCAAATGTCCCTTCCTACAGAAAGTCCTCCAGGATTTCCACCCTGTGGTTCACCCAAGAGAGGAGAGATGGAACCAGCTACCCCGACCTCTTTTTTGCTGGGAGTCTCCAGGGAAGCATCAGGATGGTGGAAGTGGCAGGTCCAGGAAGAGCTTTGTTAAAGGTCAAGGTCAAAGTTGTGTAGGGTCTGGTTGTCTGGCTCCAGGACAGGAAGGGGGCTCGGTTGGCAAGGAAGGGCTGTGACCAGCTTCTTCCTCTGACCATGGTTGGTCTCAGACAGTGGCACCTGCTACCATCACACCAGACTTTGTTCCTGAAAGACGCTCCCCCACGGTCAGGTCCCACATCAGTTAGACGAGTACCTTGCAAGACTAATACACAAAGATAGAGTCCGGGGTCGTACTTGGGATCAAGCTTTCTTTTAGCCACTTTTGTGCTGGGAAATTTGGTTACTTGTCTTTTAGAGAAATTTATGATGACCAAGTCGCTCCTCTCCAGTTCAGTTTTCAGGGGTTCTCAGTAGCGAAAAAAAAGAAAAGAAAAATGCTGCTTTTAATTACTTGAGGATCTTTGAGAGGGCTTCCCTGGTGGCTTAGATGGTAAAGAATCTGCCTATACTGCAGGAGACCCAGATTCGGTCCCTGGGTCAGGAAGATCCCCCGGAGAAGGGAATGGCAACCCACTCCAGTATTCTTGCCTGGAGAATCCCATGGACAGAGGAGCCTGGTGGGCTGCAGTCCATGGGGTTGCAAAGAGTCCCACACAACTGAGCAAGTAACACTTTCACTACTTTGGGAGGGTGGGGTTCAGAGTATCTATAAGGTAAACGGTGAGGATCTGGGAGGAAAGGGGACCCCGTGCACAGAACACTGTCCAGCCCAGAGCAAATTGGTGGGGTGGACGCTGACCATTCACCTCCAGGATGCCCCCCACCGCATCTGCCTATAAGACGCCCCAACCATGACTCTTTGCTTCCAGTGGATTTGCACCCTTGACCCCCTCTGTCCTTTAGCTCCAGAGGTGACCATCTGGGACTGCTGGGTGGTCCCAGAGCCTGCACTGCGGCCTTGAAAACACGCTCAGGGGCAGACCCCTGCAGGGCTGCCGCAGGGCACCCACACACTCCGCCCCCATCCCGTGCCCTCGACGCTCCTGTCTTCTCTGAAGAACCTTTCTGGACAAGCCGCGCGCACACAGGCACGCGGGCTGCATCTCAAGGTCCGCTCCGCAGAGGACAGGCTGGGCCCTGGCACCACCGCGACCACGGCCGGCAGGGCCAGGTCCCCACGCGGCACAGCGAGGAGCAAAGGGGTGGGAGACTGGGCCCCGGTGCTTGGGGGGGATGCGGTGCGCCTACGGGTGTGGCCGGACTCGATTCCCCGGGGTGCGCCGCATGCGCGTTCCCGAGTGAAAGCAGACGCTCGGTGGAGCCAGCGCGTCCCAGCCTGGTGCCTGAGCCTCAACCTTCCCAGCCTCGGGCATCCCGTCGCCCGATGTCGCCAGCCTCCAGCTCCTCATCAGGGTCTTTATCTTCCTGACTTCATTTCCTCTGAGGGTAGGAGACCATTAGGAAAGTAAACGGACGTCACGCGTAAGGCTTTAAAAAGAACAAATGACGGCATCTCAGGTGACTGTCCCTTCCTGTGACTCGGGGTGGGGGGTAATCACAGCTGCAATCTGGGGGCAGAAGCCCCCTGGTTCCACTGAGGACGTAGAAAGTTCTGCTCACACTCCAGCAGGGCCCAGGGGAGACTGAAGCCGGGGCGCCCAGGGCCCCAGGAGCCGGGCTCCGTGGAGGTGGACGCAGGGAGGGCAGGAGGGCAGGAATGAAGAGGGCTCGGCCCCCGCCTTGTGGATGCAGAAGGCGAGGGCAGGGTCACACAGTGCCAGGGCTGGAACTGGGGCTGGACTCCTGGTCCTCCCACGCCCTGGGCTGCATTTGCACCTGTGCCAGGTGGGGATGCCCCTCCGTGTGGGTGAGGCCAGCAGGGCAGATGTACCAGCCTCTCCCCATCCTGCGCCCACACGCTGCATGGTTCCATGGGTGCAGAGAGGCACTGTGACCAGCCAGGGTTTCCCGCCTGTACTCAGGGCCTTCTGGGCGGCTTGGCAGGCAGACAGTCGCCTCCCCGTTTACTCTCCCACCCTCGCTCTGCAGGGAGAGCGTTTCAGTTTCCTCTGGGTTCAGCACATTCTAGCGACAGCCCTCTCCCACCAGACACCCCGCGGTTTTTCCCAAGCCTGACTCTGTTGAGACAGAGGCTCTGACCCTCCCGTCTGCAGTCACCGGCTAGCCGCTTGCCTCTTTGTGTAACCTCCTTAATTTCTGGCTCCGCTTCCTTTGTCTTCTTGTGATACCTTGTCATCATCCTGATTACAGCTCTTGCACCAAGTTCTCATATAAGCTTGTCGCTAACGTTCACAGGCAGCCCGGTTCCTTCCACTGCTTGAAAAATGTGTCTGCTTCTCCTGGCTGCCGGGGGCTCCTCCCGCTAGTTTTCTGGGCATTCGATTTCTGGGAAGGAGGGTGTGGGGCCTGCCCTGGGAACCGAGAGAGGACAGAGCTGTATTCTTCTGTCACCCACGGTCCTCACCCAGGCGGGCTTGCTGGCACCCGCGGTGAAGAAGGAGGGGATACACCTGAGCCAGAGATGGTCGTGAAACAAAAGCCAAGAGGATGAGTGACCGTGACCTTGGTCACCCTTGACCTTGATCATGGCCACTCACCTCTCGGCCTTCTCCCTGGTCGCCCTGAGGAGTCTCTGGGATTTCTTCTCAACACTTAAACATGGCATCTCTCAGGGTCCTCGGCCTCCCCCGCAGGCACTGGCAGACCACTGAGGCAAAACAAGGAGACCCTGAACGCGTCACCGTGGGTCCAGGCGGTGCTCTGAGCACTTAGATGATTCTTTCAGTGACTCTGCAGACCCAGCAGCACTGCTGTGCGCTTCGTACAGGTGGGAAAGAAGGCTTAGAGGGCAACGCCCAAGCAGGGCGGCCACACGGCTCTCTGAGTCCAGAGCCCCACGCTGAGAGCCACGCTCACCCACACGGGCTGGGACCGACGGGGTGAGTGCGTAGCCCCCACGGCCCCTGGTCTTCTGTTTGGATCCTGAGGAAGCAGCGTTTGCACCATCTGCTGCTGCACAAATTCCCGCAGGTTTATTTGTTGGTTGTGATAATTCCCACATCTACTGTCTCACAGTGTCTGTGGGTCAGAGGTCGGCAAGCTCAGCTTTGGGTCCCTCAAGCCTGCAGTCGAGGTTTGGGCCCGGGCGTGGTCTCCCCTGGGCTGGGCAGGGGTCTGCTTCTCCGCAGACTAAACACGGTGGGCGGGGGGTTACACGGAGATGCTGCCGCCCACGGGCATCTTCTCCACTTGGCGGTGGTGCCGTGGGTTCTGTGTGATGGGCTGTGGGACCCGAGGCCAGACCTGCCAACTCTCCCGGGCTCCTGTTCTGGGGCTCAGAGAGGGTGTGCAGGGCTTCCCACCAAGACAAGGGTCCCGGAGGAAGGGCAGGGGTCACGCTGAGGAATGGCCGCCAGTCCAGAAGGACCCTGAGAGGGGTCAGGTAGGGGTGGCCACAAAAAGGAGGCTTCAGATGGCTTCAGGCTTCGGGGCCTGGACTCCCACGCGGCAAGTCGTGATGCAGGATTGTTGGGGCCACGGGTTAGGCACCTCCTGCTGCCATCAAGCTTCCTGGATATCTAACCTCCTGAAACAGCAGACATTTATCACTGCACAGAGTTTCCAAGGATCAGGGCTCTTGGCGCAGCCAGGTGGGTGGCTCTCACTCAGGAAGCTCCAGACAAGCTGAAGGCTGGAGCTGTGGTCCCTCCTGAAGGCTTTGCTGGGACCGGAGGCTCCACGTTCACACACGTGCTCATGTGCAGGAGGCCTCTGTGCCTTGTCCTGTGGGCTCCGCTTGGTGGCTGGCTTCCCCCAGAGCAAGCGATCAAGAAGGTGAGACAGAGCAGCTAAGACGGAAGTCACTGCATCCTCGGCCGTCTAATCTCAGAAGTGGCAGCCCAGCCCCCTCCATCACCCAGGCCCCCCACCCCGGTACAGTGTGGGAGGGGACTGCACCCCCGTGTGGGGGCAAGGGAGCCCAATCAGAGGCCGACCACCACCTCCTGCTGATGTTGCAAAGAGGGGGGCAGCTCAGAATGCAAGGTGTTGCTGAAAATAATGGCACACCTCCCTTACTCCCTCCGCACATAGCACGAGTGTGACTCACTCACCGTCCCAGGAACCGGAGAGGTGGCCTTGTCCTCACACCCACTGGACAGGCTGCACATGTCCGGCGACTCACCCCTGGGAGGGCCGGGGATTCCCCGCAGTTACAGTGGAAACTTGGAGTCCCACACTCACCCCACTGGGGGGCAGGCTGTGAACTGGAGGGTGGGGAGGGCCCCACACACACTGGGGTGCAGACCTGGGTGGTGGGGAGCTGGATCAGGTGGGACCTGCACCCCGGACCTGGTGACCCCCAGCTCCCCACATGGGCTACGGTCTTGGCCCAGGCATGGGGCCCTCCCGACCTGACAAAGAGGATGACAAGAGAGGCCAGGAGGGGTCCCCTCGCCAGGGCAGGAGGAGGAGAAAGGCCCGGCCCTGGGGCAACTCCTGAAGAGCAGGTGCCACCCCAGACCCACAGGAGCTAGTGGTTTGAGGGGCTGGTTCACCAGCAGGAAGGCCCCAGGCGTGCAGAGAAGAGGGCATCACCAGCACACCTGGAGCTGCAGAGTCAGCGGGGTCCGTGGGCAGGGATCTCGCCCTCCAGACGCCCAGCCCGCCCCCTGCGCAGGGTGGTCAAGGCGCTGCTCAGAGCCCAAGGAGTGGTGAGAGCGGGTCTCATGAAGGTCAGACCAAGGGAAAGCGGGTCACGACTTGACCCATACCTGGCGCCTGTGCTGAGCACTCCACGCTCTGCCCCACTCACCCCGAGGCCTTGGGGACAATGCTGACGTCCCCCGCATCTGGGGACGTGGAGACCCATCTCAGAGTGAGCGAATTGCCCAGCATCCCACGGGAGGCGCCTGTCACTGCCTCTCGGTCTCCCCGTCCCCGGTTCCGGGTGGAGAAGTACGGGCTCTGCAGAGGCGACAGGTCCATGCGCTTGAGGGTCCCTCTCCATGGGTTCTATCCTCTCTCACCTACGTCTTCAGTAAAGTGCAGGAGGGGAAAATGCCACCCTCTCGGCACTGAACTAGCAGGAAAGGAGGCCTGGGAGAGGGGATGAGGGCCAGGGGAGACCCAGCCCATCTTACGTGCAGACCCCAGGAACAGAGGCGTGAGGTGGGGAGGTGAGGCTGGCCTAGGCTGAAGCTGGGGAGGTCCCTGCAGAGTCTGTCCTTTGGGTCAGAAGCAAAGGACGGGAGAGCATCCCGAATTGGTTTGGATGCCTTGGAGGATACAGGAGGTGAGGAACAGGGGAGCCCAGGGGTCCTCAGGGCAGGAGCGGGCCCCCGCAGAGAGGCTGCCCAGAGACGGCGAGGCCAGGAAGAAAGTGGTAGAATTTCCTATTTCATCTCGTTGCTCCGTCCTTTCTCTTCTTGTTGTTCAGACGCTCAGTCGATGTTCTGAACTTACTGATGGGACCGAATGCCGTGATCTTCGTTTTCTGAATGTTGAGTTTTAAGCCAGCGTTTTCACTCTCCTTTCACCTTCATCAAGAAGCTTTTTAGTTCCTCTTCACTTTCTGCCATAAGGGTGGTGCCATCTGCATATCTGAGGTTATTGATATTTCTCCCTGCAATCTTGATTCCAGCTTGTGCTTCATCCAGCCAGCGTTTCTCATGATGTACTCTGCATAGAAGTTAAGTAAGCAGGGTGACAATATACAGCCTTGACGTACTCCTTTTCCTATTTGGAACCAGTCTGTTGTTCCATGTCCAGTTCTAACTGTTGCATCCTGACCTGCATACAGGTTTCTCAGGAGGTATTCCCATCTCTTGAAGAATTTTCCACAGTTTATTGTGATCCACACAGTCAAAGGTTTTAGCATAGTCAATGAAGCAGAAGCAGTTTTTCTGGAAGTGAGAGATTCGAGAGATTAGCTCCTTTCTCTACACATCTATAAATCACACTACAGATTCTATACATGCGCCACCACCCTGACTCTTCAGTGGGTGCATATCGTTAAACTCCCCTTTTATAGGAACGTAAGATCTGGAGACCTTAGTAGGAGCGACCCTGGGCCGGATTGATGCTTTGTGTTTTCCATCCTACAGGGGCCCCAACACTTGAGAAAAGGGGAACCAGGAAGCAGAAAGGCCCACGATCTGGGCCGGGTCATTTGGACCCCAGGCCAAGCATGGTGCTGGGCGTCCCCGCCCACCTGGCCATTGGCCAAGCTGCCAGTGGTGCCAGGGTGGCGTCGCTGCCCCTGTGCCCATGGAGACAGTACTTCCTCAGGAGGGCAGGGCTGCAGTTCCGGCACGCCTGGGTGTTCTGTGCCCCTGCACCCGGAGACAGGAGGGAAGACGACGGGGGAGGCTGCTGGCCTCTGTGCCCCCAAGACCACTGCTAGGGAGCCCGTGGGGATGAGAGCCCCCCAGCCCCTCCCGGAAATGCAGGGAACACCCCCTCCCTCCCCACCAAACTCTCACCTGCTTTCAAAACGCTCCCCTGGGGCCCAGCTCTGACTCCATGCCCTCCTCCTACTTGGAACGCCGGGGTCCACTGAGGTGGTGTGGTTGTAGGAATAGCCACTGGGCTTATATAATAAAGCAAATTATTCATAAACCTAGTACTTTAGATATTCTGGGTGATAAATTTACAGAAACCGCCTCACCACTGGTTTTGACCTACAGGTGTTCTGACACTCTGTCTGCACTTCTGGGGGTGTCCCAGGAAGGTGTGACCTGCAAGGGGGGGCGTTCCAAGGAAAGTGTGACATTCTGGGGGGCAGAGGGCAGGAGGTGACAGGTACCGGAAGACCTGGACTTTGAGCTGAGACCCTCCATGATGCCCAGTGGCAGACCGGCCTGCCACCAAAGGCACAGCTCACGTGGACCGTTAGAACTTCAACGACGAGGTCGTATCACATGAGTCATCGCTGCGCAGCAGTGATTAACACAGCCCTGTAAAGCAACTACAGTAAAAAAAAAGAAAAACCAATTTTTAAATTTCTCAAAAAAAGTAAAAAAAAACATAGAAAAAACTTTAATAAAGAAACTTTAAAGGTGAAAGTTTTCTCCCCAAGGGTCATGCAAAGAGCACCAAGAGGAAACTGTGAAGAAATGAGGAGAATTAAGGACTGGACCCCCACCGGGTCAAGACCAGTCTTTTGTAACTTGATATATACTAAACTTTGCAATATGTATCACTGTTGAGTTAATGGGAGAATTACAATTCTCTAACTCTGCATAACCGGTCTCATTAAATTGAAGCAAACATTTGGTACTTGGGAGCCCTGCATAACAAATCTAATTAAGACTCCATAAAAGAAAATAATTCCAGTCTGCATTCAACTGTCCCATTATCTCGCTCGGTATATGATTGCTGTTTTATTAAACATCAACAAAGAGAAACAAGTTCCAAGCGGGTCTGTCCGTTTGTTTGGGAGTTGGCGAAACAATATGAAACTCAATCACTCATAACAATGGGCCCCATCTTGGGAAGATTTTCAGCTGCAGCGTGAACGTTGCTGGCCAGGCAGATTCTCTGTGGGTTCAGGAACCTCGGAGACGCAGAAGCAGAGACCGGTTCCCTCCGGGGACTGCAGCTCTGCTTTTTAAGCCTAGGATTCTGGAGGTCAGAGTTTGGCTGGCTGGACAGGCGAGTGAGATCACCCTGGGCTCAAAAGACTTCTCGGGTGCTGGAGCAGGGACCCCTCTGCAGAGGGCAGCCCGGGACAACACCCGAGGATGGCAGAACGGGGCTGGCTCACTCACGTCAGTCCCAGGCCCCCCAAAAGTGAGGCCCACCTTAGGACAAGGCTTCCTTTCCTTCCTCGGGGGTGCTGCCGTGTCTTCCCGACACGTCCCCCACTCCCAGGTGTGTCCACGGACTTGCCCTCCCTGTGCGTCCCCAACTCCCGGCATCGTTAATGGAGACTCACTCGGTTTACAAAACAAAATTCTGAAACCCAGAATTAACTCTGCAGAAGTCTCCACAAGATCAAATGTGCCCACCAGCTGGTTCCCACCAAAATCCGGGCAGGGCTGACCTGTGCTTTCCCTGCACCTGAACTTGAGTCATTATTAAGTGATTGAAGGAAGCTCCCTGAAGGTGCTCGCCCTCACACAGGGAAGCCTCTTAGCTCCTAACTCCCGTCTCTGCTCCAGCGTCTGACCCTTCCTGTCCTGGGCTGTGAACAGCTTGCAACATGGGTTCTCTTCTTCTGTGGGACCCACTAATGGACTCCAGCTGTCCACGTGCAGCTGGTTGTCACACCAGTCCTCTTTATGGGGAAACTTGATGGATTTTATTTTACTATAAACATGGACAATTGGAAATGCCGGTTCCTTTCCGAAGTGTGAGGGGAAGACATAACAGGTAATCGTGCCTTCAAAACATTAGCCATGAGAACTAAAGCTTGATTTCCATCTGCGTCCCCCTCCACGCACCTTGGGAGATGGAGGAGCTGTCAGTTAGAATGGCTTTTCACAAACGAAAACTTATGTTTTGTTGGAAGTGACTTTCTGTTAAAAATCAGAAATAAAGTCCGAAATGGATGAGAAAGAATCAACTAGAAGCTGTGACAGTACAAATTCTCACGGTGACCTATCGGTAATTCACCACACAGGGCCGTAGAGTAAGCCCTTGTGTATTTTCTGTATGTGTTCAGTCGCTCGGTTGTGTCTGACTCTTTGCGACACCATGGACTGTAACCTGCCAGGCGCCTCTGTCCTTGGGATTTTTCAGGCAAGCATACTGGAGTGGGTTGCCATTTCCTCCTCCAGGGGATTTTCCCAACCCAGGGATCAAACCTGAGGCTTTTACATCTCTTGCACTGGCAGGCAGGTTCTTGACCACTGAGCCATCTATCTGGTAAGTATTTCAGCTCTCATGAAATAAGCTTCACATTCATTTCTACAGTGTGAATCCAGATTCTGCAAGAGCTCAGAGGTGCTCCTGCTGTTAACAGGGCTCCAGGGCGCTTCCTACAGTGTTCTCTGTTGCAGGAGCTGAAGGTTATTCTCACCTTCATACAATCTGAGATCCAGCTGTCTAGGTAACTCTATGAGCCTGCCATGTCAGCCCTTAACTAAGCAAATTTTAAAATATAAAGGTGACTGCACAACAGTGTATTTAAAGCCCTGATATAAGTAAGAGTTTTGACCTATCGAACATCTACTACCACCATGTACCCTCCGACCTGCAGCAGCCCACCCGGTTCGTCCTCTGAAAACAGAAGATGAGACTTTGAAGGCTTGTTGTTAAGTTTTCCCAGGCGGCGCTGGTGTTAAGGAATCCACCTGCCAATCCACGAGATGCAGGAGATGGGGGCTCGATCCCTGAGTCTGGAAGATCCCCTGGAGGACGAAATTGCAACCCACTCCAGTATTTTTGCCTGGAGAATCCCATGGACCGAGGAACCTAGTGGGCTACAGCCCATGAGGTCGCAAAGAGTTGAAGACGACTGAGGACTGTTAAGGTTAGTGAAGTGTGTGCAACCCAATGTCCACTTGAGCAGGTTTAAACAGGAAAAGGTTAATGAAAGAAATATTTGGTAATTTAAAGAATCCCTGAGGAAGACATGGATGAAGTTCCGAAGGCCACCCAGCCAGGAACCTGCAGGCAAAGATGACACGTGGAGACAAGTGGCCACCACGTGGCTCTGGGGGGACACTGAGGCCCCGCCTCTCCCAGGGTCATGGGTGATGCTGGTGATGGGACCAAGCGGCTCACCTCTGCCCCCGTCTCCAGGACGCCCGCCGGGTGGACCCAGGGCATCTAAGTATCCTCCAGACGAGGGCCCTGGGGAGACATGATCGCAAGGTGCCTCCAGCTGGGAGGGGCTGGAACAGTGTTGAGTGGGGTGATGAGCTGGAGCCACTGGGGGAGTCCCAGGTTCACCCACTAGTGACCAACACAGAAGAAAGGGGATGAAGAATACAGACCAGGCCGTGTGAGGGGCTGGCCAGGACTCGAAGCCTGGTCACCCTTATTGACCAGCTAAGTAAGGGAGCTGTGCAAAGATGCGCTGTGAACAGGGCATCAGTCCCTCTTGTGGGGTCTTTAAGGAGAAACCCAACACGGCCACAGGGACGACATGCAGAGAAGCACGTGAAATTGAGGGATTCATTATTCTCGAGGCCCTGGAGGGCGGAGGCCAGGGCCACAACGAAAAGCATCTGCAGAGTGGGCACCGCCAGGAAGGAGGGGATCTGGGGGAGGGAGCCCTGGGTCTTCACAGGGCTGCAGTGCCGAGCTCAGCAAGACGGCAGGGGTTTTCATGGGTGCGGCTGTATGTCAGTGAGTTACCTGGGGGCGTGAGAAGGCGAGCTCGCACCAGGGTGGCCTGGCAACCCTCCTGCGCCTGGTCCCCAGGGCGGGGAGCTCGTGCCGGGGCGGCCTGGCCACCCTCCTGCGCCTGGTCCCCGGGGCGGGGAGCTTGCGCCGGGGCGGCCTGGCCACCCTTCTGCACCTGGTTCCCCGGGGCGGGGAGCTCACAGGCTGTTTGTGGGATGTTGAGGCAGCAGGAAAATATGAAGCTCTAAAAACAAGCAAAAGGAAAATCAAATAAGTGCTGCACGAAAATAGTGTAACATCTGCCCAACCGAGTTGTCGGAGTTCTCGTTTGGTCGTGGAAACTTCTCTCTCCAAGTCCTAACTGCCAGCATCACTGGTAATCGGCCTAGCAAGGTCGGAGCATCTCGGATCCGCAGGATCCAGCCTCCCCTGGGCTCCGGGCGCCTGTCTCTACCAGCCTTTCTGAAGTACCTGCTTCCTGCCTAGCCCCAGGGCGAAGCTGTCTTGCTTCCTCTACGCACTCTAGGCTGGTGGCAGATGACTTCACCTCTCAGCTGTTTTACATTAACCTTCGCCTCGGGCTGTACCAGGGAAAAGATGAGGCATGATTCAGGGTGAAAACACTCTCTGTGAAGCTGGCTTTTTAAGATCAGTCTGTTATTTTCTTTTAGTGCTCAGATGGTCATGAGAGACAAAGGGTAAAGTCCTTTTATGAAGCCAGGTTTGAGTAAAAAGTCAGAGGAGTCGCAGAGGCGTGGTAATGAATAGCCATCAGTATGGCCCATGAAAGAGAGTTCAGGGGAAGGGGAAGCTGAGCTGGTGCCGCCCCAGAAGCTGGAGGAGACTCGTGTGCTGGAAAAGAGAAGCAGAAGAAGTTTTCTCCTACATCTCTGTTTGGACATGTGAATAGAAACTACTGCTGATGAAGCTTAGCCAGAAGGAGGGCTGAATCCTGCTGAGTTACCACGCTGTGAGGGACCAACCCACGTTGCCATGGCACCAAACTGGCATCTCCAAGGAATTCACACACTCTGTAAGACTCCTGACGTTTCAAACTGAACATTCTGGTGAGGAAAAGACTGTTTCCTCTCAACCTGGGAGGTAAATTCAGAAGTAAATTAAGAGGAATAATTTGGTAATTGTACAACTCAGCTTCTCGATGCTAAGTGGTGTGCACGGCTTTTACGTATGTTACCTCTTAATCCTCTTTATGACCAACTTAGATAGCATATTGAAAAGCAGAGGAATTACTTTGCCAACAAAGGTCCGTCTAGTCAAGGCTATGGTTTTTCCAGTGATCATGTATGGATGTGAGAGTTGGACTGTGAAGAAAGCTGAGCGTCGAAGAATTGATGCTTTTGAGCTGTGGTGTTGGAGAAGACTCTTGAGAGTCCCTTGGACTGCAAGGAGATCCAAGCAGTCCATCCTAAAGGAGATCAGTCCTGGGTGTTCATTGGAAGGACTGATGTTGAAGCTGAAACTCCAATACTTTGGCCATCTCATGTGAAGAGTTGACTCATTGGAAAAGACCCTGATGCTGGGAGGGACTGGGGGCAGGAGGAGAAGGGGACGACAGAGGATGAGATGGCTGGATGACATCACCGACTCGATGAACATGAGTTTGAGTGAACTCTGGGAGTTTGTGATGGACAGGGAGGCCTGGCATGCTGGGATTCATGGGGTCCGAAGGAGTCTGACATGACTGAGCAACTGAACTGAACTGAACTGAGCTGAATCCTCAAAATGGTGCTGTGAGGCACAGACATGTACCCATTTTGCAGATGAGAAAGTGGAACTCAGCTAACTGGCCAGAGCCCCACAGCCAGCACATGGTAGCACCAGGCCAGAGTCCTGGGCCCCTGCAAAGGCTTGGACAGAAAAGAAAGACTTGATTCACACCATGGCGTCATTTTCTTTAAATCTTGCTTCAAGTCATTTTTTCTTAATATTAATGTATGAATAGGTTACTTTGACTACTCTTTATTTAATTAAAAAGCAGCTATTAAACTTCAAGTTCATATTAAATCCCTGTGGTTTGTCCAGTGCACTCCTACACCTATCATATGTCTTGGACACAGTAACTCGCTAAAGATCGGGTGAGTTAACGGATTACTTGGCTAATCCATCAACCAATCGAGAGTGCAGCTGGGCTGCAGGTTGTGGGCGTGAGAACTGTGCTCCGGTCTCATCTACAGAGTGACTGGTAAACAGCTGACCCATCCCCACCGCAGGACACTCAGTGGTGACCCGCAGAGGTGCCCGTGTGGGTCACTGGCTTCTGCATGTAAAGATGCTCTTCTCCCCTCTTCACTGCCCCCCACCCGCAAACACTGGTCAGCACATCCCTCAAAGAGGAAACAGTCACCTCCCGTCCATGAAGACAGGCCCCACCTCAGTGACCACAGGGGCCACCACTGTCCTTTAAACTCCAGAAGTAGCAGCACCTTCATCAGACCTTTGCAGCTAAGAACCAAGCTACATGCAGCCGCAGGAGGCAGGGGCCAGTACCTCACCTAAAGCCCCAACTCTGAGCAGGCGTAAGAGTTGGCACCAGCCATCCACTGATCTGCCCACAAAACGTGCATCGGGTGCCCATGGCGTTCCCAGAGCGACTGCAGACACTGGGGACTCGGTGTGACTAAAATGAGTAAGATCCTTTATTTTTGGAACTCAACATAAATTAGGTGATGCGGGGAGAAGACAGACAGAAGACAGATACTAGATTAAGATGGAGAAAGAGACGATAGACTGATAGATAGTAGAGAGATAACAGATTGACAGATGAAAGGTGGACGGATAGATATTCCATAGGTAGATAATAGATTTGATAGATGGCAGATGGATTGAAGCACCGAAGAATTGATGCTTTTGAACTGTGGTGTTGGAGAAGACCCTTCAGAGTCCCTTGGACTGCAAGGAGATCCAACCAGTCTATCCTGAAGGGGATCAGTCGTGAATATTCACTGGAAACACAGATGCTAAAGCTGAAACTCCAGTACTTTTGCCCCCTGACACAAAGAACTGACTCGTTGGAAAAGACTCTGATGCTAAGATTGAAGGCAGGAGGAGAAGGGGACAACAGAGGATGAGATGGTTGGATGGCATCACCGACTCAATGGACATGAGTCTGAGCAGTCTCTGGGTGTTGGTGATGGACAGGGAAGCCTGGCGTGCTGCAGCCCATGGGGTCACAAAGAGTCGGACACAACTGAGCAACTGAACTGAGATGGATAGCTAGATAGATTAAATAGGTAGGTGAAGAGATGGAGATCAGTAGGAGAGAAAGAATCAGAAGGGGGAAGAGAGAGAAAGGAGGAGGGGGTGACCCTAGAAGAGCCTCCCAGATGGAGGGATGGCCGGATGAGTGCGTGCAGAGCTCAGGTGGGGGCACTGTGAAGGGACGGTGCGGGGGAGCTGGGCAGGGAGGCCATGCTGAGGCCCTGGGACTTTTTTCCAGGAAACAGGAAGCCGTTGAGAGACTTTAAATAGGACGGCACTGACACAACCCACCTCTGTGCTTTGTGAGCCGTCAGTTGGAGAAGCAGCACTTTTGCACAAGCCAGTTCTGCTGGAGAGAATCTTATTCATAAATCAGGCAGACGACTTACTGCTTACCTGGCAGATGAGCCTCCTTCCTACGGTCGGATGCTGTTGGACAGTCTCTGGGAGGATAAACCCTCCTTAGGTGTACGCAAGAGAAGTGCAGACAAACACTTTGGTTTAGTGAACATGAAATTGTAATCACACTGGCAATTCTGGTCAATGTGGATGCCAAACCACGGAGCCCACACGCTCCGGCTGTCAGCCAAGAACGGGGAGGCTCGAGAGGTCAGCCCTGTGTGCCCAAGGCCAGCCTCACCATGAGCCACGGCGCTGCCCTCACACAGGCCATCAGCCCCGGTGACCACAGGGCATCTAGAGCCCCTGCACCTTGCTCTGTGCCAGGGACAACCCAGGGCCCATGCACCACCTCCGTGCTGCAGGGTGATAGGTGAGCTGTCCCCAACCTCCGCCTCACCTCCTGCTTTCTGGGGACCACTTGTGTGAGTGCCTGTCCTCAGAGGGAGAACGGGGTGGGCGCCTGGGGAGGCTGGAGGCCGTCAGGCTGGGAATCGGGGCTGATCCTGGGAAAAGCAGAGAGGGAGCTGGGAAAAGGATCTCAAGAAATCAGCAATCCAGTGGGAAGTCGTCAAGCCCAGGTGATGGGAGGGCCCCACACCCCTCGGGAACCAGCCTGACTAACCAGCCACGTCTGCTCATCAGCAGGAAGCAGCCTGTGGATAGAGGCGTGGCCGTGTGAAAACCGTGGTGGGCGTGGAGCCCAGGGGTGGCGGCTGTGAAGGTAGGAAGCACGCACCCTGGCCTCCCCTGGGAGAGACGCCCGCTTCCCACTGGCAGGGGGATATGAGCTGAACACCAGGGAACTGGCCATCCCTCTTAGAACCAGGGTCTCATCCGCTCCAAGACTGAAGCTGACTCTGGAAGGAATTGGCCTCCTGGCATGTCACCGAGACTCTGTCCCGTACCTGCTGAGGTCACCCATCCAGACCTCGATCCCCCCGAGAGGCTGTCCTTGTCTCCCTGCATCCAAGCCTGTTGAGTGGCCTCCATGTCCGCCCATGACCTTCACACCTGGGTACCGCCCCTCTCAGAGCTGTGTTGATCAGAGCAGGGGCTTCAGGGCCCACTGGCTCCTGTCCACAGCCTGGTCTTCGGACCTTGACAGAGTCATCCGACATCCTCAGCCTCGTATTGCTCCCGCCTTGCTAGAGTTCCAGGGGGGCCTAATGAAATAGATGGGCGTGGAGGGAGGGAAGGGCAGTCTACCCACGTCCTCCCTGCTGGCCCTTCTCACTCCTTCCAGGGCTCCTGGGACATGGCCTTGCCCCCTCTGCCATGTAGCAACCTGTTCTGAGCCCCCTCTGTCTCCATCTCTCTGTCTTGGGCCAGCACATCATCTCTCGTGTTTGGGGCCCTAATCCTCACCCCCAGCTTGGAAGTCTTGGCTCAGCCAGGACCTCTGCCTCTTCCTGGGCTCACCGCAGCACTGAGTATCTTGGGTTTGGGATGTCCTCTCATAGACAGTGCTTCTAAATGAGAATCAGTCAGTCCCACTGGAATCCTAGTTCACATCTTAAAATTTATGAGACATTTACATTATTCATTAGAAAGCTCAGTCCAGGTCCCATTGATTCACATGGTGTCTAGGGACCAGGCGGGCTATGATTACAATGAACGTAATTGATGCCAACACTCTTCTCTGAGGGCTTCCTGGCCACATCCACTGTTTCCTGGGTTTAGATGTGAATGAGGTGAGAAGAGACCATATGTACAGGAGACACCAAACTGAGCTACACTGATGCCGAGCAAAGAGGCCGCGCTGCTGTGCGGACCAGCAGACGGGCTGTCCCTGGACTAAAGAAATCGGAGCCTCTGGTCAGGGAACTCGAGCTCCTGCCTGTCCCTGCACCTCGCGGCCACAACACGCAGTCGCCGTGGTCCATCATCCAGGTTTAGGTCCAAGTGAAAGTGGGGAGCTTTTGTCTGAGTTGAGGGCCCAGGCAGATGGTTCGTATTCCAGAGGCCATCACTCTCAATGAGATCAGTGGTAGTATGCACGCAGGAAGCCCCGGCAGGGAGTGGGGTGCCAAGCTCAGCTCCACCACCTCCCCGCCTTTCTCCCTCTGAGTTCTTTCCCCCACTGATTCACTGATTCCAGTCCTCTCCCTTCTGATCTTCTCCTTCCCTCCTTCCTTCCCCTCCCCCTCCCTCCTCCCCCTCCCTCCCTCCTCCTCCCCCCTCCCCTCCCTCACCAGGTTTCTGGCCAGCCTCCTACCACGTGCCAGCTCAGCGCTGGACCTGGGGGACGCGGGACAGCACGGGTGGCTGGCCCTCAGGAACCACGTCTTCTCCAAAGATCAGTCTCTCGTTCCTTTCTCGCGTGTCCCCTGTGGCTCATTGTCAGCCATCACCCCTGGACAGCAGCATCGATTGCTGATAACCAGCTCAGCATTTCGAGCCTCAGCAAAGTCCCAAACGTTATTAATAATCGAGCACCAGGTTGATTTATATGGCCGCTTGCGAGAAGGCCGGGCAGACGGTCCCTGACAGTGCTGAAGTGGCGCCCACGTGCAGGACGGCGGCTTCCTCGTCCACCTTCTCAGCCTGGCTCTGTGCGGACTCCTGGTCCCGAGAGAACCACAGACAGAGGCCAGGTCCTGTATGTGCCGGGATGCAGGGCTGGGTGGGGGTGCTCACGAGGTAGCCCGACCCCGCCCTCCTTTCCCCCCTTGAAGCTGCATGCAACCCCAGTCTCTGGTTGTCTGGTCATGAGGACATCCAGTTTCCTTCTCGCCAGTGTCGTCTTCAGGTGGCAGAGCTCCGTCTCAGTTTCATGGCCGAGGTGTCATCTCCCCTCATGCATAATTAACACTTCTCCATGGCTTCTCAGGGCTTCCAATCGCAGGCCAGCCATCGTTATACTTCTTTTTCTTTTTTTTTTTTAAACTTTACATAATTGTATTAGTTTTGCCAAATATCAAAATGAATCCGCCACAGGTAAACATGTGTTCCCCATCCTGAACCCTCCTCCCTCCTCCCTCTCCATACCATCCCTCTGGGTCGTCCCAGTGCACTAGCCCCAAGCATCCAGTATGGTGCATCGAACCTGGACTGGCATCTCGTTTCATACATGATATTTTACATGTTTCAATGCCATTCTCCCAAATCTTCCCACCCTCTCCCTGTCCCATAGAGTCCATGAGACTGTTCTATACATCAGCGTCTCTTTTGCTGTCTTGTACACAGGGTTATTGTTACCATCTTTCTAAATTCCATATATATGTGTTATTATACTGTATTGGTGTTTTTCCTTCTGGCTTACTTCACTCTGTATAATACACTCCAGTTTCATCCACCTCATTAGAACTGATTCAAATGTTTTCTTTTTAATGGCTGAGTAATACTCCATTGTGTATATGTACCACTGCTTTCTTATCCATTCATCTGCTGATAGGCATCTAGGTTGCTTCCATGTCCTAGCTATTATAAACAGTTATATTTCTTAACACTTTAAAATAGTTGCTTAAATATAAATAAGGAAATAAAGACTCAAATATATGGTGGTTTATGCTGAACTTATTTTATTATATGCCAAATAACTGCTGCTGCTGATGCTGCTAAGTCGCTTTAGTCGTATCCAACTCTGTGCGACCCCATAGACGGCAGCCCACCAGGCTCTCCCTTCCCTGGGATTCTCCAGGCAAGAACACCGGAGTGGGTTGCCATTTCCTTCTACAATGCATGAAAGTGAAAAGTGAAAGTGAAGTCACTCAGTCGTGTCCGACCCTCAGCAACCCCATGGGCTGCAGCCTTCCAGGCTCTTCCATCCACGGGATTTTCCAGGCAAGAGTACTGGTGTGGGGTGCCATCGCCTTCTCCATGCCAAATAAATGACAGGTGTACATCTTATGTGGCAGAACTTAAGGTCAATTTCAAAGAGATTAGGTAGTTATGAGTAATCTTCTCTCCCTCACCCTCCACGGTTCACATTTACAAGTTCCCCATCCTCAGAAGGCAAGTCTAAGCTGGTGGTGCCTCCTGGACACACAGCATCCCTCAGTCTCTCCCCTCCCCGGCCTCCTCTCCCCTCCCCCAGCCCTGCTTCCAGGGACCCACTCCCCACAATTTCACAGCCTGCCCTGGAGCACACCTCACACGTGTGCAAAGCTTCTTGACCTGCAGGAGCAGGGATGGATCTGGGCCCCAGTCTCTCTGTTTGCTAAGCTGGTAGGGCCAACAGTAAGGACTTCTCCAAGAAGCATTCACTCTGGGGTTCTGCCACCAACCCCTTCACCGCACCTTCCTGCATGAACCAACCACTCTCAGCTTCAGGACCATGAGGCCAGGGAGCCTGAGCTGGGATGCCAGCACACCCCATCCCTTCCCCATTGACCCCCACTCAGCAGCCTCTCGAGAGATGTCCCCCAGCCTGTGTGCCAAGGGCCATGAACACTCCGTGCCTTGCCGCTCAGCAGGGCTTCTACACATTCACCGGCAGTGGCTGCGGGTGGCTTCAAGTGAAGCAGCAACAGAAGCCGCAGGGAGGACGCGTGAGCTTCCTGGGAGCTTTTGTCTAGTCGTTTCCAGCCATAGGAAGCGTCGTGTGGCTGCGTGCAGAGCGTCTGCACCAGGCTGTACCCCCCGAGGAACTACCCCACTCCACACAAGCGTGTGTCCTGGACAGGCGTATGTGCTTATTGACAGTCACCCTTTCCCTCCCCAAGTTGCAGGGGTAGCTGGGCAGGCGTGGCCGCGGTGTCCTGCTGCCTCTGCACCGAGGGTGGGTTTGCTGGACTCAAGGAGGAGCTCGCCCTGAGGTCTGAAGCCCCCCACACCTGGCCCGGGGTCAGGAGCTGCCAGCTCTCCTCTGCTGCTGCTACTGCTGCTAAGTCACTTCAGTCGTGTCCGACTCCGTGCAATCCCATAGACGGCAGCCCACCAGGCTCCCCCGTCCCTGGGATTCTCCAGGCAAGAACACTGGAGTGGGTTGCCATTTCCTTCTCCAATGCAGGAAAGTGAAAAGTGAAAGTGAAGTCGCTCAGTCGTGTCCAACTCTTCGCGACCCCATGGACTGCAGTCTTCCAGGCTCCTCCATCCATGGGATTTTCCAGGCAAGAGTACTGGAGTGGGGTGCCATCGCCTTCTCCGAGCTCTCCTCTGACAGCCCCCCAATCCATCCACTGCCCCCACCATGGCCCTAGCAGGTCCCTGTCTATCTAGGGCTTCTGCAGGAACCCCCTGACTCACCTCCCATGCCCCTCCTCTCCCTCCTGCTGGGCGTCCAGGGAGACCACTGATGGCCACGAAGCCCTGCAGCCTGCCCACTGCCCAGAGAACCAGCCCACTCCTCCCGGGTCGCTCTGGAGTCACCAGGGCTGGGCGCCCGCTCTCTCCACAAAGTGCCTTTAGCACCACACAGCCCTGCCCTGAGCACCCCTCCCCATTGGGTCAGGGGGCCTCACACACACGCTGCCCCCTCAGCTCAGTCTCAGGCCACCCTTCAGAGCGGCTTCTGTGGCCGACCCCCCACCCCCGCCACCACTGCCTGGATCCAGGCTGAGCTCTCAGAACCTCCATCCGCACACACACCTGCCCTCCTTGCTTGCGCTCACCCGGGGCTGGGGGTGGCTGTGTGCCGACGGGTGCTGGCCATCCTCCATCTGCTCTGTGGTCCTCAGAGATGCAGAGGCCACGCCAGGAGGGGCATGACGCGGGGCTCCTCCAAGATCCTCCTCCAAGGCCTGACCGCTCAGCCAGCTCCTGGGCAGGGCGGTGGGACCACACGTCCACCAAGCCCTGGCCCTGATCTAGTCTGGGAGCCTCTTCCCAACCAGCTCCAAGGGCTGTGTCTCTCTGGCAAGTTGCCATTCCTCCAGTGATCTGCAAATGCTTGTGTCTGTCTGAGCTAACACTCCCAAGTGCACCTGCGTGTCAGGCACCCCTGGATTGGCCCGTCTGATTCCATGACAACCTGAGGACCGGGAGTTATGATCCATCCCGGGGTGAGCTCACCATCGCCGTGACTACAACACCATCCTCGACAGCTCCTCGCCCCTCTCTCCCACGCCCCTCCTCCAGGCCAGCCCTCCAGATGCCCCGGCCGACCCCATGCCCCAACGTGGCCCCCAAGCTGGCCATCATTGCACACCGTGTGCTCCACACCCACCTGGACTCACACATGCCCAGCCTCTGCTCCCACCCAAATCCTCATCTCAGTAAACAGCACTGAGCTCTTCCGGCCAAGAACGTGGGAGTGTCCACGATCCCCTGTCAGCTGACACGCCTGTGTCCTGCCTCCAGTAGAAGCCGCCCCTGAAAGGCAGCCCCATCAGCCAATCCGTCGGCAGTCCTGACAAGTCTCCTGCCAGTACATCAAGCTCTGATGCCCTCATGGTCACCTCCACAGGGGATCCCACCCTCCCGCTCTCCCCCGTCACCTGTGCCTCTATGTCCAGCCTCCGTTTAGCCAGAGGGATCCTTTTCAACCATCACACAGGTCATGTGACCCTCCTCCACTTAAGACTGTCTCACTTCCCACCTCACTCAGAGCAAAGTGAAAAATCCATACCACATCCCAGAGCATCATGGGTGACCTGCAACCTGTGACCTCCAGCCACTTACACTGCCCCCAGCTGTAGCAGAGCTCCTGCCACAGGGCCTTCGCACTTTCTGCTCTCCACCTGGTACGCATTTCACGCAACTAACTGAGGCTGGTCCCTTCATTCCCTCAGACCCTGGAGGATCTGCTCAGCGAGGTCACCCTCGATGGCTGTCTGCACCCCTGCCCTGGTGGTCTTGCTGAGCTCTTGTCCAGGGAGCGAGGGTCCTGGTACATCTGTCTCCTGCCTCCGCAGAAGCAGCCTGTGAAAACCGGTCTCAAGTGGCTCCGAGCTGCATCCCATGCTCGTGGCAGAGTAGAGGCACCATAGATAGTTGTTGAACAAATAAGTGAGTTTCAGTTTTTCAGATGAAGAGAGAGAGGCAAGAAAAAGGGTGGGGTGATCGTCCAAGGTCACACGCTGAGTGCCTAAGTCCCTTCAGGCCACTGCAACGAAGTACCCCAGACCGCAGGCCTGAAATGATGTTTATTTCTGGAAGTCCAGGGTCAAGGGGTCAGTGGATTGGTTACCTGGTGTGGGCTGCCATCCCTTCCCTGTGTCCTAACAGGTGGGGAGCCAAGAGCTCTCTGTGGGGTCTCTCATGGGGCCCCAGGCTCTTCTCCTGACACCACCGCACTGCGGCTAGGATTACAACATGTGACTCTGGGGGCGCGTTCAGCCCACGGCCGTGAGCGGTGGAGATACCAAAAGTCCAGCTGCAGGGCTCAGTCTAACGGAACCGCTACCTGGCCCTCAGCGTCATCCCTGTGGCTGATGGCACCTCCTGGGTCTCTGTGTGCATCCTGCCTTTGGGTGGCCCGAGGCAGGACTAAACAAATAGATCCATCAATAATCAGATAATCACTCTCTGACAAGCACTATAAATAAAGCACGCAGAAGTAACCAAACCAGGGAGGCCTCCCTGGCTGTCCAGGTGTCTGAGGACGGGGAAGTCAGGGCTCTGAGCAGAACGAACCAACTGCTCATCCAGAGGTGGGGCCAGAAGGAGCTTTGCTCTCATGAGGCTTGCAGAGGCAGGGACGTGTGTTTGTGCACGCACGTATGTGAAAACATACGTGTTTATGCATGTGTGTGCATGTGTGTGTTTGAATGCATGCACGTATGTTTGTGTGCATGTGCCTATGTGCCTGTGTGTTCATGTATGTACATGTGTGCATATGTGTATGTGCAGATATATACACATGTATTTGTGTGTATCATGTGTATACATGTGCGTGCATACATATGTGTGTGCATGTATTTGTGTGGGCCATGTATGTACACGTGGCTGCATACATGTTTGCGTGTGTGCATGCATTTGTGCATGCCGTGTGTGCATGTGCATGCATACATATGCATGTGTATGTGTGCGAATGTGAGCATTGTGCATCTGCAGCGTGTGCACTGGAGCTGAGGAGGTCTTGGAGCACTTGGAAGGACAGAGTCAGACCCACAGACCCGAACCCGACTCTCCTGCTCAGGGCAGCCTTGGGCCAGGGGCTTCCCTCCTCTGAGTCACAGTTTCCTTCTTTGCCAAAAACGCAATGATCCTTTGGCCCCGCGGCCATGCGGCCACTTGTGGGACACGTGAGACAACACACAGGCACACAGTCAATGTCCGCCCTGTCCCCCACCCACCCTCATTCCTGCTAATGGACCCCAGTTCTGTCCTGTCAGCAGAGTGACCGCCAGATGCTCACTTCCCAGCCATCCCCCGCCCCCCAAGCTGGGACGGCAGCCTGGCAAAGCTTTGGCCAATGTGATGGACGTGGTAGACTGGCCAGCTTTCGCCTTCCTCACGTGGGGTGCATCCTGCTGACACCGCCCTTCCCACCTCCTCCCTTCTGCTGTGAGACACTGAGCCTCACTGGCCGTGCCCCTCAGGCTTGGTGGGGAAAGGCAGCCCCACCCCCATCGCCTCGGACGCGAGGTCTCTGTATCTTGCAGCCAAGTGCACACCAGCTGGCTCCAGGCTGACGAAGCAGGCTTCCCGTAGGCCCTCTGTGAGCTGCACTTCCCCAGGGGCTTCCCGGGGCCAAGTCCTGGCCCAGGCCTATGAGCGGTCAGGCCCCGGGTTCCAGGATGTCCCTGGTGGCAGGACATGGAACACACAGTCATTTGTCACTGTTGAGGTGGGTTTTGATGATTTAAGTCATGTCCAGCTATTTAAGACCCCATGGACTGTAGCCAACCAGGCTCCTCTGTCCATGGGATTCTCCAGGCAAGAATACTGGAGTGAGTTGCCATTTCCTTCTCCGACCCAGTGATCAGACCCACATCTCCCACATTGGTAGGGGAGGTTACTCATCACTGAGCCACCAGGGAAGCCCAGGTTCTGATGACAGGGGTGCCCAGTGGCCAGGGGGTGGTCGGATGCTGCAGAATGGGGAGCAGGGCTGGGGTGTGTGCCAGCCCCGGACCCTCTGACATGGCCCTCTGTGCACCAAGCTGGGCCGAGTGTGGTCGCAGCCATGTTAACCTGGAGACAGGGGTGTCTCCAGCTGGCTCTTCCCAGTGTGGGCAGGGAAACAGACAGGTCAGACCCCCAGGATGGCGGGGGTCCCACTTCTATGCCCAACGTGCTCCCCGTGGAAGGGCATAGAAACCCTGCAACATGGGGAAAGAAAGAGAAACGACCCTCCTCCTGAGCTTCCCAGCATCCTGCCTGGAGCGGGAACCCTCCGTCAGCTCTTGTCCTGCCCCCTGGCCAAGACCTGAGCCTGAGAACAGCCCTGGGGGCTGCAGGCTGGGGCGGGGCCCCCGCAAGCTGGGCTGGGACGTGCCTTCACAGCACAGGCCAAGGGGAAAGGCCGCAGGGGGCCCTGCCCCCGCCCCGACTCTCACTCGGGGTGGGCGCTCTGTCTTCCCAAGGATTCACGGTCACATTTTCCCAGGAAATTCTGTAAGGGGCTTGGGAACGTGGGGTTATTTCTTTTCTGAAACTGCCCAGAGACCTAATTATAGGACACAGAGCAGCTGGGCTCAGTTCCCTTAGATGTTATGAAAGAGCTAAATGAATGTCAGATTTCTTCTTATAAAAAGAAACAGAAAACTTTACCAGAAAGCAGTGGGTGGGTCAAAAGGAAAAAAAAAAAAAAGCAGAGGAAATGAAGCAAAGGTGAAGTCAGGGGCGTTGGGCAAATGGCCTGCCAGAGAAAAATCCAGAAAAGGAAGCCGGCAGGGGAGAGAGGAACTCACCCTTATATGGTCGTGGGGTCAGCAGGGAGCCAGATTCTATAATGTCACCCCATGTCCTGAGTCCCGAGGTCTCGGGTCCATGTGCTTCTGGTCCCTGGCTCATTCCATGGTTCCCTGACCAGGAGACCCCTGGGGCAGAAGACCCTCTGGCTTGTTCCTCCACCCCCATCCAACTGACCTTTCTAGATCTTTCTTTACTGGCTTCTTCTCCTTGCTGGACTATAAATCTGCTATGACCAGAGATCCCATCTTTACATTCTCCTCCTCACCCCGCCTGGAGTTTAAACAGTATCACCTCCTATGATCCAGAAAGTGGTACCACCACCAGCTTCTCCCCTGAGCTCTAGACCCATGTATCAATCACCAGGATGGATGTCCAGGGGCCTGACTTGAGCCAACCCTTCCCTCCAGTGTGTGGACGTGGAGACACTGGTTTCCAGGGCAACCATGTTAAGGAGTTTGGGTATCCTTCCACTGAACCATCAGATGGTCTACTGGACCCCCAGCTCACTCCTCCATCACACAGCCTCCATCTCCTTTAAAGTCCCCTCTGCACCCACCACCTTGGTGAGGGTGCCGCCATCCCCCAACCCCCAGTCCTGACGCCGGGCCTCTCTCTCCTGGTCTGTCCCACGTCCTGCTGCTCATTCACTCTGAACTTGCGTCTAAGCTGGGCTCCCACAGAAGAAAAGGCAGATGGGAGTCCTGCCCCAGCTGACAGCCCGGGACCCTCTCCCACAGCTCTCTGTACCTCTCCCCTCATCTCCGCACCCACTGCCCCAAGCTGGAGGCCCCGCACTCTCTCGTCTCTCGCTGAGCTGTCACCCAAGCACAGGCCCAGCGTCTCCCGGGCAGTGCTATTTCCCCAGGATATCCAGGCCTGCCTGAGGGCAGACATGAGTCCTCAGAGCCGGGCCCTGGGGGGCAGAGATGGGAGAACTGGCAGGTATGGGGCCCACAGAGGTGTGGCGATCCCACGGATGTCCATGAAGTACTTGGTGGAGCCATGGGCCAGCGAGACGGCAGGACTCACGCGGCAGCAAAGAAAGTCATGACAGGACATTAGTTGCCACTTGGCCGGGTCAGACCATCGACTCAAATCACTCAGAAGGATGTCTGGGGCCTGACTTGTGCTGACCCTTCCCTCCAACATGCATACATGGAGCCTCTGGTTGCCAAGGCAATTGTACCTGCATGTCCTTCTGTTGTACCAGTGCCCTGGATGCTCCCAGGGCCCATGAGAGGACACGACTGCCTCCTGAGGGCATTGCTCAGCCCCGGGGGGCTGCGTCAGAAGCGGGTATGGTCAGGAAGGAGGCCAAACCCACCGACTCAGCTTCCTGCTGCAAGCACTCCTGAGGGCAGGCCCATCGGGCACCCTTGACATTTAGAGGGACTGCACCACCCCAGAGAAATTGCATTTTGATCTTCGTGAGATATAAGATTGTTCCTTAACTCTTCAATTTGCAATAACTCAGAAAATCTTCCTTGTCAGGTTTCTGTACGTATTCTATTGGGTGTTTGACGTTCTTAGAGAGAAAGGGAAATTATTTAGCTTGTGCATGCATGTTAAGTCGCTTCAGTTGTGTCTGATTCTGTGCGATCCCACGGGCTGTAGCCCACCAGGCTCGTCTGTCCATGGGATTCTCCAGGCAAGAATACTGGAGTGGGTGGCCACGACCTCCTCCAGGTTATTTAGCTTAGAATTGCAGTTTTAGTTATACGGGGAATTTAACTAAGTCTGTAAGTAAAACTAAGGATGTGATTTAATTTAAATTAATAACAATACTTAACTTCTTAAGCACAATTGCATTTAATGTAACATTTACTAGATTTCTAAGAAGAATAATGTGATTTTGGAAAGAGATTTCTAAGTATGTAGCTTCAAGGATTCAGAGTTGGACCAATTGTGAAAAGACTCTTCTCTGGAGCCTGGAGCATCCTGCTGGGACCACAGCGTGGGCACCGTGGGCACAGCAGGACAACCCCACCCTGGTCACTGAGAGGTCATCCCCTCTTATGCCCACAGTGAGGCCCGTCACCCTGGCTCTTCAGGCAAAGCTGAATGGGTCTTCCCGTGTCCACGTGAGGGCCACCACTTGGGGACAGGCCCTTCCCCTGGACGGGTCACGCTTGGCGTGTGCGGCATTGTCATCATTGAGACAACCTGCCTCCAGGGATGGGAGAGGCTGGATCCAAAAGGGACCTTCGAGGAGCCGGACACCCCTGCCCTCAGCCACGGGACCCTAGACGAGGAGCAAGCCTTTCCAGTCTCCCCAGCTCCAGAAGGATCTCCCGGCCGCACAGGGATGCCAGGGGTCATTGTGGACGCTGGCTGGCGCTTTCCGGGCGGGATGCGGAGCAGTGTCCTGGGGGTCGGTAAAGACATGTTCTCACTGTTTCCTTCTGACCTGGTGATGGAATCGCAGGTTGGGTTCCCTGGTCCTCAGCAAAGAGTGAGCAAGGCTGAGCCAGGAAACATATCCCAGACCCCGAGCAGGACAAGCGGGATCCCAGGACCCTCTGCAGCAGGGTTACATGGACCTCGATCTAGTCCTTCCGGAGGACGGAGAGCACCCTCTGTCCCCCGCAGCTGGGGGAGCTCTGTCCAGTAATGAGGTGCGGACCACCCATGGAAAGCTCCAGAAGTCAGGGGGCTGTGGAGGAGGCCCTGGAGGGAGCTTTGCTTCACATCCCAGACCACCTGGACCCCAGACTCAGAGCTGGACTGTTTCTCCCAGCTCCGGTCCTGGAGCGGGGACATGGGGAAGCGGGCTGGTGAGTGGCCAACGTTCTGTGAGTGAGGCCCCCCACTGGCCAGCACCCTCTCAGGGTCTGTGCTGACCGCAGCACGCCCCTCAGGCCAGGTCACACCCAATGACACCAGTGATGTGCCCACACTGCCAGCCGACCACGTGGCCCCTTGGGGACCTCAGCTTACCCTCACACACCTGGGCATCGCCAGCCTATGTCATCCAGTCCGTCCCCTGCCTGCTTCCCTCTGGGCACTTGCTGTCAGCCCTGGACCCCATTCAGCAGGGCCCGTCCTTCCTGGACCCTTCTCTCCCAACATGGTCACCTCCCTGAAGGGCAGACTTCATCCTCAGTGACAGCCACAGAGCCCCCCCGAGCCTGCAGGTAGAAGGGCGCCCCTGCCCAACGTGAGCATCGGGGCTCCAGGAAGAGACCAGGGGTCGGGAGGAGCCAGGAACAGACGCCGGAGCTTCCTGGGTGTCTGGGCTCCTCATGTGGGCTTGATCAAGACCACCCAGAGGAGGCCCGCATCAGCAGGCTCTCTGGGGTCCTGGGACACTACACCTGGGGATTCCAGGGCCCCCCCACCCCCCAGCACCACTGTCAGCTGGGCAGGCCCAGCCCCCTCACTGCACAACACTCACTTTGCACTGATTATGTGTCTTCACGGAAAGACCCCCTTTCTCACCACCCTTCATGCATATGTGTTCAGCCGCTCCGTAGTGTCTGCGACCTCATGGACCAGAGCCCTGCAGGCTCCTCTGTCCATGGGATTTCCCAGGCAAGAATACTGGAGTGGGTAGCCATTCCCTTCTCCAGGAGATCGTCCCAGCCCAGGGATCAAATTGGATGTTTGATGCATTGGTAGATGGATTCTTTACCACTGCGCCACCTGGGAAACCTACAAGACACAAAAAGACCAAGACCCCGACTCCCACTCAAAGAGCTGGGAGGAAAGCAAGGCACTGCGCGTGCCCCTGCACACACCACCACCACAGGCGTGGGCAGACCACCTAAGCCACCGCTCCAGACTGCCCCCTGCACCCACCCCCACCCTCACCCCATGCAGGAAATGAGCTCGCCCCACCTCGGAGGGTGACCCCGAGAGCCTGTTACCTGTTCTCACGCCTCCTGCTGCAGCAGGAGCCCCAGTAAAGCCTCGCCTGAATTTCTTGCCTGGCCTCTGATCAATTTCTATTGACTGGGGAAAGCCAAGCACCCTGGCCAGTGTCACCTCCAGCAGGGAGACCTAGATCTGACCCACACGTGGTTCCAACAAGCCTGCCTCAGAGTTGAAATTTAGTTTTTTCAGACACAGATCATAGCAGAGAAAGCCCTCTGCTGAAAAAACACCTCATTTTGGGTGCTAATCTTGGCCCATGTTTTATAGGAATGTTGCTTTCATGGTGTGTTCAGTCCATAAAAGTCCAGGACATACACACTTAACGATATGCATGCTTTACTGTATTAAATTAGTTTTCAATATAACATTAAAAAAAAAAAGACTGCATTTCAAGGCAATTTTCCCTAGAAAGGCTTCCTCCCAACTGCTTTTGAGTTATTCCACTCCTTCCTCGAGATTTCTGGCAGTTAAAGCCTCAGTCTCCATTTAAATCAGAAGCACAATATTTAAAGAATAATTTCCCTTTAAAATGATTTATAAATAATGGAGTGCTGGGCAACTATTACAGAGAAAATGATGTCTCTTTATGAACTGATATAAATAAGTCTTCAAAGTTAGGGTACAGAGTCAGGTATATAGGAAGGTACATTTGCATCATTAAAAACTGAAGAAATAATAGATTGTATGCACAGAGGTGCCCAGGACAACAGAGGAAGCTGAGAACCCTGGGTGACTGAGGAGGGCACTCCTCTGCGCAGGTGAGGACAGGGCTGAGGGAAAGCTGCTTCTTCTTCCATCTGTTAAAGCTGTTTCCTTTTATATCTTTTGAATTCTGTTCCAGGTGAATTGTTATGTGTTTAAAACCAATTTGAAGGACTACCCCACAGTCCAGTGCTTAGGACTTCAACTTCTAACGCAGGGAGTATGGGTTCAATCCCTGGTCAAGGAGATAATACCCCACATGCCTTGAGGCCAAATAATCCAAACGTAAAACAGAAGCAGTACTATGACAAATTCAGTAAAGACTTTAAAAGTGGTCGACATCAAAATAGCTTTTAAAAAATTAATTTGATTTTTAAAGGATAAGCCTTGTAAAATGAAGGTCATGTTTCTATCATCACCTATTGTCAGATATGCTTCATTTTTCCTGGGCTCTTCATACCTAAAACGAAGAATTCAGAATGACTCCCAGAAATTTCCTTTGTAATGTCAAATGGCAAACATCATAACCTTGAATCATCAGGGCTTGCTCTTCAACAGCTGAGAGAAAAAGGTATCATTGCTCCTGAATTAAAAATAAGCAGGAATGCACTTGCTCTAAGCACAATCTGATCAACATTCCCCAAATGACACACAATCAGAGCTTCTTTTTTTCCATTAAAAGAAGAGACATACTTAAGCTGTGAAAAAACAGTATGACAATTTCTTTAAAAAATAAACATAAAACTTCCATATGACCCACTTCTGGGTATACATCCAAACGAATTGAAACAGAGCTGCAATCAGATATTTGCACATCAGTGTTCAGAGTAGCGTTATTCACAGCTGAAATGTGGAAACAGCCAAATGTCCATTGACAGCTGTGTGGATAACAAGACCTGGTTCATCCATAAAGCAAAGATTATTCAGCCTTGAAAAGGAGGGAAACTCTGACATACGTTACAATTGGGATAGACCTCTTAGATATCATGCTAAGTGAATAGTTCAATTCAGTCGCTCAGTCACATCCAACTCTTTGCAACCCCATGGACCGCAGCACGCCAGGCCTCCCTGTCCATCACCAACTCTGGGAGTTTACCCAAATTCATGTCCATTGAGTCAGTGATGCCATCCAACCATCTCATCCTCTGTTGTCCCCTTCTCCTCCTGCCTTCAATCTTTCCCAGTATCAGGGTCTTTTCAAGTGAGTCAGCTCTTCACATCAGGTGGCCAGAGTACTGGAGTTTCAGCTTCAGCATCAGTCCTTCCAATGAACACCCAGGACTGATCTCCTTTAAGATGGACTAGATGGATCTCCTTGGAGTCCAAGGGACGCTCAGGAGTCTTCTCCAACACCAAAGTTCAAAAGCATCAATTCTTCAGCACTCAGCTTTCTTTACAGTCCAACTCTCACATCCATACATGACCACAGGAAAAACCATAGCCTCGACTAGATGGACCTTGTCGACACAGTAATGTCTCTGCTTTTTAATATGCTGTCTAGGCTGGGCATAACTTTCCTTTCAAGGAGTAAGCATCTTTTAATTTCATGGCTGCAGTCACCATCTGCAGTGATTTTGCAGCCCAAAAAAATAATGTCAACCACTGTTTCCCCATCTATTTGCCATGAAGTGATGGGACCAGATGCCATGATCTTAATTTTCTGAATGTTGAGCTTTAAGACAACTTTTTCACTCTCCTCTTTAACTTTCATCAAGAGGCTCTTTAGTTCTTCTTCACTTTCTGCCATAAGGGTGGTGTCATCTGCATGTCTGAGGTTACTGATATTTCTCCCGGCAATCTTGACTCCAGCTTGTACTCCATCCAGCCCAGCGTTTCTCATGATGTACTCTGCATACAAGTTAAATAAGCAGGGTGACAGTATACAGCCTTGACGTACTGCTTTACTGATTTGGAACCAGTCTGTTGTTCCATGTCCAGTTCTTACTATTGCTTCCTGACCTGCACACAGATTTCTTAAGAGGCAGGTAAGGTGGTCTGGAATTCCCATCTCTTGAAGAATTTTCCACAGTTTATTGTGATCCACACAGTCAAAGTCTTTGGCATAGTCAATGAAGCAGAAATAGACGTTTTTCTGGAACTTTCTTGCCTTTTCAATGATCCAGAGGATGTTGGCAATTTGATCTCTGGTTTTTCTGCCTTTTCTAAATCCAGCTTGAACATCCAGAATTTCGTGGTTCACATACTGTTAAAGCCTGGCTTGGAGAATTTTGAGCATTACTTTACTAGCATGTGAGATGAGTGCAATTGTGTGGTAGTTTGAAAATTCTTTGGCATTGTCTTTCTTTGGGATTGGAATGAAAACTGACCTTTTCCAGTCCTGTGGCCACTGCTGAGTTTTCCAAATTTGCTGGCATATTGAGTGCAGCACTTTCACAGCATCATCTTTTAGGATTTGAACTAGTTCAACTGGAATTCCATCACCTCCACTAGCTTTGTTCATAGTGATGCTTCCTTAGGCCCACTTGACTTCACATTCCAGGATGTCTGGTTCTAGGTGACTGATCACACCATCATGATTATCTGGGTTGTGCAGCTCTTTTCTGTAAGTTCTTCTGTGTATTCTTGCCACCTGTTCTTAATATCTTCTGCTTCTGTTAGGTCCATACCATTTCTGTCCTTTATTGAGCCCATCTTTGCATGAAATATTCCCTTCGTAGCTCTAATTTTCTTGAAGAGATCTCTAGTCTTTCCCATTCTGTTGTTTTCCTCTATTTCTTTGCACTGATTACTGAGGAAGGCTTTCTTATCTCTCCTTGCTACTCTTTGGAACTCTGCATTCAAAGGGTATATCTTTCCTTTTCTCCTTTGCTTTTTGCTTTTCTCTTCTTTTCACAGCTGTTTGTAAGGCCTCCCCAGACAGCCATTTTGCTTTTTTGAATTTCTTTTTCTTGGGGATGGTCTTGATCCCTGTGTCCTATACAATGTCACGAACCTCCATCCATAGTTCATCAGGCACTGTGTCTATCAGATCTAGTCCCTTAAATCTATTTCTTACTTCCACTGTATAATTGTAAGGGATTTGATTTAGGTCATATCTGAATGGTCTAGTGGTTTTCCCTACTTTCTTCAATTTAAGTCTGAATTTGGCAATGAGTTCATGATCTGAGCCACAGTCAGCTCCCAGTCTTGTTTCTGCTGACTGTATAGAGCTTCTCTATCTTTGGCTGCAAAGAATACAATCAACTTGGTTTCTGTATTGACCATCTAGTGATGTCCATGTGTAGAGTTTTCTCTTGTGTTGTTGGAAGAGGGTGTTTGCTATGACCAGTGCATTCTCTTAGCAAAACTCTATTAGCCTTTGCCCTGCTTCATTCTGTACTCCAAGGCCAAATTTGCCTGTTACTCCAGGTGTTTCTTGACTTCCTACTTTTGCATTCCAGTCCCGTATAATGAAAAGGACATCTTTTTGGGGTGTTAGTTCTAAAAGGTCTTGTAGGTCTTCACAAAACCGTTCAACTTCAGCTTCTTCAGTGTTATTGGTTGGGGCATAGACTTGGATCACCATGATATTGAATGGTTTGCCTTAGAAACAAACAGAGATCATTCTGTCGTTTTTGAGACTGCATCCAAGTACTGCATTTTGTACTCTTTTGTTGATGGCCACATGATGGCCACTCCATTTCTTGTAAGGGATTCTTGCCCACAGTAGTAGATATAATGGTCATCTGAGTTAAATTAACCCATTCCATTCCATTGTAGTTTGCTGATTCCTAGAATGTTGACATTCACTCTTGCCATCTCCTGTTTGACCACTTCCAATTTGCCTTGATTCATTCATGGACCTGACATTCCAGGTTCCTATGCAATATTGCTCTTTACAACATCAGACCTTGCTTCTATCACCAGTCACATCCACAGCTGGGTATTGCTTTTGCTTTGGCTCCATCCCTTCATTATTTCTGGAGTTATTTCTCCACTGATCTCCAGTAGCATATTGGGCACCTACTGACCTGGGGAGTTCCTCTTTCAGTCTCCTATCTTTTTGCCTTTTCATACTGTTCATGGGATTCTCAAGGCAAGAATACTGAAGTGGTTTGCCATTCCCTTTCCAGTGGACCACATTGTGTCAGACCTGTCCACCATGACCCGCCTGTCTTGGGTGGCCCTGCACGGCATGGCTTGGTTTCACTGAGTCAGACAAGGCAGTGGTCCATATGATTAGTGTGGTTAGGTGTCTGTGATTGTGGTTGCAGTCTGTCTGCCCTCTGAAGCCCTCTCTCAGCGCCTACCATTTTACTGGGGTTTCTCTTACCTTGGACGCGGGTTATCTCTTCACGGAGATACTAAGTGAATAAGCCAGACACCACATGACACGTGCTGTGTGACGTCACTTATATAATGTGCCCATAGTCACAGTCACAGAGGCAGTGGAGGGGTGGCTGCCAGGGCTGGGGAGGCGGATGGGCGTGAGTGTTTAGCGGGGACAGAGTTTCGGTTCTGGAGACAGGCGGTCAGATGGTGACACAGCCACGTGAGCACATAGCCTACCCCCAAACTGGACCCTGGAAAACAGTTAGAATGGTAACCTTTAAGCTAAATGGAAATTTATAAACATTTTGCCATAAGATTTTTAAATCTAAAAGATATTTTTGAAAAGATACAAATGAGCTTATTTATAAAACAGAAATGTTCGTCACGGACATAGGAAACAGATTTATGGTTCCCAAAGGGGAAGGGGGTGAATTAGGAGTCGGGATTAATGTTTGCACACTACTGTATGCAAAGTAGATCACCAGCAAGGACCTACCGTCTAGCACAGGGAAGTCTGCTCAGTATTTAGTAATAACCTATAAGGAGAAAGAATCTGAAGAAGAATGTGTCTGTGTGTGTAGCTGAAACAGTGTGCCATACACCTGAAATTAACACACTATTGTAAATCAACTATACTGAATACAATTTTTTGTAAAAAATAGATTCTTTTTTAAAAAGCATATTTGATGAAAAGCACCCACTTTAAACAGAGTAACCGTTTGTAAAGACTCAGGAGCTGACGTGAGTTGCAGCGCGCAAGTCCACTCTGCATGCAGTGGCGTGACATGTCAGTTTCTCCCCCAGCCTGGGAAAAGACAGGTGTGAGGCGTCTGTAGACCTGGCCATGGCTAACAGACAGACCTGTCTGAGGACCCAGCGCTGGGCCCTGGCCGTCCTGTCTGCGGGATGAGATCATGGGCTCCTCCCTCCTAACTCCCTCCTTTCTCACTCCCTCCCCGCCTCCTTCCCCTCCTCCCTCTCACGATGCCTCCAGCCCACCCGAGGAACTTCCCGGCCCCCTTCCCCTGTAGCTCAGTCAGCCTCCAGTCACAGAGTAAGTTAAATATTTCCGAAAGTCAGTTTCCCTATCTCAGTCTCCTGGAAGCTCCAACGTCTGGGGTGCATGTACGAGGAAGGGAGCACTTCTGTTCCCCCCTCGGCCCCCCTCCACCCCACACAGGGGGCCACTGCCAAGGCAAGCAGGCTCAGGTCCTCACCCAGGCACTGAAGCTCAGTTTGCTGGGGAAGAGGACGCAGGAAGTCAGGACAAGCTGGGCCCGATGGAGAGAGCACTCCCAGCCCCACCCGAGCCCTCCTCACTCAGGGGGCCTCCGGGAGCTCGGAGCCGGGACAGCGTGCTCACCGTGCAGCCACAGCCCAGCCCCGGGGCTCGGGGGGCTCTGACGGCTCCCCCCGGGCTGTGCATAGGGCCAGTCCCAGCCCGACTCCTTCTATGCCAGCATGAGAGACCATCACGGAGCAGGACAGACCTGTGCTGGGGTCCCTGGAGCCTCCAGCAGTGGACCTGGAGGCCTCAGACAGTCCTAGGTCAGCCAGGGCCTCACGCTGGCCGGTCCTCACAGTGGAGGCCGAGGTCTAAGGAGGGGCCCCTGGGCACGCTCACTTCCCATGCGTGCTGTGCGCCAGGCAGGTCACGGCCTCAGCCCAGACTCAGAGCTGGAGGCTGACCCCCACGCTGGAGGCAGGACCCCCAAGCTCATCGCCGAGAGAAGTGGAGAATCACGCTAACTTCCCCATGTACCTCATTATGGAGCAAAGCAGCTACGGACCCTGGACAGCCTTCGAGCTTTTTTATCGAAAGTGTCGACCTCAGATTCATCTGGGAGAAGAGAATCAGCCAGTGGGCCAGCACCGGCTGCGTATCCAGGTGAGAAGCCCTGGTCTGGGCCAGTGACCTATCATCAGTGGGCATTTCTTCTAGAAAGCCATGATTCATCCAGATGGAAACCCGGACCATAGATGCGGGGACTCTCAGATGAAAGTCCTTCCTCTGCAGCCAGGTCGTGGCTTCTAGGGAGGGAGGTGACTTCCCGAAGACCAGCCATCCACAGGTGAGAACCAGACTGATTCGGGGTCCGTGAGCCACCCCACCCTGCTCTTTCAACTAACACAGTATCTCCCAAGTTTCCCGGCAAGCTCCTTTCTGCATCTGAAAAGATAAGTGGTAACGACTAGAGAGGCAGTTGAAGAGGAGTTTCGCTCACATCCTAGTTTTAACATATACTGATCCAATGCAGGGTTCTTGGGCGTAGACATGAAAAGGAACAAAAATTAAAAAGAAGGAAAACCTCGGCTAGAAGCGTCTCTAATCAGGCACTCACGGCTTGGTACACAGACGCTGTTAACTTTTGCAGGACCACTGCCAAGTCTTCCCAGGCCATCGGTGCATGAAAACAATGTAATATAGCGATTCAATTTTCTAAAGAATCAGTTAGCAATTAAACCGAGAATGTTTGGGAACAGATATTAAATTCTAAAGAGAATTGCCGTTTAAACTTTAACTTTTCTGAGCAACAAAGGAATAATAGGGAACAGCTAGAAAGTTTCTCTTGGATTTCAGTGAGGAAATTATAAAAATTGAGGTCAAAGGCCCTTTGGGATTCTTTAAATGAATCAGTAACCTTGATATGGTACTAGAAAGCAACAAGGGCTTTTAGGATTGTCTTGTGGGGTGCTCATTTGCTCTTGTCCCAGTTATCAGATCTGGGGATATCCAAGAAATTCTTGGCACACTGGTTAAGGATCATTTTGTTGTTCAGTTGCTAAGTCGTGTCCCAGTCTTTGGGACCCCATGAACTGCAGCAAGACAGGCCTCCCTGTCCTTCACTATCTCCCAGAGCTTGCTCAAACTCGTGTCCATTGAGTCGGTGATGCCATCCAACCACCTCATCCTCTGTCATCCCCTTCTCCTCCCGCCTTCAATCTTTCCCAGCATCAGGGTCTTTTCTAACTGTTGTTAACTAACTGTTGTTCCCAGTTGTTCTAAGCATATGGTTCTAGAAACACAGGCCAGCTCTGTAGGAAAAGTAAGCTTGAGCAAGAATCATCCACCTACTTCTTCATTCATCCAAAGATCTCAAGGACTTAGAACCTGCCACGCCTGGGTTCATACATGGCCCCTGGAATACTGCAGTGTGGAACCCACTTCCACACTGGAAGGTGTGGGGTTCACCTTCCAGGGCCAGAAGCCTCGCGACTGTGTTCCCCGGACTCCACTCTTGTTGAAGAGGCCCAGCCTCCACTTCAGCCTCCAGCGCAGCATCCAGCTCAGGCGTGGACAGCTAGCCCAAGTCAGAGCTTCCTCTCGCATGTGAAATGTGTGTGACCCAGATTGCCTCCAGTCCCGCCAGCAGCACCAAGTCGTGTCCGTGGCGGCCAGGATTCCACAGCACTAGATGGAGCTTAATAAGTCCCTGGCGCCCTCTCGTTCAGCCAAATGGGTCCGACCCATTCACCCAGCTCTTCCAGGTTTTGCTTTGTGTCCACACATAAACACAACGTGAATTTATCAGAAAGGGGCTTTGCAGATGTAGTTAATTGCTATGGAAATTTGCTATTTGTGCTGACTGTCGACTACTCAGACTGAAATATGTCAAAGGTCAGCAATCTATTCAGAACCAGGATAACTGGGACCAATAAATCACGCATGGTGTGTGCGTAGACCCCACGAGAGAACGGGGTCCCCTGCTGGAAATTCCGCTTGCAGGAGGAACATGGAAAACGTAAATAAAATGTAAATAAAGCTCCACCAGGGAAAAATGGCCCCAAAGTTGAAAATGCTAAAATAAAACAAACAAAAAACCCCAACACCATACAGAGAATGGTTGGAAGAACTTGTGTGGAAATCCTAAAGGAAGGGGCTGCGTTTTCTCAGTGGGATTCTTCCGAGGGGAACCAGGCCCGGTGGGTGGAAATCGAAGATGGTTTATTCACTCAGCAGGAAGGTGGTCTTGGCATAAAGGAATGGACGTGTCAGAGTGTAGATGGGTCACCTCGGGAGTGGTGGACCCCACGAGTCTATCCTTCTAAATTACCCCTCCCACCTCACAAATCCAACAACTTCCTGCAAGGGGCTCTGCCCCCGGTGTGCAAAGGAAAGCTTCCCGTGGCCCCCACTGCCCACCAGGCACCCCCGAGCCCTCTCCTCCTTCAGGGGCAGACTTCTGCAAGGATGAGGCCCTGTTTGCTCCACAAACCCACTCGCAGTCCCTCCTCCTCCTCACCCACCCCTCAGGCTCCAGCTCCTCAGAGGTGGCACCTCCTCCTCAGCCGAGTCCCAAGCACTTTGCATCCTCATCTCAGCCCCGGACCCACAGACGCACGCTGTCCTGCTGCTGCTCCTGCAGGGCCGTGCCCAAACCGCCTTCCCTGTGCTCCACCACGCGGCTGCCCTGAGTAACTCCCCCAGGACCGCCCTGCGCCCTCTCCTCCCCTCACTCTGATCTCCCCAAGCAAGCACCTCCATCCCAGGGTGGTGGGGAGTCTCCATCACCAACTGATGGGTGTGACTCACAGACTCACGTTTAGTGCAAACTCCTCCCCCAAGCCCCAGACCCAGCTACCACCTGCCCGTGAAAGCTGCAGAGACGCCTCTGGCTGAACTCCAGACACCCCCTGCCCGACCATGCGCCTCCCAGACGTGGTCCTCCTCCAGGGTCCTCACGAGCTCACAAACCAGGGCCATCCTTCTCTCCCTTTCTCCACGTATCTAACACCAAATCCTGCTCCCTTCGGCGTCTGCGTTTTGCTCATATTTACCTGTTTATCTTCATCCCCACTGCCGACCCTGTAATGCCATTAACCCCAGCTTCTCTCACCTTGATGCCTGCGATCACCTCTGACTGATCCACTCCCTGCCTCCTGCCCTTTGCACCGCTGCCCCAAAGCCAAGCCATGACATCACCTTCTTCTGCTACAAGCCCTTCCCAAGCCCCCCATCCCACTGTGCCCCCCACCTGCCTTCTGCCCACTTCCCTCACCTTTGCATCAGCCCCCACCACCAGCACCTCGTCCGCCTCCTTCACCTAATTCTCTCTATTCGCCTGCTTTTCCCTGCGAAGCTCTCCAGCCCCCTTGACCGGGTCAAGCTTCCATTTATCACAGGCTCTCAGCACCACACACCACATCTCTGTCTCCATCAACTGCTTCTCTGCCCACAGCCTCTGAAGAAAGAAAACCAGATCAGATTTCTCTTCTGCAACATCGGCCAGTGAATTCTCACCTACGCTCAGAACAACACTTACTTTCCTAACCGTGGCGTTATGCGACTGCTGACTTGATCTTCCATGGGGTCCTGAGTGTGCGGACCCCTCACACACTCCTGAACATGCAGCTCCAGCGGCCTGAAAACTTCCACAAACCACCCCCACATCCCGGAAGGAAGAGGCCAGTCCTGTTCATCCTTTAGGGAGCCTTTGCTCCCTAAAGGGCTAGGGAGCCCTTTAAGGAGCATGGTAGGACCCCTTCACGTGTGATCTGTCCTCTTATCAGAACTGCAGTGCGTGATTCAGCATGGACAGCAGGTTCTACAGGCAGTGCTGTGGAGCAGAGTCTGGACCTGACTCCTCTCGGGTGAGCGAACCTTCACACCACTGAACCATGTCTCCCCGCCCCCTCCTCCCAGCTCCTGGCAACCACCACTCTGCTCACAGCTTCTCTGAGCTTGACTGTGTTATAAACGTCGTATAAGTGGAATCACATAGTATTTGTCTTGTTACTGGCTTATTTCACCTAGTCTGCTGTCCACCAGGAAGGGTTTCCCTGGTAGCTTAGACAGTAAAGTGTCAGCCTGCAATGTGGGAGACCCAGGTTCGATCCCTGAGTTGGGAAGATCCCCTGGAGAGACAAATGGCCACCTGCTCCAGTATTCTTGCCTGGAGAATCCCATGGACAGAGGAGCCTGGTGGGCTATAGTCCACGGGGTCACAAAGAGCCCGACACAACTGAGCGACTTCACACTCACTTTCACTGTCCTCAGGTCTCAGCCATGTAGTCACATGAGGCTGGGTTTCCTTCTTTCTCACAGCTGAATTTGTTGTTCATTCACTCAGTCATGACTCCTTGTGACCCCGTGAACTGCAGCACACCAGTCTTCCCCGTCCATCACAATCTCCCAGAGCTTGCTCCATCTCATGTCCACAGAATCTGTGATGCCATCCAACCATCTCATCCTCTGTGGCCCCCTTCTCCATCTGCCTTTCTCAGAATCAGGATATTTTTCAGTAAGTTGGCTCTTCATATCAGGTGGCCAAAGTATTGAAGCTTCAGCTTCAGCATCAGTCCTTCCATTGAATATTCAGGGTTGATCTCCTTTAGGATGGACTGGTTGGATCTCCTTGCAGACTCTCAGGAGTCTTCTCCAAAACCACAGTTCAAAAGCACCAGTTCTTTGCTGCTCAGCCTTTTTTATGGTCCAGATCTCACATCCGTACACGAATATTGGAAAAACCATAGCTTTGACTACACGGACCTTTGTTGGCAAAGTGATGTCTCTGTTTTTCAATAAGTGTCTAGGTTGGTCACAGCTTTGCTGAATATCATTCCACTGTACTGCCTCTTCTCTGTCTCTCGATGTATTTTTAGGTTTTCCCACACCTTGGCTCTTGTGAATAACCCTGCAATGAACTTGGGAGATCAGAGACCTTTTCAGGATTCTGGTTTTATTTTTTGGGTAGATACACAGAAGTAGGATTGCTGGATCATATGGTAGTTCTATTTTTAATCTTTGGAGGCATCTCCTTACTTCTTTCCATATCGGCTGCAACAATTACATTTTCAGTTCCCACCCACAGTGCACAAGGGTTCCAATTTCTACACATCCTCGACAGCCCTTACCCCTTCTCTCTCTCCCTCTCTCTCGTGACAGCCATTCGAACAGGTAAAAGACGCAAAGTGGTTCCGATTTGTATTTCCTCGATAATCAGCAATGCTGAACATGTTTTCATGTACCTGTTGGTCATTTGTACGTCTTCTTTGGAGAAATGTCTATAAAAGTCCTTTGCCCGTTTTAAAATATAGTTGCTTGTTTCTTTTATTACTGACTGCTCCTCGTATATTTTGGATATTAAACCCTATCAGATACAGGGTTTGCAAGTATTTTCCCATCCAGTAGGCTGCCTTCCTGCCCCGCTGCTTGTTTCCTTTGAGCAGAGACAACGTGTGTTTCAGTGTGGTCCCACTCGCCTGTTCTTGCTTTGATTGCGTGATTGCTGTTTCAGTGTGGTCCCACTCGTCTGTTCTTGCTTTGATTGCGTGATTGCGTGTGCTTTCGGTGTGATATCCAAGGCATCATTGCCAAGACCAACGTCATGAAGTTTTCCTGTATGTCTTCTAGGATTTTCACCATATCAGGTCTTATGTTTACATTTTTAATTCCTTTGAGTTGACTTTGTGTACAAAGTAAGATAAAGATCCTTGGCATACGGAAATCCAGTTTTTCCTGACACTGTTTGTCGAAGAGAGAATGCTTTCCCTGTTGTGTGTTCTTGGTATCCTGTCAAAGATCAAATGATCATACATGCATGGATTTGTGTCTACACTCTTTTCTGTTCTGCTGGTCTATGAGTCTATTTTTATGCCAGTGTTACACTGTTTGGATTACTGTAGTTTTGTAATATACTTGTAAATCAGGCAGTGTGATCCTCCAGCTTTCTTTATCTTTCTCAAGATTGTTCTGGCCACTTGTGGCCCCACATGAATGTTAGGAAAGGCTTTCCTATTTTTGTAAAAGTGCCATTGGTATTTTCATGAAAATGAAATTCACAGTGATTGCACTGAGTCTGGAGATCACTTTGGGCAGTGGGGACACTTTAACAATATTAAGTCATCCAGTCCACGAACATAAAATGTGTCTTCATTTATCTGTGTCTTAATTTAATTCATCAATATTTTGTAATTTTCAGGGTCCAAGTGTTTCACCTCTTTAAGTTTATTCCCGAGTATTTGATTCTTCATGTTGCTACTGCAAATGGCATTGTTTTCTAAATTTCCTTTTCCCATGGTTCATTATTAGTATATAGAAACAAAACATTTTTGTCTGTTGATTCTGCAACATTATTGAATTCATTTATCGGTTCTAACTGCTGCTTTGATGAATCTTTACAGTTTTCTCCATATAATATTCTGTCATCTATTTTCACTTCTTCCTTTCCAGTCGGGACGCCTCTTCTGTCTTCTTCCTGACTTATTGCCTCCTCTGTATCTTAGGTGTCACAGGGCCCCTTCCTCAGGAGGGCCTTCCCTGTCCACCTGCCTGTGTTTTTCCATCATGCCACTGTCTTCATTGTTTTCACAGCACCTGTCTATCACAACTAACTATATTACACTCACCAGTGTCCTCACACGTGTGCTCAGAAGCAGGGGAATTTCCACGGCAGTGGGGAGAGGATCTCTGCCAGTTCCCCAGGGTCGGGCCCAGTCTTCATCATGGCTCAGCACCCCACACTGAGGAGTCCCATCAGGGCTTCAGGAGTCCCCCCAAAAAGGCCCCACCTCTTCAGGTTGGCAAGGGGTGACCGAGGAGAGACTGTCTGTGGGTGCTCAGCTCTCTCCAGAAGCTACAAAGAGGAGCAGAAACGAGATGGGGGCATGCGGAGGGGGCAGGACAGCCTCCTGGGGATGGGCAGATGGTCACAGATCTGGCCTCGTCCACCCTCGGGTCGGGGCCAGCCTAGGGGCTGAGCGGTGTCAGGGACGCACTTGCTCACATGATGATGATGACTCTCAGGCCCTCTGCTCGGGCCCTGTCCTGTGACCGCTGGTCCCCACCCTCTGGGTCGCCGAGGATCTCCTTAAACGCCGCACAGTTGATGTAACGCTTGCACCTCACCTGCAGCTCACCGCTCCATGTGTCTCTGCACTGGATCAATACCATCCACTGAGGACCCTTCACCAGAAAACACAGGTCAGAAACTTTGGCCAAGACAGGAAAATCGTGATGGAGGATCCACTGCCATGGGAGGAGTCCGTCCACTGCTCACGTCACAGAGCTCACTCGGCTCAGGGCACAAGATTCAGGTTCCCAGGCTGAGTTTCCTTGACCATGTGGGAACAGACGGGGCTTGCCGGGAGGGGCGCATGCCCCCCACCCCGGGTTGGATGCGCAGGGGGCATGTGTCCTGGTGTACGGGCTGGAGTGATGTGATGCTTCACGGGGATCCTTCCAGAGACTAGCAGAGCTATAATTTCAGAGACAAATCAACACTCCTCGGCCGGCCTTAAACACAGTGTGCGTGTAGAGCCTGTCAGACTGTGATTTACCAGTAAGCAGTGAGCGTGTCAAAGATTCATTCAAGTCATTACTGACAGACCCAGCGGCGGCCAAGCTGGAAAAGAGCACTGGATGTTTACAAGCAAGGGACCAAGGATGCTGAGTGAGGCTGCTAGGTTAGAGGGGAAACGGGCTCGCGTCCTACGGGGCGGCTGCACCCTGAGGCTTGGAGCTTTCTCTTTTTGCCACCTGATGTGAAGAGCCGACTCCTTGGAAAAGACCCTGATCCTGGGAGAGATTGAAGGGAGGAGGAGAAGGGGATGATAGAGGATGAGATGGTTGGATGGCATCACCGACTCATGGACATGAGTTTGAACAAACTCTGGGAGTTGGTGAAGGACAGGGAAGCCTGGCATGCTGCAGTCCCTGGGGTCGCAAAGAGTCAGATACGACTTAGGGACTGAATAACAACAGAGTCAGGAATCATTTGCATCTCTATTGAGCAAAAATCTGTAAGCTAAAGCATAATTTCTCCAAGTCCTGGCACTGCTCAGTAAATAGCGTGTCAATAAAGGGGTTCATCCCACTAAAGAATGACACTGCCTTCCCTAGGCCTGGGATGACACCCTCAGAAAAGACAACAGCCACCTTTTTCTGAGCAGAATATTAGAAAAGAGAATGGCCGTTATTCGCAGATGATATTAGTTGTTCTTGTTGTTCAGTCACCAAGTCATTCCTGACTCTTCGCGACCCCATGGACTGCAGCACGCCAGGCTTCCCTGTCCCTCACTATCTCCTGGAGTTTGCCCAAGCTCATGTCCACTGAGTCGGTGGTGCCATCCAATGTCTCATCCTCTGTCACAGCTCATGTCCACTGAGTCGGTGGTGCCATCCAACTGTCTCACCCTCTGTCACTGTCTTCTTCTGCCTCCAATGTTTCCCATCATCAGGGTCTTTTCCAATGAGTTTACTGTTTGCCTTGGGTGGCCAAAGTATTGGTGCTTCAGCTTCAGCATCAGTCCTTCCAATGAATATTCAGGGTTGATTTCCTTGAGGATTGACTGGTTTGATCTCCTTGCAGTCCAAGGGACTCTCAAGAGTCTTCTCCAACACCACAGTTTGAAAACATCAATTCTTCAGTGCTCAACCCTGTTTATGGTCCAACTCTCACATCCATACACGACTACCGGAAAGACCACAGCCTTGACTATTCAGATCTGTGTCCGCAAAGCGATGTCTTGGCTTTTCCACACTCCGTCCAGGTTTGTCACAGCTTTCTTGCCAAGAAGCAATAGTCTTCTAATTCCATGGCTGCAGTTACACAGAGACAATTCAGGGAGTCACTAAGAAGCCTTTCAGTTTATGGGCTGCTCTGTTCCCCCAGGTTTGTATGAGAACACTGTGACTGGTGCCTCAGACTGCATCTGGGTGGGGCTGTGGAGAGGCGAGCCCTAACCCCTCACAGCAGGGGTCCTTGCAAGAAGAGGAGGTCAGGACAGAGGGACAGACAGACGGATGACCCCATGAGGACACAGGGAGGAGACCGCCGTCCACAAGCCAAGGAGAGGCCTCAGGGTCCCAGCCCTGCTCACACCTCGATCTTGGACTTCCAGTCTCCAGGCCAGTCTCCAGGAGTGTGAGACAAATGTCTATGGTTTAAACCACCCATCGTGTGCTCTTTGTGACACAGCAGCCCTCGCAGACTAATAAGGAGCACATCAGCAGGTGTGAGCAGTCAGGGCCAGCGCGTCGGGGTGCAGAGAGATCCAGGGGTGGGGCAAGTGGAGGCGCATCCACACCCCCTGCCCTCCCCTCCTCCCCACGTGGGCCCACGCCCCAGGCCGCTGGCTTCTTCTCACTCCCCTGAAAGCAGGACCCCCTGAACTGGGGTCCACAGAGGACAAACAGCTGAGGCTCCCCACTGACAAATGTAAAATGTTACGGAAGAGAAATCGTGCTCATATTTGAACGAAAACTTGTGAAATATCTGGCAACACATTTAATAAGAAACAGGCATAAATAACATGCACAAATATAATCTTCTTACAAAGAAGATTATAAAACTTTCCTGGAGGACATACTAGGAGGTCTTTTTAAATAAAGATCCATCTTGTTTCTGGATGTGAAGATGTTCTAAATAAAGATATGAAGTGTCCCAGACTAAAAGTTACAGTCACTCCAACTTGAGTTAATATCACAAGAAAAACTTCTATTTGAAAGCTTGATTCTAAAATTCTACTGAAAGCATAAAAATATAAATATTGCCAAGAAATTTATGAAAATTAAGACCATCATGAGAGAATTTCCCTATTGCCAACAAATCAAAGTGCAGAGCACTACTAATCAAAACAGTTAGATGCTGGCACAGAAATACACAGATCAGTAGTTCAATAGATCAATACACAATGGAGAGATAGTTCAAAAGCTACTCCAGAATGGCCATTAATTTTATTATAATATATATATCATATAGGTGGCAATTCAACTCAGTATAGAAACTGTTAATTAAAATCAAATTGGACACAACATTGTAAATCAATTATACTTCAATTAAAAAAAAAAAAAGATTGATGGACTTTCCTTGTGGTACAGTGGATAAGAATATGCCTACCAATGCAGGAGAAATGGGTTCGATGCCTGGGCTGGGAAGACAATATGCCTTGAAGCAATGAAGCCTGCACCCTAGAACCCACGAGCTGCAACCGCTGAAGCCTGTGTACCCAGAACCCGTGCTCCACAGCCAGAGGAGCCGCCGCAGCGAGAAGCCCCCACGCCACGACGGAGAGTAGCTCCCACTCGCCGCAACTAGAGAAAGCTCGCGTGCAGCAGTGAAGATCCAGCGCAACCAAAAAAGAAAAAAGACGGAACTGATTAAAACTTTTAAAAAAATAGAATTGGAAAAATAGGTTTCTCATTTGAAAACCAGATTACTCCTATCATATTCAAACTTTAAAAATTAATTCTTGACAAATAAAACATCTGAATACTTCTAGCTATCAGCAGAATAAAACATAGGAAGATAAATGTTTATAACCCTGGGGTAAGGAAGGTCTTCGTAATCGGGATGTGTGTGTGCTCAGTCACTCAGTCATGCCTGACTCTTTGCAACCCTACGGACTGTAGCCCACCAAGCTCCTATGCCCATGGTATCTCCAGTCAAGATTACTGGAGTGGGTTTCTACTTCCTCCTCCAGAGGATCTTCCCAACCCAGGGATTGAACCCGTGACTCTTGCAGTAGCAGGCGAGTTCTTTACCTCTAGCGCCATCTGAGAAGTCTCATAATCAGCCTTTTGAAACTCAAAATTCTTAGAAGGAGATATTGACAGATTTGGCCTCAGGAATCTTTTAAATTTCCAAAGAGTAAAAGTTAAAATGACAGACGAGGAGAAAACATGTGTAATAACTGTAGCAGGCAAGGGATCAAGTCATTTCCTAAGAAGGTTTTGTAACTTAAATTTCTGATTCTGAATTCTTGTTGTTGTTAGTCACTAAGTCATGTCTGACTCTTTTGTAGCCCATGGACTACAGCTCACCAGGTTTCTCTGTTCGTAGCATTCTTCAGGCAACAGTAGTGGAGTGGGTTACCATTTCCTTCTCCAGGGGATCTTCCTGACCTGGACTGGTCCCTCATCTCCTAGGTTGCAGGCAGATTCTTTACCACTGAGCCAGCAAGGAAGCCCAGTGAAAGCATAAGTATCTAAAAAGTGACAACGAAATTGTATACGTCTCAGTAAGACAATATTGCCAGAAAGGCAAATTTAGAAATATGTTGGGAAAATTGGGCCACTGCAGCCTTGACCTGGTGGTGGAGCCGGGATGTGATACAGGGCCTTGAGGTGGGGAAAGAGACGCTGGGCGCCGAAACAAGGGGAAGTTCCCACCTGGAGGAGCGAAGTCAGGCCACGGGGTCCAGACAAACCTCCAGCCCAGAAGCTCCCCCAACCCGCACGCCTGGTGCTAGTTTTATTAAGAGAAGTGGTGTCCGTAGTAAGAAAGGTATCTTTCCCTACCACCTCCCTCCTAATTGATGGAGGAGAAGAGACACGGGCTTTGCCCAGGGGCCCCCGGCTCCTCTGTTTCAGGGCAAGGAGATCACCTGGTCACCTGGTTACCGTTCTCCGGAGCCCTCGTGGCCAGTGGTATCTGGAACACTAAACATCAAAATTAAATGAATGTGGGATACCTCACTTTGCAGTCTCTGCACAAATTCTCCACAAACCTACTGTCTACATATCATCTCAAAGTGCTCCAAAGGCAGATACTATCATAGAAAGTTTCTGTCTAAAAGCCCAGGGGTTCTGAGGTTTAAGATGCTTGCCTGGGGAAGAACCAGAGCAACTGAGAGCCCTCGAGCCTGCCGCTCTGTTGCTCTGGGGACACCAACCCCCGTGGGGGGCATATGGTTCCAGGGACGTCTGGATACCCCTGGGCCCCGTGCTCCTTCACAGCTGGCCCTGCCAAAGTGCAAAGTCGCCAGCACCTTGTCAGATGCCCCTCGGCCACCCGGGAAGCGGGCCTCCCCGTCTGGGCGTCAGTCAATCCATCTCAGGGTCTGAACAAGGCTCCCACTGGAAGCAGTTCTGAGGCCTCCCCGAGAAGGGCACGGTCCGGGGATGCATGGAGGGGAAGCGGGGAGGGGGCCCTGTCTGCTCTGCGCCCCAACCCCAGGAGCCAGAGCTGCACCTGGATTCCCAGGGGTTGCCGCCCACTGGGGAGCAGTGTTCTCCTGGAGTCACACCGAATAAATTTCCATGTTTATAAAACCATGAATTATTGAAGAGCACTTGGGAGCCGTGTTCCATTTATACGAATCAATGAGCAGAGAGCTACATTCAACCTTTGCTTTGCTGCTCACGGTTTATAAAGACGGAGCAAACCAGCGGCGTCCAATGACACGCAAAAAACCGCCCCGGTGCAGTGAATAAGAAGGGTGGCCTTTGAAAGAGACCGAGGCAGAACTGATGACCCAAATGACAGGGTCAGCAGGGAGATAGATAAATTTTTTTTATTTTCACGGATATTTTCAAAGGCACACGAGAGCAGAGAAGACTGTGTGAAAAATTCCCGGGAGCCCGCCAGCCAGCCCAGCACCGGTGTGTATCGGCGTCTTGCACGGCTTCCTGTATCCAACTGCTCACTCTTCTCAAAACCACAGCAGAGTAGAAGATAAATAAGCTGAACACCTGGATCCACACAAATGTATTTGCAGAGGCACCAGATAGTCAACTCAAATGTTACAAAAATGGCAATAATTCTTAAATAAGATCAGCTGCCATCTCAACAAAAAATTCCAAAAGGACTTTTCTCACACTATCAAAATAAATCTGGAATTTAGGCAGATAAAAACAAAACACATTAAAGTTGCCAAAACGCATTTGAGAAAGAGGACAAGTTTGATTGTACTATATATGCAACCTTAAACCATGAAAAGACACCATCAGAAAGAGTAGGCGGGTTTTTTAGAATGTTGGGGTATGAAAGGGTTTTCTGAGCCTAACTCCAAAGCCAGAAACCATTAAGAAAAATATTAAATAATTTGGTCTTAGAAAAATTTTAAACATTTCCATACTTGCAAATCTAATAATTTAATGACACATTATTATAATTAACCAGTGCATCTGGTAAACTTAACCTGTTATAAAGTCAGGGTTTAAAAGCAAACTGTATTTCCATATAGGTAGCACACAGACAGAAAAAGACATTTATAGAAGACAATGGTTATCTGGGAATAAATTTAACCAAAGAGGCACATAAACTTTAGCAGAAATCTACAAAACAATATCAAGAGACATTGAAAATGTCCTAACAGAAGAGGTATAAAAACCTCCTCACAGAAATCTGCAAAGTGGTGTTGACAGAAATTTTTAAAGTCCCAAATGATGGAAAGCTTAGTCCTGGTGAGGGCAGTTCTCCCCAAATCAATCTGCAAATTCAGTGGAGCCTAGCTGAAATTCCAACAGAGAGCTTCTGCAGAAATTCACAGGCTGACTCAAAAACTGTCATCGGTCCCAGGTAATCTCGACAAAGGAACACGGCTTATGCTGTAGTGATTGAGAAAGTTTGATGCTAGCCAAGGAGAAACATGCCCAGTGTCCAGAGTAGGGCCCAGCAATAGACACACACACACAGTCTATACGGGAAGGAAAGGGTTTTTCCTTTCATAAACGAGGCCGAGTCCACATCTCTGGAGATGTCTAGAATCCTGTGTGCATTTGATCAAATGGCTTTCTAGAAAATCTGTGCAAACCCACAAACTACTAAACCGCTAATCATCACCACCTAACGTCACCACCGGCAGCTTCTGCAGCAGCTCGGCGGTAAAGAATCCGCCTGCCAACGCAGGAGACTCGGGTTCAATCCCTGGGTCAGGAAGATTCCCTGGAGGAGGGCATGGCAACCCACTCCAGTCTTCTTGCCTGGGAAATCCCAGGGACAGAGGAGCCTGGTGGGCTACAGTCCATGGTGTCACAGAGAGTCAGACACGGCTGAGCAGCTGAGCCCAGCAACACCTCATGTCAGGTTTTAATTTTGTCCTTCCTTAAGAAATGGTAAATCACAAGTTCTTCACAGTGTGTGAGACCATGCGTGTTCTCATCTCCTTGTTGTAGGTCTGTCCTGCTTCCCTGATGACCTTGCTGCCGCGTCTGCGGTCCGTCCTCCTGTCGGGATGGTCACAGTTTCTCTCAGTCACTTGTCACATGTTTTGCGACCTCTCTTCTTATCAAAGGCTCACCTCTTTCTCTGGAGCATTTTGAACCTACTATCCCAGAGTCTCCACTGTCTGCCGAGTGCAGTGTCGAGGGGCGGTGCCCTGCTCTGGTGCCCCATCCTGGCTCTTGTGATGCCCAGTGGATGCAGGGACTTACCGCCCAGCCCCCACCCCAGATCATGGTGCCCCTGAAGGGCCGCCTGCTTCAGGCCTCTGTCTGGGCTCGGCTGGGCCCCAGACCTGCCCTCTCCTTCCCTTCCTCCCTGTGCTCCCCGGAGCTCCCCTGAGTAAGCGTCCTGCCTACTCGTCTCCGCATCAGACCCTGCGCATGGGGGCACCTACCCTGACCCGTGTCGTGGGTGCAAGGAGGGCCTCGTGTTGTTGAAGCTGTTCGTCTGTGTCGTGGGTTTTGCCTCTGTTGACGTCTATGTTCCTGAGAGTATGGGAATTCTAACTATTTAGACTTAGCATGTTAACGCATCTAGAACAAGCTGTAAAGACTCTAACCTCATCTTTCTCCAGAGGCCCAAGCAGCAGCCCCAATTCCACTGAATGACCAGTCAATTCTTATGCCACGGACTTGAAACATCCCCGTAATCATGGAGTCAATGATTGAGGACCCTGGGTTTGCTTCTGGGCTTTCTTCCCTGCAGATCTGCCTGTCCGTCTGTCCCTGGCCAGGGTCTCCACCCTGCAGCTCGTTGCTCCAGCCCCGACAAGGGACCCCCACCCCCAGCAAAGATCTGTGGGTTCAGAAATTCTTAACGGGGATGGCTCAGCTAAAGGCACCACTCTGCCTTTCGATGGGCGGTTCTGCTACAAACAACCACACATGTTGTTCCTGCTGTTTCATCCTCTGTCTCTGACAGCCCCCCTCCCACTCATGCCTGCCCCTGGGGCTCAGCCCCGGATGTTCCACCTGAGTCGGTCCTGGGATGTCACCCCCTGCCTGGGGGCGCCTGCCCGTTTCAGGACCCGGCCCTGCACCACCTGCCCGGAGGAGCCTCCACCACCACCTGCCCCTTACCCCGGGGCAGGGATTCTCCAGTGTCCACTCCTGCTCCGTCCCCGCTGCCCCTGGGTCCCCGGTGCCGACGTCTCACGTCAGGACCAATCACAGAGCCACGTCCGTAGACCCACCATCACTGCAGATTCCTCATCACCCTCCCCTTTGGCCGAGCCACCCTGTTCAGAATTTCTGAGCCAACAGAGCTTTGCAGGGGCGGGGGAGGGAGGGTGTTCCTAGAGTGTTCACCAGGCGATATTGTGTCCCTGGCCACAAGCTCCCCTTTGGCTCCAAGCTTCGGGGGTCAGTGGGGCGAGGCAGAGATGAGAGAGGTCATGGGGCTCCCTGGGGTTTGCAACTTGTAAAATCTGTAGAAACCTCCAGAGCCAGTAGCATGATTTTTTTAAAGTCTACTTTGAAATACATTTAAACTTCTTTAAAAGTCACAAAAACAGCAGAGAGAGTGCCTGCACACGATTCACCCAGCTCCCCCTAAAGCCAGTATCTTCCATCGCCCAGGACGCAATGAGCAGAACTGAGAAACCAACCTTAGTGCCGTAGGACTAGCTAAACCGTGGGCTTTCTTTGGACTTCATGTTTGCCAACAAATGTCCTTTTTCTGTTCCAGGATCTCATATTGCATTTAGCTGTTATGCTTGCCTTCCTTTAAAAGGTCTCCAAGAACTTATTTATTTTTTCAGGGTGTCCTTCGAGGGACCTCACACCGGCTTCATGAGAAAGAAGTCCAGGGCGCGGGTGTCCTGGGGGCACAACCTATTACACCATCTGGCAAGTGTCCACCGGCACTCGCCGAGGAAGCCGATCTACCCTTTGTAAATAGCTAGGTGGATTTTGGAGCCCGACCGTTACAAGGTAGCCTCAGGTCACGCCAGCTGTGGGGACAGAGAGAAGTGCCCAGTTCTTCCCCCGGCCGGGGCTGGCAGCTTCCTCACCAGCCACACGCCACATAACACAGTCATCTGGAAAGTGTCCTAAACCTGCCTGAGCTCAGGAAGGATGACAAAGGAGGTCTGGAGCCCATGAGGGCACAAAGGCCTGACATCGTGCAGGGCGTCACTGACAAGGCAGGCCTTCTTCTGGAAAGGCTCGTGCCCCCGAGGGTTGCCTGAGATACAGGGCTGCTTCCAAGTGTTGGGAGACACCATGGAATGTCTTCCTGTAACCAGCATCTCCACGTGAGACTTCACAGCAGAGCACTGCCAGGCTCGCAGCGTCCACATGCTGGGGTGGTCGGTTGGTGGGACCCAGTGTGGGCTCAGGTCGGGAGTTCAGGCTGCAGACTTTAAGTTCCCGAGGAGAGGAACAGCACAGCCCTGGCCCCAGAGGCTCTGCCCCAACCGGGTCCCAGGTTGGGCAGGATGTCAGACCTGGAAACCTACTCACACAAACTCCTAAGAGCAACTCTGCCCGTCCAGGCCAAGCACAGAACCCAGAGGAGGCGGGAGAGATGAGGTCCAGTGTGGTCCCCTCTCTCACAGGGCTGCAGGCTGGCATAGGTGCCCTCTCTGTGCCTCCGTCACCCCTCACCAGTTTGCCCCATCCCCTGGCACACAGAGGATCCCACAGCTACATCTTCCTGGATGCTGCCCCCCAACCCAAAGACCCTCACCCATCTCCGCCTGCGGCCCCAGTGTCCCCGCCAGCACCCCATAATCCCGCACAGAGGGGAGCCTCCCAGCACGTCACCTGGCTCCAAGAAGCTCTCACTGCACTGCCCAGAAATTCCATGCTGGCACGCGGCTCTCACCTTCCAACTGGGCATCCACGTGGGCAGGGTCCTCAGGAGCTCACATCTGATGCTCATGGTCCCAGCGCTGAGCACGAGGCCTGGGATGGCCTGGGCTCCCAGGAAGATGGGTGGGAGGAAGGGGAAGATGGAGGGAGGAGGGAAGGAAGATGAGGCACACCGTTTCTCTAGGAAAAGATGGTCCTAGCAGATCAGCACAGTGGAGTCTGAGGGGCTCTGCCCCAAGCCCCGGCTGTGTGGCTCTGGCAGGAGGGGAGCCCAACCCTTCTCACTCAGAGGCCCCAAACTTCCACCCAGAAATCCCCAGATCACTTGCCCAGGTGTCATATGAGGAGGTGGAGTCCTAGAAGGGGAAGTGCCCGAGGATCCTAACGCCATGCAGATGCCTCCCGTGACTGGAGGATGCATCCCCAGAACCAGAGGTGCCCGGAGCACCCACGTGAGCCTGAGGCTGGCTGGCCAGGAGCATGAACCCACGCTGAGTCAGAGGAAACCCTGGGACCCCAGCTAACCTGGGAAACCAGAAGTGTTTCTGGCGGTAGTACAGCGAATATTACAGTTAAATATTCACTATAATGGAATATTTGCAGAGCTTGGCGTGGTACAAGAATGATTCCACTCGTGCCACAGACACTTACTGGAAACCCGTTATGGACCTGGCCCTGCTGTGGGTGCTTCGGGACGTTGGTGAAGCAACAGAACCAGTGGTCCTGCCCTGCAGAGCTGACTGCACTGAAACAGCTTTCTGAGCACCTAAGACTGCAGCTGTGGTCACGAGGCACACACGTGACCCAGAGACCGTGCTCCCCTCCCTGGAGACACACGCAGCTCGTCTCCTGCTCTAGGCCCCCCTCCCAGCTCCTCACAATCGGGAATGTCCGGACCACAGATGCTTCGTGACCGATGTTGATAGAGATGACTTTGGATTTTCTTCATCAAGATCCAAGGAGGTGAAATTGACATCTTGTTTTTAATTCAGCCTCATAAAATGCAAAGAATACCATTAGCTTTTCTTAAGACACTGAAAAGCAGATGCAGTTTGCAAAGGTTATCTTTTTGTTTAGTTTTATAAAAGATAGCATTCCTCCCCCCAAAACCTACAAGGACTAGAATTGTAATAGGATCTACTGCCCATTAATCTGCCTGGTCTTATTACTGAAATGTTTATTTGGAAAAAATCTGATGCCTTTCCAAAGTTATCTAGACAGCTCACTCTCTACCAACATGTTCATAATAACTGTCAATCTAGTTTCTATCTATTTAACATTTCAAAATTCTGGATAACATACATAAAATTAACACTCCTCCAAGCATATTAATTACGACAGACAGTGAAGATCTAAAGCGCCTCTTGATGAAAGTGAAAGAGGAGAGTGAAAAAGTAGGCTTAAAACTCAACATTCAAAAAGACTAAGATCATGGCACCCAGATCCATCACTTCATGGCAAATAGATGGGGAAACAATGGAAATAGAGAGAGACTTTATTTTCTTGGGCTCCAAAACCATTGTGGATGGTGACTGCAGCCATGAAATTAAAAGACTCTTGCTCCTTGGAAGGAAAGCTATGACCAACCGGGACAGCATATTAAAAAGTAGAGACATTACTTTGCCAACAAAGGTCCCTCTAGTCAAAGCTATGGTTTTTCCGGTAGTCATGTATGGATGTAAGACTTGGACCATAAAGAAAGCTGAGTGCCAAACAATTGATGCTTTTGAACTGTGGTGTTGGAGAAGACTCCTGAGAATCCCTTGGACTGCAAGGAGATCCAACCAGTCCATCCTAAAGGAGGTCAGTCCTGAATATTCACTGGAAGGACTGATGCTGAAGCTGAAACTCCAATACTTTGGCCACGTGATGGGAAGAACTGACTCATTGGAAAAGACCCTGATGCTGGGAAAGATTGAAGGCAGGAGGAGAAGGGGACAACAGAGGATGAGATGGTTGGATGGCATCACCGGCTCAATGGACGTGAGTCTGAACAAACTCCAGGGGTTGGTGTTGGACAGGGAAGCCTGGTGTGCTGTGGTCCATGAGGTCGCAAAGAGTTGGACGCAACTTAACGACTGAACTGAACTGAACTCTTGCTAAAATATTCATATACATCTACAGTTTAGCCAACATAAAATTTCAGTATAAAACACACAAGGAGCTTTTCAGCCCAAGTGAGACCTGTGTGCTTCCTTATTAGAAAATGAAGACAAGCTGGATGCCATCTCCCCTGCTGCCTGCGTCTGTGACCCTGGGCGCACGGCCCTCACATTCACGGACACCGTGCAAGTCTGCGCTCCGCTGTCTGACATGACGAGCACAGCGAGAGCCACAGGCTGTGTAGCTGGAGCGTCTTGGCGCTCACAGAGGCCGGCCAGCGGTGACCCACTCCATCCCACATACAGAGAAACCATGAATTTCCTATTCTCCAGACACACAGCAGAGGCGAGCCATCCAATGAGGAGGCGCCCCTGACCGCCTGCACATCGTCCGGCAGCAGCCCTGGAGCTTGGCTTTCCTCTGGAGCCGTGATGACTTCCTGAGACACAAACGGAGGCCACGTCCGGGGCAGGTAGAGGCCTGAACACCCTTCCAGAGAGGAGACGCTCCCTCGGCTCTAGCTTCCAGAAGAGCCTGCGGACACTCATCATCCAGATCTAATTCAGAACATCGGACTTTGGACCTGAAGACTTTATCGGTCTCTTGTTCTATGAAGGTGTTTGCAAGTCGAAGGGAAACACCCCGCCTGCATGCATGTGTGCGTGTGTGCGCATGTGTGAGTACGTGCATGTGTGTGTCTGTGAGTGCATGTGTGCACATGTGCATGCGTGTGTGTGCACGCTCGTGTGCGTGCGTGTGCGTGCGTGTGTGTTCACTGAGACAGATCAAACTACAGCATTCAGGCGCTTAAATGAGCTGGCCAGTTTACCCAGGATGGTGCCAGGGTCCTGCTGTCTCCTGGGGTCCTCTCATCCACCCTTTTGAGGAAAGTGCAAGGGGTAGGCTGACCCACATGCAAGAATGTTTTGAAACTCTTTTTCAGTTGTAACAGTGATTTCTGACCCACAGTGTCCCACCGTCACGCAAAGCTGTGCAGAAGGGAGTCACTGCCGCTCGCCTCTCCACTGAGGACTGTGGTGCTGACCCACTGCACTGGTGGGGATGGGGGTCTTGCGAGGGCAGGGGGAGCTCCTCTGAAGGGTGGGAAGGAGGGTTAAAATCCCCAGCAGCCACCGCCCCATCCAGAACCAGCGCCTATTGTCAGTGGTGAAGGGAAGCAGAGACGTGGAGAGAGGAAGATACCTCTTTTCAGAGTGGGACAGCCGCAGGAAGTGGGGGACCCACCCTGACACGAAGCTCACCCCCGCTCCACCTCAGAGGCCTCGCACCAGCCTTCCAGCCCTGCACACATGCCGGCCTGCCTCTCCTGCCCCCACTTTACGGTCAGCAGAGTGGTGGCTCCCCAGGAGGCCCACATCCGAACCCCTGGAGCCTGTGAACACGTGACCCCACAAGGCAAAGGCGCTCTGCAGAGATGGTTCAGTTGAAGATTTCGAGATGGGAAGGCTGTCGCAAAACCACAGGGGCCGCTCAGGAGTAGTTAGTAAGTAGGATGGCAAAGGGCAAGCCAAGGACTCAGGGCAGATCCTGGAGGACGAGCCCTAGCAGCCAGCATGGGTAGGAGGGTCTCTGGCCCTCATCCCTGAGCAGAACCACTTCTGCGGGGATGGGACAGAGGCCCCGCTGAGCAGGGGCTGCGTGTGGAAGGGGAGGCAGGATGGAACCAGAGGGCAAGGTGGGGTGAGGGCGCTTTCCCGGGGAGAGAGCGGGACAGTGTGTGTGCAGATGGGCATGACCTTATAACCCAGGAGGCGGCCACGCCCAGGAGGACCGCCGAGACAGAGGCTTAGGGACCCTGTGACGAGAGGGCAGTGGGCAGGAGGCCCCAGGTCAGGAAGGGAGCATGAAGGAGCCTCTGGAAGCTTCCACTTCCTCTGTGAGAGGAGACTGACAAGGGGAATGGGAGGAGGGTGGAGAGAGAACACAAGAGGAGCCCGCAGGCCAAGGGTGAGAGGTCCCTGGGCACCTCAAGGGCTATGGTCACAGCTGTACTTTAAACTGAAACAGTAGCTCAGTCGTGTCCGACTCTTTGCAACCCCATGGACAGTATCCCGACAGGCTCCTCTGTTCATGGGATTCTCCAGGCAAGAACACTGGAGTGGGTAGCCATGCCCTCCTCCAGGGGATCTTCCCAACCCAGGGATCGAACCCAGAGCTCCCACATCGTGGGGAGAAGAGAATGAGCTGGTCTCTCTCGGGGTCATGCAGTGTGATCCAGGGAAGACGTGGGAACGGGTGGATGGACCTTGAGGAGCAGCTGTTCTTGGCGCTGCAGGTCACAGCTGGGACCCTGGGCCCAGGCAGGAGGTGGGCAGGGCTGAGAGGGGGCCCAGAACTGCACAGAGGAGTCTAGCTTGGTGCCCACCTGCCCATCCTGTCTGTGGAAATCCCACAGTGTCAGTGGGCAGCCTCGTGGGAAAGAGCGGAAGTGAAGTGAAGTCACTCAGTCGTGTCCGACTCTTTGCAACCCCGTGGACTGTAGCCCACCAGGCTCTTCCATCCCTGGGATTTTCCAGGCAAGAACACTGGAGTGGGTTGCCATTTCCTTCTCCAGGGAAAGAGCGGGGAGAGGTGTAAATGCAAATTGTCCTGCCAGTCCCCCAAACTGAGTCTCAGAGGGGTCACTCTGGGGATCCACCCTAACTGTTGTCACGTCATCCAGACCAGTCGTGAGACAGCCTCTTCCTGAGGTGGAGGCAGGATCCATGGGTCAGTCCTGACCCACCCCACCCCACCAAGCCCAGCAGGAGGCCTCGGCCAGGTGGAGCCGCCAGCCCTGTGGGCAAGGCTGGTGAGCGTCACACCCAGGGGGGCGACCACCCCACAGGTCACTCTTGACCTTCCCGGGAAGAGGTGGGGTGCCAGGACCGCTCCTGAGCCCCACCTGGCCCCAGGGGCCTGGTTCAGACAAGACGGCCCCGCACACCCAAACACCCTGCGCAGCTGTAAGAAGCCCCCGCCAGCCCCCACCAGCCGTGCGCTGATCAGTAATGATGTGTTTAATAGGAATTTCAAGGTTCATTACGGAACGTGGATTAATTAAGTTGAGAGGGAAGATAATGAAAAGAATTCCCACTGGACGCATAACAGAGCAGGTCTGCCGCGAGGGGAAACGGGGAGGAAATGTGTGGCCCTGCCAGACCCTCTACCTTTCCCGCTTGGAAAGGAGCGGAGTCTTCCGCTGCATCCTCTGAGCAGAGTTGATGGCTGAGCCCCAACCCGGGGGGCCGCAGGCCGCCCAGCCGGCCTCCTGTTCTTGTTTGGAATTTGGGGTGAAACACAGTTGGTCCCCACCGGGCTCAGCATCACGTTCAGAGTCACTGGGTCCAAGACACTGGATCGTGTCCTCCCAGGAGCTCACAGGGACTCCTCTCTGCGCTTTGTTTCCCAAGGGTCGGGGAGGGAGGCTGGAGGGAAGCCTGCCGCAGTCACCGGGAGGTGACCTCCCAAGGGGAGGTCGGGGGAGGAACAGCCTGACCAGAGGCTCCGAAAGCCCTGCAGGTCAGGGGGTCCGGGACATTCCCCCAGAATCTCCTCGGAAGCTGGCGAGGTCGGCTCCGAGTTCACTGAGAAACCACTGAAAATGCAGGAAGCGACTGAGTTTCAGAATCCTGAATAATGACCCTTCAACCCCAGGGTCCGTCCTGCGACTGAGTTTCAGAATCCTGAATACTGACCCTTCAACCCCAGGGTCCGTCCTGCGACTGAGTTTCAGAATCCTGAATACTGAGCCTTCAACCCCAGGGTCTGTCCTGCGACTGAGTTTCAGAATCCTGAATACTGAGCCTTCAACCCCAGGGTCCGTGCTATTATGGGAAGGAGGGTCCCGGGTACTGTGTCGGAGCAACGGTCTCTGTGCGCCCTCCTCTTGGGCCTCCGTGGCCCACCTCGTCCCGTCCTCACCGGAACCCACCTGTGGGGGTTAGTGCATCCGTTTTACCGACAAACACAGGGGCGAACCACTGCTCCATACAGCATAGCTACAGCCCACCAACAAAAATGCTTACAAAGCACTAGAGTTACAAGAACATGTAGTGTGCACCGTCAGTTATGCAGCAGGTAGAAATGTTTAAAGGCAAGACAGTGGTTGCCTTTGAGGAGGTGGGGTCGGACGGCCTAGAGAGGGACATGGAGACTCTGGGCCCTGGCAAGGACCTCTTGTTCCACACGGGCGGAGGCTGCATAGAGACGTCCATCGTGTGATCCCACGCTCCCCTGACATGGAGGTGTGGGCGCTTTTCCACTGTACTCCGGCTAGAAGTATCTGTTCTAAACATGGCTGAGCCCTGTGTCCATTAAGCTGCCCTGCAGAGAGCATATTCCTTTATCCACTTCACTATTGATCCTCCTCAATTTATTCCAAATGAGAAATTTTGATGTCTCATAAAATGAAGGTGTTTCTATTACAAATGGGTGTTTGGAAATGGATTCAGGTTCAGGGTGAGTGGCCTGACCAGGGCCCTGGAGCTGGAGCAGACCTGGGTCTCAAATCCATGTGCAGAGTCCTTCTGCTCCTCTGCACCAGAGCGAAGCCCTCTTGCCTAAAATTGGACCAAGGCCCCAGGTAGCTATGGTTGGGTTCTCAGTACCAGCTGAGCTATTTTGAGACGTGTTTCTCATGGCTCATGAGAGCCTCAGGGCAACAGTAGAAATTATGAACTCGTGACCCCGGAGAGCCCGTGGTAAGCCAGGAACACACCTCCGTTCTTGACTTTCAGCCTGTTCTGCTGACCAAGTCTACTTTCCACGCGCCCAATTATCTTGAAATTTTCCTTCATCCTCCTAAATCAGCAGAATTTGCCAGGAGGCACAAAGGAGGTTGAAATTCTTTTCCTATACAGCAATTATTCACACCAGCCAAACCTCATTCATCCAGATAAACTTCTCTTCCAATTTATATTCCATAAGTCACCCCTCTTTAAGTAAGGGAAAATGACAGCCTGCTTCGGGGGAAGACAATCAGTTTGTATGGATCTCAAAAGCTCAGGCAGCTCTTTGCTTTGATGTCCACGTTGTATTTGCTGGCGTCTTCAAGCAGGGCAGAAGCGATGGAAGTGCAGGTTCCACCCACAGGCTTCACCACCAGGAGTGCGAGGAGACGAGCGTCAGAGAGGAGGTACCAGTGAGGGGTCCAGGTGGTAGGAGGTCAGGCCTGCCACGTTCCCTCGACCAGGGCTGGACCAGCCTGCTCCTTTGTGCTGGAGACCTGGCAAATTTGGACTCTGGACCCACAGCGGCCACTCAGTGGAGGGGACTAGTCCCAGGGTGAAGACATGGAAAGACAAACCCCCCTGGGGGTGGAGGGGCTCCACGCGGCGGGACAGCCAGGTCTAGCTCTTCTTCCTGCAGCCCAGCCCCGCCCACTTACAGGGGGTGGCAGAGACCCGAACCCAGTCCTGGGCCCTCTGCTGGCCATCGAGCCACACAGAGAATTCAAGGGAAGGGGACCCTGACCTTCTTCATGTTTCCGTGAGGCCTTTAACACCTAAGCATCCTTACGGTGACCGTCGTCTGGGGTGGACGTCCCTCATGTACACGGCTACTGTGAGTCTCATGGCACTGGCTCGCGTCCTGGGCTCCAGGATCTTAGAACATGCAGAAACCACCAGAGTCTACCACCCACAGATGCATCCCTGGAGAAGCTGTCAAGGAAAACATTCCAGAATGGAGGTCCTGGGTGGCATGGAGAAGGGGTAAGTAAAGACTAAAATGTAGCAATTCTAAATACACACTGACATTAAAATCATCATAATAAATCCTAATTAGGTGGAAGACAGAAATAAAACATGAAGCCTAATAACGCTGTCAGCAATACACAATTAAATTTGCGAGCGTGCTAAGTCACTTCAGTCTTGCAACTTCAGTCTTTGCAACGCTATGGACCATAGCTCGCCAGGTTCCCCTATCTATGGGGATTCTCCAGGCAAGAATACTGGAGTGAGTTGCCATGCCCTCCTCCAGGGGATCTTCCTGACGCATTGATTGAACCTGTGTCTCTTACGCCTCCTACATTGGCAGGCAGGTTCTTCATCACTAGCATCACCTGGGAAGCCCACAATTAAATGCAAAATAGTCTAAGTTTCTTGGATTGTTCAGAAGGGGGAAGAGGGTTCCACTGAGTCTAGTTTCCGAGTTCAGTTTGCAGGTTAAATTCTAAGGGTAACCACCAGAGGGACAAAAGAGGTTGTAGCTTTGTAGAGTTCAAGACACAGAGGAGGGGACGGGGATTGTAAACATGAAATCAATTCAAAAGAAGGCTGGAAGGAGCGTGAGAAATGCAGAAGAAAGAGAAACCGCAAAATAAGAGGGTAAAAACAATTCAAAATTTACCAGCAAGAGGGACAGAATTCAACACTTCAGAAACGGTCAGATTTGACTTTTTAATTTTAATCCAGTTATAGTTTGTCTAAAAGTACTTAAGATTTTCGTAAATTTAAAAAGTTGCAAAAGAAATATATCAGACCAATATTAGCCACATATATGGAAAAACAGATTTGAAGGCTAAAATATTATGAAAAGGAAAGAGTCACTGGTGAATAATGGTAAAAGTTCAGGTCCATTTTGTTTAGAAACTTTGTCCTCCTGGTGAACTGAACTTTTACCATTATTCACCAGTGACTCTCCACCCAACAACTGGAAAATACATACTCTTCTCAAGTAGGTGTGCATTATTAATGAGACTTGACCGGATACTAGGGCAAATTTCAAAGACTTCTTAAATATCAATTTCAAACAGAACACTTTCTGTGACCATAATTCAATTAAGTTAGAAATCCATCATAAAAGCAATATACTTTTTGGAAATTTACAAGCACATTTCTAAATAATTCAAGACATGTAGATTAAACTTTAAAAATACTATTTTATTGAGAAATTCTTTAGTTCAGTTCAATTTAGTCACTCAATCATATCTGACTTCTTGCAACCCCATGGACTGCAGCACACCAGGCTTCTCTGTCCATCACCAACTCCCAGAGCCTACTCAAACTCATATCCACTGAGTCGGTGATGCCATCCAACCATCTCATCCTCTGTCGTCCCCTTCTCCTCCTGACCTCAATCTTTCCCAGCATCAGGGTCTTTTCCAGTGAGTCAGCTCTTCGCATCAGGTGGCCAAAGTATTGGAGTTTCAGCTTCAACATCAGTCCTTCCAATGAACACCCAGGACTGATCTCCTTTAGAATGGACTGGTTGGATCTCCTTGCAGTCCAAGGGACTCTCAAGAGTCTTCTCCAATACCACAGTTCAAAAACATCAATTCTTCAGCACTCAGCTTTCTTTACAGTCCAACTCTCACATCCATACATGACCACTGGAAAAACCATAGCCTTGACTAGATGGACCTTTGTTGGCAAAGCAATGTCTCTGCTTTTTAATATGATGTCTAGGTTGAGCTGAAAAGTTATGTAAAGGCTGCATATCAAAATGTACAGATGCAGCTTAAAATTTTAGGGAAATGAGTGGCCCTAAAATTTGTCCATAAAGAAGAAGAGCTGACAAACGGTGGGCTGAAAATCCGCCCTTGAGGCGAGCAGTCAGGAGCGCTCCCAGGATGAAGCCCAGAGCAAGGACGTGGCTCCTACACACGGGCTTGGGGGTCCAGCCAGCGCTGCCCTGCGCTCTGGTCCCCACACGGTGACCGCCCCGCATTTTAACATCTGAAGCTGCATTTTTTCTCGTTAACGTCACTGAAAGCTGCTCAAGTTTGTAAGCCACAACTCAGTCAGTCTCTGTGCCTCCCCTGTGAGGACAAGCTGAGATGGTTCCTAGCGCACCTGGCACCTGCTTGCCCTCCCACCCTGGGTCTCGCAGCCTTACCGGCTGACACTGGCTTCACAGCTGCTGGTGGCCATGGCTCAGGGCACATCCTCAGGACACAGACCCTACTGGCGAGCCCGAGGGGCCTGAGGGCTCCTCCAGCATGGCCCTGTTGAACCGTTAAACGCTGACATTAAACACAAGCATTGAATAATCTGAGCTGGATGAAGCCAGCTACCACGGCCAAAAAGACGAACCACCCACAGTTCCTCCCACCAAAAGGCCGACAGTCTAATAGCGAAGAGTCATTCTTCAAAAGTGAATTGTATTAAAGCTACAGAGAGGCTTCACTCCCCATGTATCTACCAGAACGACAAAAGTGAGAATGCCCCCCAGCGTGGGTGAGGACGCAGAGGAGCCTCGTACGCTGCTGGTGGGGGCACAGAAGGTGCAGCTATGGGAGAGGACGCGGTTTCTTACCAAAGTAAGCACACCATCGCCAGGTAACCCAGCAACTCTACCCCTGGGCATTTACCGCAGAGAAATGACAGATATTCAAAATCCTGTAGTGTTCATAGCGGCTTTACTCACGATAGCCAAACCCCGGAAATAACCCCCATGTCCTTCAATGGGTGACTGGATAAACAATCAGCGCCCCTCCCAAAATAAGATAAAGCCTAATTGTCACAAATATCACCAAAAAATAAGGAAAGTAGTGGTCCACGCGTCCATGGAACACTGCTTGGCAGTGAAAGGCAACACATTACTGGTACCCTCAGCCACAGGGAGGGATCGAAGGGAATTATGATGAGGGGGGAAAGCCAGTCTCAAAGGGTGACACAGTATTCAACCTGCTTGCAATGATGAGATTACAGAGAGAGCAGATCAATAGTGATGGCGCTTAGGGAGCAGGAGGAATTGGGAGGCTGCAGGAGCCTCACAGTCCCAGGGGGGACTGTGACAGGGCTGCCCGTGTCCCACTGCGCTGGGGGATTCAGGAACTTACATGTGTGATTAAATTCATCAAACGAAATGCACTCACGGGGCCGGTGGGCACGAAACACTGGTGAGTCTGCATGACTGGGAGTTCTGTCAGTGGGGTGGTTATGACGCTGTGTCCTACTCACCCGGGACGTCACCTTTAGGGGAAAGCAGGGTGCTTTCTGCATTGTCTTCTGAAACTGCGTGTGAACCTACAATTATCTCAAGATAAAAGTTTTCAAAAGGACACTAAGCATGGTATAACTTCAGGAGCAGAGAAATACCGGAAGCAATATTTATAAACATCCAGTATGTGGACTGTATTAGCTTCCCACAGCTGCTACAACAAATTCCCAGAGACTTGTTGGCTTAAAACAACAGAAGTTTATCACCTCACCATTCTGGAGGCCAGAAATCAGAAGTCCAGGAAGGTCACACTCCCCTTGCGCATCCAGGGGAGAATCTGCAGCCACGTGGCTTCGCTCTCTGCCCTGTGGTCCACCCAGCCCCCGACTCGCACCTCTGTCTTCCCGCTTCTGTCCAAATCTCCTCTTTCTCCTACGAGGTCAGTTGTCCTTGGATTGAGGGCTCAGCAGGATACTTGAGGACGCTGCCATCTCAAGATCCTCAATTACTTCTGCAAAGACCCTTTTCCAAAGAAGACATTTATAGGTTCCAGGGATTACGACATAGACCCGTCTCTTGCGGGGAGCCACAGTGCAACCCACAGCATGGATGAAGTCATCTGTGCCCTTGCTTTTGAGAACCCCAGGTAGGGTGGGGTTTGCAAAGAAATCTGTGTGACGTCAGAAAGACTCCCAGCCCCGCCCCCATATCCAGCCCACCACACCCCCAAGTGTTGACTGCTAAGTTCTCAAAGGAGGTCGGCAGCAGATGGGCTGTGGGGGCCTGGGCTTCCACCTGGCTGGATGGCTCCTTTGGGAAGGTCTCCAGAAATACCCCTTGGGTCCCGTTGCCGAGTCCACAAAAGCTGGACAGGGTGTGCAGTCTGGTTTGGGATGGTGGGGTCCTCCGATGACCTGGAGCAGAAGTGGACACAGGTCTGGCCTGGATGAATGCTCCTCCGGCTCCCTGCAGGTGTCTGCCGGGGAACCGTCCCTGGAACCGCTTGCCACGCTGAGCGCAAGCCCCAAGTGAGGAAACCACGACCGTCTGGGATAGTTCACGTTCTTAATTACTCCAGGAGAAGTTAATTACATCTCAGGGACTGCTTACTCTGCTGTTTTCATGAGCAAACAGACACCAAGCAGCCTGGGCTGCGGAGCTGGGATCTCACTGTGGGAGGGGGCGCCGTGTGGGGGCTGTGTGGAGCTCCGGAGACCCAGGTGCTGGCCAGGCATGGCCACCACCGCCAGGTGACCCAGCAAGAGTCCCCTCTTCAATGTAGCCAAAACGAGGGAGCTGGCCACAGCACTTTCCCAGCTGTGAGATGCTTCGCCCTGCTCTGACCCTCCTCATGGGGTCCCCGCTTTCCTCCTTGTACCAGACTCCTTCTGATTCTGGAACCATCACCCCAGCATCTGCATGGCAGGTACCAGGCTCTAGAATCAGCCTCCCTGGGCTCAAGTTATGACTCTTCCCTTTAGCATCTGTGCAGCTCCGGGCAAATTACACAACCTGTCTGAGTCTCAGCGTCCACATCTTTGAAACGGAGATGACAGCAACCTACCTCGGAGATAAAGACAGACTCGTGTGCACTCAACACGTGTCAGCCCCACGGACACTGATAATGACGTCACCGTTCGGGGCTTCCTTCTGGTCCTTCCCCCGCGGATGCCTTGTCGGTCCTCACCCGCTGACATCCCCCTCTTAGGAACGCGTCATTCAGAGCAGAACAGGGGCAGGTCAGCTTCACCAGGTCACAAAATATGAGAAGGCGTGGGCACAGCCCTCTCCTTCGGCTGGCAGGCCTGGCGGGACATCAGCCTATCCTAGCCCAGCCTGCAGGCTGCCTCCTAATGGCCAGGACTTGCAAGGAGAGGCTGTGCTCCTATCCAGTTTTCTGCAGTAAGTTGAACCCCCTTGGCTCGCATGTCTCCTCTCCATTGTAACCTCTCCAGGGGAACCTGGCTTCCTCTCTGCACCCCAACTTTTGCTCCGGGTTCCCCCCAAGACTGCCCTGAAAGTCAGAGCTTAGGGTCAAGGGTTGGAGAAGGAAATGGCAATCCCACTCCAGTATTCGTGCCTAGGAAATCCCATGGACAGAGGAGCCTGGTGGGCCAGTCTCTGGGGTCACAGAGTTAGACCCCACTGAGTGACTGAGCACACAGGGTTGAGGGTGAGCTGAAGATGCTGACTCAGGGAGCTGGGTGGGAGCGTGAGGCCTGAGTGCCTGCTCAGGAAGGCTCACCGGTGTTCAGAAGGGGTCACCGCACCACCTTAGAGGATTATTTGAAAAAGGAAGAGCCTGGAGCAGCCTTGCGGTGAGAAATGGAAATCACGTCAGGGTCATCAAACCATCCCTGTGACTTAAACTCTCGCTAACCCGGTGCATCCTGCATCCATTCAGCCAAAGCACACCAGCCCCCATCTGGAGGCACATGGGCTCTGGTCCAAGGATGCGCAGGACAGGGTCCACCTTAAGCTGTGATGGGCTGCCTGCGGGCCAGGACCGGCAGGGGAGCTACTCTGTTCAGAGCAGTGACCACATCACTGCCCAGGTGTCCCCGCCAGAACACAGAAGCCCGAAGCAGGGCCTGGGCACCTGCGCTTCAATAAGCTGGCCTGAACCCAGGGGCGCAGGGGAGGGGCTGGCCTGGATGGGGGCAGGAAGGGGGCTACAGGAAGACAGTCCACCCCCGGACAGGAGCAAAGCGTCATCCGCGCGTGTGCTGGTCTGTCTGTCCAGAGGGGAACACTAACACCGGCGCCTCGCCGTCCAGGCCCTGCATCCAGATGTCCGGTGTGGACTCCGTCCAGGCCCCGCATCCAGATGTCCGGTGTGAGCTCGGGGCTGCCGCAGTCAGCGGGTTTGGGCTGCCACGTCTGGGAGCCACAGGCAGGATGGGGCCGGGTGCACACAGCCTGGGGAAAGGCCCCCTGGAGAAGGGGCGGCTCGGTGGGGAGCCCAAAGGTGGGTGGGATTGGGGTGGACGGAGACGTGTGTTCCAGAGGGGAGCCACGTGCCACGGTCAAGCAGGCACGCAGCCCATTTGGGGACCTGGAAGCACCACCTCGTGGCCATCGGGCAGAACGTGCAGGGGAAGCAGGGCCCGAGCAACCGTGCTGCAGTGCCCCGCCGCTGCCCCACGAGGGGCTCCTCTGAGCTATCCCACAGAGCCCCGGCAAGACGACCTGCAGGCGGGAGAGCTGAACTTGCTGGTGCCCTGGAGCTGCTTCACCCACCCCCCATGCCTCCGCTGGGCCCACCCGGCTCACCCAGGCAACTGTTTTCAGGATCCAGTGTTTAAAAACATAAGGGCAGGAGGAGAAAGGAGAGACGGGATAAGATGGTTGGATGGCATCATGAGCTCAATAGACATGAGTCTGAGCAAACTCTGGGAGATGGTGAAGGGCAGGGAAGTCCACGGGGTCACAGGGTGGGACACAGCTGAGCAACTCAACAACAGTGTGTAGAGGCGATAACCAGTTCTCTGTACCCAGATTCTCCGAACAACTATACACACAGGAAAACATCCCAACAGAGCAGGAGCTAGTTCAAGAAGTGCTGGGGGACAGAGATGTGCTGCATGACATGGAGCTGCCCAGGGGAGCTGAGAAAGACACCAGGGAGGATTGAGTCAGGTCCTGGAGGACTCGGGCTTCCCTGGTGGCTCAGCTGGTGAAGAATCCACCTGCAATGTGGGAGACCCCGGTTCAACTCCTGGGTCAGAAAGATCTGCTAGAGAAGGGATAGGCTACCCACTCCAGTATTCTTGGGCTTCCCTTGTGGCTCAGCTGGTAAAGAATCTACCTGCAACACCAGAGACCTGGGTTTGATCCCTGGATTGGGAAAATCCCCTGGAGAAGGGAAAGGCTATTCACTCCAGTATTCTGGCCTGGAGAATTCCATTGGTCCATTGGGTCGCAAAGAGTCGGACACAACAGAGTGACTTTCACTTCCACTTTGGAGGACTTGAGCTAGCTCCCCAGGAGGGACAGGAGAAGGGTACCCCTGGAGAGGCCGGGGCACAGCATGTGCAGAGGTGCTGGGGCACATTGCCAGGACCACCAGGCACGCTAACCCGAGCCCTCTCTAACTCTGGGAGGGAGAAACAGTGAAGGAAACTTCTGACTCTTCCACAGTCAATGCTGCCAAGTCGGCTCGACCTCACTGTTCCTGATCGCCATGCCGCCTCGCCAGCCCACTTCTGCTGTCGGCCAGTGCCTGCCGTGGGGAGGGACGGGAGCCCCTTGTTCTCCAGACACAAACGGACAACTCTTCCCAGAGGGCTTGGCCTGGTCTTTGGGGAGAGTCCTCACATCAGGTGACTCTTTCTCCCCAAAAAGAACCTTGAATACTCCCCAACTCCTCCCAGGACACGCTGGACGCCTGACTGCCCACACAGCTCTGCCCCACTGAGCACTGGACCCGAACTTCCCCATTGGGGGCCAGCTTCTCCATCCGTGAAACGAAGAGACGGGACAAGACCAAAGGGGCTCAGACTGTCTCCCAGGGTCACGGGGGAGCGGGGGGCCAGAGGGCAGGCAGGAACCCCTCCCCAGGCTCAGCCAGCCCAGCTCCTCCTGGATCTGCTTTACAGATCCAGTCTCCATGCACACACACACACACACACATGTACTGTTGCACACACACATGAACATACTGTGCGCACACACATACATCCACACATGGGCACGCAGAGAAAGTTCTCTCGTCAAGAAAACACCGTTGGTAACAGGCAGCGGACTGACGGCTCCTCAGCGCCCCTCCGACCACTGGCCCTACATCCTGAAGGCCCTCTTCCCGTTAACAAGTGATGGCATCACACGAAATGCAAAGAAAGGCAAAGTGGTTCGGAAAGGTCAATAAGAAATGCATAATTCAGGGCGCGCCTCCCGAGGGACCGCTGATGGAGGAGCTGTGATGAGAGCAGAGCTGCAGGAGGGGACGGTCACTCTGCTGACAGCCTCTGCACGTTTGGCAGAGACCCAGGGACACGGCCACACTCGGCCACCCAGGCCAGTGACTCAGGAGGGACAGGGAAGGGCATGGGAAAGCCAGTGTCCAGGAAGGGAGCCGGGCTGGCTCTGCCCTCTAACTGTGCGGGCACCCAGCTGTTGCCTGGCAACCGAAGATGTTTTCTGTCAAAGATGCAGAGATGGGATTGGATGGGGCACTTTTTTTTTTTTTCTGTGTCATCCACCAGCTTGGAAGTCATCAGTGTTGCTTGGCTACAAAGTCAGCCCTGGCCCCTGGGTGTCCCAACCCACCCAGTACTGGACCCCAGGGAACTCTGGGCCTCCAAGTGGGTTGGTACAGCATGCAGGGCACAGAGGAGGGACCCAAGTCAGCCTTCAGCCACCCTGAGACTTCCGGAGCTCACTCGGCCTTTCGGTAATGCTCGCCCCCCACGCCCTTCCAGGTTGTCAAGTATCACATGAGGTGATCCTGGGCCGCCGGTGCTGCGGAAACGAGGCTCTTTGCTCCCTGCTCCCAGCTCTGTGCCTGCACAACCCCCCCTCCTGGGGGTGTCCCGGTGTCGGTCCAGCAGGAGAAAGGAGGGCCAGGACTTTTAACAAATCGGCTGCACTGCTGCACTTCCTCTGCAGCTTGTTTTAATCCATTACCAGCGTATTTTGTAGGCGTCTCCCAGGTCGGTATGAGCACTTAGCTTTCTCTTTACAGCTCTGTGGTATTTCATAGTGTAGACATACCCAAATTCATTTTTATGTTTCTGCGTGTTTCTCTTCCACCAGGGATGTGCATTTCAGATCTTCACGCACGGTCTTTCTGCAGCCTGGGGAATTTTCTTCTAGCCTATCTTTGACTTCTGTTTCTATTTTCATAACAAAGAGCTGACATTGACTGTTTCCATTCATTAGGAACTGTTCTGAGCTTCTTAGGCATGTATTTTATTTACTCCTCGCAACAAGCATGAAGGACAGTTACTTTTATCCCTTTACAGATGAGAGTCTAGGCATAGAGAGGACAAGTAATCTGCCTGAGGCCACACAGCCAGCAGTGCTGGAACGGAGTCCGGTCGCCCCTGCCTCTCGGCCAGGATGCCATGTGGCTGTGTCTTGATGAGCAGGGAGTGGCTCCTCCCTGCTCCCTCTCGCTCTGCCCCCATAGCTGGCACCTTCTCTTCCTCCCCTCGACCCTTGCGTACACCTCTGAGGGCATCCCCATGGTGGATCTTCCACTCCGTTGCTCTCCTTTTTAGCACTGATGTCTTTTAATCCTCTCTTGGGTTTATCTCCCGGGGTAGTTTGCACTCCCAGCAGTTGTCCGGCCTTGAGCTTCCTGGCTCTGCGGAGGGGCCCTCCTCTCTGCCCCGTATCAGCGGGTGCATCAGCTGAATGGGATCCACATCTACAACTGCACCATCCTGTCTGCCCTGGCCTGGCTTCTTCCTATCTGCCCCCCTCAACCTCTATGCGGACTCCCCTCCATGAGTGTCCTGGGGCGATGGTAACAGGTCACCACCAACTGGACACCTTGAAACACCAGTAAGTTATTCTTTCACCATCCTGGAGTCCAGAAGTCCAGTCCAGCATTCATTCTCTCTCCTAAGGCTTCAGGGGAGGGTCCTTCCTGCCTCTTCCAGCTGCTGGTGGTTCCTCAGCTGTGGCCACATCCCCCCAGTCGTTGCCTCCGTCTTCACATGGCCCCTCTCCTCTGTGTCCCCTCCTCCTCCTATAAGGACACTGGTCCTTGGTTTTAAGACCCACCTAAACCTAAAACAATTTATCCGAGACCCTTAACCATTAATAATTATGTTTGCAAAGAACTTACTTGCAAGTCAGGTCATGTCTGAGGTTGCAGGTGGGCACCAGTCTGGGGGCCCATCCCGTCCCCTGCTCCACCCTCTCTAGCTCTTCCTCGAGTGGTTTCCAGGGAGCGCCAGCTCTGACAGATTTAGGAGGATGGGAGGAAGGAGGGCGCTGAGGACGCCTCCCTGCAGGTGACATGGGTGGGCTGCCTTGGGCAGGTCCCCCGGGCGGGAGACAAGGGTCCCTGTCTGTTTTCAGAGGTCTCTGCTTCCCAAGGCGCCACAGCATCACCCCCCTCCCCGCCCCGTGCCTCTCACGTCTTCCCAGGTGGGTCTTCATCTCGTCCACCCCAGGTGCCCCCAGGGTCAGGACGGGGTGCACCTGAGTCCCACCCAGCGTCCTTAGAAACAGGGCGGGCCGCACCTGAGTCCCATCCGGGGTCCTTAGAACAGGGCGGGCCGCACCTGAGTCCCATCCGGGGTCCTTAGAAACAGGGTGGGCCGCACCTGAGTCCCATCCGGGGTCCTTAGAACAGGGCGGGCCGCACCTGAGTCCCATCCGGGGTCCTTAGAAACAGGGCGGGCCGCACCCGAGTCCCATCCGGGGTCCTTAGAAACAGGACGGGCCGCACCCGAGTCCCATCCGGGGTCCTTAGAAACAGGGCTTGGCCTGCTTTCACTCACCCTAGCGCTCATCCCCCTGGAGGGCTGGCTGGCCCTGTGTCACCTACTGAGCGCGCAGGACAGTCTGAACAGCAGGGAGGAAGGGCTCCAGAGCGGCCTCGGGAGGACTTCCTGGGTGGGGCTCACCTGCTTTCACAGAAGCAGCGTTTACCAGCCCCTCCTGCCCGCCAGGTCTGTGCCAGTTCCTCTGCTCAAGCACCCCCGCTGGCTTCTCCAGCTTATGTGGAGGAGACGGCTCCACTGACATGGAGCCGCCTCCCCAGGGTTACCCAGGGAGCAATGGGGGACGTGAGACCGAAGCCCATGCCCCTGGCACACATGGCTCCTGGCACACATGAGCTCCCGGAGGCCAGATGGCGCCCACACCTTTGGGTCACAGCAACCCGGAGTGGGAGGATGGGGTGGGGCAGCACTGGCCTGGCCATGCCCCCTGGCAGCCACCTTGCCCTCACACGCCCCCTCAGCAGCCTGCCTTGGAATCAGGTCCCCAAGGTGAGAGAGAGACAGAGGGAGCAAGCCCCCCAGGGCCGACCCCAGGCTCTGGACTGCGGCTCCTGTTTCAGGCCTGGGGGCTTGGGGACAGTTGGCATGGCACAGCTCACAGCCACCTACCCAAGGCTAGCACCCTGGGGACAAAGCAGGTCCCACTCTGGTGGCCTGGGGTGGCGAGGACAGGGAGAGGCAGGGTTGCAGTTCCTGGCCACCGGGATGAGCTGAGACAAAGCCACCGCTTTGCTGGCCCTTGAGGGCATGTGGTGGTGGGGCGGGGGGGTCCCCCGGCCACCACACCTGGTGCCTCCTGGCCCACCTTCCCTGGCGGTCTGGGTCACCTCTGAGACCCTCCTGGTCAAACACATCAACCAGAGTTTTCCATCCTGCTTGTGTACAGTTTAAATCATCACAACAAGATGATTTACTTACTCATCGCTGCAGGAGCTGGGCAGAGGTCAGCGAGCAAAGAGGGAGCTTCCGGCCTTTCCCAGGACCCTGTTCCTCCCACTGAGGAATTGCCAAGGGGCCAGTTCCCACATGCACACCCAGCCACCCAGGCCAAGATGAGCCACCAGGGTGCCAGAGCCAGGGGCTGAGGGTGGCATGGCCTCTCTAAGCTCCAAGACGGGCAGAGCTACGCTTGTGGCCTCAGGCTGGCGTGGGCGTGGCGGGGGCACAGCCAGGGTTCTGACGCATGCCCACCCCCATCTCAGCCCTGTCTGCTGCCGCCCCCTCCCCGGTGCCCCCTGGGGGGTCCACACCACTCACCTGGTACACAAGCCCTGGAGGGTGGCCGGGTCTGGGCCTGGGCCCGGCGCATGGGCGGCCCAGGTACAGCTCTGCGCTCTGCCCACCTCGGAGCTGGCCCGCCAGCCTGCCAGGTATGTGGTCAGTGACACTGCGGCCCCTGCTGACAGGCCAGCAGGAGGGGCAGGCAGAACACAGACATTCACGTGATCCCACGACTACAAAGCGCCAGACGTGCCCGGCACCCTGAGCAGTGCGCTGGGGACTCTGGTCTCTGGGTGTCCATCGGAGAAGGGGGTGGAGGGCGATGATTTTAGGGAGATTCGGGGTCACTAGGGAAGAAGGGGAAGGTGTTAAATGCAAGCCTGAGGCAGGGAGTGAAGAGTGGGGGCAAACAGGACGGGGAGCCCACGAGCTGAGGGGCTGCAGCCCAGGACCCCCGCAAGCCCTGTTCCTGTTCACGCGCCTTGTCCTGCTTGGACCCCCTGCTCTGTCTCGGCAGCTGTTTGCAGACCAGCCAGTAGGGCAGCTTTTCCCAAACTGGGTCCCACAGAGCACAATGCGCCTCCTGACGATGTTTCTGTGAAGAAATTACTTCCTGAAACCTACAAGCTCCACCCCTTCTGGGAGAATCCCAGGGCGCATAACTCCTCAGAAGCACTGATAAGTCCTGCAGTGAGGGAATGGCGCGCTGCCCTTCTTAAGGGGCCACCTCGCCTGCCCACTCACGCTGCCTCGGAGCCTCCTCAGAGCCTGGGCAGCGACACAAAGGGGACTTGGGCCGTGGGGGGCTGAGGAACCCCCGCTGAGAATCACAGAGGCCGTGTCGAGCCAGAGTGCTTTTCTGCTTCACTGGGCAGAAAATAGTGCATTAGCGCACCCCTTCCAGCTTGTCTTACTCCACTTAGGGGCAGCCCATTTGGGGGTCACCCCCCCGGCTCTGTCTTCTGAGCTCTGGGGTGCTGAGTGATGGGAGTTGGGAGCCCGCCAAGCGCGCTCCTCGAGGCCTGCGTCCCCCAGCTCACAGGTGATGAACCTCAGTGAGGGCCCAGATGACTTCTGAGTTGAGGGGGCGGCGGTGGGGGGGGTGGTGCGGTGTTCTGCGAGGTGGGCCAGCTGTCGGCGTGAGGGCTCCCCCTGACTTGGGAAGAGGGGAGGTCACAGCCCTGCTCTTGGGGCTCACGGTCCAACATGCAAGGCACCGCGTGGGGCATGGGACCCCAGGCAGGGCCCACGTGAGCCAGGAGCAGAGGGAAGGGACGGGCTCCCCACAGGGCAGAGATTCCGGAAGAGGCGGTGCAGACGACCTCCAGACCCGTGTGGGCCCTGGGCCACGTCCACTCCGTCCCCAAGAGCTCTGACCCCCGCCACAGTGCTTGGGTGGGCCTCACACACACAGCACCCCCGCCCAGGGGAGGCAGCCTGAGGGCTGAGTCAGGGGCCCGGCTAAACCCCCCGGAGGGTGGGCAGACCCCTGTGTCCAAAGTGCCCAGAGCTGACCCTGGGCCCATGCAGGTGGCCGGCTTACTGGGTGTCCCTGACTTCCTGGCGCTGTCTCTCACTATCGGTACCCCCTCCCCACAGGGTGCGGCTCGGGGGGGCAGGGTCCCTCTCCTCAGGGGCCCCCGACAGCTTCTTATAAAGTGCCCCCAACAGAGTGGGGCACCAGAGCCCTGGGCTCGGCCCACAGGACAGTCTCTCCAGGCTCGAGCAGCTCTGCCACCTCCCAGGGGGCCGCCCACCCGGAGGGGCTCAGCGGGGGCTTCACACCCCTCCAAGCTCTCCAGCCCCTGGGACCATGTTGCAGGGGAGGGGCGGCTGGGTCCGTGGGACTCAGGTGAGCTCACGGGCGCTTCTACTTCTCGCCTGACGCTTGGCTGGTACGGTTCCCCTGGCTTCGTTCACAAAATGACCTAAAGCAGCTTACGAACTCCAGACTGCTAAAAACAGATTGAGTTCTCCCCGCTTTCCCGTCCCCCACCTCCCTGCCTCTGGCAGCCACCATTCTACCCTCCGGTTCTGAGTTCAGTTGGTTTTAGATTCCATACGTAAGTGAGATCATGCAATGCTTCTTTCTGTATCTGGCTTATCTCACTTAGGCTTCCCTGATAGCTCAATTGGTAAAGAATCCGCCTGCAATGCAGGAGACCCTGGTCTGATTCCTGGGTCAGGAAGATCCACTGGAGAAGGGATAGGCTACCCGCTCCAGTATTCTTGGGCTTCCCTGGTGGCTCAGCTGGTAAAGAACCCACCTGCAATGCAGGAGACCTGGGTTCGATCCCTGGGTTGGGAAGATACCCTGGAGAAGAGAAAGGCTACCCACTCCAGTATTCTGGCCTGGAGAATTTCGTGGTCTGTATAGTCCATAGTCGGACATGACTGAGCAACTTTCACTTATCTCACTTAGCACGACATCCCCCAAGTTTACCCATGATGTTGAAAACAGCAGGACTTCCCGCTTTTTCTTGTTTAAGGCTGAACAATATTCCATCATGTATGCACAGCACCTCTTCATCCAGGTGTCCACCGACGGACCCCGGTAGCGTCCACATCCTGGCTATTGTGAATAATTCTACAATGAGTATTGGGATGTAGACATCTCTTCAAAACTGATTCAAAAAATGAGCTTCAAGAAATGATTTTACTTCTCTCTGATAAATACCCCAAACTGGGACAGCTGGATCGTATGGTGGTTCTGCCTTTAACTGTCTCTCCATCCTGTCTTCCACTGTCTCTCCATCCTGTCTTCCACAGTGGCTACCCTAGTTTACACTCACGCCAGCAGTGCATTGGTCAAAGGTACCGAGCTCTGTGATGCATATGAATAAGTCCTAGAGAGACAGCATGCGGAGTGGTGACCCAGTTATAACACAGCGCCGTGTACTGGAAATTTCCTGGGAGACTAGATCTCGGCTATGTCGCCACACACAGAAGGTACCTACATGAGGAGGTGGACAAGTTCACTAGCATGACCGGGCGATAATTTCACAGTGTGTGGGCGTGTCAAAGTGCGTGTTGCACACCTTTCGAGAGTGCTCAGCTGTGTCTGACTCTCTGCAGCCCGCCAGGCTCCTCTGTCCGTGGGATTCTCCAGGCAAGAACACTGGACAGCAAAAGAAGAGAAAGTGAAAGTCACTCAGGCGTGTCTCACTCTTTGCGATCCTGTGGACCGTAGAGTCCATGGGATTTTCCAGGCCAGTATACTGGAGTGGGTAGCCTTTCCCTTCTCCAGGGGATCTTCCTGACCCAGGGATCAAACCCAGGTCTCCTGCATTGCAAGTGGATTTTTTACCAGCTGAGTCACAAGGGAAGCCCGAGAATACTGGAATGGGTAGCCTATCCCTTCTGCAGCAGATCTTCCCAACCCAGGAATTGAACCAGGGTCTCCTGCATTGCACACAATTTCTTTACCAACTGAGCTACCAGGGAAGCTCAAGAGTGGGTTGCCATTTCCTCCTCCAGGGGACCTTCTCAACCCAGGGATGGAACCCATGTCTCCTGCTCTCCTGCATTGGCAGGCAGGTCTTTATCACAGAGCCACCTGGGAAGCCGCACCATACATACAATTTTAAACAGCAGACCAAATTTGCCTGCAGGGCACCCTGCCACAGGACCACCAGAAGCCAGCCAGGCCTGGCAGTGGTCGGGGGCAGAGGCCTCAGGGACACACAGACTCAGGGACACTCTCTCCTTCACAAAGCCAGCCCCAACCGTGGCCACGGGCCACAGAGGCAGCGCCGGTGCGGGGTGCCTGGCTGGAGCCCCCTTCCCCTCATCCCCACCCCCAGCTCCCTGACCCCCCAGCCTCCGTGCTTGTCCACAGGGAATCGAGCCCTGGAATTTGGAGCCCTCTGTTCCCCTTTGACACAGGACAAGGTGTCTGGCTCAGGTGACTCTGGACTTGCAAAGGGCACAGTGACCACATGGGGCAGGGAGCAGGCGGGAAACCGTTCATATGGAGGGTGTGGCGTGTGCGGTGACAATGACGGAGGAAGGCCTGGCCGCGGCGTCCCCAGTGACGAGGGAGGAAGAGCAGGACTTCAGTCCTCAGGCGTGAACGTCCAGCTTGAAGGGTGGGACCCACAGGGCCACTCCCCCCGGCAGCAGAGATGCCCACTCCAGCCCGGGTTCTCCCTCCAGAACTCAGTCAGATGGTCTCGAGCTTCCTCTGACTCCCCAGGGCCTAACCTCGTGGTTCAGGGCGCACGAGCAGGAGCTGGTGGGAGGTGAACCTGAATGTCGAGGGGGCCCCCATCCACAGGTTCATTTTTTCCCTTGTCTCCTTGCTCCTCACTTCTCTCAGGGCATTCCAGAAGGACACAGAACCTTCCTGCAGCCCAAGCGGCACCTCCAGGCCTTTCCAGGCCGCTGGTCCACCTCTCGGCAGTGGGTCTGGGGTCTGGAGCCCAGACACGGTGTCATATCCGGACTCCTGAGTGTGCTGCCCCTGCAGGAGTGCTCAGACTCTCTGAGCCACGCCAGTCTGCCTCCTAGCCTCCACCTCCAGCATCGGCAAGCCCATCTCTGCACATAAAAGCCAGCGAATCATTCTTTCTGCCTTCTCCCCTAAGAGGAGAAAGAAGGACCTGGGGCCCAGCCTGATAAGAATGCTCCCAGCATATATCACAGTCAAAAGCTATTAAAGATTTATCATAACACAGACAAGAGCCGATCTCCGGGGGCTACAGGGAGCAGCATCTTAAATAAAACCACCGTAGATCTTTCTTCTTGACAACAAGGCAGGCAGTGTGCGGCACGCGGAATCGATCCCTCCTCCCACCCAGATGGGCCCTGATTATTCCCTTAGAAGATGTCAGATCCTGGGCGGCAAGACATAAACCCCCGACATTGTCTTCTGAGGATTTTTGCAGATGGTTACAAATGGAAGGCCAGCAGGGAAACAGGAGGGCCTGTGGTTTTCGGACCACACGAGCCCATTCTTGGCGCTTTCTGATTTTCACCTTCTGGGTCTGGGGGCGTGGCCAGCCAGGAGCCAGCCCCATCCTCACCTGCCCTAGAGGCCCCCGCCTCTGCCTCCAGGCTGCATGCCAGGCAGCTCCAATCTGTGCGTCACCAAGGTCAGCTCAGGGGTAAACTGAGGACCATAGACACCCATCAACAGGTAGCTGGGCACCTGAGAACGGATAAGAGCAGCAGCCATTGAAATGGGCTTCCCAGGTGGTGCAGTGGTAAAGAACCCGCCTGCCAGTGCAGGGGACGCGAGATGCAGATTCGACCCCTGGGTCGGGAAGATCCCCTGGAGGAGGGCATGGGTATTCTTGCCTGGAGAATCCCCAAGGACAGAGGAGCCTGGTGGGCTACAGTCTATGGAGTCGCAAAGAGTCGGACATGATTGAAACGACTTGGCACAATTGAAATGGGGTCCACCCCCCACCCCAGGTAGCACTTGAAGCCAGGTGCGAAAGGAGCTGGTCCTCTGGAGGATGCTCACGTCCCCCTGCTCCCCCAGCGGTCATGGGGAGAAGCTGTTCAGAAGAGCCAGCTCCATGGCCTGGGGGTGGGGGGGTGCATCCTCCAGACTCACTCTTGCTGGGCTCTGACCCCACGCCTCAGGGTGTCTCCCTCTGCCTCATGCTGGGCAGAAAAACTGCTCCTAGGCCGGTGAGCATCCCAGGGCGAGGAGGGGAGCCTGCCACTGCTAACTTCATCACCTGACTTCTCCATAGAGCCCCGTGCCTGTGGCTCAGGGGTCTGAGTCCGCGGCTCAGCCGTCCACGTCCAGGGCTCAGGGGTCTGCACCCAGGGCTCAGGGGTCTGTGTGGCGCTCTAGGCTCGGCAGGAGTTTCTGAGGGTGGTATCCAGCGGGGAGACCCCACCGGCCTCCCCCGCAGGGCCCCCGGCTCCTGGACCAAGACTGTGGTCAGGGCTTTCTGCCTTCACCCGGATGGCATCCCACACCCTCACTGCACATTCTGAACCACTTTAAATTCCCAAAGCCTTAGATGAGGACGGAATTCCAGGGCTGGGAGCCCAGGACGGGTGCTCCACGTGGCAGCAGCTGCACGGAGGGCATTGCCGCCCCCTCCGGACCCCCGGCAGCCTCAGCACTAGAACCAGCCAGTCGCTTGGAAACCAGTGAGTCCATCCAGCCCTGGAACCTCATTCCAAAGATGGAGGGATGGAGGGAATTTCGTTAATCCGCAGCCTTTTTAAGAGCTGAAGTAACAGGTTCTCATATTTCAAGGCATCCGCCCAGCGCCCTGAATGTGAATCAGGAGTCCTGGGTTTCACGAGGTTCTCTGGACTAAGATGAAGGGGCTGGCACCCCGCTTCCCCTGCCCAAGCCCAGAGTCAGTGGAACAGGGTGGGTGGAGGCAGGCGCTTGGCACTGGGCCATGAAGAAGAGTCAATAGGAAGTTTCCAGAATCAGCTGCTTCCTGCTGTGCCCTCTCAGTGATGGGGCTGGTGCCACTGGGGCCCAGTGTCCTGGGGTGGGAAGGCAAGGAGGTGGCCTGCCTGCCAGGGGTCCCCCAGGGTCCAGCCAGCCTGGAAGAAGGACGTTTGCCCCCCAGACTCCAAGGGCACAGCTTCAGGGCAGGGGGTCGGTAGACCCTTCCCCGAGGGCCCAGGAACACCAATGTACAGCCACCCCCCTGGCTGGTAACCCCATCTTCCTGCAGGCCCCCAACACACACACACACACACACCCTCTCCAGCCTCCTGGGGAAACTCTGCTCTTCCAGAGGGCAGGGTCACTGTCCAAACTCAACCACCCCTGTGATGGTGGATCCTGTACATCAGCTTGGCCAGGCCATGGTGCCCAGATGTGTGTCACATGGAAAATGCTGAGGTCCTGAGAGAAGTAATTCTGCCTTAAGGCTGCCGCATCAACATGCAGGGTGGCAGAGGACGAGATGGTTGGATGGCATCACCGACTCAAACGACATGAACTTGAGTAAACTCTGGGCGATGGTGAAGGACAGGGAAGTCTGGCATGCTGCAGTCCATGGGGTCGCAGAGTTGCACATGACTGAGCGACTGAACAACAGCAGTCAACATGCATGAAGACGTGTGTGTGTGTGTGTGTGTGTGTGTGTGTGTGTGTGCCTGTGCTGTTGGTTGTCTTTCTCGGGAGAGACTTGGACTGATACAATCCCTTGTTGTTCAGTTGCCAAGTCGTGTCTGACTCTTTGTGACTCCATGGACTGCAGCACGCCAGGCTTCCCTGTCCTTAACTATCTCCCAGAGTTTGCTCAAATTCATGTCCACAGAGTTGGTGACGCCATCCAACCATCTCATCCTCTGCTTCCACGTTTTCCCCTTTCTCTTAGCCCCTTAATGCAGGGTTATTGGAGAAGACTTAGACGTGGGGAAGTAGGTGTGCAGACACGAGGGCTAGTGGTCTCGCTCGGCTCCTGCTGTTTCTGCAGGGGCTGGGTCTGCACAAACCCTGAGTGCCGAGGGGAGGAGATGAGGGCGGCAGGGAGGGGCTGTGAGCCTTGAGGGTGGCAGCACTGGCCTCAGCTCCATTGTCCTCCCGGAACGAATGCACCGTGTCTTCCTGGATCCCAGAGCCTCTAACCCCCCGTGGGGATTTTGTGGAGTCTCTCCCTTGCTGGGGACCTCCTGGCCCAAACCAGTCCCAGCCCATGCCCCGCAGAAGCTCACACACCCGCATCACGGCCACGCATCACTGCACTGGTTCAACAGCCTGTACTTCACCTCCGTGGGCAGAACTCTCTCTGCCCTCTGCAATGGCCCTGGCTGCACCCAGGTGCCCGTCTAAGGCAGAGCTGCAAGGCACATCACCATCCACTGCCAGCCCCTCCAGGGTGGCCTCAGCTGCAGTGACCTTCTCACCAGCACCTGGCCTTCCTGGGACCAGCAGTCCCCACCAGGGGAGGGTAAGGACCTGGCGCCTGGGCCGTCCCAGCCCAACTGTTCTTCTCCGCAGCCCCCAGCGGGCTCCTGAGGCTGTCCTGCTTCCATCACAGCTTGGCCCCGCGCCTGCCTGCTCCAGCTTCTCCCCCACCCCTGGGGGTCAGCCTCAGCATGCGTCCGGCAGGCCAAGCTCCATCCCTGTGCCCACAGGTGACCCAAACTGCACACGGCCTCAGGGGTACCACACGCTCATCCCTGGTCACCAACAGGCACCCTAGAGGCACAGAAGTTCTCCAGGAGGAGGGTGCCACGTGGGCCCCTACTCAACACAGAGCCCCCGCCACTGCCCCTACCTCCACGGCAGGCTCTTCCCCCGAAGATCCAAGAAGTCTCAGGATCCTTCTCACCGGGCAGCCCCTCCAACCCCTCAGAGCTCACGGGAGAAGGAGACCAAGTCTGTGCGCCCCCAGAGTCACGTGCTGAGGCCCTAACACCCACTCCACAAGTACTGGTCCCCACTGAACCCAGCCGCGAAGACGCCCACTCTGGGCGGGACATCCCAAACCCCGGGTCTGCTCTGCGGAGGAAGAACACGTCCTGTCGGCATCTGGCAGCACAGCCTTGGGAGGAAGGACTAGACCACTCACCTCTGCGGCTTCTGTGGCCTTCAGAATAAACCCAAATGGGACTTCAGCTTCTGTCCTGAAGCAACTGAAAGAACGAACAGGTAAACCATAGCAACCATGGTTCTCAAGACCCTGGACATCAGGCAAAAAGGACAGTGGTCATGGGATGGGGGACGAGTGACAAGAGGCCTGAGGTTGGCGTGAGGCACAGAGTTGGGGAGACAGTCACAGACTCGTGGACACCCTCGATTCGGATGCTAAGGGCCAGGCAGGAATAAGCCTCCAGGCTCCTGTCAGAGCACGGGAGGGGCATCTACAAGGGCAGACGGTTCTGGAGGTCTTCAGAGGCCCCTCAGTATTCAGGCGAAGACCCATCAGTGCATTTGTGTGAGGGAACTGCCCAAAACTGGAGCAAGAGCCACCTGGAAGGATTAGAGGGCAGAGTGCGTGACACTCACTCGCGGGCGAGAGGCGCCCCTTCCCCGCCGACAGCGAGGAACCCTCACCGTCCATGGGGCCTCGGGTGCGCGCTCAGACAGCGCTGTCTCAGGACTGGGGCAACGCTGCGCTGAGCACTGCTCTGGTCCCACCCGGCCACGTCCGCCAACAAGACACAAAAGCTCCAAGTGCTGCCAGGAAACCCCGCCTGCGCGAGGCCAGGAATGTCCCTCAGAATACAAACACACCCAGCACCCGAAAGGCGAGATTCACAATGTCCAGCATCCAATCAAAAACTACCAGACATGCAAAGAAGCAGGAAAATGTGACCCATAGTGAGGAGAAAAATCATTTGAGACCAATCCAGAAAATAGCACAAATAATCCAATTAGCTACTAATAGTTGGGGACAATAGAGTTATTATAACTGCTCAACAGGCTCGAGGAAAGATAACAACTAAAGAAATAACCAGTGAACTTTTAGAGATTAAAATGAATCACAATATCTGAGAGGAAGAATACTCTGGATAGGATTAACTGCAGATTAGACGCTGCAGAAGAACAGATCAGTGAACCTGAAACACAGCAATAGGAACTGACCAAAACGAAACACTGGAAACAGCTTGGGGAAGAAATGAACAGCTCGTCAGAAAGCTGTGAGACCTCTGGCCTCAGTGTCCAGGACGAGCGCTGCTCCCCTGCACCCTCCCTGAGAAGCTGCCCAGAGAGGAAGACGGTCCCCAGCATGGAGAACATTAAAACGAGGAGGAGAGGGATGTCTGCAGACCCAGGGGTAGGTCAGCCAAAGCAAGGAGGTGTGGTCACAGTCGCTCAGCTGCTCTCAGAGCTGGAGCCCCGCTGAACACGGGCATGCATCCGTGTGTGCAGCATACATGCCCACACGTGTATGCACGCGCCCTCATGGACACATGTATGCACACTGCACTTGTCACTCCTGCAGGCAGTGTAGCAGACAAAGACCCCCCAGTGAAATCAGGGGGCTGGGCTCCTGACATCAGGCTCCCAGAGGTGCTAACGAACTCGAGGCCCAATCACACTGACCCCTGGGAAGAGCCCTCACAGAGAGAGAGCCAGAGAGTGGGATGGACCCCAGTGGCTGGTTGGCCAACTCAACAAATACCCATGGCAGCCTGGGACACCAGAGACAGGCCCCACCCACTTTCAGCCCAGGAGATGCCTTGATGGGTGGGGCCAGGGGCAGTGCAGTGAACATCCTTCAGGGAACCAGGAAATGTCCTGGCTGGAGGGTAGGGGGTGCAGACGAGGGAGGAACTGGGCAGAGGTAGGAGCATAGAGAAGCAGGCACAGGTGAGGCTGGGCAAGGGGCCTCTGAGATTCCATTTCGGAGAGAAAACAGTTTCTCACACATACATGCACACACATGTCCCTGGAAGAGAGGTACCACACGGCACGGTTTCCCCGTTATCACTGCTCGGAATCATACTTAACACCATGCCCTGGAACAAAAATAGAATTCGTTTTGAAATCTCATTTCAAGAGAAACACAATGTAAATAAAGAAATGATTTGCTAATTAAATCCTCCTTAAATTTAGTATACGATTAAACAGAAGCTTATGGAATCTGCGAGTTGGCACGAGGCAAGATTCTTTTTTCCCGAAAAATGTTAATTTAGAAGTGGACTGATTTAGCCCCGACGTGATACTGCTCTTCTAAGCACCATGATCGGGAGATTCCGCACGAAGCCTGGAGTGCGAGTTTATTCCTGGAGAACATCTGCCTCTCCGGAAGGAGCAGGAAGCCAGGCAGGCGACGGCTGACCCTTAGCCACGACCTGGAGTGCGGGGCCCACAGAGAAATCCAAAGAGGGTGGGTGCAGGGCTCCTCCTCTGTGGGGCTGGTCCCCAACCCCATGCTGCACCCACATCTCCAACCCAGGCTTCTGAATGGAGGGGCGTCGCCACAGCACAGCCCCGTCCTGGGCCCCTTGCCTCGCTCCGCAGTGCTCCCCCTCCTCCTGCCAACTGCTTGGAAGCATCGCTGCCCTCGGGCGCCTTCCGGTTCTCACCCTCGCTCCACCACACGCCCAGCCTTTGACCCACCCCTTCCCTGCCCCCCACCTGCCCAGCTCACCCACTTCCAATTCCCCAGGCCAGTCGTCCAGCGCAGGGGTGGCAAACACAGACATGTATGTGCACACGCATGCCTCTGTGCCATGCCCTGTGAGCACGTGTGTATATGTCTATATATGTCATATGTGCTCATGTGCCTGTTAATGAACACACGTGGACATATGCACACTTCTGAGTGTTTTATCCAACATTTTAATCAAAAATATAAATTAATGATAAAGCCGCATGCATTTTTCAAGGATGCAATCTAAAATTTTAAATGGTTTTTTAAAATGAATGGCAGATGCGACCTATGATAAGTATGGACACTTTACATCAAAGTTATTTCAACAAAGCTGATTATTATTTAATTTTCTAGCAATTAAGTCACTACTTGGAAATGAAATTTTGTTGTGCAGGAACCACTTGCACTCACACTGTCTGAGAAGGAAGCTTGGCCCCTTTAATTTGTCTTCTTTTACTGAAGCACTTTCGCCACCTGACCTCCTGGCCCCCGTGTCTGCCCACCCCACCATCAGCCGCACGCAGACCACACGGCCGGACGCGGCCCCTGCTGTGCGCAGGATGAGGGCATTCCGCTGGGGCCTGCTGGCTGAGCGTGCTCTCGTACTCCGGGTGTGAGCGTGTGAGCGTGCAGTGCGTGTGTGTTCCTGACGGGTCCTCACCACAGTGCAGAGTCCAGGGTGAGCGCCTTGGTGGCTGAGTCTAAGGGTCTGAGGGCAGTAACCTGTGTGTGCACCATGCACACACACACGTGAGGATGCGTGTGCCTCACGTGACGGCGTGTGTGTGTGCGTGCCTGGGGGTGTGCGCCAGAGTGCCCAGGCTGTCTGCACACGTGTGAGTACGTACCTGTGTGTGCACACGTGTGTCACATGGGCGTGTGAGCCTGGTGCACACACAGGCTGTGCGTGTGCGTGCACGTGTACGCAGGGTTGCGCACGTGTACCAGCACACACAAGTATGCCCGTGGTGCACACAGGAAGGGTCGCCAGACAGAACTGCTGGCGCTCTGCCCAGACGCGACTCCATGCCCCATGCGTGAGGATGCGCGCCAGTAGGTCTGCCTCTCACAGAGTCCACTTCCGTCTCTCAGACCCAGGCTCGTCCTGGGAGGCTGAAGTCCTCTGGAAGGACTTGTCCTGATCCGTGGCTCTGTGCCCCCTCCCTTGGGGTGGGGGTTGGGGAGTCACCACCCTGCAGGCAGGGCGAGCCCCTCCCCGCCCCCCAGGGGTCTGCAGGCCTGTCTGAACCCCAGGACCCTTTTCTCCCGTGCTGGCAATTTCAGCCTTCGGGGGATGCTGTGTTTTCTGTTTGGCTTTGTGTTTTAGCTTTTGGTAGTAGTTATTAATGTTTTTCATTTCCTCAAAAATTACAGCTGTTGCGATGTTAATGGAGTTAATTGTTACATTCAGCAGCTGGAGGGGCAATTTAGCACCTGCTGATAAAGACGCGGGTTTGAAGTTTGGAGAAAATGACCAGATTACCCAGTGTCATCGTGTCAGTTGCTGGCAACTGGAAATTATAAAGGCAGGGCGTGTGGGGGGCGGCAGTGGCGGAGAGCCTGCCGGGCGTGTGGCACATCCCAGCCCGCCGTCCATGCGGGTCTGGCCCGGGATCCCCTTGTCTCTGCGACAGGTCCTGAGAGTTTCAATCAGACCCACTCTGAAGAGCATCTATCTCCGTGTGTCGAGGGGTGGGAATGAAGCCGGATCCAGCGGGGCTGTTGCAGTCCTGAGAGGCAGTCCAGCAGGGTCCTCGCGGAGCCTGGGGTTGGCCTGGGGGTGAGGTGAGCCATCGGGGCAGACCCTGCTGCCCTCCTGCGTGGGGCTCTGTCTGAGCCGGCTCATTTCCCCACAGTCACGGGCCTGCAGGCTCAGCCTGAGGCCGGCTCACCTCCCTGCTGGCGGAGACAGAGGCCGGGAGGAGAGGAGCCGCCTCCTTCCCCTCTCTCCATCCCACCCTGAATTCTCAGGCTGAGCAGGGATGAGACAGCAGGCCAGGAACCAGCACCAGGGAGCCTCCCCTGGAATCCCATCTCCTTTGAGAAGCCACAGTTGTCCCAAGCTGCCTTCTCTTCTGGGAGTCACGGGTCTCTCTGCTCCTGGCAGCTTCCCTTCTGGGCCTTCAGATCACACGCCCAGCCTCTCCTGGGGCTCCCGGGCTCTGGGACCTGGAGGTGCTGCCTTCCTGCCTGTACACACGCGGCCAGGCCAGACGCCACACCAGGCCCTGTGCCAACGTCACCACTGGTCACCATCACAGCTCCCCTGGGGGTCCTCACTGCACTCCATGGGGCCGGGAATGGATGCCCAAGGCCCTCAGGGGTGGATTCTGTATTGGAATCCGCCTTCATCTCCTAGGGCAGTAACCAATGGCCACAAGTCAGGGGCTTAGAACAACGGGAATCTCTTGGCTCACGGTTCTCAAGGCCGGAAGCCTGAGCCCAAGATGTCATCAGGGCTGGTTCCTTCCGTGGCTGTCTCCTAGCTCCCAGTGATGCCAGCAACCTCGGCTTGGAGACGCCTCATGTTCCAGGGGGAGACTGAGGAGCTGCTGGTCTCCCCGTGGACTGACAAAGAGAACACAGAAGCCTCTTCCCACGTGCCAGCTAAGGGGTCTGGGTCCAGCCCGCAGGTGGCATCCTCCTGGAAATGACAGCCACCGCATGCTGCCCGGCCTGTGTAAGCCGGTCTGTGCAGACGGGTGCCCCAGGACAGGCCACTCATGGGACAGGACAGGTGTGGACATGAAGCCCCCACCTTCGCTCCCCAGGGCGGCCCACCTGGCCCCTCACAAGCAGACTCCCTTCCTCTCTCTGTCCCTCTGCGTGTCACACACACACGGAAGCCCTCTCAGACTTCAGATGACCAGGTGACGGGCTTCTCCTGGGAGACGTGAGGTCTGCCTTTCCAAAGCCAGAGGGGCAGCGGCTTGCTGGGGCGGCCCCCGCCACCAGCAGACACGGGAAACCCCATCTCTTCCCCCGTCCACGGTGAGGGCCTCACCTCGATGGCTGGAAATCAGCCACCCAGAAGCGTTTACACCCCAGAAATCGGCCCAAGGCAGGAAGAGCACATCACGGGCGTGGGCCTCCCAGGACATCCTGGTCCCTCTGGGCAGCTGGGGTCAGTGTTGGCGGATGGATGGTCTCCTTGCTGTCTCAAGAAGCGAGAGCAGAACAGGCGGTTTCCAGGAAAAAGCAGCAGGGAAGCAGGCTTGTTCATCACGAAGGTGGATACTCCCATTTCTGTTTCCAGGTTGGCGGGCTCTGCCCTGAGCTTGGCTGTTTTTCCGGCCTAAGGTGCTGAGTACCTGAGCTTCGTGGCAGCTTTCATGGACTCTCGGAGACCCCTCCTTGTTGCGACTGCATTTTTCAGCCTCACGGGCCACCAGGAGTGGGGTTTCTACCCGCAGTAGCTTCTCAAGAATGACAGCTTTGTTTCAAAAAGTGAAAGACAGAGGCCAGTGTGTCGCAGGTCACACTCATTCTATTGTTTGCACGACGTAGGGTAAATATTTAAAATGCAGCTTAGACACCTTCTGAGAACAAGCCGCCGAGTCTGCTGTGAGTGTGCGTGCGCGTGTGTGTATGAAATGCCGCTAAATCTGTGCTTTCAGACACAGGCGTTCGGCACCCCAACAAAGACCGGACCTGCTTACGGGGCTTAACTGCGTACGAGGCTGCTCACAGAGTCTTCACCACGTGGTAAATCTTGTTTTTAAACAACAGCCCTTCGAATGTTGCGCGTTAGTACCTAGTGGACATTGTCAGGAGCCGCTTCCTAAGTAACACAGATCAAGGGACACGGAGCTGGGAGGAAATCAAATCTCCTGGGCTGGAGCTCAGGCCACATTCGATTTTCTGGGAGAATCAGACTCATTTCTGTCTCTGAGGACTGGCAGGGCCTGGCCTAATAAGGAAACTAAGCTTCTGAGACACAGAAAACCCTCTAAGTTTTGAGGCTCTTGTGTCTCAACAGAGATTTTGGACAGAAATCCAGCCTGTGGTACCAGGCAGCAGCGGGTGCGGCAGGTCAGAGCCCCTCGGGCGGGGCCGGCTGCCCTGGTCACTGGGCGAGTAGACTCGGGCAGGACGCGGTCCTCCCCAGGACAAATCTGTGCACACCTGGGCCGCTCCAGCCTGACATGCCGTGAGTCCGCCACCCTGACCCCCTCCCCAGCTCCAGACCGAGGTGCAGCCAGGGAACCGGCCGGGCTGGGTAAGGAGGGAGCAGTGAGCGTTAACCTTACATGTCAGCTCCACCAGGCCACGGGCACCCAGAGAGACGACCAACCGTGACTCTGGGGGTCTCCATGAGGGTTTGGGGTGACATTTACGTCAGGAGACAGGAAAGCAGACTGCCCTCCCCGGTCTGGCGGACCTCACCCAACCAGCTGAAAGTCTAAACAGAACAAAAGGCTGAGCCTCCCCAAATAAGAGAGACTGATGCCTGCCTGACTGCCTTCCCACTGGACAGCCGGTTTGTCTTCCTTTGGACTCGAGCTGAAACATCAGCTGGTCCAGGGTCTTGAACCTTTAGCCTTCAGACTGGAACTTACGCCATTGGCTCTCCTGGGTGTTCAGCCTGCGGACTGCTGGTATGCAGAATTGGCCACCACAGCCACATGAGCTAAAACCTTTTAATAAGTATCCTATAAGTTATCATATATCGTAAGATATATAGCTTCTTATATATGTGTGTGTGATAAAATATATGGGCTTCCTCCGTGGCTCAGTGGTAAAGACTCTGCCTGTCAGTGTAGGAGACACAGGACATGCCAGTTTGATCCCTGAACTGGGAAGATCCCCTGGAGAAGGACATGGCAACCCACACCAGTGCTCTTGCCTGGAGAACCCCATGGACAGAGGAGCCTGGTGGGCTACAGTCCGTGGAATCTCAGACTTGTGGCAAAGAGTCATGGCTTAGTGACTCAACGACAATATAGGTATGTATGTGTGTGCAGTGTGTATACATATATATACACTTACATACACATACATGGAAGGGGAAGTTTCAGGAAGGACCCATGGCCCAGCTCCCCCCTGCACCCACTGCCAGCCTTACTCCTCTCCCCGGGTCGTGACTCACGCGGGTCCCACAAGAGCCATCTCTACACCAGCAGACTGAAAGGAGGGACCACCAGGTCCTCGGGCAGAGAATAGACAAGAAGTGTGGGCTTCTGTGGGCTTCAGGGGTCAACCTGATCATGGGGTCCAGGGCTCCCCAGGGTCATCCTGCCACCTCCCAGCATTGACCCAGAGCAAGCGACCTGGCCCCCGACCCCCGGGAGAGAAGAGGGGGCCCCTCACTGAGCTGCCCTTTGGGGCCAACAAGCTGTGTGTGAGCTGCCGCATCACCTGTGAACATCCCTGAAACCTGCGGCATGAGGACATCAGGAGCAGAGACAGCAGGCCTTAGATCCACCCACCGCCCTTTCCTCCCTCCACCAGCCTGCCCACCACATGACTCGTGGAGTTTCCGGGCAGAACGCCTTGGAAACACAACAGGACCCCACAGCCCAGCCGCCTGGATCAGAGTCAGCCAGCATCTTCCCGCAAAGCTAAGGCCCCGGCCCCGGGATGGGGCCTGCCGGACAGGCCTCGGCTCCAGACAATGGAAGAGCAGAGATTCAACAGCAAAGTCCTCTTGGTCCAGGCTTCTGTGTTAAAGAAAGGACTCGTTATAAGCAACAGAACCTTTAAGTTAGACAGATGGGGGAAAAACTCTGAAATGTGCTTGTTTGCCTAATTTAGAATAACTGCAATCCGCTCCATTAGGGCATCAGGTTTTCAGCGTCTTAGTGAGAAGCTTGGGGTGAGAAGGGGAGCGCTTTCTGGCAAATTCAGATGAAGCTGAAAAGGCCAGTTTCCTGGCTGGGGCCCAGCGCCTGTCATTCTCCCTTCGTCTCCACGGGGCCATACCCAGCTCCTCGTCATAGACAGCTGGCCGGTCCAAAGCCAACTGCTAACAAGTCGGAGACGAGAACCCGGAGGGGGGGCAAGAAAGAGGAGCAGGCGGCCAGTCCCTGCTGGGCCACACGGGCGAGTGCAGCCACCCCAGCCCCTCTGTCTGCCCCCCACGCCGGAACACTCCGGAGACGACGTGCTGGCCTCGCCCAGCTTTGTGCCTTCATGCAACCGCGTCCAGTGCCGTTCTGGAACCTTCACGCCGATCGTGGCTCGCGGCCAGCCCCTGCCGGTTCACAGTCCTGTTTTGCCAAAGACTCAGGGAAGGAGACTTCTGCTGCCGGGACAGATTCAAGTGTCTCAATCCCAACAGCCTCATGCTTCAGATGGGGAAACTGAGTCCCACACCTGTGCCCAAGGGGAGGAAACTGGGTGGAGACCGCCAGGCTGTCTCGCTGCCCTGAACTCCCAGCAGAGCCGAGGGCTCTAGACCCAGCCACCACTTGTCCCAGAGTTATCTGCACCAATCCCACCAGACTCCTAGTAAGTAAACCAGTGGCGTAGGAATAAACACCAAGACAGCACACCAAGCCACTCGTCGTTTCTCTGAGTGCCAGGTCCTTGAGCCAGAGACTCAGGATCCTTCCTTTAAACCCCAAGCTGTGGGTCCAAGATTTGGCCCGTGGAGGTGGACGAAGGGCCCAAGCCATGGACTTTCACACCAACGATGGCAGCTCAACCTGACCCTCGAGATGCAGAGAAGACTAACGAACAGCCCCGCGTGGTTTCCATGGAATCAGGGCTCTGGCACAGCCTGCTTCCCACTCAAACAGGGCTGAGCGGGGGCCTGCCCCTCCAGGTTCCCGCGTGCCACCCTGCCGGGTGGTCAGCTGGACAGGCCGCCCTTCTGCTCCCCGCGGTCCAGCCGCTGGGTCCAGATCTTCAGAGCCCCTTGGGTCCGCCCTCCACTTAGTTCAAGTGTCCCCTTCAAGGTGGACACAGAGCAACGCACAGCTAAGCCATCAGCCACAGCCAGGAGTTTATATTTCCTCAAACCCTGCTCTAAACTACTTTGTAATCTTATCCGGAACCCAGTGGGGGCCTCGTGAATCACAAGTGTTCACAGACACGCAGAACCGACTCAGCCCTAAGTGCGTCAACAAGGACAGCTTAGTTGAACAATTTATCCTGCCCTTAAGTTTTCTTTTCTTTTCTGTTTTTTTTTTTTTTTTTTGCCACATGCAGCATGTGGGATCTAGTTCCCTGACCGGGGATCGAACCCACACCCTCTGCACTGGAAGCACAGAATCTTAACCCCTGGGCTGCCAGGAAGTTTTCATTTTTAAGGCTCAACCATCAGTAGCCAGTGACGGGCTGGGGCAGCAGAGCCCTGTGCAGGCAGGCTCCATCAGATTCATTCCTGAGAGCCCCGGCGTCACATACATTTCTGCCACAAGAGGACCACCAGCCAGGGAACTGGAGGGGCCAGGCTACAAAAGCTGGCTTCCTGCCTTCAGACTGTGTGCACCAGCCCCTCGCCAGGCCTGCTCTCCTGCCTTCTTCCAGGACGCACCTCCGCCACCCTCCCTGGTCCCAGCAGGGACATCCATGGACTCTGGGTGTTTGTCCAGCTGGTTGCTGCCTGGAGAGGGCCCTGCGCCCTCCGCCTGGTGGACCCTCACCATGGATTCGGGATGCAGACGGGACAGGTGGTGACAGGACCCCCGTGAGGGGCAGGAAGAGGGTGCTGAGGTCGGGACATCAGGCGTGGGGAGCACGGCAGAAGTGTGGAGGTCCCCAGGATAGAGGTCAGTGCAGGGCATACCCGAGGCCTAAGGGTGGGGCAGGTCCCCGGGGGCTCAGCTGGGATGCTGGGGGCTTGGCGGCTTCCGGGACACCCATTGCAGCCAGACCGAGGTCCATCACTGTGGCTTCCAGACGGAACAGTGCGGCCTTGGTGGCCACAGCACCGACCTCCACCCTCAGGGTTCCTGTCCTGGCTGTGAGCCAGGCTCAGGTCTCTGAAGCTGCTGGATCATTTAGAGTCGGCAGTGAAGACATGCGTAGAGGCTGGGGGTCAGTTGCTTTGTCGGTTGTTTTTGAGGAGTGTCCCCTTGTCTGCGCTGACCCCCTTGGCCATAGTCCATAGGACGAGAGGGCCTGACCTGCTGGCTTTCCTTGTCCAGCAGGTGCTCTAACAGGATCCAGCCTCTCCCTCCGAGAATCCAAGGGCACCGAGACACAGGGGTTCTCCCCACAGCCCCAGCCACTAGGAGAAAGGGCGGGCGGCCTGGTGTCCACGGCTGTCTGTGTTGGTCAGACCTGCTAGCCCCCTCTGCCCTCAGCCCTCCAGCACACCTCTACTCTGGCCACTGGCCTTGGTCTCCACCTGAGTGTTAGGCCTGAGTGCTGGTCCCCACTTGAGTACTGGGCTTCACCACACAGCCTGACCCACTACCTGGTGGGGAGGCATTTCGTAAGTGGGGCCTCAGCATGCCACAGACACCTGAGTGAAGCCAGGAAGAGTAGGCAGTATCCCCCACCCCCTAGCAAAGAGCCTGTCCCACAGTGGTTAGGGACAGAATGACCTTCAACTGTGGCATCTCAGTCACCAAAGTGAGACTGTCTTTGGAGGCTGGCTTTTATAACCATGGGGCTATCACTGATGGGCTGGCTTTCAGAAGAATGGGATGTAGCCGATTGGCTGGCTTTCAGAAGGGCAGGGTTGTCACTGATTGGCTGGCATCCAGAAGGGCAAGGCTGTCTCTGATTGGCTGGCATCCAGAAGGGCAAGGCTGTCTCTGATTGGCTGGCATCCAGAAGGGCAAGGCTGTCTCTGATTGGCTGGCATTCAGAAGGGCAAGGCTGTCTCTGATTGGCTGGCATCCAGAAGGGCAAGGCTGTCTCTGATTGGTGGGCTTTCAGAGAGGCAGCACTGTCAGTGGTTGGCTGGCATTGAAGAATGGGATGTAGCTGATTGTCTTGGTTTCAGAAGGATGGTGCTGTCCCTGATTGGCTGGCTTTCAGAAGCACTGTGTACTGGTTGGAGGCTGTTAATCATTGCGGCTCAGTTTCAATACTGTCCTGAAGGTTTACAGGGTACTATGGTCAGAACAGCAGTGGTATTTCCCTAGGAGGACAGGCTCTTCCTTGTCACTCACAAGCTTCCAACAAGCCTATAATAGGCTCCTCCCAAAACAACACTGAGTGACCTTGACCCGAAATCCCAACAGATGCATGGGTTTAATGCATACCTGGGCCAGGTGGCAACCATGACAAGGATCAGCGTTTTCCTTTTTGTCAAGGTGGCAGCCATGTGTGGCTGCGTGGACATGCAAGGACTCTGGGAGGAAAGCCTCGGTTCAGCTCAGCCCTGTTCTCCAGGAACCCGTTTACCCATCTATAGATGGTGGCAGCCACATTTCTCTCTACTGGGACTGCTGCAAAGATTCAGTCAGGTCACAGAGGGCTTAGCCAGGCAGCGGGCCAGGCCACCAAGGCTCGTGACTTTGAGGTGACACCATCCCCAAGGAAGCAGGCGTGCCTTGGCTGGCTGGCGTGTCCCGGCAGGTGCAAGAACGCATTCAGGGATGCCTGACTGGCCTGCCCTGAGCAGCCATTCTTACCGCAGAACATGCCTAGGAGAAGGCCTTACTTCCTCACTCTTTCTGAGAAGTTGCAGTTCAGAAGCACGGAGGACTTCAGTCCTCAGGGCCATGGGTGATGGCGTCTCTCCTGCTGAACGCCTGTTTATACTGGATGTTAGCTAAGGCTGATCACGTTTTGTACCTAACATGGACTGACATCTTTTGAATCTCTGCATATTGCTGTTTTCACCAAGCCACATGTAACACTTCAGAGTGCCAAATGCTTTTTAAAAAATAGATCTGGCTCTGAAAGAGTGCTACAGAATAACATGGATGGAATATGGCTTTTATGAAAACACAAAATGTTACTGACAAAAAAAAAGAGAGAGAGAGAGAATTAAAGAATTCTCTGGAAAGAGATGTTTTGCAAAGAGACATTTGTTCCGAGCACATATTTCAGGGGAGAAAGCACGGGAGGGGAGCCGTCCACATGAGTCCTGGTTCTTTGGCGTCTCCAGCTGAGAGGAGACAGTGCCAATTCCACTCTCCCCTAGGTGGGACTGGCACCTGACTCTCCCGGGATGTCCGGGTGTGACTGGGGTTAGGGACCCCGGAGCCCTCGGAAGTGGAGGCCATGCTGCAGAGCAGGTCCTTTCTGGCTCCTCGCCACCCCTCACAGGCCTCGTCCCCTGTCGGCCACCTGCACCCTTGACCCTCTCCCCTTTCCTTCTGTCATACAAGCCGTGCCAACCTGGCTTCACATTTCAGTGGGTTTTAATCACTTGCAAACTGTGGTCTCCACTTGTCGTCCGTGCCCCTTGCTGCCCAGCCTGCCGTCTCCACGTTCATTCTCTTCCCTTGTTCACCCTCCCCTGCCCCCCACAAGACAATCCCACACCCACAGGCTGCTCCAGGGCGCCCCTGACTTCCCGAAGCGTCCTGTCTGTGGGGCGAAGGCTTTCTCCCTTCCCCTGCAGACTCCTCTGTGCCTGGCTTCCCCAGGGGCTCGCCCTCCAAGCACGCTCGCTCTCCTGACACCTCCAAGTTCTCTTCTCACAGCTGTCTCCCCTCATCCTGTTCACACAAACCATCCTCCCATCTTAGGAAACAAACAAACCAGGCAAAACCACAGGGGCAGAAAAGGGTGGGTGGCTGCCAGGGGCCAGGGCAGGGGCAGAGGATGAGCAGGTGGCCCAGGGCATTTTTAGGAGGGAGCAGCTCTTCTGTATGACGCTGTGATGGGTCCGCAGCAGCCTGCCTCTGTCGGCACCCTGGGGCTTTACAGCACAGAGTAAACCCCAGAGATGACTAGGAACTGTATCAATAGTTACTAATCATCTACCAATATTGGTGCATCAGTTGAAACAAACGACCGTGCGCCAGTGCATGTGGTTAATAATAGAAGCTATGAGGGAAGGGCACCCTTGAGAACCCACTGTACCTTCTGCACAATTTTGCTGTAAACCTGAAAATGCTCTAAAAAATAAAACTTTTTAAAAACAAATGAAACCCTTCCCTTGGTGACTTTCAAGTGAACGGCATAGGAAGAACAGGTGTTTAGCTCACAGAGTCGGTAGGAAGAATTTTGAAGCTGGGGAGGCCGGCACGGCACAGAAACGAATGCCCTGTGCTCCGGGACTTTTCTGCTAGGAAGACAGAGTTACGAGTGCGTTGAATACAAGAAAAAGGGCCGGTCCACGGCCAATCTGTCTCTGAAAGAGCAGCAAGGTTTAGTTAGATGGACGGTGCTCAGCATCACCCCACGAGGCCCCGTCTCTGAGTCACAGGAGAGGCAGTCGGCAAAGACAGCCTCCTGGGTCCCCCAGACACGTCACCACGTGGATGAGCCCAGTGGAAAAGGGCTCCTCAGGAGGAGACTATAAAGAGGAAAAGAGGCTTGTGTTAAGGAAGCTGCGAGGCAGAAGCTGCAGGGAATAAAATGGAGCCTTGGAAGTCAAGACAGACAATGTGGACCTAAGGACGGGACTGCAGGTCTCCTGTGTGGGATTCTGCCGGGGCCATTCTCAGCCAACCGAAGGACGTTCTCGTACGGGCAGGATTTCTCCAAGTGTACACCCAGGAACCCTTCCTCCACCAGACTTTTCCAGAGGCTTACGCAAACATATTCCAAGGGCAATCACAACTTACAGCTCGAGCGTGGAAAGTCACTGAATAAAGGTTCTGCTAGGAAGCGCTGTAACCAAGTAACCGTGGGTCTAAAGCTAAATGTTTATTACCAACATGGCCACACACGAGACACACGTGTTAGCAACAATTCCTCACAGCGGAGTCAGCGCTCCCGTTCAGGAGGCAAAGAGCGATGGAAATAAATCTAGGTCACTGTCGCTAAGAACAGGCAATAGCACTATCAACCCCCCGAAACCCAAATAGTAAACTGAAAAATTCTCAAAACCAATACGTATGCCAACTAAGAAACTAATACACATGTGTGTGTATATATATATTCTGATATATGTTCATAATTTTGATATATATTTTTTTTTTCTTGGTCATTCCTGTATATTAGCAACTATTAGTTCTCAAAGTTAAAACAAATTTCTATTACTGAAAAGCAACACTCGTCTAGAAACAAACCTATCGGAAATGAGGTGAAACCTATTTATCCTGCAAACTGTTCTGAGTCACGTGAAGAATGTTTGGATAAACAAACTTTGGTGGTCGGTTCCTGAAGAGGAGGGCTCAATGCTGAGCAGGTATCTATCCCCCAGAATTAATGGGTATGCTTGGTGCCCCTCCAGTCAAAATTCCAACCAAAGTTTGGAGAGAACCTGACAAAATAATTCCAAGTTTTATTTGAGAAAAAGAAACAAACAGAGTTGGCCTCGAAACAAAATTTCAGCGTTGGCGGGATGAAGAGTCGCAACATGGAAGACCACGAACAGCGCCAGGAGTTAACGGTCATCTCCTGAAATCCCAGATGGCACGTCAGCAGCCCTGAAGCCGGCTGGCGGCCAGGAAGCCTCCGTCTCCTCCTCCAGCTCACTCCCTTTAGTTCCTCACCCTCTGGGGAGGGCCGCGGAGAAGGTGAGGTGGCACGGGGCTCTCGGATGACGTCAGAGTGGGTGTAGGGTGTTGAATGGTGGTGTGTCCAAGCCCTCACCCGCAGACCTTATTTGCAACGTGACTTTATTTGCAAAACGAGTGTTTGCAAAGGTAACTAAGGGTCTCAAGATGAAATCGCACTGGGTTACTCAAAAACGAAAAAGTGAAAGTGTGAGTCGCTCAGTTGTGTCCAACTCTTTGCGACCCCGTGAACTGTAGCCCACCAGGTTTCTCTGTCCATGGGATTCTACAGGCTAGAATACTGGAGTAGATTGCCGTTCTCTTATCCAGGGGATCTTCCTGACCCAAGGATCAAACCCAGGTCTCCCGCATTACAGGCAGATTCCTTACCCCCTGAGTCACCAGGGAAGCCCCAGCTGACTCAGGTAGGCCCTAAACCCAACGATAGAGTCTTCAGAGGAAATGGAAGAAGGGACACAATGAGAAGCAGAAACGGCCACATCCAGCTGGAGAGCAGAGTGGCGTGGCCACAAGCCAAGGCTTCCTGGGGCCTGGCAGCTGGAAGGACCCTCCCCCAGCACCTCTGGAGGGAGCACAGCCCTGCCAACCCCTTGACTGAGGACGTCCGGCCTCAAGAGCTGGGAGAGCTCAGATTCCTGACCCACAGAAACAGCTGTCTGGTGCTCAGAGCCACTGTATTTGGGTGATGTGTTACAAAGCGATCACTAACCAATTAAATAATAAAAAGACTCATCTAAGTTGAACTGGACGATCCCTCACCTCCAACCGGGACCCCTCATGTGCTTTGCAGGGAAAGAGCCTCAAAAGGGACGTCTCAGCATCACCTCTCAACAAAATTATGGTGGAACCACTGGGGCCAAAGCATTGAAAGAGCAAAGACTACCTTTACAAAGTCAGCTAACCCTCCTCAAACATGCTATTCAAAGTTGTGCTTTGATTGGGATTTTCTTCTCCAGCAGGTGGTGGAGCAGGGGAGAAAGCTGACCCAGGAAAAAATCTTGCGATGGCATCCCACTCCAGTACTCTTGCCTGGAAAATCCCATGGATGGAGGAGCCTGGTAGGCTGCAGTCCATGGGGTCGCTAAGAGTCGGACACAACTGAGCGACTTCCCTTTCACTTTTCACTTTCATGCATTGGAGAAGGAAATGGCAACCCACTCCAGTGTTCTTGCCTGGAGAGTCCCAGGGACGGGGGAGCCTGGTGGGCTGCCATCTCTGGGGTCACACAGAGTCGGACACGACTGAGCGACTTCCCTTTCCCTTTTCACTTTCATGCATTGGAGAAGGAAATGGCAACCCACTCCAGGGTTCTTGCCTGGAGAGTCCCAGGGACGGGGGAGCCTGGTGGGCTGCTGTCTATGGGGTCGCACAGAGTCGGACACGACTGAAGCAACTTAGCAGCAGCAGTGCCAATCATTAATGCATGAAAAAAAAATACATAATATTTCAGTATAATGGAGACCCACAATAGGTATCCAATAAAAGGCAACTAATATTTACATGGTGGCCATTGATCTTAAAAAAAAAATCCTACAATTGTATTTTAAGATGCTATGAGAGATTACTTGGTTGACCATCCTACCACTTTCTTCAGGGTATGAATTTAGTCTTTGTTGGAGAAAGTTTGGGTGAGTGGATGGATGGGTGGACAGATATTTGGATGGACTGAGCAACTGATAAGTTGATTAATTGCTTGACCACAGCATGCCTTTTTTCATGCTGTGCAAAATGACCTCAACACGCAGAGCTCCTGAGGACAGATGGACAGTGGCCTGGTGGAAGGACAGAGGAGCAACGACGGGCACAGGGGGAGTGGATGCTCTGTGAGCTCCCGGCCACAGCCTGTGCAGAAAGGGCCACACGTCAGCAGCAAGTTCCACTTGCCCTCCGCAGTAAGCTGGGCCTACAGGACCAGGCCCCAAGAGAGCTGGCCCCTCACTGCTCCCCTGTCCCCTGAGTCGTCAGTCCAGAGTCTCCTAAAGCCACAAGGATGTCCCCAGGACAAGGACCTCAGGGACCTTCCCAACCAGGGTGCAGAGAGCTTCCCGGCAGTGGTGGTGGCTGATCCCCAAGATGATGGCAGAGAGGGACAGCCCAGCACACCCAGGAGGAAGACAGAGTGAGACCCGGGACGTCTGGGGCCTCCCGGGAGCCTGAGGGGGCACCGATTAACGGGTCCTGCCTCCACTGCACGAGGCGTCCATCCTCCAACTCCCCTGCTCTCTCTTCCCCTCTCCCACACTCAGAGGGACATGTGCGCCTCTTCCTGGGACTGGGACAGGGAACAGTGACAGGATCAAGCTCTCCAGGCTGGGGGGCGAGCGAGGTGGGAGGAGGCGTGCACACAGCTGGGAGGAGGCTCAATTTGGGATGGCGTGTTTGCTGGGGAAGGGGCCAGGGGCATGAAATTTGAGCTCATCTCAAAAAGATCTTAGGGTGGAAATACATCATCTTTCAATTAAAATTTTACTGAATTTTCACTTGAATTTCCCCATCTGCTGCCTTCATTATGCCTAACCCTGAACCTCGCTCAAAGCCATCTGTGTTCTTATCTCATTAGAGTGGGGTTATTTGTGTTTGTCCGATTCCAGCAGGAAGCAGCGAGTCCCTCGCAGGGAGGAGCCAAGTGGGGGACGTTCTGGATCTTCTGAAGCCGACAGATGCCTGTCACTCCACAGGGTCTCGGAAAGGGCCTGGTTGAGCAGACACTCCATCAGCGGTGAGGGTGGGCCAGAGCTCCTCCATTAACTGGCCTTGACTTAGAAGCTGTGGCCCCATGACCTGGGGCTCCAGACGGATGCCTCGCTCCTACAGCCCCTGAGAATGGATGGGTCCCACGCTGCAGTGAGGAGCAGGGGTCCTTATTGTGTGCAAACATGACATTCACACTCCCTGCCCCACCCAGAGCCTGGACGCTGACCAAAATGACCCTGTATCGTCCCTCACAGCACGCTTGGCACACAGTAAGCGCTCAATAGATGCTCCTGCTGTGTTAACGAGGGAAACCCCATAGCGGAGCTCACTCAATGGAAGGGAGCAGCTGGGAGCCCTGGCCTCGCTAACCTGGCACTTCCTCCCGGGGCACAGGACACAGCCAGGGCACCCTGGTCCCCCTCCCCTCACTCACCTAGGGCTGTCGCCTGTCCCACGGGCAATGTTCCACCTACAAGTCATGAGTTTCTGGGTCAGAACTGGAGAAAACACACATCCTAATTGCTTATGACCGGGCGTTGTGGCCAAAGGAAGGGCCGACCGGCCACTCTCAGGTCCGCACAAGCCGTCCCTGCAAAATGCACATGTCACCCAGAGGAAGGCGTCTCCGGAAGTCCTGCAGAAACGTTTCCAGCACTGCCGGGCATGTGGCTTACCAGCAGGCATCTTCCAGAGCCTGAGGCATTCATCTGGGTCCACAGAAAATGTCTGCGAGCCCCAGGCGTGTGAGGAGACAGAGGAAGCACAGCCTGGAGCCTGCAGCCACGGGACCCCAACAGCACCCATTCCCCTCCTCCCCCCACCAGCTCCCCCAAACACCCCGGGCCTGAGTCCCAAGCCAAGCAGCCGCTCCCTGCTCGCCTGCAGCCCGGCTCCCACAGACATACACAGGCGTGTGTGCACACTGGCACATACGTGCATGCACGCAGCACGCATCAAGGCCAGGCCTCTTACAGACACGCACACGTCCCCCCCCCAGGAGGCTGGCGCTGCCATCACCCCACCTCACAGCGAGGTGGTGGGGACACAGGGCAGCTGAGAGGCCTGCCCAGCCGGACAGGGTCCCCGTCGCTGCTCTGCATGGCTGGTGTCCACAGCGGCCGTGGAGTCGGGGGTCCAGGGATAGGCCCGTGGCCCCAAGCTCAAGTCCAGCCAAGTGCAGGCCGAGATGTCTTCCCAACTTCCTCTCCCCATAGCTGCCCCCTCAACACGCACACACACACACACGCATATTGCTAACTCAGAAAACTGACTTTGGGGAAGGGACAAGGAATGACAAAGCTTAAATCACAAATGCCCATCAATCCATAGAGAACACAGTTCACCCCCTCAAAGTAGGAAACACATCATCCAAGAATCAAAGAGCTTCCAATTCGCCTTGCTCTTGCCATCAGCTGAACTCTGTGTCCTGGTCTGCCCGCATCTTGCACCACTAGCAAGAAGGGGCTGTCACTGTAGACCACGGGGGCCGGAGGCTCCAGGGGGGACGAGACAGGCCGCGTGCAATAGAAGGTGGCTGAGGACACAGGAGAAGGGCCAGCAACAGATGGCTGGAGGGGGGCCGCAGACTCGGACATGGACGGGGCAGGAGAAGGGCCGGCAGCAGATGGCTGGAGAGGGGGCCGCAGACTCGGACAGGAGAAGGGCCTGCAGCAGATGGCTGGAGAGGGGCCACAGACTCGGACGTGGACGGGCGGGGGTCCCGAGCCCCGAGGGCAGGCGTGGGCCTGACGACCCCCCCCAAGCCCTGGTCACCTCTGTCTGACCAGCAGGCAGTCTATGGAAGATGCCTGGGCGAGAGGGGCCGGCCACAGGCTGGGTCCTGGCCCCAGGCCTCTGTCCCCCCCATTGCCCCGAGAAACCAAAAGTAATTTCAGGCTTTGGCTAAAGAAATGCTCACTAATTAAGGAAGCGGAGAGACTGTTTCTGTTCTCAGTAGGAGGCATATTTACTTCTTTGCATGAAGGTATTTCTAAACACAGGTAATTATAAAAATCATTACCCCCCTCAAACCAGCGTGGGAAACCATATGGTCGGTAATACATTCATAAATAATTACCCGGCTCCAGCTCTCTGAAATAATATTTCCTATTTGTTTTATGTCTTTCTGCAGAAAATAAATCTTCCAGCGTGTTCTCTCATTTGGGAAACAGGTTGGCAGCAACTTTCTGGGTACTGGTAGAGACAGGAAGGCAGGGAGAGGGTCTCAGGGCCCCCTCCAGACCTAGAGGACGTGCCCCCTACCCTAGGCCTGCAGGCCCACCTTGTGGGGGGCTGAGTCCCCGGACACCCCAGCGTCCTGGCTCACCCCAGTGGAGGCCGTGCAGCAGGACCAGCATGGGGCTGCCTCTGCAGGGGGCCCTCTGCCCCACGTGGGCCGAGCTTGACTTCTCTCCCTCTGACTTGTCAAGACCCCTCTGTCCACATATCGTGGACGACTCCTATTTGGCATCAGGTGGATTTCAGGTCCATCCACGTGTGAGGAGCCCCACGAACCCAGGCCAGTCCTGCCAGAGTAACCTGTCCAAGCCGGGTAGGGGAGGGCCAGGTCGGGCCCAGGGAGAGTCAGCCAGCGGGGCCTTGGTGACTTTCCGCCCCTTCCCTGCTTCCCAGGCCCCCCGCCTGGGGCAGGGGCCCCGCTTTGGCACCGACCCTCAGCAGGCCCCATCCTGCCTTCCCTCCCCTCTTCCAGGGTCTCTGTATTCTGGTGTCTTTTGCTTGGACGTAGAAAGTAAACTCTGCGGGAAGTTGGCATCACTGCCCATCACCTCATTGCCGGCAGTGCCCCATCCAGGAGTTTGGGGTGCTCCCAGAGGGAAGGGGAGCTGGGGGCACTTGGAAGGACCCTGGCAACAGACCATCCTTTGTGACACACAGCATCCCACCCCTGTGGCTCTTCCCTCACCAGGCAGACCTTCTGAAGGGTTCAGTCTTTCTCTCCACAGATGTCCAGGGAGCAAGTGTCGGGGGGTGGGGCGCGGGGGGGTGCTGGGCTGGGAGACCCGCAGGGGCCAGTTCATCGCACTTGGCCTCCAGCAGATTCTCTCTGATGCCAAACAAGGAAGCATCTTGTCACACCTGTGGCTGCTGATTCAGTGTCCTAGAGATCGCGTGACTCTGCTTTTCCCAACCTTGCTGTATTTCCAGAAAAGCCCTTCAGCGATGGCGCCCTGATTTCCGTGCTGTTCTGCTTCTTCTGAAGGAGCTGCTGCTGTTTGCACTTGGGCTTTCCAGGCTCTAGCCTCAGGGCGCCCCAGAATCCTGCCCCCTTGTTTAAATGTGTTCTCATTCCTTCTTGTTTTGATCCGTGGCCCGAGTTTATCTTCTGGTTCACTCACTGAAGCGTGGGCACCATCAGCCTGGTTCTCCTGACTTGCATGCTGACAGTCACGACAGTCTGGCAAGGCACCTTTAGGTCCAGACTCTGGTCCTGGGCAGACGCTCCTGCTTTTCTTCCCAGGAAACCACTCCATCCTCCCAGCTCTCCTTGTCAGAGAAACGTTGAGAGTAAGAGTTGCTGGTTGTAAGTTCCAATTGCTTTTTACTTCTCTTTTCAGGAAAAACTGTTACGTTAATCCAGAACATTCTCTCTCTCTGCTTATTCATACTTTCTTCCTTGATACATGCATTCCTTCCTTCATACATACTTCCTTGCTGGTTCCCACGGCAGATAGATTATGTACCCTACACGGAGAATGCTCACGCTGTACCTAACACGCGTTGAATGCACAATGGGTGTAACTGCTGATCGTGACCAAGAAAGTTGTCCTATTTCATCCAATAGCTGTTCTAACATAACTGATGGGCTTCTCAGGTGGCGCTAGTGGTAAAGACCCCGCCTGCCAATGCAGGAGACATAAGAGACGTGGGTTCGACCCTGGGGTGGGGGAAGATCCCTGGAGGAGGGCAGGGCAACCTACTCCAGCATTCTTACCTGGAGAATCCCATGGACAGAGGAGCTAGGGGGGGCTACAGTCTATAGGGTTGCAAAGAGGCAGACACGAATGGAGGGACTTAGCACAGCACACAGTAACGTAACTGAAGGCTGACCCCTCGCTGTTATTGTTCATCTGTCCCTCCAGGGACCCCAGGTCAACCAGCTAAAACCCTCCTTGGAGAAGGCTGTCGTGCACAGGCTGCCATTCAGGAACTGTGGGTTTCTCAGGACAAAACGACCACAGCAGAAAGTTCTGGACAGAGAAGAAAGCTGACGTTGGCCTTGATCTTTGGCCACGCACCCAGAGCCCCACTGGGCAGACTCCACCAAGGGTCACTGACCAGAATACCTGCAGCCTCCACCAGAGTGAAGGGGTCACCTGCAGCAGCTCAGAGGAGCACACGATATGAGGCCCTGGGAGATGGACACCAGGGTGTCCCTGGACGCGTAGGCTCCCTCTGAGCATCGTCCTTGACATCTGCGGGCCTTGGCCCAGTCAGAATGGTGCCCCGAGGTGAGGGATTCATGAAACCTAAATTGCAGATTTCTCATTTAGAATGTTGTATAGTGAATACATGATAGGTGTAAAATCATGCCAGAAAGATCCTTTTTTAAAAAAATTTCTACTGAAGTATTGCTGCACCAGGCTCCTCTGTCCGTGGGATTCTCCAGATGAATATTGGAGTGAGTTGCCATGCCCTTCTCCAGGGGGTCTTTCTGATCCAGGGATCAAACCCACATCTCCTGCTTGGCAGGAGGATCCTTTACCACTGCATCACCTGGGAGGCCCAGGTATATACACATATATGCACACGTTCTCCACTCTTTCCAGATTCTTTTCCCACCACGTGCCGCTACAGAGTACTGAATCATGTTCCCTGTGCTATGCAGTAGATTCAAGGCTAGCATTTTTATATTTAATGACTTCTTCTTGCCCTGGTTGCTTCTTTGCAGGCTCAGATCTGTGTTGACACCTGTGACAAACAAGGACGCCCACAGCCGACTCCTCCTCTAGAAATGCTGGTGGTGGCATCAGGCCAAAACCATTGCTGATACAGCACCCAGGCTTGCCCTCCAAAGGCCACCCAGCATTCATTAAATGGTGCATCCGACGACAAGCTTGCGCTATATTACGGTTGCTAAGAAAATGACTCACGCCTATGAAAAAGAGGGTCTAAATAGCAATCCTTGGTTATTTTTAATGTCTGCCAACACCGAGACCATCAGGGAAATAGCCTGACTTATAGCCTTACACATATTCACCATGGCAACGACTTGGCTCACGTTAGGTATTTTATATCAATGGGACAAAGTTCATGTAATCACCATAAATGTGCATTTTAATAACACTGACCCACTGAAAACCCCAGACTGATACGGCAGGTCCGGAGACCTCATGTTCCTTGGAGTGCAGAGACCTAATTGATTCAAAAATATATTTATAATAGTTTAGTATATTGGTACCATTTTTTAGCTTCATTGAGGTATAACTGACAAATAAAAATAGCATTTTGAAAAGGCAAAAAGATATGACACTGAAAGATGAACCCCCCAGGTCAGTAGGTGTCCAGTATGCTACCAGAGAACAGCTAAGAAACAGCACCAGAAAGAATGAAGAGGCTGAGCCAAAGCAGAAAAACGCCCAGCTGTGGATGTGTCTGGTGGTGAAAGTAAGGTCCGACGTTGTAAAGAGCAATATTGCATAGGAACCTGGAATGTTAGGTCCATGAATCAAAGTAAATTGGAAGTGGTCAAACAGGAGATGGCAAGGGTGAACGTCGACATTTTAGGAATCAGTGAACTAAAATGGATAGGAATGGGAGACTTTAATTCAGATGACTGTTATATCTACTACTGTGGGCAAGAATCCCTTAGAAGAAACAAAACGTAGTCAACAAAAGAGTCCAAAATGTATTATCTGGGTGCAATCTCAAAAACGACAGAATGATCTCTGTTCGTTTCCAGAGTAAACCATTCAGTATCACAGTAATCCAAGTCTATGCCCCAACCACTAATGCTGAACCATTTTCTGCCTTTTTTTCCTCCCATGGTGAGAACACTCATCCCCTCAGCGAATTCCAAGCACACAGTACGGTGTCGTTACCGACTGTCACCAGGCTGTACACAAGCTCGCCAAACCCATCCTGCATAACTGGAACTTTGCACTGCTGAGGAATACCCCCCACCTTCCCTCCCCCAGGCCCTGGCAACCACCCTTCTCTCTGCTTCCATGAGTTGGACGGTTTCAGAATCCACAACTAAGTGGCATCACGCAGGGCTTGTCCTTCTGTGTCTGGTTTATTTCCCTTATCATAATGTCCTCCACACGTCATCCGTGTTGTCACAAAGTGCGGACTCTCCTTCTTTACGCATATGTATGTAATTATGTATACACACACACATAAATGTATTCCAATTTTCTTTGTCCACTCATCTTTCAGCGGACATTTAGACGGCTTCCGCATCTTAGCTTTTGTGAATAAGGCTTCAGTGAGCACGGGAGCGGACACATCGCTAAGGCCTTGATTTCTTTTTTTGGATGAAATCCTGGAAGTGGAATTGCTAGGTCATGTGGTCATGTAGTAGCTCTATCTTTTTAATTGTTTGAGAATCCTCCGTACGGTTTTCCATTGCGCTGCACTAATTTACCTTCCCACCAACTGCACAGGGCTCCCTTTTCTTGACAACCTCACCAACACTTGTTATCTTTTATGATGATAGCTGTCCTAACAGGTACAAGGTGATATTTTCTTGTGGTTTTGCTTTGCATTTCCCTGACGATTAGTGATGTTGAACGTCTGTTCATGTACCTGTTGACCCCTTGTATGTCTTCTCCAGAGGGATGTCCGAAGGACAAGGACAAAGGACAAGGTCCTTTGTCCATTTTTTGAAGAAGTATTTGTCTTTTGCTGTTGAATTATATGAGTCCCTTATAACTTTTGAAGATTAACCTCTTGTCATATAGTTTGCAGATATTTTCTCTCATCATAGGCTGCCTTTTCACTCGGTTGGTTGATTCCTTCGCTGTGCAGAATTGTTTGGTTTGATGCAATCCCATTTGTTTATTTTGTTTTGTCTGTGTTTTGGGGATCATATCCAAAAAAAAATCATTGCCAAGACCAATGTTATGAAGTTTTTCTACTATGTTTTCTTCTAGTAGTTTTATAGTTTCAGGTTTTATGCTTGTCTTTAACCCATTTTGAGTTGATTTTTGTATAGGGTGTGAGATAAGGGCTCAGTTTCATTCTTCTACATGTGAAAATCCAGTTTTCTCAACATAGTTTGTGAAGAGACTATGCTTTCCCCAGTGTGTGTTCTTGGCACCTTGCTGAAGAGGAGATGACCGTGAACGCGTGGGTTTACCTCTGTGCTGTCTGTTCCGCTCCGTTAGTCTACATGTCTCTTTTTATACAAGCACCAGCCTGTTGTGATTACTGTCGCGTTGTAATATATTTTGAAACCAGGAAGTATGCCTCTACCTATGTTCTTCTTTCAAAAGATTACTTTTTCTGATCTGGGTCTTCTGTGGTTCCATATGGATTTTAGGATTGCTTTTTCTGTTTCTATACAAGGATGCCATTAGGATGTTGATAGAGACTGCACTGATTCTGAAGATCACTTTGAGCAGTATGGACCTTTTAACAACATTGATTCTTCTAACCCATGAACACAGAATATCTTTCCATTAATCTATGTCTTGAATTTCCTTCACCAATGTTTTAAAATTCCCACTCTACAAGTCTCTTTGGTTAAGTTCATCCTGAAGTATTTTACTTTTTGTTGCTACAATCAAAGAGATTATTTTCTTAATTTCCCTTTTAGGTGGTTCACTGTTTGTGAATAAAAATGTCACTGACTTTTGTACGTTGATTTTTGTATCCTACAACTTTACTAAATTTTTTTATTAGTTCTAATAGTTGTTTGAGTTCTAACAGTCTTTAGAGTTCTCTACATGTGTGATCATGATATCTGAAAATAGAGATAATTTTAAGTCTTCTTTTCTGGTTTGGATTTCTTTTATTTCTTTTTCTTGCCTAATTGCTGTGGCTATAATTTCCAGTAGTACTATGCTGATAGAAAAGGTGAGAGTGGGCATCCTTTCCTTGTACCAGGTCTTAGAAGAAGAGCTTTTATTTTTCCCCATTGATTATGACGTTCGGAGATCAGATCAGATCAGTTGCTGAGTTGTGTCTGACTCTTTTCGACCCCATGAATCACAGCACGCCACGCCTCCCTGTCCATCACCAACTCCCAGAGTTCACTGAGACTCACGTCCATTGAGTCAGTGATGCCATCCAGCCATCTCATCCTCTGTTGTCCCCTTCTCCTCCTGCCCCCAATCCCTCCCAGCATCAGAGTCTTTTCCAATGAGTCAACTCTTGGCATGAGGTGGCCAAAGGACTGGAGTTTCAGCTTTAGCATTATTCCTTCCAAAGAACACCCAGGGCTGATCTCCTTCAGAATGGACTGTTTGGATCTCCTTGCAGTCCAAGGGACTCTCAAGAGTCTTCTCCAACACCACAGTTCAAAAGCGTCAATTCTTCAGCGCTCAGCCTTCTTCACAGTCCAACTCTCACATCCATACATGACCACAGGAAAAACCATAGCCTTGACTAGACAAACCTTTGTTGGCAAAGTAATGTCTCTGCTTTTGAATATGCTATCTAGGTTGGTCATAACTTTCCTTCCAAGGAGTAAGCGCCTTTTAATTTCATGGCTGTGTGGGCTTTTTAAGTGTAGGCCTTCTTGTGTTGTGACAAACTCCTTCTATATCAACTTTGTTGATATTATTTTTCATAAATGAATGTTGAATTTTGTCAAATACTTTTTCTGCATCTGCTGAGGCAGTCATGTGGTTTTTATCTTTCATTCTGTAAGTGTGATGTATCACACTGCTTGATTCACATGTGTTGAACCATCCTTGCATCCCAGAGATAAATCCCACTTGGCCACAGTGTGTGATCCTATTAGTGTGCTGCTGGATCTCAGCTTCAAGAGATGGGAATACCAGACCACCTTACCTGCCTCCTGAGAAATCTGTATGCAGGTCAAGAAGCAACAGTTTAGAGTCGGACATGACTGAGTGACTGAACTGAAGTCACTATTCCAATTACTGAACTGATTTTTAACTTGCTGTGCTCAGTCACTCAGTCGTGTCCAACTCTTTGTGACCCCATGAGGTGTAGCCCACCAGGCTCTTCTGTCCATGGGATTCTCCAGGCAAGAACACTGGAGTGATGTAATCATAAACCCAAATTCCCATCCCTCTGTTTGCAGAGACATTTTCATTATATTATACTGCTCTCCATTGCAGATAACTTCCTCAATTCTTTTTGTCCAGTCATTCTTTTCATCCTTCAACAACTGCCTATGCCGGGGTCTAGGGGACTTTGTCCCCTGTGTGGGGACAAAGCTGACCCACAAACTGTGTTTCTTCTTGCAGGTGAGCCCACCATTGTACAGGAGACAGATTAAGGCAACAGAGGACGTGCAGGCCAGGGAGTGACCCGAGCTGGGAGGAACTGAAATAAAGCCAGGGAGGAGGTGGACAGCCACGGGCACAGAAGCAGCAGGACCCATGGGTGTGAGAGGGGGCAGGCCTGCGACTACAGAGGACAGGACGGCGGACGGAGCAGGAGAGCAGGACAAGAGGGCAGGAGAGCAGGCCGAAAAGGCGGGGGCACAGCAGGAGGGGCCTTGGTGCATGCTCTGGGAGCCAGGTCATCTGCTCCGGGCTTTTTAAAGACCCATCCTAGGGAAAACAGTGCGGCGGCTCCTCCAAAGATTGAACAGAATTACCATGTGATCCAGCAATTCCACTTTAGGGCAAATACCCAGAATAATTGAAAGCAGGAGCTCAGTGTATTTGCACACCTATGTATACAGCAGCATTATTCACAATAGCCAAAAGGTGGAGGCGAGCCAAGTGTCGACGGTAGATGAATGAAGAAGCAAAACGTGGTCCGCCCATAGGATGGGAGTGTGGTTCAGCCTTAACAAGGAAGGAGACTCTGACACCTGCGACGACGTGGAGGAGCTTTGAGGACGCACGTGCCAAGTTAATAACCCAGTCAGAAAAGGACAGATACTGCGTGGCCCCATTTATAGCAGGTCCCTGGAGGAGCCAGACCCACAGAGACAGGGCTGAATGGGGCTGTCAGGGGCTGGGGAGTGAGGGTACTTAGTGCAGACAGTTTCATCTGGGAAGACAGAAACTTCAGTGGTGGATGGTGGTGACGCTTGTTCAGCAAACTGAATGTGCCCCAGTCCCACAAAACTGTGCAGGTAAAGCGCTTAAGAGGGTGAAGTCCACGTTATGTGTATTTTACCACAATTTAAAAAAATTACATTTAAAATGTCCAGTCTTGCTCCTAAGCAAGCAATGGGCTGGAGAGGGAAGCATGAGGCTGGGAGCCAAGTCAAGGGTGTCCCTGTGTCTGGATGAAAGATTCCGGGGCCAGAACACACCATGCAGGAGGCCCCGCAGGAGGCCAGGGTGGCCAGAGGCTGAATAGCCTTTGGAGACCGGAACTGGATGGGAGGCGGGGCTCGGGAAGGGAGAAAGGGGCCCCCTCCTGGGTATGGGGCTGAAGCATCTTTGCTGTCAGGCAGGGATGCTGGCGACAATGAACTTGGGCGTGAAGGTGAGGGCTGAGCTGTGACCCTGTCGAGGGTCTGAGGCGTCTAAGAAAGGCCGCCGGAGCCAGGCCAGCGGCAGGCGGGTCCCGTCGGGCGTTTCTCACTAGGCACGTGCTGACGTGGCCAAAAGCACGTCAGCATGACGGGAGTGGCGGACACGGGACTGGGAAGGAAAGCCATTTTCCTCCCGTTGGAAAATATTTACACAGTACTTTCAATGAAAAGGCACACAGACATTCTGTTTTAACGCACAGTAGCACAGGCGGAGGGAGACACACTGAGCTCACGTGGAAAACATAGCAAGGCTGCAGGCATCCGAGGACCGAGGAGGTGGGGACTCCAGAGCAAAGGCCTCCGAGGCGGCGGAGCCCAGGCTGGTCTGGTGAATCCACGCGCCGGACTCGCCAGCCGCACTTCGCCTGCTGTCCCCTGACCCGACTTCACTGACTTGCTCCCACAACAGCCTGTGTGTCAACAGCAGGCGAAATGCAAGCGAACCTTCTCACGTGGGTTTAAAATCAGCCCTTCGAGGCGGGTATGCCCGTGAGGTTTTGCCTGTAAGACCGAGAACGACCTGCAGCCTCGGTCGGCCCGCAGAATGCAGGGGACACGGTCCCGCTCCTCTCAGGCCCTGGTGCTCCCACGGGGCCCTGTGGCCAGTCTGCCAGGGGCAGCTCTGAGCCTCACAAGTTTCTCTCTCCCTGAATGGAGGCCGGAAACCGAAACTAAAGTGCCCGTGCGGCCTCCCGCCCTCTGAAGGCACTGGGGAGGGTCCTCCCCACCGCCTCCAGCCTCTGGGGGCTGCAGGCGGGCCTCACTCTGTGGACACAGCCCTCCGAGGCCTGCCTTGTCATCGCGTGCTGACCTCCCTGTGCATCTGTCTGTCTCTCTCCTTAAGACGACACCGCTCACAGAACTTAGGGCCCACCCTCACCCAGGATGACCTCATGTTAACTTGATAGTCAAGGCTACGGTTTTTCCAGTGGTCGTGTGTGGATGTGAGAGTTGGACTGTAAAGAAAGCTGAGCACCGAAGAATTGATGCTTTTGAACTGTGGTGTTGGAGAAGACTCTTGAGAGTCCCTGGACTGCAAGGAGATCCAACCAGTCCATCCTAAAGGAGATCAGTCCTGAGTGTTCATTGGAAGGACTGATGCTGAAGCTGAAACTCCAATCCTTTGGCCACCTGATGCAAAGAACTGACTCATTTGAAAAGACCCTGATGCTGGGAAAAATTGAGGGCGGGAGGAGAAGGAGACGACAGAGGATGAGATGGTTGGATGGCATCACTGACTCAATGGACATGAATTTGAGCAAGCTCTGGGAGATGGTGATGGGCAGGGAGGCCTGGCATGCTGCAGTCCATGGGGTCACAAAGAGTCGGACACAACTGAGCAACTGAACTGATCTGCAAAAACCTTATTTCCAAAGAAGTCATATGTAAAGGCACTGGGTGCTAGGGCTTGACCTGTGTCTTCAGGAGATAGTTTAACTCACAACAGTGACCCACCCAGACTGTGAAGCCCACAGAGTAACAGGAGTGTGAGTGCCAAACGCAGTGTTTGTCCTAGAACAAGAGAGTCCTCAAGGAGCGATATTTTCTTAGATAAGACACCAGGCTCGATGGCCAAAGAGGATAACAAATGACTGTGTCTCTGGCTGGAGAATCATTTCTGCAGGGCCCTGGTTCCAGGAATTAGCTTTTAGATTCTGTGAAATCAAGCAGATCCTTTCATGTCAAAAAAATATTTGTGACTGCCTGCTGTATGCTGAGAGCGGAGCCAAGCTACATGAGGCAGGGACAGACCCGAGAGCAGGTGGAAGGAGAAGGACCGAGTTCTTTCCTGGAAAAACTCTGCAGGACTTTCCTGGTGGTCTTCACGGAGGAGAACGAATGGTCGGAGGTGACCCACGGCTAGACTTCCTCAGGGGAAATCGAAGTGTCATCACGGATGCTTTTCGTGACAGCAAACGTCCATGCCTGCCCAGTGAGTTCATTCGGCTCCAAGCGGCATAGCCAAAGGAAATAACAACAAAGCAGGAAAACGCGGCAGAGGCGGCGGTGTTGGCTCTGCCAGCCTGGCGGGGTGCCCCCAAGACTGTGGCTGACCTGACGCTGCGTGAGGGTCAGCGGGGGACACTGGGCTAATCCGGGCCGGGCCGGCGGTGGGCTCAGGGCCGCCTGCTCTTCCAGGCAGAAGCTTCCTCCTCTGTTCCAAGAGTAGCTCCTTTCCAGGGAACTTATCTTTGACAACAGGGGCTCAAAAAGGTTTAAAAGAAAAAGAGCAAAGGTTGGAAGTGACCGTGTGGATGGGGGCTGGGTGAGCAGCTTGATGATAAGCTCGACCTCTTACACTGTTCTTCCAACCTTTGCACACGTGGCGTGCGCTGGGAGGTGCCTGTGGCCATGTGCCCCACAGGGCAGAGACCACCTGCCCTCCCCACCCCGTCTGAGGGGAGAGCCACTGCCTGGGCCCCTAGGGAGGCGGGGGATGGGCCCAGCCCCTGGAAAGAGGAATCTTCCTAGAAGGTAAAAACCCACGTAGAAAATGATGCTAGGGAGCCCTGCAGCGCTGACCAGGAGGGCTGGGGAGTGAGGCCCGAGCCTCCCCTGGGGGCAGAGCAGGACCCCAGGGGCTCCCACGTAGAGACCCCAGTACGTGGGGTTGAGGGCTGACTCAGCCCGAGGGTCTGCATCGCCGTGGCCAGGGCCGGGCAGGGGCCTCCCGCAGCATGGCCTGAGAACCTGCATTCCCCACAAGCCAGCTGGCGCTGGTGCTGGGGGTCCGGACTCCACCTTGAGAAGCTCAGCGCCCATTCCTGGGTGGGCCACTGGTAGGTTTCATCACCCACGTGTTGAGCAGACTCTGTGGTGTGTGTGCTACCTGTTTCTGCTGTTTTTACTGACAGGTAGAGAAAAGTGGGGGAGAGTCCCCGGGAGCCTGGAGGCTGGTGGGGCCACACAACCCCAGCTCAGAACCTCTCTCTTGCTCCTCTGTCCCCTGTCGCCAGCAGAGGGGACAACAGCTGCATCTGTCCTTGTGCAGGGAGGGCAGGGCCTCATGCAGAGACCCCCAGGGACAGGACTCCCCCTCTCCACACCACCGCCCACCCCCCAGGCCCCCGCAGAGGGCAGGACAATTCTGTCTGGGGCCTGAAAGTAACACTGTCTCCAGAGACAGTGAGGGTGGAAGGAGAAGCTGCCGGGGCCCCTGGGGGCGGCTCAGAAACAGCGCAGCCATGAGAGCCCCCTACCCAACATCTCCCCAGCCAAGACCACTTCTCAGCGCCAGGTCCCAGGGACCCCACCATCAGCCCCCAAGCTCTGCCACTCAAGCCTGACCTCAGGTGGGCCTGGATTTCCTGCAGGTCCCCCAAGTTTCCAAACCCTCAAGGTATCAGGGTTTTAGGCTGCTTTTTTAGAAATTAAAATGAAATTCCCAGAACATCAACTTAACCATTTTTAAATGCAGCATTCCGCGGCATCTGGCAGGTTCACAGGGTCCTGCAACCAGCACCTCCGCCCAGTCCTAAGGCCGCTCACCCTAAAGGAACCCGCGTCCCACTAAGTGGTCCCTGCCCACCCCCCTCCCCCAGCCCGAAACAGCCGCTGTCTGCCTTCCGTCCGTGGACTGGCCTGAGCCGACACTTTGCGGGCACAGGGTTGTACCGCACGTGCCTTCCGTGTCTGACGCCTCTCACCGAGCCCCATGTTTTCTGAGGCTCACGCGCCGTGTGCCCCCCGTCACCCCTGCCCGTAGCTGGAACAGCACATTGAGTTCTTCGCTAATCACCGACGTTTGCTTCGGTGACGGGAACTGCGCTTCTGTGAGCGCACGTGTGCAAGCGTGTGTCTGGGTTGGTAATCAGCTCTTTGGGTCTGGTCCCCAGGGAGGGGGACAGGTCCGGGGTGCGGGGGGGACATGGAGACAAGCGTGGAGGGCATCGTTTCCATCTCCACTTCTCACCAGCCGGGGCCCAGCGATCCAACGCCTGCCTCGTCTGAGCTCGCTGCGGCAAAGGTCATGTGAATGCTGGATCTGAAAGCGGGGCAGTGTTTACTAATGAGTGACGAGCTCTTCATAGAGTCACACTGTCTCCAGGTTTAACTGGCAACAGTGAAGCTCCGTGGGCTGTTGAAGTGACCTACTTCCGTGAAATAGGACACCTACTTTCGTGTCCGACTCTTTGCGACCCCATAGACTGTAGCCTACAGTTTTCTCCATCCATGGGATTTTCCAGGCAAGAGTACCAGAGTAGGTTGCCATTTCCTTCTCCAGGGGATCTTCCCAAACCAGGGATTGAACCCAGGTCTCCTGCACTGCAGGCAGACGCTTTACCCTCTGAACCACCAGGGAAGCCTGACCTACTTCCACAGAGACCATAGGGGCCCCCCGAATCCCCCAGAGACCTGGGCTACCCGGGGACATGGCCCCGCCACGCCCCAGCTAAGTGCAGAGGGAAGGGCTGAGCCCAGGTCCCCCATCTCACGCTGTGTCCATCTTCCTAAGTGCCCACCCAGCCACGTACCACCGGTTCTAGAACCTTCTCTGGCTCCCTGCCACCTTCCAAACCAAACCAGGCCCTGATGGGGGGAGCTCACAGGCTGCTCCCAGCTCTCCCAGCAGCCTCTGCCCCGGCCCCTCCATGCGCCCTGCAGCCTGCTCTGCTTCCTCACGCCCTCCGCTCCTGTGGGCCCCACTGCAGCCCATCCAGCCCACCACCCTCACCCCACCTTCAGCACCACCTCCCCGAGGGGTCCCTCCCCCACCCACCCACCAGGGGCCTGACTGCATGGACCTACCAGGCCACCTGCTGCTCTGTTTGCTGGAGGCACAGGCCCCGCCTTGTCCCGTGTCACAGCTCTCCCTTGCTGACCTTGAGCGGGCTCCTGGGCGTGACTGTGGCCCATCCTTCCAAGAATGATGGGAGGTTGGAGCCCCTAGAACTGAGGCCAGAGGACCTGAGCTAGACAGTAGGTCTCTGTTGTTTATCTGCTTTATGTGCAGTAGTGTGTGTGTGTTGTTGATGATCCCGAGTTCCTCATTACCCCTTTCCCCATTTGATGACAGCAAGTTTGTTTTCTACGTCTATGAATCTACTTCGGTTTTGTAAATAAGTTCATTTTAGATTCCATGATAAGTGGTATCATATGATATTTGTCTTTGTCTGACTTCACTCAGCATGAGAATCTCTCGGTCCATCCATGTCGCTGCTAGTGGCCTTATTTCACTCTTTTAAATGGCTGAGTGACGCTCCATTGTGTATATGGACCACAGCTTCTTTATCTTTTCATCTGTTGATGGACATTTAAGTCACTTCTATGTCTTGGGGCTTCCCCGGGGGCTCCGTGGTAAAGAGTCTGCTGCCAATGCAGGAGATGAAGGGGATGTGAGTTCCATCCCCGGGTCGGGAAGATCCCCTGGAGGAAGGAACGCCAACCCCCTCCAGTGTTCTTGCCTGGGAAATCCCATGGACAGAGGAGCCTGGAGGGCTACCGTCCACAGGGTCGCATAGAGTCGGACACAACTGAACGGCAAAGCACAGAGGCTGAACAAGGACATGTCCTGCTCACTGTAAACAGAGTTGCTGCTGATGTGGTACGTCACGTTGATTTGTAGACATTGAAAAATGCTTGCAATCTTGGAATAAATCTCACTCGATCATAGTGTACGATCCTCTTGATGCACGGTTAGATTCAGTTTGCTAGTATTTTTTTGAGGGTTTCTGTGTCTTTATTAATCGGTGATTCAGCCTAAAACTTTTCGCATGTGATATCTTTATCTGATTTTGGTATCAGGGTGATGGTGGCCTAATACAATGAGTTCAGAAGTGTTCCTTCCTCTGTGATTTTTTTTTTTTTTGTGAAAAGTTTCAGAAGGATAGGTGTTAACTCTTCTCTAAATATTTGGTAGAATTCACCTGTGAAGTCATCTGGTCCTGGACTTCTGCTTGTTAGGAGTTTTTAAGTTACTGGTTCGGTTTCAGTACTGGTAATGTGTGTGCTCATATTTTCTATTTCCTCCTGATTCCGTCTCGAGAGCATTTACCTTTCTAAGAGTTTCCATCTCTTCAAGGCTGTCCATCTTATTGACCTGCGGTCACTGGCAGGCATCTCTTGTGATCCTTTGTATTTCTGTGGTGTCCGTTGTAACGTCTCCTTTTTCATTTCTGATTTTATTGGTTCGAGTCCTCTTCCCTTTTTTCTTAACGAGTCTGCTTAGAGGTTTAATCAATTTTGCCTTTTTTGAAGAACCACCTTTTCATTTCATTGATCTTTCCTATTGCTTTTTTTAGTCTCTATTTTGCTTGTTTCTGCTCTGATCTTTATGATTTATTTTGTCTACTTAAGCTTGTTTGCACTTCTTTCTCTAGTTGCTTTCAGAACATCCTTGAGTACTGAGCAGACCTCCAGCTCCCACTGTAGACTGCCTCCGCATCCCGCAGTAGGAGCACCTCTCGTTTGCTCCCCTCCCCTCCATGATCTTCTATACCCCAGGCTCGAGCCACTGGAACCCTCTCACAGCTCCCTGAGCTCAGTTACTCACGAGGACAGTTTCAGTTGCAGACGATAGACTCTCTACTCAAAGCAGCGTAAGGCTGAGGGGGATTCTTTGTTTCTCTTGACTGGGAAGAGTGCTGGTGGGACTGAAGAGAGAGCTGTGGGACTTGAGTTTCAGAAACAGGAACTCAGATTCTGCCTAGTAGGTCTTCCTCCAAGCCCACTTGCTCTTATCAAACTCCTATTCATCCCTCAAGACCCACAAGTATGACCTCCTCCAAGAGGCCTCCCAGTAACAGCCCTAAGCAGAGGCCCCTCCATCCTCTGGGATCTCGGAGACCGTGTTTGTGCCTCTTTTATTGTGTTGGGAATATTTTTTACTACTCACCCACCTCCTCCAGGAACCTATGGGATCTTCAAGGACACCTGCTCTGCGTTCTCCTCTCTCGCTCCTGTGAGCAGCCCATTCAAGCACACAGTAGGCTTTCAATAAATGGAGGAAATCAGAGCCTTCAGCCTGTGTCCCTTCGCTCTGCCTTGGGCCTGGGGACATAAAGGAGCTTCACGTCAGGACTCTGTGGCCTCCTGGGGGAGGGGGCGCTTGGTTCTTGCTCACTTAACACACGCAGACCACCCCCTCAATGTTTGCTTACTTGATACACGTCACACTCATCCTGGATAATTGCAGGCTGCCGTGGATCTGTCTCTCCTGCCTTTAGCAGGTCCAAAAGCAATTACCACGCACCTCCCTGTGCTCACAAGACTGGAGTAATCAGGGCTAATGACACGGCACTTACTGTGTGATCGCCCTGCCGCTACGCTGTAATTACCATGTAATTAACTGGTCACCAGTTGCCGCGTAAACACGGCTTACACGGATGTGTCTGTGGCCTAAACAGCCCAACACACTCATTTTAATTTCAAAGTGTGGAATGGAAAACAGTTGGCTGGCAGATAGAGAGCCCAGGATGGGAAAACCGTTGAAGGACCCTCGGGAAAGAGGAAGAGGCCTTTGCCAGCGTCAGCTCACAGGTGTGGGACCAAGGGCGGGGCAGGCCAGGAGAAGGGTCTGGGGGTCTCTTCACACCAGCTGAAACCCTCTAAATCTTTCCAGTTCCCTTTTTAAAATTCATTACAAAAGTTATACGCACTATAAACAACTTTAAAATATAAGGTATAAAAAAAATAAAATGGGAAAAATAACCTATAATCCTCAAATAATGACTATTAACATGTTGGTATTATTTATTGTCTCTTTTTTCCTGTGTATGGATACATGTATGATTTTTTGTAATAAAGATGGCTTATATAATACTGTTTTAAAACTTGCTTTTTCCTATAAAAATGTCAATATTTTACATGACATTTAATAGTCTTCTGTAACAAAAGCAATAACAACATAAAACGGTCCGGGCACCACATGCAAACCATTTTATAAACAGTAAAGTGCCCGCCAGGCTCACAGACTGTATCAATATTAGTTTGGCAACGCCTTTCGGATTTTCGATTTAAAGGGAATTCATCTCAGACCTCTTGCCTGAAAAATCCCATGGATGGAGGAGCCTGGTAGGCTGCAGTCCATGGGGTCGCTAAGAGTTGGACACGACTGAGCGACTTCACTTTCACTTTTCACTTTCATGCTTTGGAGAAGGAAATAGCAACCCACTCCAGTATTCTTGCCTGGAGAATCCCAGGGATGGGGGAGCCTGGTGGACTGCCGTCTATGAGGTCGCACAGAGTCGGAAACGACTGCAGTGGCTTAGCATCTCAGACCTTCCAGCAAAACGCCCTAAGGATGACCTTCTCTTTTCCAGGGAAAAAATTCCTAGTCTGGCGGTTCAAGATCTCTGTTCTACTTGTGCAAGGCCCCTGGCAGGCTGGAGGGCAGCGGGGAGGGGAAGTTCTCTCTTGCGTCCGGGTACCCTGTGAGCCGGGGTGGCAGACACCCCAAGGACAAGGCCAGGCAGCAGACCCTCCCTGCACGGCCACGCCCTGTTCCCCACGCTCTCTGCTTCACCAACCAGGTGAAGTCATGGAACCGGAAGTCCTCCCATCCACTGCGTCCCACCTCCATCGCACTCCGCGGCCCTCGAGTCCTCTGGCCCGGACAGAGCCTTGTTCTTCCCAGCCGTGCACACCACTTCTCTGATCAGGACGGGGGGCTCTTCCTGGCTCTTCCTGGTCCTCTGTATCAGCAGAGGCAGAGCCCGAGCTCAGCCCTGGCCTCCTCTGGCCCCCAGGAGCAGGCACTGTAGGTGATGACATCCTCTTCTGAGGCCCACGTCCCCCACTTCTGGGCTCCATGCTCCCCGGGGTCCAGCTGGTCTGCTGGCTGCTCTTCTTGGGCCCCTTCATGAGACCCTCCTCTTCCAGAAAACCGAGCCCCCCACCACCGTTCCAGCCGCTGGGGATCCCACATTCTACCCAGCAGCTAAAAGTTATTTTTCACCCGGTTACTTCCGTATTTCTCCCTCTGCCCTCCTCTCCCTTTTCAACCACGGACATGCTCCAAATGGCCTATCTGAAGTCTCCCACCTAAAGGAGGAGCATGTTTCCATGCGCAACAGGGTCTAGGGGGTGCCATGTGGACCCCCAGAGCCCCCTGAGAGAGGGACAGCTGTCATCCCAACCACCAGGTGTGTTGGCCACTGACACCGAGGCTCCCTTGGGAGTTGCCCTCACCCAAGACTGCACCCAGCCAGACCACAGGGAACCTCTCCAGGCATCACCCATCCAAGGGTGGCATGGTGCGGAGAGTCCACAGGCCCAGACTCTGCCTCCTTGGGCAACAGGTGGAGAGGGCCGCGCCCCTGGGAGCTCCCTGTGGGACCCGCAGAAGCCACTGCAGCCTCCCGGCTCCCTTCTCGCTCCACCCGATCCCGCCTCTCTCCCTCACAGGTGTTCTTTCTGAGATGGAGATCCATGGGTGAGGCGTGTTTCCTGGGCAAACAGATCTAGGGCAGTGGGTACCAGGAGGGTACCCGAGGAAGCAGGCTCGAAAGGGAGTCTGGATCTGGATCACCTACCAGCCAGCTGGGCATGAGGGGCCATCACGGGCCGTGGGTCATGCTGCCCCAGCCCCACAGGCTGTGATGGCACCGCTGTGAAGACTTTCCTGGTTTGGGAGCCACAGGGATCTCTGCGCACGTGAGTGGGCATGGCAGCCCAGGCATTTGAGCAGTTCGGGGAGGTGGACCAGCGGGCTAGATCTGAGCAATCAAATGGTGCCTGCCAGGTGCTCCCCAGCTGCCCACCAGGTACCAGCCAGGTGCTGTGAGGTCGCCTGGGCATGCTGCCTAGTCCTTGACTTCTCCTCCCCAGAGCCCGACACCTCCCAGCCCCGCACACAGCAGTGCCCCCAGAGTTTCCTATCCCAGTGGGTTTTCGACCGCCCAGAGCACAAGTGCCCCCTCCGTGTCCCTGGCCACCGCCTCCTCCCCATCTCCTCTCCCCCCAGGCAGGTGCACGCCTGCGTGCGTCTCTCCTTTCACCTGAGGCTGCCCACTGACCCCCTCAGCCTTCACCTAGAACCTCTCCATGTAGACGCTCCCCCAGCCTGTCCTCAGAGCTCACGGGCCAGCCCCCCTGGAGGGCCCCTGGTCCCTAGAGTGGAGTCCCCACCCCACACACGGGCCCCTCCAGGCTCCTTCCTCACTGAAGGACCCCCACGGCTCCCATTCCCAGGCTCCAGGTCAAGGCAGCCCCTGTGCCTGTTCTCACCACCCCGCCCCCGGCTGTCCCCCTAGCTTACAATCTCAGCGCCCCTACCTTGAGGTCCTGACCCTTTCTCCTCCAGGGTGTCCAGACCCCCAGAGTGGCAGCCTACATCTTGGCTGAGATAATAGCCAGGTTTCGACTTGTCTGCCAGCTCTGACTGATGGGTGAGGCCCCCGGAGCCTGGGGTTGAGAAGCATTCTGAGGGGCAGCTGCTGGACCAGCTGCACGTGTCGCAGGATGGGGAGAAAGGGCTGAGGCCACAGGGTGCAGGCTCTCGGTGCCTGAGAGCCCCAGGAGTCCATGGGGTGGCCTTACCTTCCTCAGCTCCCCTGCTTCTCCCAAGGGGAGCCTCCAAGCATGTGGCCGAGTGGGCAGGGGGACCAGTGAACCAGCTCTACGAGGGTGGTCACCCTGCCACGTGGTGGGTCCCCAACTCAGAGTCCACACTTTCCCCCCTAGGTGATGAGGGGTGAGGGTGTCTCCTGCATCCCAAGACTATGCTCCCCGAGAAACAAGATAACCCCCTCTCCAAGAAACAGCTGAGAGCATCCATCCTAGCCTGGGACAAAGGGTCCAGAGCTGGTCCCCTGCACATCGGTGAGCCTGTACCTGCCCGGCCTCCCTCCAAGAGGTCAGCACCTCCCAGAGCACCACCCCACATGCACAGTCCTGACCCTTCATCTTACAAACAGTAAGGCCAAGAGCCAAACAGGAGCCTTGGAGCCACTGTTAATGGACGTGGGACCCCAGAACCTGGTAAGCAGGGCAGGCTCCATGTCCAGTGTGGTGTCCAGCCCCCTCCAGCAGGCCCGGGGACGTCCACTGCCGTACCTCACACCTCCTGTGCATGCGCCCGGGCCCTGCTGCCCTGCAAAGCAGTTTCCCATGGACACCGGCCATGCAAGTGCTGTGTCAGGAGCCATGAGCACCAGCCTGGTGTTCCAGAGCCTGTTTAGAAAGATGACTTATTTTTTAGCTCATCTTCAGCCATTGCTAATACCTGTTTAAATACAAGAATGAGCACATCTGTCAACAGCACTCAGTTCAGTCCAGTCGCTCAGTTGTGTCTGACTCTTTGTGACCCCATGGACTGCAGCACGCCAGGCCTCCCTGTCCATCACCAGCTCCCAGAGTTTACCCAAACTCATGTCCGTTGAGCCCGTGATGCCATCCAACCATCTCATCCTCTGTCTTCCCCTTCTCTTCCTGCCCTCAATCTTTCCCAGCATCAGGGTCTTTTCTAATGAGTTAGCTCTTCGCATCAGATGGCCAAAGAATTAGAGCTTCAGCTTCAGCATCGGTCCTTCCACTGAATATTCAGGACCAATCTCCTTTAGGATGGACTGGGTGGATCTCCTTGCAGTCCAAGGGACTCTCAAGAGTCTTCTCCAACACCACAGTTCAAAAGCATCAATTCTTTAGTGCTCAGCTTTCTTTATAGTCCAGTTCTTACATCCACACATGACTACTGGAAAAACCATAGCTTTGACTAGACAGACCTTTGTTGGCAAACTGATGTCTCTGCTTTTTAATAGGCTGTCTAGGTTTGTCATAGCTTTCCTTCCAAGGAGCAAACGTCTTTTAATTTCATGGCTACAATCACCATCTGCAATGATTTTGGAGCCCAAGAAAATAAAGTCTGTCACTGTTTCTACTGTTTTCCCATCTATCTTCCATGAAGTGATGGGACTGAATACCATGATCTTAGTTTTCTGAATGTTAATTTTAAGCCAACTTTTTCACTCTCCCCTTTCACTTTCATCAAGAGGCTCTTTTCTTTGGTTTCTGCCATAAGGGTGGCGTCATCTGCATATCTGAGGTTATTGATATTTCCCCAGGCAATCTTGATTCCAGCTTGTGCTTCATTCAGCCCAGCGTTTCTCATGATGTACACTGCATAGAAGTTAAATAAGCAGGGTGACAATATACAGTCTTGATGTACTCCTTTCCCGATTTGGAACCAGTCTGTTGTTCCATGTCCAGTTCTAACTGGTGCTTCCTCACCTGCATACAGGTTTCTCAGGAGGCAGGTCAGGTGGTCTGGTATTCCCATCTCTTGAAGAATTTTCCACAGTTAGAGTGGGGATAAGACACACTCTTAGGGAGAAAGGTGATTCAAAACAAAACACAGGGCGGAATGAGCTTGGGGGCAGCCCCCCACAACCATGACCCTTGCCCTGCACTCCTGGGACCCTGGGACACAGGGTCACCAGGCAAGGGGGCCACCACCACCCTCCCGGCAGGACTGCAGGAGTGATGGGCCCGCAGGGCGTCCGAATAAGTGCTCAGGCCCCAAAGTGTCGTCCAAACCACACACCACCAGTCCCTCCATCCTCTGGATGGGAGGTCAGGAGACAACTAGGAGCGATTTGTATCACTGGACAATTTTGCCAGGAAAAGGGAGGCTGTTCCTGTTACAAATGGGTCCCCAGTGGCCAGGGTCAGTTGATTCAAATGATCAAACTGTGACCTTCACACAATATAATGCCAAGCAGGGAGAGGGTTCCCTGGTTAAGGGAACACAGACACGTGCTGGGCAGGCTTCTGTCTGTTGGGGCTAAAAGCAGCCTGTCAATTCCAGGAATGGAAATGGACAGATGCTCCCCAGTTCCTCCCAAAGCTTTGAGGGGAATAACCTCATGTTTATAATTTCCACTTAACAGGACCAAAGTGATCCGTGAGGCCACCAGGGCCCAGGGCAAGACGGGCAGTGTTGTTACAGGGACCTACTGTGATTTTTAAAGATGAGGAATAATTTCCAAAATGACAAAGACATTTAGCTATTATGCTAACATCAATGACATTGACGAAAATAATCGCAGCTGTGGACTCCTTTGAGAATCCAAAGGTAATAATAAAATTTCCAGAGAAAATCCACAAACAATTCTACCATCTGGAAAGCAGGACTGATCTCAAGCATGAGGCTGTTTTCAAACAAATAGGCCAAATCGCATGCATCCAGGTGGTTACAGGAAGAGTCAGGACCAGTCATAGGGATCATTGTCTGTGCGGAGCTCTGCCAAGTGACGGAGGGGCTCCTAGACAACCTTGCGCTCTGGGTGGTCCCCAGACCTCCAGCACCAGCATCGCCTGGGACCCACCTAACCTGAATCTGCATTTGATAAGATGCCCGGAATATGTGTCTGCAGGTTGGGGGTTGAGAAACATCGTCTAGAGGACTCCACTGTGTCTTTGCCACAATTAACACCCAAGCAGGTGACCTCGAGCTCACTGAGGTCTGTTTTTCCACATCTGGGGTTTTCTGCAACCTTCACTCTCCTTCTCACACCTTCCATCCCCCTGGTTAATAGAGAGCAGTGTGTAGACAGATTTCATCCACCCACAGTCTGTCCATCTACTTCTGTTCCTCATGCCTGGGTCCCCTGCCCCCCAGAACACACACAGCCCGTGGGCACCACTCTGCCAGGCACATGGACCACTCTGGCTGGAGGGAGAGCCCGTGGGCACCACTCTGCCAGGCACATGGACCGCTCTGGCTGGAGGGAGACAGTTCTGGACAGAGCCAGGTTCCCTCTGAGCTATCTGCTCCCACCCTCCTTACACGAGGTTTCTTCTCTGGTTTTCCTGTTTCCTGTCACCTCCCTGGCAGGGGGAGCCAGGACTAAAGCCAGCCTGTCCAGGTTTGGCCTTTAGGCTGTGGCTTCTCCTCCAGTGTGCCTCTGCAGCTGGAAAGCCAGGTAAGCTGAGGCTCCAGGGAGGGCGTGGGGAGGGAGGGGCGCTCGGGTCCAGCTCTCCATTCACAGAATCATGTGGAGCCTCAATGTGCCAACCTCAGCTCTCCTTGCTGAGTGACCACAGGTGTGTTTATTTGTTTCCCCAATCAAAAAAGACCACACAAGACTTCAAACAGCTTACATCCACGTGTTTGCTTTTATTGTCTGAAGAGCCCAGTGAAACGACCAAATAAAGGTAAACTGAAATATAACCTGTAGTAACAACTGGAAACAGAGGAGGATTATGCTCAAGGAGAACAAAGAAAATAATGAAAATTTGGGGGAAGAGCTGGGAAATATTCCTTAAGGACCTAAGTATTTTTAAAAGTGTTGAAAAATGAATAACTCATTTTTTTTCCAAAAAAAAAAACTAAATGGGTTTAAGAGCAGTCTTTAAAAGCATAGCTGAAGAGAGAATTGGTGAACCAGAAGATAGATAAACAACAAATATCCAAAGTGAAGTATGAAATACAAAGGAAGAAAAATGAAGAGGGACAGGATATGGAGATTTGAATGAAAACAATTAGCGCATGTTAAGTTTAAGTTGAGGGGAAGGGAAGAGAAGGGAACAAGAGTGGGGCAGAAGCAATATTCGAGAAGATAATGACTGAGAATTTTCCATAACTGATGAAATACATCAATTGACAGATGATTCACAAAGTTTAGTGGACGCCAAACTAGAGAAAGAAAAAGTAAGTTAAACCTAGACACTTCACGATGGAAGCACAGAAAAACAAAGACCAAACAAACTCTCTTAAAAGCAACTGGAAATGGAAATTATTACCTGCAAAAGAGTAACTATTACATGGACAGGTGACATCCCAAAGGAAACAGTGAAAGTCAGAAGGTGCCTTTAAGGTACTAAAAGAAAATAACTATCAACCTAAGGTCACATTCTCAGTGAAAAAAAGCCTTTAAGAATAAAAGCAAAATAATGACTACACATTCTCAGGCAAAAAAAAACTAAGAAAATCCATCACCAGAAATCTATTATTAAAGAAAATTCCAGCATTTTCCTCAAGAAGAAAGAAAATGATTCCAAAGAGAAACCTAGAACTACAGGTAGGAATAAAGAGCAACAAAATTAATAAGTATATGCATAAATCTAAATAAAAACTGATTAAAATAATAAAGAGAAATTAATGTTGTTTTTAAGGTTTCCCTGATGGCTCAGACAGTAAAGAACCTGCCTGCCAGGGCACAGGAGACATAAGAGACAATGGCTTTGATCCCTGGGTCAGGAAGTTCCCCTGGAGAAGGAAAAGGCAACCCGCTCCAGTATTCTTCCCTGGGAAATCCCATGGGCAGAGGAGCCTGCCGGGCTACCGTCCATGGGGTCGCAAAGTCGGATACGACTGGGTGAGTAACACACACACATGATGTGGTGTTAAATAGAGGGAGAATTCAGCACATGAGGAAGGTGAAGTCAAAGACCAGCCTCACCACACAGAGAAGTGTGACCGGAGACCGCCCTGCTCTGTGGCCCCAAAGTTCAGTCTACGAAGGCCTAGACCTCTGTAGGTGAAAACCAGCAACAACAACAGCAACAGAAAGCCTAGCAGGAAAATTGCCCTGGTCCTGACCAAGCGGGGAAAGAGAGTTCCTGAGAAAGTACACCCATGCCAGCCCTCATAGAACTTATAACCTTCATTCACACCACCTGTACGGCTCATCAAGCCACAAGTTTCTAATCTAAAGTGTTCCTATACTATAAATTCCCCTGAAAACTGTACCCAAGAGGATGTATATTATTTCTCGAGGAGTTCATCTTCACCTTAGGCCTCAAAGAATATCCACACAAGTTTTTAACAAAGGAGAGCTTCCCATGAAAATTAATCAAATACATGACAAAACAAGTCACCATCAGTGAGGTGTGCAGAAACAACAGGTGGCAAAATCTGACCTGAAGTCTTCAGACATTGTCATTTTCAGTCACAGATTTAAAACATGTCTGTACTAGGAACAAAACACCGCTTTGTGCCCTATCAGTTCAGTTGTGTCTGACTCTTTTCGACCCCATGAACCGCAGCATGCCAGGCTTCCCTGACCATCACCAACTCCCGGAGCTTGATCAAACTCATGTCCATTGAGTCAGTGATGCCATCCAGCCATCTCATCCTCTGTCGTCCCCTTCTCCTCCTGACTTCAATCTTTCCCAGCATCAGGGTCTTTTCCAATGAGTCAGCTCTTCGCCTCAGGTGGCCAAAGTGTTGGACTTTCAACTTCAGCATCAGTCCTTCCAATGAATATTCAGGACTGATCTCCTTTAGGATGGACTGGTTGGATCTCCTTACAGTCCAAGGGACTCTCAAGAGTCTTCTCCAACACCACAATTTGAAAGCATCAATTCTCTGGTGCTCAGCTTTCTTTATAGTCCCACTCACGTCCATACATGACCACTGGAAAACCAAAGCTTTGACTAGATGGACCTTAGTCGACAAAGTAATACCTCTGCTTTTTACTGTGCTGTCTAGGTTGGTCATAGTTTTTCTTCTAAGGAGCAAGGGTCTTTTAATTTCATGGCTGCAATCACCATCTGCAGTGATTTTGGAGCCCCCAAAATAAGGTCTGTCACTGTTTCCATTGTTTCCCCATCTATTTGGCATGAAGTGATGTGACCAGATGCCATGATCTTCATTTTCTGAATGTTGAGCTTTAAGCCAACTTTTTCACTCTCCTCTTTCACTTTCATCAAGAGGCTTTTTAGTTCCTCTTCACTTTCTGCCATAAGAGTGGTGTCATCTACATATCTGAGGTTATTGATATTTCTCCCGGCAATCTTGATTCCAGCTTGTGCTTCATCCAGCCCAGCGTTTCTCATGATGTACTCTGCATATAAGTTAAATAAGCATGGTGAAAATACACAGGACTGATGTACTTCACTGCAGCCATGAAATTAAAACACGCTTACTCCTTGGAAGAAAAGTTATGATCAACCTAGACAGCATATTCAAAAGCAGAGACAATACTTTGCCAACAAAGGTCTGTCTAGCCAAGGCTATGGTTTTTCCAGTGGTCATGTATGGGTGTGAGAGTTGGACTGTGAAGAAAGCTGAGCACCAAAGAATTGATGCTTTTGAACTGTGGTGTTGAAGAAGATTCTTGAGAGTCCCTTGGATGGCAAGGAGATCCAACCAGTCCATTCTGAAGGAGATCAGCCCTGGGTGTTCTTTGGAGGGAATGATGCTAAAGCTGAAACTCTAGTACTTTGGCCACCTCATGAGAAGAGTTGACTCATTGGAAAAGACTCTGATGCTGGGAGGGATTGGGGTCAAGAGGAGAAGGGGACGACAGAGGATGAGATGGCTGGATGGCATCACCGACTCGATGGACGGGAGCTTGAGTGAACTCCAGGAGTTGGTGATGGACAGGGAGGCCTGGCGTGCTACAATTCTTGGAGTCGCAAAAAGTCGGACACGATTGAGCAACTGAACTGAACTGATGTACTTCTTTCCTGATTTGGAACTGGTCTGTTGTTCCATGTCTGGTTATAACTGTTGCTTCTTGACTTTTTGTGCTCTATAGCACACAGTCAACTAGAAAATATAATTTGGCAGATTTTAAAAAGATTCAGAACTTAAAGCAGTCTAAATTATAATAATCTACATCAAAAATACAAGGGATAGAATTAACAAGTTGTTTGATACAGATGAGGAGAGAACTAATAAACTGGAGGAAAAAGCAGAAGAAATTATCCAGAATGTACCAGAAAGAAACAGAGAAATAGAACATTTAATAGAAGGGTTGATAAATGAATATTAGGGACTGAAACTAGACAGATTCTCTAATGAGATTGTGTGCGTGTTAAGTTGCTCATCATGTCCCACTCTTTGGGACCCCATGGACTGTAGCCCACCAGACTCCTCTGTTCATGGGATTCTCCAGGCAGGAATACTGGAGTGGATTGCCGTGCCCTTCTCCAGGGGATCTTCCCAACCCAGGGATCAAACCCATGTATCCTGCATTGGCAGGAAGGTTCTCTATTTTTAGTGCCACCTGGGAAGCCCCTTCTAATGAGACTGTGTGTGCATGCTAAATCACTTCAGTCGTGTCCAACTCTTTGTCACCCTATGGACTGTAGCCCACCAGGCTTCCCTGTCCATGGGATTCCCCCGGCAAGAATACTGCATTTCACTAAAGACAAGGAAAAATCTAAAATCTGAAAGAGGGAAAACAAGAAGGAAGAAAAACAAATTGAGAGGGACTTCCCTGGTGGCCCAGTGATTAAGAATCCACCTTGCAAGGCAGGTGAGGCCGACCTGATCCTTGGTTAGGTAACGAAGACCCCACATGTTGTGCAGTTCTGCAGAAAAAAGAAAATCTTTTTCCCAACGTGTATAAAAGTTGAGTTTACAGTATACTGTAGTCTAGTTGGTGTGCAACCGCATCGTGTATTTGTTTTTCACATGTATACCTTAATTACAAATTCTCCTTTGCTAAAAGTGCTAACCATCATCTGAGCCTTCAGCAAATCATAATCTTTTTGCTGGAGGAGGGTCTTGTCTCTGTTGCAGTTGCTGCTGACAGATCAGGGTGATGGTTGCCGAAGGCTGGGGTCAGGGTGGCGATTACTTAAAATAAGACAATAAACTTTGGTACATCAATTGACACTTTCTTTTATGGACACTTCCTCTGTAGCAGGCAACGATGCTTGATAGCATTTTACCTACAGTAGAAATTGGAGTCAGTCCTCTCAGATCCTGCTGCTGATTCAAGAACCAAATTTACTACGTAATATTCGAAATGTTTGTTGTCATTTCAACAAACTCCGCACCATTTTCACCAGGCGTGGATCCGTCTCAAGAAACCTCTTTCTTTGCTCATCCCTAAGAAGCAACTCCTCATCTGTTCAAGTCGTATCATGAGATTGCAGCAATTCAGGCACAACTGAAGCTCTCATTCTAGCTCCCTTGCTGTTTCTACCACATCTACAGTTACTTTTTCCACTCAAGTCTTGAGCCCTCAGAGTCATCCGTGAGGGTTGGCATCCAATTCTCCCAAACTCCTATTAATGTCAATATTTTGACTTCTACCTATGAATTGCAAACATCCTTAATGGCATCTAGAATGATGTATCCTTTCCAGAAGGTTTTGACTGGATCCATCAGAGAAATTGTTGTCTATGGCAGTTATAGCCTTGCAAAATGTATTTCTTAAATAATAAGACTTGAAATTCAAATTTACCCCCTGACCCATGGGCTGCAGAATGGATGTTGTGCTACCAGGCATGTAAACAACATCAATCTTGTTGCCCATCTCCATCAGAGCTCTTGGGTGACCAGGTACGTTGTCAACGAGCAGCAATATTTTGAAAGGAACCTTTTTTCCTGAGCAGTAGGTCTTAACAGTGAGCTTAAAATATTCAGTAAACCATGTCGTAAGCAGTAAACCAGGCTTTGTTGTTCCATTTCTAGAGCACAGGCAGAGCCCATGTAGCATAATTCTTAAGGACCCTAGGCCTTTTGTAATGATAAATGGGAATTGGTTCCACCTTAAGGTCACAGGCTGCATTAGCCCCTCATAAGAGAGCCAGCCTGTCCTTTGAAGCTTTGATGCCCGGCCTTGACTTTTCCTCGCTATGAGAGTCCTAGATGGCATCTTCTTCCAACAGAAGGCTGCTTCACCTACGCTGGAAACGTGTTGTTCCCAGGCCACCTTCCTGAATATCTCCGCTGGATCTTCTGGAGAACTCACTGCAGCGCCTGTGTCGGAACCTGCCCCTTCACTTTCACTTTTACATTTAAGGATGCCTTCTTTCCTTCCGTTTCAGGGACCAGCTTCTGCGAGTTTCAGACTTTTCTTCTGCACCTTTCTCACCTCTCTTGCCCTTCACAGAGTCGAAGGGAGTTAGGGTCTTGCTCTGGCTTAGGCTTCAGAGAGTGTTGTAGCTGGTCTGATCTTCCATGCAGACCACTAGAACTTCCTCCCAATAAGGCTTTTTTCCTTTCTCAACATCCATGTGTTCACTGAAGCAGCAGTTTTAATTTCCCTCAAGCACTTCTTTGCATTCACACCTCAGAGAATCGTTTGGCATAGGAGGCCTAGCTTTTGGCCTCTCTCAGCTTTTGACTTGCCTTCCTCTCTAAGCTTAATCACTTCTAGCTTTTGATTTAAAGTGAGAAACACGTGACTCTTCCTTTCACTGAGCATTAGGATTATGAATTGGGCCTAATTTCAATATTGTTGTGTCTCAGGGAATAAGGAGACCTGAAGAGAGAGAGGGAGGTGGGGAAGCAGTCATTCCACGCAGCAGTCAGATGCACACACTTATCAATCAAATTCATCACCTTTGATGGTGCCCAAAACAATTACAGTAGTAATATGAAAGACTGGAGAAGGGAACAGCAACCCTTTTCAGTAATCTTGCCTGGGGAATTCTATGGACAGAGGAGCCTGGTGGGTTACAGTCCATGGGGTCAAAAAGAGTCAGACATGACTGAGCAACTGAGCAATTAACATGAAAGATCACTGATCACAGATCATCATAACAAAAATAATAATGAAGTTTTGAAACATTTTTGAGAATTACCAAGAGAGTGTGTCAGTCACTCAGTCAAATCCAACTTTTTGCAGCCCCATGGACTGTAGCCTGCCAGGCTCCTCTGTTCAGAGGATTCTCCAGGCAAGAATACTGGAGTGGGCTGCCATTCCCTTCTCCAGGGAATCTTCCCAACCCAAGGATTGAACCTGGATCTCCTCCATTGCAGGCAGATTCTTTACTGTCTGAGCCACCAGGGAAGCCATTTGAGAATTACCAAAATGTGACGTAGATACACAAAGTGAGAAAATACTACTAGAAAAAATGACACCAATAGATTTGCTCAAAGCAGGGATGCCACAGACTTTCAATTTGTTAAAAAAAAAAAAAAGGCAATATCTGCAAAGTGAAATGCAATAAAATGAGATATGCCTATAATAATGAAAGATAGCTAAAAATCTCCATATTATTGGAAATCAATATGCTTCTGAATAACCCATAGGTTTGAAATCATCACAGGGGAAACTGGAAATTATTTCTATTGAACAATAGCAAATACTACTTAACAGAATTATGAGATGCAGGTAATGCTGTATTTAGAGGAAAATATATAGCCTTATATTGTATGTGAGGTGGGACTAACACTAAGAATAAATGAGTTAACCATTCATCTCAGGACATTTGGAAAAGAACACCAAAACAAGTAAAATGAAAATATCAAGAAAGAATATTAAAAGGACCACAGGTTAAAAAATAAAAAGAAAATATTTATTAGAGTAGATACACATATTGGTTATTTGGAAGAAACTACAATTAGTGTCACTACCCTGTGAGATTCATTAGGAATAAAGGAAAAAGGCAGAAGGGCTTCCCTGTTGGCTCAGTGGGTAAAGAATCCGCCTGCAGTACAGGAGACGAGGGTTTGATCCCTGGGTCAGGAAGATCCCGTGATGAAGGGAATGGCTATCTACTCCAGTATCCTCGCCAGGAAAATCCCACTGACGGAGGAGCCTGGCGAGCTACAATCCCTGGTGTTGCAGAGAGTCAGTCGCGACTCGCACGTACGGCACACGGCTTCAGCATGCTGATACTCCAACGCACAAGCAGATACCATCAAACACGAGAAGAGAAACACCGTCACAGGTCATCAGATAGGAAAAAGGCAGTAACGGTGTTGTTTCAAAAATCCAACAATTCTCCAAATAAACCTGAAAATGAAGACAGAATGGCCAGTTTATAAAAACTTGGCACTTAAAGCATGGAAAGCCTATAATCATCAAAGAAACTGAATCATAAGTGAAAATTTTTTCCCTCAAAGAAAACTCCAGATCTAGACAGCTTCACTGGAAAATTCAACCAAAAAAAAAAAAAATAAGCCAGGATAGATAAGTAAATTTTATGAATCCAATATACTGAAATACTTACAGCAATAAAAATGAACAAACAACAGCTACACTTGAATAAAACTCACAAATATAATTTTGAACCAGAAGAGTGAAGTACATAAGTATATCTAGGAGAATAGTCCATCGATTTGAAGGTCAAAACCCTGTGCAGTTGGTAAAGAATCCACCTGCCAATGCAGGAGATGAAGGAGATGAGGGTTCGATCCCTGGGTCAGAAAGATGCCCTGGAATAGGAAGTGGCAATCCACTCCAGTATGCTTGACTGGGAAACTCCATGAACAGTGGAGCTGGCAGGCTCCAGTCCAGGGGTTGCAAAGCGTGGGACACGGCAGCACACACGTGCATGCACGCAGCCTGTCATGATGAACTGGGAGTCACCTACTTCCGGGGAAGAAAGGGCAGACCATTCTCCCACAGCCAGGACAGCACTTAAAACCCTTTCTCTTACAAAACTAAATCACGCAGTTAATTCTAGGACCTGACACTGTCTAGGAAACTGAGCTGCACGTGCATGATGAGTTTATACGCTCCTTTCTTCAGCCTTTGCCACTTACTCAAGGCCTAAGCTACACAGCTGGCACTCAATAAAGTTTTGCTGGTTGAAGAAAAAAAACAGAAGTGTCTCTTTCCACTTCTCAGATATATTTAGGCTATGGATCCCATCAAAGAGGCTGAAAGCTTTGGCAGTTTGGAAAATGCTGAGAATAACAAAGAAACATTTCCAAGGCACAACTTGGAACTGCCCCTACATCTTTTACGAAAATCTCCCACTTGACATTCTTGACAAGTACACTCCCTCTTCATAACTTCTTTTCAATGCGTGGAAAAAATCCTAGAGGTCAGAACAGCTCTACCACCACTATGTTGGAATCATCAATCCTTCCTACATCATGACATCATTCACATCAATGCTGTTATAAATACAATATACGTTAGAGATACAAAATGTTAAAGGCAATGCTGATGAGCAGACTTTCTGATGATAAATTGGGCTTTTCTCTACTTAGTTATCTAGTGGGGAAGTCCCACATTCTTAACACGTTGAAGAAAAAAAAAAAGCCTTCTGTTGCCAAGAAGTTTTCAAAAGTTACTATTTTTGTAGAGCCTATAAGAATTCAGCACATTCACTGTGCATGCTGACTGGGCAGAAGCGTTTAACTCACAGACCCTATTTCCAGAGCCGGGTTGCCATCTGGGCTGGGCACAGATGTTTTGGCAGGACAAGAACTCTTCCAAATACAAGTTTTTGTTCATTGTATTAAAACAAAAGCAGCCCTGTTAATTTCAGTCCCATTCAGGACCAAGTTTGGCGGGGGGGTGGAAAGAATCAATATTTGCTAAGACGAGAAGAACAAAATCAGTAGGGGGAAAACAATTATTTGCTGGCTTTTCAGAGAATATTACAAATAATGACGGTTCCAAACCATAAAAAATACTGTTCAAAGAATTGCCTGACACGAGCCCTTTAATCTGTGATTCAGTTTACCCTTTGGTTCATCCTTTCTATGGAGAACTTGAATCCATGAAAATTTGTGTAGGAATACAAACTAATTGCCATGCAAATACCAACCCTCTCTGGAGCTGAACGCTTTCAGCTGGAAGGGATCACACAGCAGCCAAGCTCATCGAGACATGCTCAGATCGGCAAGAGGGCAAAAGATGTTTGCCTTATACAATAGCAAAAGCTTAGGTGCCCTTGAGACAGGCAAGCGTAATATATTTCACAATTCCAAGCATTAGGCATTCTGGAAAAATGAACCAATTCCAGCCAACTCCTTCAAAGTCAGCCAAGAAAAACAGACCCTGTTTCTTCTACTAGCTACTAATGTCCTTCCTTAAGACACCATGAAATTAAAAGGTGATTGCTCCTTGGGAGGAAAGCTACGACAAACCTAGACAGTGTATTCAAAAGCAGAGATATCACTTTGCCAACAAAGCTCCATGTAGTCAAAGCTGTGGTTTTTCCAGTAGTCAAGTATGAATGTGAAAGTTGGACCATGAAGAAGGCTGACCACGGAAGAAATGATACTTTTGAACTGTGATACTGGAGAAGACTGAGAGACCCCTGGACAGCAAGGAGATCAAACCAGTCCATCCTAAAGGAAATCAACCCTGAATATTCATTGAAAGGACTGATGCTGAAGCTGAAGCTCCAGTACTTTGGCCACCTGATGCAAAGAGCTGACTCATTGGAAAAGACCCTGATGCTGGGAAAGATTGAAGGCAGAAGGAGAAGGGGATGACAGAGGATGAGATGGTTGGACGGCATTACTGACTCAAAGGACATGAATTTGAGCAAGCTCCGAGAGATGGTGATGGACAGGGAAGCCTGGCCTGCTGCAGTCCATGGGGTTGCAAAGAGCTGGACATGACTGAGCAACTGAACAACAAGATGTTATTAAAGTATAAGCACTGGTAGAAGATAAAATAATGTTTCATCAGATGCAATCATTCATAAATAGATTATCACTCAGTAGAAATCATGTTCTCCCTGGAACAAAGGGATCATTAAGCCCATACATGAGTCACTTTATTAACATGAGGATTCAGGTTGGATTTCTCGAAGCCAGAGGCTGGCCTCTTTCAGGATGCCAGGATTCCTTCAAGGATGGGGAAATCAAGGGTCCCCGAAATCAGAGAGAAGGAGCCTTCTGATGGAGAGGGTGTGCGTATGTACTCAGTCACTCGGTCATGTCCGACTCTTTGCAACCCCATGGGCTGCAGCCCACGAGGCTCCTGTGTCCATGGAAGTTTCCAGACAAGAATACTGGAGTGGGTTGCTGTTTCCTCCTCCAGGGGATCTTCCCAACCCAGGGACTGAATCCGTGTCTCCTGCATCTCCTGAATCAGCAGGCAGATTTTTTTTTTTTTTTTTTTTACCACTGAGCCACCTGGGAAGCTGCTCTGATGGAGACAAGGGCATTGAAATCGCTCTCTGTTGTTTCAGGACTAACGAAGACTCCCAGCTCCTGGCGCCCACGTCAGAGGTTTTTCTGCCTTCGGTGATTTGCCCAGTACACCTGAGGATGGGGCAGGTGGTGACAGCCGCTGACTCCGTTTGCTGGTGGGGAAGCTGAGCCAGCGCTCCGTGAACCAGCCGGGCCGAAATGAGCCTCTGACACAGCTCTGAGACGGCTCCCCTGTCCCCGGGCCTCATCTGTTTAGACAGTGATCGTGCAGCTGGGTGTGGCCCCACTTACCACCTGGGTGGTTCCCGCCGCATAATCCTAGACTCCAGACACTGACGTTCCACTCAGCTTTCTCTGCGTGTGTTCTTCTTCACAATAAACAAAAACACTCAGCTCGGAGGTGGAGGGCCAAGGCCAGCCCATCACTGGGCTCCAAGGCTGGCATCCTGGACATCCCTCAGGATGGGAGGAGAGTCCTCTGGCCTCCCCAGAAGGTGAACCATCGCTCGCAAACCAGTCTTTCCTGCCTGGCGAGGCAGGAGTCCACGTGACCTCACAGCAGTCAGGAAGGAGCCACATGGAGCCACCACCCATGGAGGGACAGAGGAGCAGGTTCTGAAGGGCAGGGCCTTGAAGGATGGTGCAGAAGAGCCTCTGGACTGAGAGGACAACGGGGAACGGGGCCACGGAGGCCCCAGGGGCAGCGTGCTAGGCAGGGGCTCTGATTAGGGAGACAGGGCTGGGAGAAGGTGAGAGGGGGGAGAATAAGACCTGGGAAAATTAAGCCCAAAACATCAATGATGGGGGCCCGATGACCCGCCAGCAGGTCTTGACGAAAAGCAGGCAAGGTAGGAGGTGTCAGGAAGAGGGGACCAGTCCCTGGGCTTTACCATGGCGATTCTTGGAGCTCATTTACTGCAAAAACTCGACCTGCGGGGATTTGAAAGCTTTCCAGATTGTTGATCTGTGTCCACAGCGGAACGCATCTGGTTCGGGAGTGTGGTTTGGGGATAAGGGTCAGTTCCCAGAGCGACGCCTTCTTCCCCGTCTCTAGGGGCCCATGTGGGGAGATGCTCTGCAGACAGCCCGAGACTCCAATGGGGAAAAGCTCGGGGCAGGGAACTTGGCCGGAGCTGGAAAAGAGCAACTTTAGGAGAGAGCGCTCAGGACACGTGAGGGCCTCTGTCAGGCGGCGGAGGCGTTTCTCATCGGCGACGGAGGGGCCATTGGTGGAGCTGTAGGACACAGGCCGGAAGGCAGGAAAGGAGAGATGGGGAGAGTTCTGCAATGAGCCAGACTGTCCACAGCACCAGGGCCCCAGGCAGGGCAGGGGGCTGCAAGGCCACCTCCCCAGAGCATGGCTCATACAAGACAGTCCTGCTTTGGCCAGAGACCAAACAAGAGGCTTCCAAGCTCCTTGGTACCAAAGTGCTGTGATCACACCCACACCCAGAGCAGCTGGTCGCAGGGAGCACCCTGACAGGTGCGCCGGGCGGGGTCCCAGGGCCCGCTGACTGCTGCTCCAAGAGCCCGCCAAGAGGCCCCCACAAGGCAGGGCATGCCCGTGGGCTCCCCTCCCTGGACCGCAGCCCTGCCCATCAGATGCCCTCCCTGCATCGCCCCAGAGGCCTGGGCTCCCGAGAGCTGACCTTGCGTCTCCCCAGCTCTGCTTTGGGTATCTCGAAACACTTGCCGCTCCAGGAGGATTCACAGCAGAGCAACCAGCAGATGCTACTGATCAGGACCCTTTTCTGGCAGCTTGTCGTTAAGCCTCTACCAGTGCACCACCGGTTCGGGGCAAACTCCATGGGAGCCCAAAGCGTCAGAGTCTCGCTTCTCGGAGACATCCCGTCTGGTCGTCTCTCCATGTCCATGCCCGACCCAGGAGTTCACGTCGGTCTCACTCAGGGAGCTGCACCTGACTCCCCTCCCCTGCCCTCCTGCCCCGCACTGCTCTCACCCCCTCTCGCACCATCTCACAGCGCATGGGCGGTGAGCAGCAGCCACTAAGCTGAGAGTGAGCTCACTAGACCTTCCAGCCAGCCTCGGGGTAGGCCTTCTCCTAGCACTGCCCCCAGACAGCTCTGCGACTTGCCTCCAGATACCCCCAGCAACGTTAATCAAAAGGCAGCTCCTCTTTGGGGGAGGGGGGGAAGACAGCACATAATTTCAGCACAGATTTAGCCCCTGATGGCTTGTGCTTTATCTTCACCCTGAGTGAGACTGCCTTCCCCGTAGGAAAGAGGCAGAAGAGAGTCTGTGATTACAACTTGCTGAAGAAAATCAACAGAAAGGACTGTTTTACGTGGGTACCAATTAAAGCGCTCACACACACACAGAGTGGAGCGGGAGCCCGTGCTGACATGCGGCCTGGGAACAAGAACGAATGCCCTTTAGATGCTTTCGTCCGGGAGACGTCTTTTGACGCGTAGGAATGAGTGGTCTTGGGCGGTTCCACAAACCTCTGAGTTTCTCCTTCTTTACGTGTGAGACAAGACGGTCCGCTCTCGCCCCTTCTGTAGGACCACAGGAAGGAGAAAACGCCTGTGAAGATACAGGGTGGATTTAAAACCTTCCATAAACGTGATTCCGAGGACCTAGCTGATGGTGTTATGAGCCAATCTGTAATGAGAGCTCAGCGTTTAGACTAGAAAATTGAGGCCAGGACGCTTCCAGATGTCCCAACAGAACATCCCGCTTCAGGAATCAAAGGGGGCCTTTGGTGTCAGGTTTTTATGGACATCTATCCAGAAGCTATGGTTTTTCCAGTGGTCATGTATAGATGTGAAAGTGGGCCATAAAGAAAGCTGAGGGCCAAAGAATTGATGCTTTTGAACTGTGGTGTTGGAGAAGACTCTTGAGAGTCCCTTGGAGTACAAGGAGATCCAACCAGTCCATCCTAAAGGAAATCAGTCCTGAATATTCATTGGAAGGACTGAGGCTGAAGCTGAAACTCCAATACTTTGGCCACCTGATGCAAAGAACTGACTCATTGGAACAAACCCTGATGCTGGGAAAGATTGAAGGCGGGAGGAGAAGGGAACAACCGAGGATGAGACGGCTGGATGGCATCACTGACTCAATGGACATGGGTTTGGGTAAACTCCGGGAGCTGGTGATGGACAGGGAGGCCTGGCGTGCCACAGTCCGTGGGGTTGCAGAGCCGGACATGACTGAGCGACTGGACTGGACTGATCCAGAGGCCCAGAGCATTTGTCCCGTGCGCTGACACAGCGCTTACAGGGGCGGCACCGCGACTGCAGAGAACAAAGGCGCGGCCACCCCTCCACGGGGCTTCCGGGCTGGAGTCTCACAGCTCGAGGCCGACGCGGCTGCTCCAGGGGTTTAGAAAAACTGCCAGAGGGAAGCAGCTGGCCGGCGGGCCACTACCCGGTACCTGGGAGGATATAAAAACCACTCTGCGTTTTAGGGTCGTGTCCACCTCGGACTCTCTCAGGGATGAGGAGAAAACAGACTTCCCTCCCCAGGCCCTGGAACAAACCCTGCCCTCTACAAGCTGGCCAGGATGGCTGATCCGGAGAGTATTTTCACAGCTGTGAGGAGACATTTCCACTGGAGTCTTTAAAAATAAGTTGTCATCCCTCCCACCAGCCCCCAGCACTCCCAGGAGTAGTGACCCACGTAGAGCTCACCTCTCACTCCAACTGAAGAAAGCTCAGGGACAGGCATGCTCCGTTTGTGCTCTGTCCACCAGCCAAACCCAGCCTCAGGCAGCGCGTAGCCCCTGAGGGTCGCGTCACCTGTGCCCCGGGGTCTTCTGTGGCCTCTCAGAGTCTGAGCCAGCAGGTTTCCAGCAGGCAGGCCAGAGGGGAGAGAGAGACCCCCTGCCCGCGTGGCATTCAGCAGCTCCCCAGGGGCCTGCCAGGCTTGTTTAGCCAGCTGAGGCCTCGAACCTGCCAAGACTTCAGAGAGAGTGCGAGAGCGGCTAGGCAGAGCCAGGGGTTGGCGGAGTGGGGGGACAGGGAGATGGTCTTTACTGCCCTGGCCCAGCTCCGCACCAGCGCAGCACCCCCACCCGGCATCCGAGTCCAGGGCCCACCTGACTGTTGATACACGTGCCCCTCACACTCCAGCCTGCAGGGCGACCGGCAGCCATTTCAAGACTGACAGCAGTGTGCAAGGTAATTCTTCTGCGTGCGTTGGTCAGAAGACAGAGCCGGTGCAGCTCGGCCCCCACCCCCACCCTGGGGAGCCTGGTGTGGGGGCGGAGGGGAGCAGAAGGGCTGGGGGGCCGCAATCCCAGTCTCCTCCTTCCCTTCCACTGAGGCCAGACCCCTGGTGGCCGATGAGATGGCAGGTTCGGGGACCTAGAGACACATTTTCTATGCAGTTCAGTAATTTTCTGGAACAGCTGCACGAACATGGGCCATTTCCCTGGGAAGATGCCCTCCCCACTTTTCTGTTAACCCACTGAGGACTCTGCCTGCCAGTGCCTGGGAGGGGGCCTGGGGATCGTGCAGGCAGGCGCCAAGGTCTGAGCCCAGGGACGGCAGGGGTCACATCCACTCCAGGATGAAACGGCACATCGAGGTCCCAGCCCGCTACCCAATACTGCCCTGGGGGCTGGAATCTGGACAGGGTGGGTACTCACCCGCCTTGAGGAGTTTGAAGACCATGGGGAGGGGGGCAAGAGGCAGAGGGACCCCGCCTGGGACACAGGGCTCCAGCCGCACCTCGGAGCCATGGCCGAGGACCCAGGGGGCAGGGGTGCGGTGGTGCAGTCAGGGCTGAGAGGTCTCTGAGCATTCTGGGCCAGGCTCCAAGATGACCTAGCTCCCCAGCAGCAGCATGTGTCCGAACCCTGTGCTGACGCCAGCACGTGCCGCTTCCATCACCGCAGGGAACCGAGACAACCACAGCCCACAGCTTAGGGGCCCCGTGGGCTGCAGCATCTACCCACCGTCAGCACCACCAGCCCGTTAGAGAAGAGCGCGGCGTCCGGCTTCACAGAGGTGGAGACGGAGAGGCGAGCCAGTCGACAGCTTTGCCGACAGGTGCCTGATAGGAGATGGCGGGGTGGGACCAGGCCCAGAGCCTCTGCTCTGCACGTGGGTCCTCCTCAGCACGTCCCCCCACGTGACAGTGACCCAGCTCCTCGGAGGCCCAGCGCTGCGCCCCGGAACTCCCCTGGACGAGGCTGGGAGAGTGGTCCGCATTGTTACAGAGGTGCTTGCTGCCTGCGCGTTCTCTGCAAACACGAGCACTCTGCGGAGCCGGTTTTCCCTTCTTTCCTCATTCTCCTTGCCCTGGTGTGAGAACAGGAAGGCCACCCAACAAGGACAAAGGCTGCTCGCCCCCGCCCCCCCTGCCTCCTCCTGAGAGCTGGCTCTAGCGAAGGACTCAGCCACCACCAGCTTGCCTGGCCCAGACTCACAGCAGGGAGCTGATAGGGGGAGAGTCACGGTGGACAGAGGAATGGCTCCAGGGTGCCCTGCTCAAAGGTGGGGGCCCAGGGAAGCGGAGGTGGACGGATGACACGTGGGGTACCCCCCGTCGTTGGTTGGGGTGATATCTGGCTTTCTCTGAAAAGCTTGAAATTGACTCAGCCCAGGTTGTTTTTTGGTCGGGCCGCCTGACGTCTCTGAGTCCCCACTGCATAAAGGGGTGCAGAGCCCCTGACTAGGCCCACCTGATGACAGCCACCCCGACCTGGGGTAGGGGTGCAGTGAGCAGCTGGCTGAGGCTGGCAGGGTCCCGGCCCCTTCTGCTCCTGTTGCCTCCTGCCTCGACCCCCAGACACCACCTCCTTCCTCCCCGTCCTCCCTGTATCTCCTCTCGTCTCCTGACAGGTAGGGGACCCCGACTCTTCTGCGTCAGGGCCAAGAGATCACGCTGCCTGTCCCCTCCAGGTGTCCCAAGGGGCCACAGTGCCAGAGCTTTCCTACCGGGTACCAAGCAGGGAGCGCTGCTTCTGGGTCCGTACCCGCTGGGGGAGCTGACCCCGTGTTAGCACCGCCCCCTCCTGCCAGCCCGCTCTGTGAGTGTCCTAGAAAGGGAGGTCCACTCCCAGGAGCATCTCCCACGCCTCCCTCCCCAGGACCATGCTCGCATCAAACCGCCCACGGAGATGTGATAACGAAGCATTTTTGCGCACACGTGGCACGCCATCTTCTAAAGGCTTTGGATTGCATTGGCTCAGCATTCAGCCCGGCGCAGCTGCAGATGAAAAGCTTCAGAAATGTGTATTGACTAAAATGTCTCCAAGACGGCACGTGATCTCTGCGAGAGGAGTTTTTTCCTTTCTCTCCCTTGTTCCTTTTCACTTGGCTTTTTCTCACTTTTAAGAAACACAGTCATTAAAGAAGATCCCTAAGGAAATGAAGCCCAGAACACGGTGTTAACATATCATAGAAGTTCTGACTTTCAATACCCAATTCCCCAGAAAATGTTGAATTAAGCCAGTTAGTTCCACATTTACAGAAACACTGGAAATTTTCTGGGGAAATTATTTAGAATGAAATGAGTAGCTGCTCTCGTCTCTCTCCCTGCTCTCAATCTGCCCAAAGCTACTCTTTCACTTATGAAATTTTTATGAATGAAAAACCACAACTGCCAGCAGCTTCGGTGTGTCTGCAGCCACGGCCGATCTCAGGTGGGACAGGCCTTGAAATGCGGTTCCAGGGCCTGTGGGTGTCATCTGAGCCTCTCTCAGGTCTGTGTCTTAGGACCTGCCTCAACATTTTTGGAAAGCTTAAAAGATAAAGGTGGCTCTATATTTTAACAAGTGACCTTATAAAGTTCACCTTCTTATATAAAAATTCAGTAATTTCTAAATTCACAAATCCCTGCTTCATCTCAGATCAAATGGCACTGCACTCCAGTATTCTTGCCTGGAGAACCCCATGGACAGAGGAGCCTGGCAGGCTATAGTCAACGGGGTCACAAATAATTGCTAGTTCAGTATTAAGCTCTGCTGGTGATTACATGAGAGGAAATTTAAAATATGTGTGCATATTTGAGGATACTCTATGATAACATTTTAGTTCAATTAAATGTTTTGGCTCAATTGAAATATAATTATCAGAATTTACTGCATAATTGCATTGCATGATCATTCAATATGAGACAGGGGTTATTTCAATAATTCTTTGCATTTAATTATTCCTCAGAAAGAATAACTTTTGTCATAGAGACATAGCACATTCATTATAACCAGGATCAGTTCAGTTCAGTTCAGTCGCTCAGTCATGTCGGACTCTTTTTGACCATGAATTGCAGCACGCCAGGCCTCCCTGTCCATCACCAACTCCCAGAGCTCACCCAAACTCATGTCCATTGAGTCGGTGATCCCATCCAGCCATCTCATCCTCTGTTGTCCCCTTCTCCTCCTGCCCCCAATCCCTCCCAGCATCAGAGTCTTCAATGAGTCAACTCTTCACATGAGGTGGCCAAAGTACTGGAGTTTCAGCTTTAGCATCATTCCTTCCAAAGAACACCCAGGACTCATGTCCTTTAGAATGGACTGGTTGGATCTCCTTGCAGTCCAAGGGAGTCTCAAGAGTCTTCTCCAACACCACAGTTCAAAAGCATCGGTTCTTCGGCTCTCAGCTTTCTTCACAGTCCAACTCTCACATCCATACATGACCACAGGAAAAACCATAGCCTTGACTAGATGGACCTTTGTTGGCAAAGTGATGTCTCTGCTTTTGAATATGCTATCTAGGTTGGTCATAACTTTCCTTCTAAGGAGTAAGTGTCTTTTAATTTCATGGCTGCAGTCACCATCTGCAGTGATTTTGGAGCCCAAAAAATAAAGTCTGACACTGCTTCCACTGTTTCCCCATCTATTTCCCATGAAGTGATGGGACCAGATGCCTGATCTTCGTTTTCTGAATGTTGAGCTTTAAGCCAACTTTTTCACTCTCCACCTTCACTTTCATCAAGAGGTTTTTAGTTCCTCTTCACTTTCTGCCATAAGGGCGGTGTCATCTGCATATCTGAGGTTATTGATATTTCTCCCGGCAATCTTGGTTCCAGAATAGTTTTCCCATAAACATAGTCATATAATCCACATGTTACCAAATACTACTCTGTCATTATACTTGTGTTCAATTATGAATCAATTATAAATTTAAGATTTTTTAATTAGCATGAAGTAAAATTGACTATGGATTTTAAAATGTGGAGAAAAAGAAAGCTTTGTGCAATTTAGAAATAATTTCATCCAGCACTTTTCAAACATTAATATGACAAATACATTCTAAAGTTCTGAAATGAGCTAGCAGAAAGAGAAATTAAGAAAACAGTCCCATTTTGAATCACACAAATAAAGAATAAAATACCTGAGAAGAAATTTAACAAAGAAGGCAAAAGACCTATACATGAAAACTACTGGACGTTGTAGAAAGAGACTGAAGAAGACAAGATAAATGGAAAACTACTCTGTGCTCATGGGCTGGTAGAATTAACATTATCAAAATGCCCATGCTACCTAAGAAGTATACACATTCAGTGCAACCCTTGTCAAAATCCAAAGGACGTTTTTCACAGAAATAGAAGGGGAAAAAAGTCTAAAATAACATGTGGAACCACGAAAGACCCCATAGCCAAAACAGTCCTGAGGAGAAAAAAAAAAGCTGTAGGTATTATGCTCCCTGACTTCTAACTATATTACAAAGCCATAGTAATAAAACGGCACAGGACTGGCAGAGAAACAGAGACGCAGATCAGGAGAACAGAACTGAGAGCCCAGATGTACACCCACATGCACATGTGCAATTAACTTGTGACGAAGGAGCAAAGAGCGTGCAATGGAGAGAAGACAGTCTCTTCAATAAATGGCGTTGGGAAAGCTGGACAGCCGAGACGGAAGAATGAAACGAGATCCAGGTCTCACACTGCACACAAAGGTTAGCTCGGAGTGGGTCAGAGACCTGATGCAAGGCCTGAAACCACGAAGTTCCCAGGAGAGAGCACAGGCAGCATGCTCTGGCATCGGTCTTTGCAGCAGATATCTGGATCCGACTCCTCAGCAAGGGAACAAAACCAAAATAAACAAATGTGATTACATCAAACCTAAACGCTTCTGCACAGAAAAGGAAACTGCCAATAAAATGAAAAAACAACCTATCAAATGGGAAGAGATAGTTGCAAATCATATATCCTATAAGAGGTTACTATTAAAATTATATAAAGAACTGTTTCGGTTAACAATAACAAAAAAGGAACCTGATTTTCTTAAATGGGCAGAGGAGCTGAATAGATTTTTTTTTTAAAGAAGACACACAGAAGGCCAGCAGGCATGTGAAAATATGTTCAGCACCACTAATTACCAGGGAAATGCACTCAAAACCACAGTGAGGTATCATCTTACACTTGGCAGAATGGCTGATATCTAAAAGACAAGAACTAGCAAGTGTTGGCGAGGATGGAGAAAAGAGGGACCCTCAGACGCTGTTGATGAGAGTGTAAAGTGGTATGGGAAACAGTAAAAAAAAGTTGAGAATAGAACCACCATACGATCCAGCTATCCCACGTCAGGGTATTTATAAAAGAATACGAAAGCACTAATTTGAAAAGATACATGTATCCCTCTGTTCACTGCAGCATTATTTACAGTAGACAAGATATGGAAACAGTCAAACTGCCCATCCATGGATGAATGGATGGAGAAGATGTGATACACATATATAAAAACATGGGTAGATGTAGATACAGATATAGATAGATATATACAGTAAAATACTACTCAGCCATAAAACATGAAATCCTGCCATTTGCAACAAACTGTATGGAACTTGAAGGTATTTTGCTAAATGAAATAAGTCAGATGGAGAAAGACAAATGCCATATGAATTCACTCTTATGTGGAATATACTTGTTGTTCACTCGCCCAGTCATGTCTGCCTCTTAGCAATACCTTGGACTGCAACACACCAGGCCTCCCTGTCCGTCACCATCTCTCAGAGCTTGCTCAAACTCATGTCCGTCGAGTCAGTGATGCCATCCAACCATCTCATCCTCTGTCGTCCCCTTCTCCTCCTACCTTCAATCTTTTCCAGCATCAGGGTCTTTTCCCATGAGTCAGCTCTTTGCATCAGGTGCCCAAAGTACTGGAGCTTCAGCTTCAGCATCAGTCTTTCCAATGAATATTCAGGACTGATCTCCTTTAGAATGGACTGGTTGGATCTCCTTGCAGTCCAAGGGACTCTCAAGAGTCTTCTCCAACACCACAGTTCAAAAGCATCAATTCTTTGGCGCTCAGCTTCCTTTATAGTCCAACTCTCACATCCACACACGACCACTGGAAAAACCATAGCCTTGACTAGATGGACCTTTGTTGGCAAAGTAATGTCTCTGCTTTTTAACATGCTATCTAGGTTGGTCACAACTTTCCTTCCAAGGAGTAAGCGTCTTTTAATTTCATGGCTGCAGTCACCATCTGCAGTGATTTTGGAGCCCCAAAAAATAAAGTCTGACACTGTTTCCATTGTTTCCCCACGTATTTGCCATGAAGTGATGGGACCGGATGCCACGATCTTGGTGCTTTGAGTGTTAGAGTTTTAAGCCAGCTTTTCCACACTCCTGCTTCACCTTCATCAAGAGGCTCTACAAACAAAATAAAATACATGAACAAACCAAACCAGACAAACAAACAGAAAAGAACAAGTAGGAACAGTGGTTACTAGAGGGGAAGGGGTTGGGGAGGCGAAGGAGGCCAACTGAATGGTGACAGGCGGGGACGAGACATTCGGCAGTGAGCAAGGCCACGAGGTATACATAAGTAGAGACACAATGTCATACACCTGAAACTTATGTAAAGTGGTAAATCAGCGTTATCTCAGTAAAAATAAGTAAAAACAAACCCCTCGAAAGTGTTTTTAACACTGGAAGAATTCATTTTAAAAATAACATCTTACCCATTACTATAGAGTCAGAGATACTCTTTACAATATTCTAAGGACAGCCAAGGAAACAAATCTAAAGCTCTTTTACTGAATTTTTAGTAAAAAATTCCCGAACATATTGTGTTTTTATACACAATTCTGGATCTTTAAATATAAACATGAGAGAGAGTGAGGTCATTTCTTTGATTATTATCTTACTTGCCAACTCTGGTCAGAATCCTCCTCTATCCATTTTTTGGGTTTGTCAACATTACAAAACCTGAGTGCGACCTCTGTCAGGTATTCTCCCTTGAAATAAAGTAAACAGAAAAGCGTAATAACATAAGACAATTTGAACAGGTCAGGATTAGGGACTTTTAATGCTAATTAATATTTAACAGCAAATCTTTAATGCCTGTGAATGAAGATGCTGAGTTCAAGAAAAGCAGTGAACTGGTCCAAATGGTGAAATTGTAAGTTTCATTATATAATATGACTTTCTTATCCTTCTGGGACTAAATCCAAGGGATTTTAAATTTTTTATCAGACTCCTTAAAACCACTTTCAGGAAACAGGACCAGACTTCAAGTGTGTGTAAGGAGATCGGGGGAATGCAGTTCTCTGACCAGCTAGAATCAGAACTGGGTTTAGAACCGAATCCACTGTCTCTGCAGACTTTCGCACAGAAGGTGAACGGTTCCGGCAGAGGCGGGGTCAGAAGCTCCTGAAGCCAGCCGAGTAAGGAAAGGTGTGCACAGCGAGGGCGGCTCTGACCTGCACGTCTGGAGGCGGAGTCGCTCCTCAGCTCCGATTGCCTTTTGGAGGTGGGTGGCATAGTGTATTCACATATTCATGTCTTTCTTATTAAATAAATCTTTCTCTTTGTAAAAATTTCAATCATTACAGAAAAGGCTACAGTCCCTCTCAACCATTCCCCCACCATCCCCATCACCCTCCCAAAGGCAATCCAACTCCGAGGTTTGGTATGTAAACTTCTAGTCCTTCCCTCCCTGTGTTTCTTGTAAGAATGGGTTTTTTTTTTTTCCCCTCAGTTCTGTTTTCTATGTAATGTATCTATTTTTTTTTAATCAATGGAAATATAAAGACTATAAAACACAGACATGAGAGAGGAAATATTTGCAAATTACATATCCAACAATGATATCAGATCAGATCAGATCAGATCAGTCACTCAGTCATGTCCGACTCTTTGCGACCCCATGAATCGCAGCACGCCAGGCCTCCCTGTCCATCACCAACTCCCAGAGTTCACTCAGACTCACGTCCATCGAGTCAGTGATGCCATCCAGCCATCTCATCCTCTGTCATCCCCTTCTCCTCCTGCCCCCAATCCCTCCCAGCATCAGAGTCTTTTCCAATGAGTCAACTCTTCACATGAGGTGGCCAAAGTACTAGAGTTTCAGCTTTAGCATCATTCCCTCCAAAGAACACCCAGGGCTGATCTCCTTCAGAATGGACTGGTTGGATCTCCTTGCAGTCCAAGGGACTCTCAGGAGTCTTCTCCAACACCACAGTTCAAAAGCATCAATTCTTCGGCGCTCAGCCTTCTTCACAGTTCAACTCTCACATCCATATATGACCACTGGGATCACAACAATGATATGTATCCAGCCTATTTAAAGAACACTCACATTCAACAATAAGAAGTTAAACAATCCACTTTTAAAACCAGCAAAAGAATTGGACAGACCCTTTACCAAAGAGGCTTTATAAATGGAAACTGAGGACATGGAAAAGTCTTCACCATCACGAGGAAATATGGAAATATAGCTTTAAACTATAACTACACATTTATTGCTGCTGCTGCTAAGTCGCTTCAGTCGTATCCAACTTTGTGGGACCCCATAGACAGCAGCCCACCAGGCTCCACCGTCCCTGGGATTTTCCAGGCAAGAGTAGTGGAATGGGTTGCCATTGCCTTCTCCAACACACTTACTAGAAGGGCTAAAATGAAAGTAAAATAAATACATGTATACATATATAAGTAACCAGTCCATCCTAAAGGAAATCAACCCTGAATATTCACTGGAAGGACTGATACTGAAGCTGAAATTCCAGTACTCTGGCCACCTGATGCAAAGAGCCATCTCTTTGGAAAAGACCCTGATGCTGGGAAAGATTGAAGGCAAGGGGAGAAGAGGGCAATAGAGGATGAGATGGAGGAATGGCATCATCGACTCGATGGACATGAGATTGAGTAAGCTCTGGGAGATGGTGATGGACAGGGAGGCCTGGCGAGCTACAGTCCATGGGGTCACAAAGAGTCACACGGCTTAGTGACCGAACAACAACAATATACAAGTAAGGAAGCAAGTTGGTAAGTCAACAGAGCCTGACAAGGTGCACGGGGCTGGCAGTCTCACACATTGCTAACGGGAATGCAGAAAGGTGCAGGCCGGTCACTCTGAAAAACAGCCTGCAGCTCCTCACACATCGGAATATCCACTTACTATATAGCCCTGCAAGCTCGCTGTGTTTGTCCTAGAGCAGTTAGAATGTGTGCTCACCCCCAAACCTACACGTAAGTGTTTGCACAACTCTGTTCATCAAGATCAAACTGGGAAGCAACCTAGTGGGACACCCAGGGCTGCTTCTGCACTGATGGACGAGGGCGTGGAAGAGGAGGCTAACAGGCCAGTGTTTACATTTAACAGCTCTTGGGGGCTTAAAGGACAAAAACTAGAGTCCCCATTTTAGGTGGAGACCGCAAAGAGCTGAACTCATATAGTAATAAATAAAATTTCAACAACGAGATCTCCAAGATAAAAAGTCCTGATTTGCAACATTTGCTGGTTTCCATGGTGTAAATACACCCAGGAGAGCCAATTTCAAGCTACCACTGTGACCTCACTGAACGCGTCACTGGGAAAAGCCGCACAGAATGAGTTCTGATGAGCCTGTGCTGCCTGGCCCCGGCACACCACTTCCTAGAAGCCGGATGAACGTGAGTAAGCTGCCTCTCGTACCAGCTCTGAATCAGCAGGATGGTGCAGAAAAATCTCTCGAATCCTGAGACTAGATTAAAGTGACTGCAGATTGCCCGTGACTCACAGGGGCCACGCACATGACTCATAAAGAAATGAAACTTCTCTGAATGAAGAAAGCACAGCACAGTTCTCAGGTTTCTCCTGGGAAGAAAATAATGCACTGTCCCCCACACCAGCAAGGGTAAAAGATAACCAGGCAGGTAAGGAAGCAAGACCATGTAACAAGAACCAGCACAAGCAACAGATCGCAGCAACCGGCCTCCAAGGTCCTCCAGAAGGGAAGAGCAGAGCAGAAGCCTGCTTCTCAGAAAGACCGCTGTGCGGTTACTTCCATTTAGTGCCTGTGAAAGTGTTAGTCGCTCAGGCGTGTCCTACTCTTTGCGACCCCAGGCACTGTAGCCCACCAGGCTCCTCTGTCCATGGGATTCTCCAGGCAAGAATACTGGAGTGGGTTGCCAGTCCCTTCTCCAGGGGAATCTTCCTGACCCAGGGATTGAACCCGGGTCTCCTGCCTTGCAGGCAGACTCTTTACCATCTGAGCCGCCAGGAAGTCCTGATTCCATGTAGCTGGTGGTAAAATGGCAAAATGAGATTTAAGTGTTTGGAGAGACATATTCAGGTTGAAACCTGTAAGGAAAACAGGAAGTCAATACAATAAAAGCGATAACTGTGGCTGGTTTGGGGGATGGGAAGGGCTGTTGCTGGGAGTGAACCTGAGGGGAAGTTGTTTCTTCTCCGGGATGATGAAGACCTGGTGCTCAGTACACAGCAATTTGTTAAACTGGAATGTTTGTCTTATGCATTTTCTTCTTTTTCACAGGGAAAAAAAAAAGTTTAAAATAGTACATTACATGCAAGGAGTCTATCCAAGTAATCCAGAGGTGACTCAACATGTGGGAAATAGATCAGTGTCATCTCTATAATAGATGAACGGGAGAAAGACTCTTAATTTTTATTCACCAAATAAAAGGGCTTTGATGGATTGAAACCACGTGTGTGTGACTGAAAAGAAAACTCTTAGGAAACTCAGAATGAAAGAAAACGTATCTCCTTGATCAGAAGCATCTACCGGTTACCTGAAGCGACGGCCAGACTTAATGGTGAAGTCCCAGAAGTGGTTTTCACTGATGTCAGGAAGAAAAGAAACCCTGCTCATTACCCTCGCTGTCAGGCAGCGTTTTAACCAGGAGTTGCAGGCAATACAAAGGTAAGAAAAAGGAATTCAGGGAATGACAATTCAAACAGAAGAGAAAATAATTGTCACTCTTTGCAGTGTATGTTTATCGGCAGAAAACCCAGGAGAATCAAGTGGCTCCTCCCGGATGCTCGCCTCCCAGAGCTGCCGTTTGAGAGCGAGCTCGTGTGCGACGTGGCTAGGAAAGCACTAGGCTTGAGAGGAGTGTTGGAGGAGACAGGGAGACGGAGACACGGCGTTCGCCTCGAAAATGTAGCAGGAAAGGATCCCTCAGTCACAACGTCAACACAAACTAAAAAGCCTCAGAGCGCGTCCAACACGAGGCATGCTTTGTCTGAAAGGGGCTGTGAGGGTGCGTGGAAGGAGTCCGCTCACTCTGACCTCAAGAAAGCAGAGAAAAATGGCACCTCTGTTGATAAATTCAAACCATGCAGACACCAACGCTCCCGGAAGTTAATCCAAGAATTTGATGAAATTTGAACCAAAATTCAACCAAGGTTTCACACGGAGGGTTTCAAACGGTTCCTACAATTGGTGTAGAAGACTCACGAATAGTTAGGAAGCTTTAAGAAAAGAACAGTGGGAACACTTGCCAGCCAGATATCAAAATCCATCGTAAAGCCATTGTAAGTGATGAGTGTGGAGTTCTGCTCCCTGGGGAACCCCTGGACCAGCCAGGTTCCACCCCCACGGGGCTGTGGCAGTGGCCGAGACACACCAGCTCAGCCACCGGAAGGAGTTGCTGGGGTTCCTGTGGCTGCCAGTCCACAGGTGTGCTCACAAGTCCTGTAGAAGATTCTGAACTTCATTAGAATCTGGAGTTGGGGAGGAGGCAACTTCTGCAGGGAACTTTCTCTGTTGATGCAAAGGGCAGGAGGCTCCCAGCTGACATAGGAGCCTCACATGTGTCCACCATTAAAAGGGATGAAAAAAAATAGGGGGTCCATGAGGTAGAGAGTTGATTAATAACCATGTGACCTTCATTCATCGTCAGGATTTTCTGAAGTTACTTTTCCAAAGATTTATTTCATTTCAATTTTAAATTGTATTAATTTTTATTGTTACCACATGCTTAAAATAAGTTCTTTTTTTTTTGCATTTCTTTTTCTTGGGGATGGTCTTGATCACTGCCTCCTGTACAATGTCATGAACCTCCATCCATAGTTCTTCAGGCACTCTGTCAGATCTAACCCCTTGAATCCGTTTGTCACTTCCACTGTATAATCGTAAGGGATTTGATTAAGGTCATACATGAATGGTCTAGTGGTTTACCCTAAGTTCTTCAATTTAAGTCTGAATATTGCAATAAGGAGTTCACAGTCTGAGCCACAGTCAGCTCCCGGTCCTGTTTTTGCTGACTGTATAAAGCTTCTCCATCTTTGGCTGCAAAGAATATAATCAATCAGATTTTGTTATTGGAAGAGAAGCTAAAGGCAAAGGAGAAAAGGAAAGATATACCCTTTTGAATGCAGAGTTCCAAAGAATAGCATGGAGCCATAAGAAAGCCTTCCTCAGGCAGTGATCAATGCAAAGAAATAAGGAAAACTATAGAATGGGAAAGACTAGAGATCTCTTCAAGAAAATTAGGGATACCAAGGGAACATTTCATACAAAGATGGGCACAATAAAAGACAGAAATGGTATGGACCTAACAGAAGCTGAATATATTAAGAAGAGGTGGCAAGAATACACAGAAGAACTGTACAAAAAAGATCTTCATGACCCAGATAATCATGATGGTATGATCACTCACCTAGAGCCAGACATCCTGGAATGAGAAGTCAAGTGGGCCTTAGGAAGCATCACCATGAACAAAGCTAGCAGAGATGATGGAATTCCAGTTGCGCTATTTCAAATCCTAAAAGGTAATGCTGTGAAAGTGCTGCACTCAATATACCAGCAAATTTGGAAAACTCAGCAGTGGCCACAGAACTGGAAAAGGTCAGTTTTCATTCCAACCCCAAAGAAAGGCAATGCCAATGGATGTTCAAACTACTACACAATTGGAAACATTTCACATAGTAGCAAAGTAGTGCTCAAAATTCTCCAAGCCAGGCTTCAGCAATATGTGAACCGTGAACTTCCAGATGTTCAAGCTGAATTTAGAAAAGACAGAGGAACCAGAGATCAAATTGCCAACAGCTGGTGGATCATTGAAAAAGCAAGAGAGAGTTCCAGAAAAACATCTACTTCTGCTTTATTGACTATGCCAAAGCCTTTGACTTGTGGATCACAACAAACTGTGGAAAATTCTTCAAGAGATGGGAAAACCAGACCTCCTGACCTGCCTCCTGAGAAATCTGTATGCAGATTAAGAAGCAACAGTTAGAACTGGACATGGAACAACAGACTGGTTCCAAATCGGGAAAGAAGTACATCAAGGCTGTATATTGTAACCCTGCTTATTTAACTTATATGCAGAGTACATCTTGCGAAATGCCGGGGTGGATGAAGCACAAGCTGGAATCAAGATTGCCGGGAGAAATATCAAGAACCTCAGATATGCAGAAGATACCACCCTTATGGCAGAAAGTGAAGAGGAACTAAAGAGCCTCTTGATGAAAGTGAAAGAGGAGAGTGAAAAAGTTGGCTTAAAGCTCAACATTCAGAAAACTAAGATCACGGCATCTGGTCCCATCACTTCACCTCGTGGCAAATAGATGGAGAAACAATGGAAACAGGTACAGACTTTATGTTTAGGGGCTCCAAAATCACTGCAGATGGTGACTGCAGCCATAAAATTAAAAGATGCTTGCTCCTTGGAAGAAAAGCTGTGACCAATCTAGACAGCATCTTAAAAAGCAGAGACATTATTTTGCCAACAAAGGTCCATCTAGTCAAAGCTATGGTTTTTCCAGTGGTCATGTATGGATGTGAGAGTTGGACTATACAGAAAGCTGAGCACCAAAAATTGAGGCTTTTGAACTGTGGTGTTGGAGAAGACTCTTGAGAGTCCCTTGGACTGCAAGGAGATCCAACCAGTCCATCCTAAAGGAAATCAGTCCTGAGTGTCCCATGGAAGGACTGATGTGAATTCCAATGGTTGGGATGATTTAGGAAAGGAGGCTTTCTGTTGTGATTGTTTTTTGTTTATCTTTCTGTTTTGGTTTGGGGGCTTTTTCAGATATAAGTAAGGTGTAGTGCAGCATTCACAGAACAAACAAACAGGGAATCTTACAGCTTTTATCAAAACGAATCATTTATACTTTCTGAAGCTGATCATTTATACTGTATAGTTGCCTATGGAGTCTGATGGAGAAGGAAATGGCAACCCACTCCAGTGTCCTTGCCTGGAGAATCCCCTGGACAGAGGAACTTGGCCAGCAAGAGTCCATGGGGTCGCAAAGATTCGGACATGACTGAAGCAACTTAGCACATGGAGTCTGAAGGAAACGGTGGGGAAATGGCAGTCCCTTACCCATGCTTCGTCTAGCCAGGGCCGCCTCCCTAGTGGCCTGAGGAGCTGTGTGTGGTCCCAGAGCCTGGCCTGGCCACGTGAGAGCATCTCTCGGGAGGGCTCTTGGGACCGACCGCGTGCGCGTCTGGCCGCGCAGCACCACCCGCGGCCCACACGGGGGCTGGTCCAGGCGCGTGCGCTCCAGCTACTGCCTCAAGCCCCTTGTCCTCGCGTTTGCGGCAGGAGGGAAGACGGCGCTCTCCCTGGCGTGCCCGGCTAGGAGAGCGAGCAGTTGCGCATCCGTTCTCCGTTGCACTCAATGTACCGATCGTGAATCAAGAGTTAAGGAAAAATTTTAAAATTAAATCTGAAACCACAGGATATGTACAAGAGGGTGATGATTATGCCTGGGAGTTTTTATCAGCCACAGCTGTTCCATTCTGTTTGTTTACTTTAGGGTAGAAATGGTCCTTTGAAATACATGACCAAAATAAACACACTGGCAGCTGTAGTTAGCATGGGTAAGTGAGCAAGCGAGCACAGCCCGCCCGGGAGGCTGCGGGTTCACAGTCGCCCCTGTCAACGGCAAAATAAATAACTCTGTGCTCGGGGCCTAACGACACCCATGAGCAGAAATCTTCTATGAAAAATCCTTTTGGAATCTAGAAGTTAGGAAATGTTTTGAAATGCTGCAGTTCCAGCAAAAGTCAAATGGTTTTTTAAAAAAGCAAAAAACATTGGATATGGAATTAAGTGTGATGCTACAAGAAAGTACATTGATAATCCATCTGCACTGTCCATAATTAATAAGCACAAAGATTGACTGAGCACTTGGTATGTGCCAGGCTTTCTACTCAGTGCTGGCCACTCAGCAATAAAATGGAAAGTAAAAGTTCCTCTCTCATGGGAAAACCAAAATTAACAAGAAAACCAATAAATAATATAATTCCATGCAATGATTAATGCTATTAAAATGTTTCAATAGCAACTACTTTAATTTAATTTAATTTATTAAATCTGGTTGATCACATATGTATAAACACATGCTACTTGAATTAGGTTAAAAACTTCATATACTTACGAACCCCAAACCATCTCTAACCAACAATCAATAGAGGAAAATAAAAGCAAAGGGAGCCCTAAGGGACTTGAGCACATACAGAAAGTGTGCGTGGTCTAATTCACAGAATTCACAGTATTTCACTCCCTTTGCTTAACTTTTTCAGAATGTTGGGAAGGAGTCAAATATGAAAATTTGAAAACAAATAAATTTGAAATGCTGGCATCGGTGTCCCAATCTGAGATAATTTCATTATGGTTTCTGACAGTGTTCCCTGTTTATTGTAATTGAAACCACTCCATGAATAAGGAACTGCTTATACAAACATGTTGTATGCAACTATCTGTTTCCAAGACAGAGGGGCTCTCAGTGATACGATCATTCTCTGAGGTAATGGCCCAGAGAAAAAGGGATCCTGTTTGCTCCTCACTCCCCGGAACACAAAATGCATCACAGGAGACAAAACAGAACCGGTGGGACCTTTCCCTGAAGAGAGACTGTGCCGCGACAACTGGTGGCTCGTCCGGCCCTGAGTCTGATTCTGACTTTGCTGGAAAAGGACAGGCTGGAGGCAGTGTTCACGCTGCAAGGCTGCAAAACAGACTGGTGCAGACTGGGGAGTGCTCTGTTCTTGGGGCGACTGAGAGCAGATCCGAGTCTTGGCTGTTGCAGCTCCTCCCTAACAGGGCAGTCCTCCAGCGGCGTTAGACGATTGTGACTAACAGACACACCCAGATGTTAATACCACTTTCCAGAAGAGCGTATCCTTCAGTCTCACTCTGAGACGCCCATCCTGGGTCCTCACTGTCGGAGCTGCATCTATTTCCATCCAGGATATAGATGTATCCGCTGATTAATATCTGTACTAAGTGTGTCTGTAAAATGTGACTGAATTCGGTAGGACTTTTCTAGATTGCAGAGAGCTAAGTAATGTCCACCGTGGTCCCGCTCCCTCTGAGTGTACGTGAAACCACTTTATTTTGTCTTTCTTTTGTCGGCAGTGGTTCTTCATCGCAGCATGCAGTCTTTCTCTCTAGTTGTGGCCACAGGCTTAGCTGCCCAGCGGCATGTGCCGTCTCAGTTCTCCACTGTTATTGTCATTGTTCAGGTGCTAAGTCGTGTCTGACTCTTTGCAACCCCAGAGGCTGTAGCCCTCCAGGCTCCTCTGTCTGTGGGATCCTCCAGCAAAGAATACTGGAGTGGTTGCCATTTCCTTCTCCAGAGGATCTTCCTGGCCCAGGGATCAAACCTACATCTCTATGTCTCCTGCATTGGCAGGTGAATTCTTTACCACTAGCACCACCTGGGCAGAGAAGGCAATGGCACCCCACTCCAGTACTCTTGCCTGGAAAATCCCATGGACGGAGAAGCCTGGTAGGCTACAGTCCATAGGGTAGCAAAGAGTCGGACACGATTGAGTGACTTCACTTTCACTTTTCACTTTCGTGCATTGGAGAAGGAAATGGCAACCCACTCTAGTATTCTTGCCTGGAGAATCCCAGGGACGGGGGAGCCTGGTGGGCTGCCATCTATGGGGTTGCACAGAGTCGGACATGACTGAAGTGACTTGTCAGCTTAGCAGCACCACCTGGGCAGCCAGGGCATCAAACATAGGCAGCTTTAAAAAAAGTAGCAAATCATATTCACCAGAATTCTTAAGAAGGAACTGCTTTTGTTGGGAGAGGATTTAGGTAGAGAGGAAGACCCAGGGGGATGGCTAGGACTGTCCCTTGTGAGGCAGGGGAGGGCTCCTCTGAAGATGGAGGAGGAGAAATCCCAAGAGTTCTTGGGAGCTGTTCTAAGCTGTGCAGGGTACTGACTTACTCAATCCTCCCTATAGCACTGTGAGGCACTGCTGATCCCAGAGAGGTTCATTTGCTTCTCAGCCCACAGCTGCAGTGCTGGTCACCATGGCCAGGCGTCTGTGCTGTCATCTAAACGAGAAGAGAAGGGGCAGCGCCATGCAGGGCCTCTACTGCACCTCTTGTGGGGACGCAGTTCACAGATGCTTGAGTGGATCTTGGAGGAGGAAGGGGCATGTGCCTACAGGCGTGAGAAGGGGGAAGGACACTGATGGGGATTCAGGAAGCTGACTCAGTGGTTGCAGGCTGAAAATTATGGAATTTGAGTTTTCACCAGGTTGCACCTGCTCCGTGAAGGATGAAGGCCTGGCTGACCTCTGGGCTCTGCCCAGTGAGTACTCTGCAAAGGACAGAGTGGACATGGCCATGGCTTGTGGGCAACGGGGGCTTGGAGAGAGGGCACAAGGATGCGGCTGCCCCAGAGAGCTAGGTTCACCCGAAAAGAGTGGACAGAAAGTTCCCGAGGTGTGGTCTTCATACCTCATTCTGGGGCTCCAAAGAGTCGGACACACTGATCGACTGAGCACACACACACACACACCACCATGACACTCTACTTCCAAAGATGCTAAGGGCACCATGAACGGCAAGCCTCTGAGTGCCTCATCCCAAGACTCAGAATCCAAAGTAAAAAGATGTTCAGATGAATGGATAAAGTTCAGATGAATGTAAAAGAAGACGTGGTACATACATACAGTGGAGTACTACTCAGCCATAAAAAGTGAAATAACGCCATTTGCAGCAACACAGACAGACCTAGGTATTATTACACTAAGTGAATCAGACAAAGAGAAACCACATGACATGACTTATATGTGGAACCTAAAACATAACATAAATGAACTTAGCTATGAAACAGACAGACTCACAGAACAGAGAGACAGACTTGTGCTTGTGGGTGCAGGTGCAGGGGGGAGGACTGGGAGTTGGGGGTCAGCAGATGCAAACTAGTGTACAAAATGGATGAACAGGATCCTAGCTGGAGAAGCCTCTTGAGAGTCCCTTGGACTGCAAGGAGATCCAACCAGTCAATTCTAAAGGAGATCACCCTGAATATTCATTGGAAGAACTGACGCTGAAGCTGCAGCTCCAATTCTTTTGCCACCTGAATTCAAGCGCCGACTTGCTGGAAAAGACCCTGATGCTGGGAAAGATTGAAGGCAGGAGGAGAAGGGGATGACAGAGGATGAGTTGGTCGGATGGCATCACTGACTCAATGGACATGAGTTTGCACAAGCTCCAGGAGACGGGGATGGACAGGGAAGCCTGGTGTGCTGCAGTCCATGGGGTCACAAAGAGTCGGACACGACTGAGCGACTGAACGACTGTATAGCACAGGGAGCTATACTCAATATCCGGAGATAAATCATACTGGGGAAAAAAAGAGGTCCACGTTGCTCAGGCATTTGAGATGGGGGTGGGGGCGGGGACTCGGGGCTCTAAATTGTGAACACAAGAACTGAGAGCCTGGGTAGGACCACACAGGCCAGCGGGCACCTGGGGATGCTGAAGGCACCTGGGGATGCAGGGCTGTGCGGGACTCCAGGGCAGGCAGTGTGTGAGCATCGAATCCATACCCAAACTCCAGGCCTCTGTGCCGGCGTATCTCCTACCAGGCTAGGGTGGTCCTCAGGCCTCCAAAGGAGCTGCCCCCATGACGGCTTTTCCATGTGCTTCCTCCACAAGGATCTCTCAGAGCAAGTGTCCAGGGACTCCGTGCTTTACCTGTGGTTGTGTCTGAGGCATGGCGTCAGTAGATGGGTGACTGACATGAGAGCATCCAAGCCCTGAGAGTGATGCTGTGAGCACCATCGTGTCCTCGTTCTTGCTGCTGGTCCATTCTTCTCTAACTCTGGAACACGGTATCACGTGTGAGCCACGGCTGACATGCTGACGGCTCTTCCTGCCTCTCTTAAAAATGTCATTGTAAAGAGCACAATGCCCTTACATTTATCAAGGCCCTTCTCTGCCCCAGGTTCCCCCTTCTGTCTCCAGACACTTTCCAGTAAGCCTCACCCCGGCCCCACGTGTACCCGCAAGCGAGGCTGCCTTGCATGCAATCTTCATTTTGATTGGTGTGTAAATTTCAGGTGCTCTCAAAAACCATCTTTCTCTGTCCTTCCTCTGAAACTGCCAGTTTGACTTGACTTTTTCTCTCTTGAGAGTTCAATCTTGGCCTTGTCTCACAAATAATGTTTCCAAGTCTAGTGCACACTTGTTAAAAAACAGCTAGGAAAAGTCGTTTTCCATCACATTGGACCCCCGAGTCCCTGCCTCAGCCATCACTCAGTCCTAATCACCCAGTCCCCTTCCTGGGCCAGGCTCACTGGGGCAGGTGCTGGGCACTCAGTCTTCACTGGGACCCTTTGGGGTCCCGACGGGGACTCTAAGGATCAGCCTGCAGCGCTCGGTGCTTGGAGAAACGGTGTCGAGACTGAGGAGCTGCCCTCACGTGGGCCCTCATGAACCTGGGGTACAGACCCCTTGCCCCCAACCCCGCATTGCCAGCAAGCCTCGCCCTGAAGACTCAGGTCCCTGGCAGGGAGGACAGAGGATGCCTGCAACGGTGCTCCCTCAAAGCCAGTGAAGGCACAGGCAGCCACGGTCAAGGATGCTCTTTGAGAAGTTCTCTGAAGGAAGCAGGGCTGTAACCGAGGAAAACCGGGACCCTGCACCCGAGCAGGTACCGGGGGGCCACGGGCTTCAGTGGGGATAAGAAAAGAGCACAGGTACAAGGCAGCGGCTGAGCCCAGAACCCGTATTCCTCTTTTTCATAAATACGTGCAGGTATCTTTAACGTGATCAACACACCTGCCCACAGCTGCACACGTTGTACTGACCCCATGTACCTGTTTGAAGGTACTTTCCTCTCCTCTTTCTTGACTTCCACCCTGCTTTTTATATTCTCAAGGGTAACCTTCTCCTCAAAATATGGGGAATGGTTTTTTCAATCGATCCCTTTCCTTCCTGGTCTGCCCTGTCTCCCACAATTGCCCGAGCTCCTGTTGCCTGACTGGCGGTGTGAAGGCAGGGACCACAGATGCAGGTGTGTGCTGAGCACTCACAAGTGCACTTGGCCAAAACTGATGTCCTCACAAAGGTAGCTTGGTAAATCACGTTTCTAATTTCCCAGTTATACTTTGAATTCACCAGGGAACCTCTACTAGGGGGAAAAAAAATCTTTCAATATTTAAGAGGATCATCACTGGTAAATCATAAAGTCTACTGCTAAAAAAAAAAAAAAAAAAACTGTCCCTGACTTTGAGTCCAGATTTTCACATGTTCAGATTCAGTATTTCACCCCCAGGGGCTGCGATCTCCACCCACATGTAGCCACAGAAGGTCACGTGGTGTGTGGGAACATACACGGTCCGCCCCGTCCTCAAGTGTCTAGCTGTGCAACTTTGGGAAGCTGCACAGAATCTGGGAGTAAAGAGCAATAATAATAGAGAGGGGCTTTGCTGGTGGCTCAGCAGTAAGGAATCTGCCTGCCCGTGCAGGAGACGTGGGTTCCATCCCTGGGTCAGGAAGACCTCCTGGCGAATGAAATGACAACCCACTCCAGTACTCTTGCCTGGGAAATCCTATGGATAGAGGAGCCTGGCAGGCTACAGTCCATGGAGTCGCAAAGAGTCAGACATGACTGAGAGACTGAAGCACCACCAATAGATAGAGATTCTGGGTTGCAGCGAAGAGTGGTCCATATGTGAGCTGCACAGCGGCCAGGCAAAACAAAGATGCTCATGTAGATAGAAGTTCCCTTCCTGCTCATCCTATTTCCCTGAAACCACTCAGAATAAAAATAAGAATCTTCCTGGGTAAGAACACTTCCCAATAATCCTTCGGTGTGACCCTCCTGTCTTCAGAACTTCCAGGGCAGTCTCTCCCCACAACACCTCTAACTGGTAGGATCACATCTAGTTGAGCTTGACAGCCAAGACCTTCGATCAAGAAAGATGCCACATCAGGGGGCCTGGATGGGAGGGGGTTTGGGGGAGAATGGACCCACGTGTATGCGTGGCTGGGTCCCTCTGCTCTTCACCTGAAACTGTCACGACTTTGTCAATCGGCTGTACCCCATTACAAAATAAAAACTTAAAAAAAAAAAAAAGATGACACGTCAGAAGCCCAAGCCTGAGAACTTCATCTCAACAAAAGTGGGGACCCTGTGAAATGGCCATGAAGAGGGCTGGGAATCGGAAGTGAGGGGCCCTGGGGAGACTCCCCCCGCACCCCCCATCAAAATCCTCCAGATGAGAGTCACCTGGTGCAGAGCGAGCCCAACTCCAACTCTGGGGCTGGAAATCCCGTGCTGCTTCCAAGGGATGTTGCCCAAGAGTGAGGGTCCAGGTGCCATCCCCGAATAGCTCTGCCCTCTCACTTCTGCCCAGACCTCCCCTCCTCCCCGCCTGCCCCAAGGCAAGTATTTCAGCCACACCCACCCTCTAAAGCCCAGCTCCAGGCCCAGCTCTTCTGTGACCCTTCCCGGCACTTCACAGAAGCCCCGGGGTATTTCCTCATATGCAGGTCACTTAGCCCAGCGGTTTGCAGTCCTGGCTTCCCACTCTTGATAAACTTCCAAAATTACTCACTCCCGGGGCCCCACCCTCTAAGGTACAAAGTGTGTGTGAACTACTGCGCTGAGTGCCGGGGGAGAGGAAGATGAATAAGCGAGGGTCCAACCCACAGACGTTTACAGTCCAAAGGAAGAATAATGCATGCAAACGACATTACACAACGGGGGGCTGTCGGTGTCGAAAGAACATTATGCTGTTGCACAAAAAGTTCAAAGGAAAGATTTCTTCTGGCCGAGGGATCAAGGAGGCTTTGTGGAAGAGAAGGCATTTAAACGTGTCTTTAAGCATGAGAAATATGGGGATATATGTATATGTTTGTGTGCATTCCTTGTCCTCCCCACCACCCTGTTGACTCCTAGGGGTACGGGCACACAAAATCTAGATATTTTCATTAGTCTCTTGAGTGTTTTGAGTTGACATCAGAATACGTTCTTTTTTAAAATTCATTTTTAACTGGAGGATAGTCGTTACACAATGCTGTGTTGGTTTCTGCCATCCAGCAATGTGAATCCGTCATAAGTATAGTACGTCCCCTCCCTCGTGAGCCTCCCTCCCACCCCCTCACCCCGCCCCGCTAGGGTGTCACAGAGCCCTGGGCTGAGCACTCTGTTACTCGGCAGCTTCCCATGGCTGTGTGTTTCACACATGGCAACGCGCTGTTTCAATCCTAGTGTCTCAGTCTGTCCCAGCCTCTCCTGCCCTTCTTGTGTCCACAGGTCAGTTTTCTATGTCTGAGTGTCCACTCCTGCCCCGCTAAAAGGTTCATCAGCACTATTTTTCTGATGCTAGAGAAGACTCTTGAGTGTCCCTTGGACTTCAAGGAGCTCAAACCAGTCAATCCTAAAAATCAACCCTGACTATTCACTGGAAGTGAAAGTCACCCAGTCGTGTCTGATTCTTTGTGACCCCGTAGACTATACAGTCCATGGAATTCTCCAGGCCAGAATACTGGAGTAGGTAGTTTTTCCCTTCTCCAAGGGATATTCCCAACCCAGAGATAGAATCCAGGTCTCCCGCATTGCAGGCAGATTCTTTACCAGCTGAGCCACGAGGGGAGCCCAAGAATACTGGAATGGGTAGCCTATCCTTTCTCCAGTGGATCTTCCCAACCCAGAAATCAAACTGGGGTAAGGGCTGATGCTAAAGTTGAAGTTCCAATACTTTGGTCACCTGATGAGAAGAGCCGACTTATTGGAAAAGTCCCTGATGCTGGGAAAGATTGAAGGCAGGAAGAGAAGGGGATGACAGAGGATGAGATGGTTGGACGACATCACCGACTCAAATGGACCTGAGTTTGAGCACACTCTGGGAGATAGTGGAGGACAGAGGAGCCTTGCATGCTGCAGCCCCTGGGGTTGCAAAGAGTCAGACATGGCTCAGAGACTGAACAACAACAGCAATATATGTGTGTTAGTATGTGATACTGGTTTTTCTCTTTCTGACTTACTTCACTCTAAATAACAGGCTCTAGCTTCATCTAATTCACATTGAAGAAAGAACTCAAAACCTTGGTCCTCAAGATGCCAGGGTTACCCACTCATCTAACTAACTGCCTTAGAAGACTAAAAAAAATCCACCTTCTCCTCATGGCATTTTCTTAAGAAGTGATTCAGTGAGAACCGGAGCTCCACAAAGAGGATATAGAAAAGTCATATCCTATCAGAGGTCTCTGGTCCCATTGCTAGAAACAGTTTAGGGCCCAGGAGGACAGGCAGGGGCTTGTCCAGCATCCGCCTCAGGCCACTCCTACAGGAAGCCAGTGGATCAGGGCACGCTGGTGCCATTGACCTGACTGCCCGGTGGCCTGAGAATCCTGCAGGATGGCCCAAGACTCCACCTCACACAGACACGCGTGCTCCACAGGACCAGTCTGGGTTAGAGCAGTGCCAGCCCTGACTGCTGCCACGTCTGCGTGCGTCTTCCTCCGGGCCTCCAGACATCACCCTCGGGAAGTGCCATGATGGTGGGCTTGCATTTTCAAGCAGTAATTGGCTATCAAGTCCCCTGTGAATCTGTTTCGAGAATAAAAGAATCTTAAAAAGCCAAGGTTCATCCTGGGAGCTGGAGTCTTTGTCTCGCCTCCTGCCCCCTGTTTTGGAGAGTGTTCCCGTCCGCGTCGTCCTCTGTGGGAAATGGATTGTTATCAAGAGGGCAGGCGCTGGAGAGGCCCTTCAAGGGCAGCAGACAAAACACAGCCTTTCAGGGTGAGAAAGAGGATTTATGGGTGAAACGCAGCTATTCCAAGGCTCCTCAATAAAGATATACAACCTGAACAAAAGGTAAGTATTTCACTCAGCCTATGAAAGCCTGTGAAATTTATTTTTTGCAAGCTTTTACAGTCCATGGCCTTCCCATTCAATCTTGAATAATAGCACTGAATTGAGCTGTAAAAGCTTCCGAAGTTTGAAGCCTTTTGACAAGTTAATTTAGCAGTATGGTAAAAAGTTTTTCCCCAAGATAGAATAAAGCCATCATATCATGAATGTAACAGTCATCCTGACGAAAGAAAACACCATTAGGATTAGAAATGATGTGCTTTATGGAGATAGTTTGTGGTTTCGTGTAATCTACTATCAATATTTCAGGAGAAAGATGCTCTACTCCTCAGTCAGCTGGAAGTCAATATCTCCACTTAAAACCAACACCCAGGGGCCAGATCACATGTTTCTGTTATTGGAAAAATAACATTCTGTGCAGCTCTCCTTCCTGCACTTCTCTAGATGCTAATCGTGAGGGGGGTTGTGAGAGAGAGAGAGAGATATATATATATATATATATATAACAAAGAGGTCCTTTTTCTGTTTCTAGAAAAAGAAAACAAGGAAAAGACAGAAGTGATGTTTTCTTTGTCTCTCCCCAACACACACAGCATCTGCCACCCACGCTTCTCCTCCAGCGGCTGGAAGTGGCTTTTCGTTGGCCATTCAAAGTGAAACAGAATAAGCTGAGTCACTTTCTTAGATAAGAGGAAAGCCAGTTCTGTGTGGTGGTGGTGGTTTGTTTGTCGAAATGTAAGTCAGGAGCCCAAAGTCCAGGCCGGGGACGGTCCTCCGTTTCAGGAGACGTGGACCGGAAAGGGAACAGCACTAACTGCCTGCCCTTCGGCGGGGCGTCTTGGTGGTTGTTGCCGAGACTCTTCGGGGAAGGGTCGTTTGCGCCTAAACAGGATGAATGGTACAGCTCTGGCTTTGTCATGATGGAGGAAAAAAGCCAGGAAAAATTAATTACATTTAACAAAGAAACGCTCGGATGCCATTTGGTCCTGTGCCCTGAATATAAATCTCCAAATGTTTCTCACTTGAATATTTTAGTGGGAAAATAAAATTAAAATTAAAAAAGCAGATGCCCTGTTATTGTGTTTACGTGGTGAACACACCGGTTGCTTTGCAGCCCTCCTGGCTAGTCAGGCAAGTTTGGCGATGGTCTAGGGGTGTGAGTTCCCCAGGTTTCGGCTGGTGGGGTCTCGGGAGAGGCCTGAAGCTGCCATGTCAGTGTCCAAAGACAAAGTGCACGCCGTGCCCGAGCGGAAGGGGAAACCCTTCCTGGATGACTCTCACCTTTGGCCCAAAGAGCAGGGAGTGATATTTTCCTTTAGGAAGGGAAAGGTTATTTAATTATTCCTATTTTACTGGAGCATTTTAGCAAGACAATGCCCAACAGGTTGGGATTGAAGAGAGATTTAACAAAATTTATGGGCATGATTCAAAAAAAAGAAAAGGCACGTGCTTTGAATCAGCTAGACCTGGGGGCAGACGCTCTCTCCACCTCGGTAGAGGATGCTCCCTGAATAATCCGCTGAGTGGGTGCTCTCTGAGTGCCTACTATGTGCTGGGCAGTGTGCTAAGCACTAGGGCTACATTTTGAGTGTGACAGACTTGTCTCCCCATGCCCACCCTCATCCGCGCCCCGCCCCCGCCACGGAGTTTATAGTCCAGACGTGTGTCTGCAGGTAGGGTCTTCTTCTTCTTGTTGTCTTAATTTTTATTAGAGTATAGTTGCTTTAAAGGACTGATGCCGAAGCTGAAACTCCAATATTTTGGCGACCTGATGCAAAGAGCCAATTCATTGGAAAAGACCCTGATGCTGGGAAAGATCGAGGGCAGAAGGAGAAGGGGATGACAGAGGATGAGATGGTTGGATGGCATCACCTACTCGATGGACATGAGTTTGAGCAAGCTCCGGGAGATGGTGATGGACAGGGAGGCCGGTGTGCTGTAGTCCATGGGGCCACAAAGAGTCAGACACGACTGAGCGACTGAACCTTGACAACAATAGTTGCTTTACTACGTTGCGTTAGTTTCTCCTATACAGCAAAGTGAACCAGCTAGATATATATATACAAAAACCATGCAGCATGACATGGTCGCTGCAAGGTAAAGAGTTTGCCCACCTTTAGGTATTTATCTCAATGATCATTATGATGTGCTGAATTTTCTTTGGTGTCTACAAATAGCAACTACTTGTTGGTGAACCTGTAATTTGATTTTCATATAGAAATAACTGACTCCAACAGCATCCATATCCAAGACATTTATATTTAAGACTAATAGCCAATGAAATTTTATGAGTTTCAATTGTGCAAATGGATCTGCTCCTAAATGCAGTTAATACATAATGTACAAGTCTTGTCTTTTCGGGATCACAGAAACGATTTTGTCCACTCAGGATACATTTATTGAGGCCCCAGCAGCTGAGTGAGGTGGACAGAGTCCGTTCCAGGGAGCTTCTTGTCTGGTGTGGAAGACACGAATTGAGGAAATAACCACTGGCATTTAAATACTAATAATATCTTGAAAGAGAAAGGTTCTGGTCTTGAAATATCCTCCATAATTTTCTTATGTAGGTATGTATTTTATTTTGTGCATCCCTATTAAGTATTTCAAGCTTGCAGAAAAGCAGAAAGAATAGCAAACACGCGTTCAGACGTGCTCCTGCGTGTTTCCGTAACGGCTCGTTCCACGTTGCTCTTGCCCAGGGTTCTGCTGTGTGGATGTGCTACCGTTTGTGTGTGCACTCAGGGCTCCGGAACTCTGAAATTTCTTTTGTGTCTACAAATAGAAACTACTTGTCAGTGAACCTGTGATTTGATTTTCATATAGAAATAACTGACTCCAGCAGCATCCATACGCGTTTATATTGAAGACTGAGAGCCAATGAAACTTTATGAGCTTCAGTTGTGCGCATGAAAGGCCTGAGGCTTGTGTCCAGCTTAGGGCCCGGACGGATGGAGCTGCTCTAAGCGAGCATTCGTGGATTCTCACGTGAGCGTCACTCAGGCGTAGATCTTCAGGGGAGCATCACTCTCGTGTCTCTAGGAGAAACACTCAAAAGCGGGGCAGCTGGGTCACGTGGCAGGTGTATGTTTATCTTTAGAGAAAAAACTGCCAAGCAACCTTTCGGAGTGGCTGTACCATTCTGCATCCCCACCAGCCCATTGTGAGTGTCTTCACTGCTGAGCATCCTCGCCAGTGCTTATTATCTTCACTAATTTTCACTCACCACTCAGAGAGGTGTGAAGCGGTTCCTCACCGTGGTTTAATTTGCATTTCCCTCATGGTTAGTGATGCCAAATTTGTTGATGTTTTCCTTGACAGTTTATGCTTTTTTGTGTGTCCTAGAGAAGAAATCTTTATAAAAAATTTTTAAAAATCCATGAATTACAAAACTGGCCCACATTTACTGCTAAACTTTAAAGTTTTGCTTTTTACATACAGATTTTTTTCTGCCAAGTTTAATTTTTGGTCATGAGATAAGACTTGTATTTTTTTTTTAGCATGGTTAACCAGTTGTCCCCTCCACTCCTCGGTAATGCAGTCGCTGTCAGAGATCAAATTCCTATAGCCCGTGTGTCACTGTCTGGACTCTACCCTGTTACACAGCTCTATCCCCCCAGGCAGTACCACATGGCTGAATTCCTAAAGTTTAGACGAGATCATGACACCAGGTAAACACAGCTTCCTCCACCACCATGTATTCATTAACATCGCCTTGCCTGCTCTCAGTTGTTTGCTATTCAATGGTTTTCAGAAGCAACTCGCCAAAAATTGCTCTTAAGTTACAAAAGACCCTGGCAAGAGGAGCCCATTTTCAGTCTTTCCATCCATTGACGTGGTACTCATTTAAATTGAATCCAAAGGCCACTGAGTGAGACATATTATTATTTTATGTGCTGCACAGAGAGAAAAAGTGCTGCAGATTGATCTGTTACCCATGACACAGAGCAGAGCAGAGCAGAGCAGGTCAGGCGCTCAGTTGTGTCCGACTCTTTGCGACCCCATGAATCGCAGCACGCCAGGCCTCCCTGTGCATCACCAACTCCCGGAGTTCACTCAGACCCATGTCCATCGAGTCAGTGATGCCATCCAGCCATCTCATCCTCTGTCGTCCCCTTCTCCTCCTGCCCCCAATCCCTCCCAGCATCAGAGTCTTTTCCAATGAGTCAACTCTTTGCATGAGGTGGCCAAAGGACTGGAGTTTCAGCTTTAGCATCATTCCTTCCAAAGAAATCCCAGGACTGATCTCCTTCAGAATGGACTGGTTGGATCTCCTTGCAGTCCAAGGGAATCTCAAGAGTCTTCTCCAGCACCACAGTTCAAAAGCATCAATTCTTTGGCACTCAGCCTTCTTCACAGTCCAACTCTCACATCCATACATGACCACTGGAAAAACCATAGCCTTGACTAGACGAACCTTTGTTGGCAAAGTAATGTCTCTTCTTTTGAATATGCTATCTATGTTGGTCATAACTTTCCTTCCAAGGAGTAAGTGTCTTTTAATTCATGACACAGAGTAAGGGAACATTAATTTAAAGACGTATCTGATTTTTTGAGATGTTAAAAAGGTGAAAAAAACGCATGTTTCAGAATTGATGAAATTTGGTGTACGTCTCCAGTTATCTGGTTCCTTATTAGATATTTCTCAATTAAGTTTCGCATGTATCAATAGATACATTAGGCACATTTTGCTGGATATATGCCTAGGAATCATAAGGTTTTTGCTTTATAAATGGAACTTTCCTTACAGTTCTGAGTGTTTCTTTCTACCTGGTATGCAGAGACACAGTTAAGTTTGATAAATGGATCTTATATCCCGCAATCTCATCAAGTTCTCCTACTAGTTCTAATAGTTTGCTTACAGATGTTCTTGGAGTTATGTCTTAGGAATTGGTTTCTAACTCAATCCCATTGTAGTAAAAGAAGGTGGTCTATGTGGCCGGTTCTCTGGAGCTTGTTGAAATTTGCTACGTAGCTTAATGTGTGGCCATGATCAGTGTTTGTACATGTTCTACATGTACCTGAAAAGAATGTGTTTACTAATTTAGGAGGGCAGAATTCCTTTGCTATGGCATTTGTATAAACTTGCTAATTTTATTATGCAAAACTTGCATCAGTTCAGTTCAGTTGCTCAGTCGTGTCCGACTCTCTGTGACCCCATGGACTGCAGCACGCCAGGCTTCCCTGTCTATCACCAACTCCCAGGGCTTGCTCCAACTCATGTCCACTGAGTCGGTAATGCCATCCAACCATCTCATCCTCTGTCGTCCCCTTCTCCTCCTGCCCTCAATCTTTCCCAGCATCAGGGTCTCTTCAAATGAGTCAGCTCTTTGTATCAGGTGGCCAAAACCTGGACTTTCAGTTTCATCTTCAGTCCTTCCAATGAATGTTCAGGACTGATTTTCTGGGTGGGTCTCCTTGCAGTCCAACAGACTCTCAAGAGTCTTCTCCGACACCACAGTTCAAAAGCATCAATTCTTCGGCGCTCAGCTCTCTTTATAGTCCAACTCTCATATCCACACACGACCACTGGAAAAACTACAGCTTTGACTAGACAGACCTTTGTTGGCAAACTTATATCACTGCTCTTTAATATGTCTAGGTTGGCCATAGCTTTTCTTCTGAGGAGCAAGCATCTTTTAATTTCATGGCTGCAATCACCATCTGCAGTGATTTTGGAGCCCAAGAGAATAAAGTCTGTCACCGTTTCCATTGTTTCCCCATCTCTTTGTCATGAGGTCGTGGGACTGGATGCCATGATGGGACCAGATGCCATGATCTTAGTTTTCTGAATATTGAGTTTTAAGCCAACTTTTTCACTCTCCTCTTTCACATTCATCAAGAGACTCTTTAGTTCCTCTTCACTTTTTGTCACAAGGGTGGTGTCATCTGCATACCTGAGGTTATTGATATTTCTCCCAGCAATCTTGATTCCAGCTTGTGCTTCATCCAGCCCAGCATTTCTCATGATGTACTCTGCATAAAAGTTAAATAAGCAAGGTGACAGTATACAGCCTTGATGTATTCCTTTCCTGATTTGGAACCAGTCTATCGTTTCATGTCCGGTTCTAACTGTTGCTTCTTAACCTGCATACAGATTTCTCAGGAGGCAGGTAAGGTGGTCTGGTATTCCCATTTCTTTAAGAATGTTCCACAGTTTGTTGTGATCCACACAGTAAAAGGCTTTGGCATAGTCAATAAGGCAGAAGTAGATGTTTTTCTGGAACTCTCTCTTGCTTTTTCTATGACCCAACGGATGTTGGCAATTTGATCTCTGGTTCTCTGTCTTTTCTAAATCCAGCTTGAACATCTGGAAGTTCTCGGTTCACATACTCTTGAAGCCTCACTTGGAGAATTTTGAGCATTACTTTGCTAGCGTGTGAGATGAGTGCAATTGTGTGGTAGTTTGAACATTCTTTAGCATTGTTTTCCTTTGGGATTGGAATGAAAACTGACCTTTTCCAGTCCTGTGGCCACTGCTGAGTTTTCCAAATTTGCTGGCATGTTGAGTGCAGCACTTTCACAGCATCATCTTTTAGGATTTGAAATAGAGCAACTGGAATTTCATCATCTCTGCTAGCTTTGTTCATAGTGATGCTTCCTAAAGCCCACTTGACTTTGCATTCCAGGATGTCTGGCTCTAGGTGAGTGATCACACCATCATGGTTATCTGGGTCATGAAGATCTTTTTTGAATAGTTTTTCTGTATATTCTTGCCACCTGTTAATGTCTTCTGCTTCTTTAGGTCCATACCATTTCTGTCCTTCATTGTGCCCATCTTTGCATGAAATGTTCCCTTGGTATCTCTAATTTTCTTAAAGAGATCTGTAGTCTTTCCCATGTTATTGTTTTCCTCTATTTCTTGGCATTGATCACTGAAGAAGGCTTTCTTATCTCTCCTTTCTATTCTTTGGAACTCTGTATTCAGACGGGTATATCTTTCCTTTTCTCCTTTGGCTTTGTATATCAGAAGTTGTATATCAGTTATTAAAAGACTATTGTTCTCCAGTACTGTGAGTTTATAAGTTTCTCCTAGGAACTTTGAGGAGAAAGCAATGGCACCCCACTCCAGTACTCTCGCCTGGAAAATCCCATGGGCGGAGGAGCCTGGTAGGCTGCAGTCCATGGGGTCACTAGAAGTTGGACATGACTGAATGACTTCACTTTCACTTTTCACTTTCATGCATTGGAGAAGGAAATGGCGACCCACTCCAGTGTTCTTGCCTGGAGAACCCCAGGGACGGGGGAGCCTGTTGGGCTGCCGTCTACGGGGTCGCACAGAGTCGGACACAACTGCCGCGACTTAGCAGCAGCAGCAGCAGCAACAGGAACTTTGAAAATTGTTGCTTTATATTTTTGGAAGCTATTATTCATTTGTGTGAATGAAAGTCGCTCAGTTGTGTCTGAATCTTTGCAACCCTATGGACTGTCATCTGCCGGGCTCCTCTGTCTGTGGAATTCTCCAAGTAAGAATACTGGAGAGAGTAGCCATTCCCTTCTCCAGAGGGTCTTCCCAATCAGAGATTGAACCAGGGTCTTCTGCACTGCGGGCAGATTCTTTACTGTCTGAACCAGCAGGGAAACCCTGCTTTACATTACTTGAAGGTTATTATTACCAGATGGAAAAACATTTAAACTGATAATCTCCCTGAAGAATGTCCCTCTTGCCATTAGCAGTGGCCACTTTTATCACTAATGCATTCTTCCCTTAGGGTCAGTTTAACAGGTACTATAGTAACAGGGACTTCTTTTGATAAGTGTTGGCCTATGACATCATTTTTTGCCTCTGCCGACTCTCAGTTTTTAGCGTTTTCGTGTTTAGGGCCACCACGTGAAAAACATGTCGGAGACGGATCACGTTTTTAAAGCCAACCTGACAACCTGTCTTTAACTGGAGAATTTAGTCTGCTTCCGTTTGTTGTGATAACTGGTCCATTTGGACTTGTTCCCAGTGTTATTCTGGGTTTTCTGTTCAACTTGCTCTTCCCATGACTCTTTTCTTCTTCTTCCTTAGTATCTATTGGACTGATTTCTTCCCCGTTTTCTTCTTTTCTCCTCTCACCGCAGCATCCCGACTCCACTGCCGTGGAAGTGGTATACTCTAAGTCTTCACGTGTCTTCTTCAGATCTCATAACAGTGCTTTCACTACACAAAATCTGACGCTCAGCCACTCTGACCACACCAGGATGCCGAAATGCCCAAGCTTCAGTGTCGCCGGCTGCCTGTCCAGCTGCCCGCACTGCAGCGCCAGAGAGCAGCTGTCATCTGAGGTTAAATCCTGGTTTGCTGCAGTGCACACCTGCATTGCCTCGCTCACACGTTTACAATTTCTTGCTCAGAATTTTCTTTTCAGCTGAAGCATGGCCTTGACCCGAGCAGGAAGCGGGGGCAGGCGGCCAGGAGGCCTGTGAAAGGGCTTCCCCGTGGCCTTTCCAACCATGAAAGCTGTTACTCCACAGGTAACAGCTCTGGGAAGAGCTCTGTCATCTTCAGGATAAGTCCATCCCAAGCTTCAGTTCAAGTTCCTGCATGGAAAGAAAGCTGCACTCCTAATCAGCAAACATTTCTTTTTGGGCATATACGGAACACTGACAAACTCTGGCCATGGCCACATACTGAGCCTCGAAGCAAAACCTTACCCGGTCCTGTGAAAGGAACTGGGCAAAGACCACAGGTGGGCCTGCAAACCCAGAGCCCTGTGGGAGAGACTTGGGGTGTGAGGAAGAGTGCCCTGTGGCCCCGAGGCTTGGAGCCTTCTGGATCGTTTCCAGCTCGCCCCCCTCTGGGAGCCATGGCAAGTCTGGCCCATCCGTCGTGCGCTGCCAGCCACTGTCTCCATATTTCCAGGGGAAGTCCTGCGAATCTGCAAGTTCCAGCTTCCGCTGTCCTTGCCAGGACCCGAGTGGCGGAAGGGGACTGCCCTCCCTCCCCTGTTCACACGCCCCTCTGCTGCTTCTCTGTCTGGACCACAAGAACCAACTCCTGCCGCAGGAGCTGTCAGCCCACTGCCCAGCCCACACGTGGAGCTGATCTTCACTCTAGAAGCCAAGAGGGCAGATGAGGGGGCTCTTGAGCTGGGCAAGGGGGGCCACCATCCCAGTTGAGGCCTCAAAGACCCCTCCTCCTGCACGGGCGAAGACACTCCTTTCAGGAGACCGCAGAGGCTGAGGTTCTGGGCACACTTTCTCAGCACACTCTGCACTCAGGATCCCTTCCTCCCCGACCAGGCCCTTGGCTTTAGCAACAGAAACTTGAATGGGAGTAAGTCAGCCTCCCTGGTAATTCAGCCCGCTGTACTCAGAGGTCATGCTGATTTTTCAGGACAGTTTGCCCTCCAACCACAGACGCTGTGGCCATTTTCCAGTGTGGCCTTCTGCCCCAGGCGTCCTCTGACTGGTTGGCCTTTTGTTTTCTTTCTTCGAGGGCTTCTGCTGCAGCCAATAACCATGAAATCAACTCCATCATCCTTAAAATTGCCCTTTGCGCCCCATCTTCCAGGCCCTGGGTGTGGTGGTTTAGTTGCTAAGTCATGTCCGACTCTCTGTGACCCCATGGACTGTACCTTACCAGGCTCCTCTGTCCATGGAATTTTCCAAGCAAGAATAATGAAGTGGCTTGCCATTTCCTTCTCCAGGGGATCTTCCCGACCCAGAGATCGAACCCCTGTCTCTTGTGCTGCAGGCAGTCTCTTGCAATACACACGGATTCTTTACCGACTGAGCCACCAGGGAAGCCCCTCCAAGCACTGGAGCCCCGCACTACTCAGAGCACTCGCCTCCTCTTTGGTCTGTGTTCACCCACTTGGGAGGCCAATTTAGTAACTGTGATGCATGGACTCACAAGGGTTACGCTGCCCCATGTCCCTCCAGCAATGAGGCCCTGTCCTGAAAGGCAGCTTCACAGGACAAGTTCTGGTGTCGCATCTCCAGTTGGGACTCCATCTGTCCCTCAGACAAGGGTTCAAGCACATGTAGCTTATCTGGGGAGATGACCCCCTGGGCACAGGACAGGGGAGCAGGAGCCTGAGAGAGGGAAGGGAGGAGGCTAAGATAGGGTGTCTGAAGGCACAGCTTTGGACTACTGGGGCTTGTCCTGATGGGGCCCCTGGAAGATGCCTAGAGCACCCCACAGACAGCCCCTGCAGGGAGAGGAGCCCAGCGTTACCCACTCCTCTTGGTCACTGGAAGGCTGGCCCAGGGCGCCATGTCTTGCCACGTGCAGGCTGCCCTCGGGCAGAAGGCAGCAGGTGCAGCAGTGGGACTCCTGGGTGCTGGTGGTCCCGAGCCTGAGCACCCAGGGCCGTGTGGGTGGGGGGTTACACACGATGGCTGATCTAATATCCTTGCTGAGTTCTGTCAGTGAGCCTTGCCTTGGTAGATGCTCTCAATGTTTGGGAAATGTCATGATTTTACCCTCATCACTGAATGAAAGGTTCACTGGCCCAGAATTCTAGGCTAACCTGTATTTTCTCTTCGCACTTTGAACACTTGGGTTCTAAGATGTCCAGAAGGCTGCTGTTGACCCAGCTGCCAGAGCACAGGAGGGAATCTGCTGTTCCTTTCGGGTGCTTTTTATTATTATTTCTAAGTTGAGGATAATTGCTTTATAATATTATATTTCTGCTTCTAAGTCGCCTCAGTCGTGTCCAACTCTGTGCAACCCCATAGACAGCAACCCACCAGGCTCCCCTGTCCCTGGGATTCTCTAGGCAAGAACACTGGAGTGGGTTGCCATTTCCTTCTCCAATGTATGAAAGTGAAAAGTGAAAGTGAAGTCACTCAGTCATGTCTGACTCTTAGCGACCCCATAGACTGCAGCCCACAGGCTCCTCCATCTATGGGATTTTCCAGGCAAGAGTACTGGAGTGGGGTGCCATTGCCATACATTAACATGAATCAGCCCTAGGCATACATATGTCCCTTCCCTCTTGAACCTCCCTCCCTTCTCCCACCCCATCCTACCCCTCTAGGTTGTCAAGAGCACCGGATTTGAGCTCCCTGCCTCATGCAGCAAATCCCCCCAGGTGTCTATTTTACAGATGGTAATGTATACGTTGTGAAGAAGAACTAAAGAGCCTCTTGATGAAAGTTAAAGAGAAGAATGAAAAAGTTGGCTTAAAGCTCAACGTTCAGAAAACTAAGATCATGGCATCAAGTCCCATCACTTCATGGCAAATAGATGGGGAAACAGTGGCTGACTTTATTTTTCTGGGCTCCAAAATCACGGCAGATGGTGATTGCAGCCCTGAAATTAAAAGATGCTTGCTCCTTGGAAAGAAAGTTATGACCAACCTAGACAGCATATTAAAAAGCAGAGACATTACTTTGCCAACAAAGGTCCATCTAGTCAAGGCTATGGTTTTTCCAGTGGTCATGTATGGATGTGAGAGTTGGAGTATAAAGAAAGCTGAGCACCGAAGAACTGATGCTGTTGAACTGTGGTGTTGGAGCAGACTCTTGAGAGTCCCTTGGACTGCAAGGAGATGCAACCAGTACATCCTAAAGGAGATCAGTCCTGGGTGTTCATCGGAAGGACTGATGCTGAAGTCCAACACTCTGGCCACCTGATGCAAAGAACTGACTCACTGGAAAAGACCCTGATGCTGGGAAAGATTGAAGGCGGGAGGAGAAGGGGACGACAGAGGAGGAGATGGTTGGATGGCATCTTCAACTCAATGGACATGAGTTTGAGTAAACTCTAGGAGTTAATGGACAGGGAGGCCTGGTGTGCTGTAATCCATGGGATCGCAAAGGGTCGGACATGACTGAGCAACTGAACTGAACAGAACTGACGTACTCCTTTCTGGGTTTGGAAGCAGTCTGTTGTTCCACGTCCAATTCTAACTCTTGCTTCTTGACCTACATACAGATTTCTCAGGAGTCAGGTCAGGTGGTCTGGTATTCCCATCTCTTGAAGAATTTCCCACAGTTTGTTGTGATCTTTCGCATTAGCATTGAGCAATAGCACCACAGTATGAAAAGCGTGTAATTACTGTTATTTCCCATCTCCAGGACTTGGAGGACTTCCTGAAGCTGAGGATCCTCTTCATCAGTTCTCACAACCCCTCGGGCAGAATCTCGCCCCTCCTCCACTCTCCGCCACTGGAACGCCTTGCAGTGGATCAGGTGCCCCAGAAGAGCTGGAGTCAGGATGCTCATGCAAACATTTCACTGGGGAACTTCTCTGGAGGCAGCACGGTGGGGCAGGAGAGACACTCGGCAGCCTTGTGATTCAGGCTCAAGCCTCAGCTCAGCCCAATTCCATGGGGAACTCAGGGGGAGCTGGCCTTTTCTACCACTATCAATCAGACATTGGCCTTTTGCAGCGGGGTATCCCCTCTTGGGGGAAGGGGGTGACCTCCCAAGCACTTCCAGGTGAGGCAACTCCTTTTGCCGGAGGACAGCACTCTGCAGAAGGATGCGGCTGGGAGCCGTCAGCAGACCACTCCTCCAGCAGCTGGGGCTGGGCACATCCGGGGAAGAGGAGAGGGGCTCATGGCATCATTACAGCCCCTCTCCCCCGGAACCTCTACTTCCATCTCTTCTCGCTGGCCTGCTTTGGGATAGCTTCCTCAGAGCTGTCTTCCAGTTTGCTAGCAATGTTTTCTGTTATTCTAACATGCTTTTTGTCTTCCCCACTGAATTTTTAATTTTAATGACTTCACTCTGCGTGTCTGAAAGTTTTATGTGGTTCTTTCAAAAATTCATCTTGTCTTGTTCTTTTGTTACTTATTCAATTCTTCCTCAATTTCCTTAGTGATCTCTCATACATGTGTGTTAAACTCTCCTCTCTGACCACAGTTCCTCGGTGGAAGTACGATCCTTCTGTCTATTATCCTGCTAACTGTTGTCCATGGTTGAACTAGTCCCTTTGGGTTTTGTAATTTTAGGTTGTGAGCTCATTTCGATGAGGCTTGGTCTGTGGGTTGCAGCGTTTCCCTGGCTAGAGCTGTCAGCTTCTACCAGGCACTCCTGAGAGTACCCCATCCCTGGACTAGTTTTTATGTGACCTTTTGGGCCTGAGTTCCCAGATCCTGAAGGTGGTGTGAATTCAAACCTGAAAGGGGAAGTCCTGTGGCAAGTTCCCAGGGGAGCCCTTTCCCTATTGAGAGCCAAGGTGAAAAGAGATACTCTTCCTGGTCTGTTCCAGTGGGCAGATTTCTTCCGAGTCTGTCCTTTCACCCAGGATGCAGAGCTTGAAAACCCCAGGTCCGTACAAGGACCTCACACCCGACTCCACAGCTGGGCATCAAGACCCAAGCCCTGGTTAGAGCACCCAGCAAAGGGTCCTCCTGACGAAGACATCACTGAGGAGACTGCTCATCCACGTCTCCTTCTTCACAGCTGCCCTCTGGGATTCCCCTTACTTTCTCGTGCACTTGGCTCTGGGTTTTTAAAAGCCTTATCTTCGAGACAGCCTTCCTAGGTTTCCTGCAAGGAGACTCTTTCCAGGCTGTCTGAGTCCTGCTCTCTGCCCTTTCCTCCACTGCCGAAATTAAACTGCAAGGAACAACATCTTTCCATGGCCTTCCACATCTCCAGTGCTTTCTGCCCCTAACCCGAGCCCGCCCGTCGATGCAGTTCACAAAACCCCCAGTTCCTCTGCTCGGCCCTTCTTCTAGCTCTCCCCACTTCCTGTCCCATCCAGCTGGACCCCATGGTGAATCACACCCCCAGTGTGGCCAGCACCCAGGGTCCCCATTCTCTGGCTCTTCATCCCAGCCACCGACCCTTCATCCGTCCAACTGTGCACCTTCTTTGCATGTAGCTTCTGAGTTAACAGAACAAACAAAGGGCCTGCTGCCATCAAATACACACACTACCTGAGGCTTCAGCCAGGCCCTTGACACCACTTGACTATGCCTTCCAGCCCCCTTTCCAGCACCCACTCAGGCTGCTTCCGACACACGGGGCTCGAAGCAGGCATGAGTGCTGCTGCATGCTGCTACTATTGCCAGCCTGCACTGGTTCCTCTCTCTCAGCTGTGACCTTATCTACTATACAATCAAGATGCCATCCCCAGCCTCCCACCCCCACACCTAGAAACATGTCTCTATCCTTGTACCATAAAGAAGGCTGAGTACTGAAGAACTGATGCTTTTGAATTGTGGTACTGGGGAAGACTCTCGAGTGTCCCTCGAACAGCAATCAATCCTAAAGGAAATCAACCCTGAATATTTGTTGAAATGACTGATGCTGAAGTTGAAACTCTAGTACTTTGGCCCCCTGATGCGAAGAGCTGACTCATTGGAAAAGATCCTGATGCTGGGAAGGATTGAAGGCAGGAGGAGAAGGGGACGGCAGAGGATGAGATGGTTGCATGGCATCCCTGACTCAATGGACACGAGTTTGAGCAAGCTCCAGGAGACAGTGGAGGACAGAGGGGCCTGGGTGTGCTGCAGTCCATGGGGTCGCAGAGTCAGACATGACTGAGTGACTGAACAACAACAACAAATCCATTCACACCCTTTCCTCTTTGTCTTTGGAGTCGAGTCTCCTTCTGGTCAAGGCTTTTCCTGCCTGGGCTTTTTGGTCCTTCTCTTTGACCAGAGAAGAGGGGCCCCTGACCTGGACTCACACTCTCCAAGACCCCCTCTGCCCCTCCTCCAGCGGGTCTTACCCCCAGAGTGGGAAGTGCTGGGCGGGGTGCTGGTTCCCACCTGGGGCCCAGGCTCCCCGTTCCAGGTCTGGTTCTAGTAACTAGAGCCTCAGATTCCCCGTCCAAATGGCAGAACCCATTTCCTGCAGCCACGCAGGGGCCTCTGCTGCAAGGGAGCACTCGCCCCTGTCCTGCCCTCAGCAGATAGTTCTGGCCAGTGGGACAACACAGCCTGGCGTCGACCCTCCCTACTTCCCAGCCCCCTGTCCCCAGCCCCTCTTTCCGTCACCCCCAGACCCCTGGGATCATGGCTCCAAGCAGCTGCTGGTGCTCAAGCCCTGTGTTAGGCTCTGCTCTGGGGGACCTAGGCTAAGACCCTCAGCAGTTAAACCCCTCCAAATGCCCTCATGCTCAAATGGATTTTCTCATCCCCCATTCACTCACCTCTCTGCAATGGCATCTCACGAGAACCCCTTCCAGGCGCCCCTACCTCCGGCCTCTGGGTCCCCTTCTTCCTCCTGCTGTTTACATGCAACCCTCCTGCCCACCCCCTCCTGAGCCTCCCTCCTCCTATGACTGCACCTGCCTCCACACTGCCGACCTCCAGATTGTATCTCAAAACCTGAGACGGCTACAGACAAACACGGAAGATGGGGTAGCCCTCTCTGGCAGGTGTCGATGGGAGGGACCTGGCGAGGTCTCCTCCACCCAACAACGATCAGAGCCCGACGCCTGGCTGGGAGGAGCCCAGCGGCCTGGCACACTGTCAGGCCGCAGAGAGAGGTGCCTGGAAGAGACGGAGTCCTCAGGGCTGGGGGACGAAACTTGAGCCCACCCCCTAAGACCCCTGCACACACCGCCCTCTCCAACTTGGCAGCTTCTCCCACCTGTCCTGCAGTCCTGCACACCACTGACTGGCCTGACAGAGTCTCTCAGCTACTTGCCCCACATGTTTCTGGGTTAATTTCATGTCCTTTTGGAGAATCTTTTTTTTTTTTTTTACATGGAAGTAATCCATGTGCACTGGAGAATTCAGAAAGGCTAGGATGAGCAAATGGAGAGCAGCACCTTGTGTGAAGCAAGCCCTGGAACTCTGATGGATGTCTTCCTGTCTCCTCTGTGTCTACACACGCTCGTGTTTATAAAACCTGTACTGAGCTGTGATGATGTTTAAAGCTCTTCCTTGTCACTTAGAACTATCGTGTGAATTTCTTTCCATGGTATTAAGTCCCCTATTTTTGTAAACTTGGAGACATACAGATATCCATATATCTTCCAATCACTGTTGGATGCTTGTAGGTAAGTCTTTATCAACATCCACATTTATTGTGTTAGAATGAAGCTCTAGAGGTAGGGGGTCACAAGATGAAAATATGCAAAACGTTCCGGTAAAATAACTAGTGTGTGTCTAGTTAAGTACCGGTCTGAAGGTTTCTGCCCGTTGACACCTGCTGTCAAGGTGTAACAGTGCCCACTTCTTGGCATTTGGTGTCATAAAACAGGTAGATAGGGCACCAGACTTCTCTTATTGTTAGGAAGTGGGGTGTTTCATCATGTTCACAGGGCATTTCTCCCTTTGTGCTCCCTCTTCATGTCCCAGCCCGCCCCACTCTTGGAATGTTCATCTTTGTCTCTCTTCTTGAATGCAGCGTACCTGTGAAGGAGACCAGGCTTTCCTGAGACACGATGACCTTCCCCAGTCATTCGTCTGTTAAGCTAATTTGTCTTTTTACGCACCGGGAGTCCCCTCTCCTCCCCTTACTCCAGCCCCGTATCGGGGCCGTACTGCCTTCAACGCTCTTCCTTTTGAGGTTAAGATCTCTGTGACGGGCACAGCTCTTAAATCTCAAGAGTTTTGCTCAGTGTTCACCCCGTGTGACTCCCAGCCCAGTAATGTGTCTCCACCGCTTCAGAGAGTGCTCTTATGCCTGGTTCTCAGCTGGTCCCCTGTCTGCCCCACCACAGAACCAGGCTCCTGACTGCCAGCCTCATAAACAAGGAGTGGTTCCCGAAGTTCATGTTAATGGAGTCATGTAGTATCTAATCTTCCGATCAGATGTTTTTTTACCATGTTTTTGACATCCATCTATCTGTGATCTGTGTCAGTAGTTCATTCTTTTTGTTACTGAGTAATATTCCCTTGCAGGAATATGCCCCAATTGAGACTTTATCTAGTTCCTTGCCGATGATACCCCAAATTATAAATGTAACATAGTCAAATTTATCAACATCTCCCTTTACAACTGTTGGCAGTGTCCTATTCTGTAACCCTAGAGATATGTCAACTAACAACTTTTTCTTAATACTTCTATGGCCTTTATTTTTTAACACTTAAATCTTTACTCCATCTAATAAGGTAGGAATTCAACTTCATTCATTTCTCTCTGAATGATTGACAAGGGTCCTACCACACCGTTTTCTCACTGATTTGAAAAGCTGCCTTTATTATATTTTAAATCCTTACAAGAGTGATGTTCAAAATATTTAGAAATTGGTACTTGCACAGAGCACACATACTGGCTGGATATCTGATAGAGTTCTTCCACTTGCTTGGGGCTGTTTCTTTTACTTTCTATTATTTTCCATCGATCTCAGCCAGGACCGAGCAATTGTCATTATGGAGCCTGGATAATACATTTTGTTTTCTGGGAGCAGTTTCTCTCTGATTTCTCTCCTTTTGGACTGTTCTCAAATGTTTATCCTTCCAGCTGAACTAGTCAACCATTCTGTCCACTCCCACGAAGTTCCATTGGGATTTCATGTTACCTTTAGGTATTGAAAATGTTCTTTTGCTAACGTAGATTGGGAAATTTCCATTGTGTTTTTCTAATGCATAAAAAGTGCTTAGCACAATGGTTGCCGCATGGCAAATATTCAATAAATATTAACATATATATCAGTTTTTTATCCCCCCTGCATGGGTCACAACCTTATCCTGGCGCAGGGGCTTGCGTAACTCCATGAAGCTCCTAGTTCTGCTGTGCAGGGTCACCAGAGATGGACGGGTCTCAGTGAAGAGTTCTGACAAAACGTGCTCCACTAGAGGAGGAAATGGAAAAACCACTCCGGTATTTTTACTGAGAGAACCCCATGAACAGGATGAAAAGGCAAAAAGATACGACACCAGAAGATGAGCCTCCTGGGTTGGAACACGTCCAATATACTACTGGGGAAGATCTTTATAACTGACCACCTTGCTGTACTAATTCTAGATTTTTAACTTAATTTTTTCTGAGTCTTTGGTGGCATCTTTATTTTTGAGCAAAGGACTTTAATTAACACCGGGATTTGTGTTCTTCGAGTTGGGACCCTGTGCAACGCCTTTGTAGGAAGCCTCATGAGGACGGCACTTGGCATCCTGGCCATCCCTCCGCCTTGAACCTCAGCCCCAGCCTTAGAGACTCCTCTCATAGTGTGCAGACCTGCGGTATTGAGCTCTTGCTACCTGCTGTGAACAGGTCTCCTTCGGCCAGACGGTGTTTCAGAGATCTGTGGACAGACACAGCTGCCCAGGCCCCCACATTCCTCTTCTGCAGAAGAGGGAATTGGGCCTCATCCTTGCCAGGCCCTCACTCACCTGGAGGAGCTCTTGGGACTCCCAGGAGGCCTAAGTGGCAGAGAAAGGAGCCTACTCATTTCTGGGCTGGGATTCTACCTTTTAACGAGTCTGGCTTAGAATCCACATCCCAGAACCCTTGGTGGGACTTTTCCTTGTGGCCCGTCTCTCTCGTTATGCACTTAAATGAGTTTTACTAGACATATAGGCAGCATTTTCTCCTGACTGTTGTACACATTAAATCATCTGTGAAATGACTTTGTACCTTGATTTTTATCTAAATGTTCCTCAGCCTCTGGCCTTGTTTCACCTTCCATGAAAATCTGATAAGGGTACTGCTTCCATTACTGCCCAGGTCACTAGTAGTCATCTCCTTCAGCTGTGTCTGTTTTAAATTTTTGCCATTCACCACTCATTTGCTTCAAAGTTAAGCTAGCTTAGGACAGGCACTACTATTTACACTGCCCAAGGTTTGCTAATCATTACTTATTATTTCAAGACATTTTCAGTTCAGTCCAGTTCAGTCGCTCAGTCGTGTCCAACTCTTTTCGACCCCATGAACGGCAGCACGCCAGGCCTCCCTGTCCATCACCAATTCCTGGAGTCCATCCAAACCCATGTCCATTGAGTCAGTGATGCCATCCAACCATATCATTCTCTGTCATCCCCTTCTCCTCCTGCCCTCAATCTTTCCCAGCATCAGGGTCTTTTCAAATGAGTCAGCTCTTCACATCAGGTGGCCAAAGTATTGGAGTTACGTATTGCAAAATACTTTTTCATTTTGAAAATTGTGTTTTAACCCATGTAGCTACATTTCTCCTAAGAATCACCTACCAAGGATATTAAAACCAATCTCTGCTCATTTCCAAACGGAAAGGCCCTCATAAGGCATCACGGGTCTCTGTCAGCATCCTATCCATTCACTTTGTCAGACTCTGTCTCTAGGGTATTCTAAGATTGACAGTTAAACTGGCCTATTCTCCAATTTAAACTCTGAAGAATTTAACAAAATAATCACAAAAGATGACACAAAGTAGTGATTTTTTATTAAAACAGAATTCCTTCTACTTTTCTCCTCTGAAAAAGCATCTGGGCCACGAAACTTGGAAAAGCTCAAGCTTTAAGCCAATCAGTGATGAAGGTTATCAGTGGCTTTTTTTCTCGGTGTAACAATGGCTAGAGGGTGTAGGCTCAGCACCCTCCCTTAAGGCAATGATCTCTGATAACATCATCAGTTTTAGCAGTCTGTCCACCCGATTTTTCTTCTCGACCAAGTTCTCCAGCTAAGAAGTGTTCCTGTTTTATCCTACCTGCCTGTATGTATATCCTCACCTGTGCTGCTGTGCTTAGTCGCTCAGTCGTGTCTCCTCTCTACGGCCCCAAGGACTATAGCCGGCCAGGCTCCTCTGTCCTCGGGGATTCTCCAGGCAAGAATATTGGAGTGGACTGCCATGCCCTCCTCCAAAGGGTCTCCCCGACCCAGGGATCCAACCCAGGTCTCCCGTACTGCAGGCGGATTCTTTACGGTCTGAGCCACCAGGGAAGCCCATCCTCACCTACGACTCTGGTCTTCGGTTTCACGTTACAAAGCCTGTCACCTAAGGACATTTTACCTTTGAGGGGGAAAAAACACCCTTGGATGCAGTCCTCAGGTGAGCTCCCCATATTCTGCTTTCTAGGAAAAAAGCCGCTTTAGTTGAAACACAACACTGTTATCTAACAACATTTGGCTGTTAAATCTCAAGTTTTTTGAGCACGGGTCACCATGTTTGGTGTGACATATCCTGAAAGGTTCAAAGTCTCTTGCAAGGAATCAAGTTTCATGGAAGCGAAGTCATTCTAGAACCATAGAGATCCCATGCAGCATTTTTACTACAGCAAGCTTTTTTTTTTTTTTTTTAATAAACAAAACAGTTCCGCAAGGGCTGCAGTTTGAACACCACTGTTTTAAGTGTTTTCTTCTCTGGAGGCTCCATCCTTTGCAGGAGCATCCCCACCAACGCTGGCAGGGCTATCCCCACGCAGGTGTGACACTCGGGATGGGCTGCTCAGTGGGCTTCACAGCTCTGATCTCGCCGCAGACCCCATCACGCCCTCCGGGGGTGCGGCTCAACGGGAGTCTCTGAAGGCCTCGGCAGGGCACAGCACAGACGCTGAGCACTCGGGGTGAACGGATTGGCCGAGACCCCCGCCCGAGGTGCACGCGCGCCCGGAACGACCGGAAAGTGAGTGGGAGGACGTTTCTGCGGCCTCCGCCCGAGACCGGAAAATTCGGACCGGACTCGAAGAGCGCTCGCGCTGCCCCTGGCCCTCCGCCGGCGCAGGCGCACTGCGCTCGTTCCGCGCCCGCCGGGAAGGCCGGCCGGCCGGGCCCCGCGCCCCCAAAGCCGCGTTCCCGCCGCGGGGTAGGGCGAGGCCCTCGCGCCTGCGCACTCGGCCTTCGCACCGCCCTGCGTCGCCGGGAGCAGGCCGCACCATGTGACCGCTGCCCGTACCCAAGATGGCGGCCGTGGCCGGGCCTCACCGGCTCCCCTCTTCAGCCCGCGCCTCAGCCTCCCCTCGCCAGAAGCGTGGCCCGTCCGGCCCTCAGCGCTGGGCCCTGCGGCGCAGCTCTCTGGGCGTGGCGAACGAGGCTCGCCTGGGCCACGGCCCGTGTTGACTGTCACCACCCGCCTGTACTCCCAGCACTTTCCCAACAGTCCCGCGCCCTCCAGCTGGTGCCTGGAGCGTCCTCTGATAGCCCCGCCCCTGGGATTGGCAGCTTCGGCAGCCAATGGGGACCAGGAGGCGGGCGGGGGCGGAGCATCCCTGGCATTCGGAGGGCGTTGGGCCTAGCGAGTTGGAGGCCGCGGGGCCGATGGGCGGGACCAAGCGGGGCTGTTCCCGCGACCCCCCAGTGGGCCAATGGGAGGGCCGCCGGGCGCCCAGGGAGGGCGGGCAGAGGGCGGGGCCGAGCCGTAATTGACGAGCTCTTCATTAGAAACCGGGCGGGAGGGAGGGGCCCGCGAGGGGAGGTGATGCAAGGCCGGTGCAGCCAATGGCCGCAGGGCCGACGGCGGGAGGGCGGGGCCGGGGCCGCTGACGGGCGTCGGAGCTGGCCTATCAGCGCCCGCCTCAGTGCCGGAGGGGGGGAGCAGCATCATGGTTCAACGTGGGTCAATTTTTTGTGAATGAGGAGGGGAGGTTGTGGGGCCGCCGCTTGCGGAGCACCGTCCCCGCCGCCGCCGCCGCCGCCGCCGCCGCCGCCGCCGCCGCCGCGCCCGAGCCCGCGCGCCCGCCTGCCCGCCCGCGCCGCCGCCTCAGCCGCCTCAGCCGCCTGGGCCCGGCGCGCCGCGGCCGCGTCCCCGCCGTCGCCGCCGCCCGAGCGCCCGCCCGCCCGCCCGCCGCCGGCGGTGGTGGTGGTGGTGGCGGCGCAGGCTGAGGAGATGCGGCTCGGAGCGCCCGCCGCCGCCGCCGCCGCGGTAAGCGCTGCCCCGGCCCGGCCCGCGGGCCATTGTCCGCCCCCCGCCCGCCCGCAGGCCGCCCGCCCGCCCGCCTCCACGCCCCCGCCGCCCGGCCCGGCAGGTGGACGCCGGGGGTCCGCCCGCCCGGCCGGCCTGGCCCCGGCCCGGTCCCGTGCGCCCAGGCCGCGCGGCCCCGCGGTCGTCCGGAGCGGAGCCGGAGCCCGTCCCGGACCTTCCCTGCTGCAGCCCCCCGGCCCGGCGGGGGCCGCCCGCGGGGCAGGGGCGCAGGACGGCCGGCGGGCCTCCCCGGGGCGCCCGCTCCCGTCCAGGCCGAGCCCTCGGCAGGTGGGCCGGGGGGCTCCGGAGCCCCGGCGGGCGCCGTTTATATAACTTTGTCGAGGCTGTGAGTTTGCAGAAAAACGTCCCTCCCGGGGCTGGCGGGCGGGCGGGCGGGCGGGGGTGCGCCGTCGCCGGGTGTGTGTGCCCCGGACCGGAACGGCAGGGGTGGGGCGCCCGCGACCCGAGGGGTGCGGGCAGGCCGAGCCCTGGGCCCCGTCCTGCCCAGGTGACGGGAGCCGCTCTTGGCGGCATCGCAAGCTCACACTGTGGCATCCGAAGCAAATTATCTCGTATTTACATTGAGCGTTGAATTATTTGACACTGTTATAGCAGGAGATCGTGCGTATCAGTCGGAAAGGCCGGGGGTGGAACCCAGTGTACTCATTTAATGCACATCAGAAATTTGTAATAACTTGCAGCAGCTGATACGAGTGTTTTCTTTATTGCATGTTGTAAATTGACCTGCTGTGACACAATTTTCAAATAAAGTGTTGCAGAAATTAAGCTCAAGTTATTTTAAAACTAATGACTTTCTTAACTAAATCCTAATTGCATTACTGTAGAGACCTACCTAATTGCTTGCAGCAGCTCTCTGCCTGCCCTGGGCGAGGGAGGGAAGGGGCCTGTGGAGTTACTTTCCTTCCCTTCTTCCCTCCGCTCAGGCTTCTCTGTTTATTCCCACAAACCACCTAAGCAGGGGAGGCCTGGGAGTAAGCATGTAAACAGCCCTCGCCCAGCGCCAGCCTAGCAAGACTGGGGTTATACTGGTGGGTCTGCACCTTGGCCTGGTTTCACTTTTTCTTCTGTACCGTGATCATCCTGTGGCCTGGAGTTTTAGTTGCTTCTGGTAATTTTCTTTGGGTTGAGCCAGGAAAGGTGGTGGTGGTGACTGGGGGAGGGGGACAGACAGAGGGAGGGAGAGGGATTGAATTAAGAAAACTCAGCTGCTTGTACACAAATATACACTACAGCAATTACAAAGCAACAAAAGTTATTGCAGAATTTTGCGGTCACTATGGCAACACAATTACTCTATTATAATTGGAAATGCAAAATGCCACCCTCTTAGAAGTTTTCATCAGAATGGAGTTTTGGATATCAAAAATATGTGAGATTTAATTTTCTTTTTTTCAGGTAGCTCCTGAGAATTCTCAAATCTGTGTTCAATTATCTATTTTTAAGACCCATCAAGCTTTCCCAGATATTCTACTCCCTGGGCTCTGTGGCATCTTTCCCCAGAACTCACATTTGTGTGGGAGGGAAGTATTTTCCTGCCTTAAAAACACACACCCTGACACATTGTTAGACTTGTATAGCTTTCTGTGTTCTGGGCTTTTATTTTAAAGATTAAATACCTTCCTAAAGAGAGCAGTAATCAATCAGAAAAGAAGCACGGTTTATGCGGCAGGCAGATGTAACACTGCCCTCTTTAGGGTTAGTTCTCTGTCCTGCGATCGGAACTGGCAGCAGGAGAGCCCTGGGCTGGGGGTGTGTGCGGGGGTGGAGGCCTGCTAGGCCTGGGGACCAAGGACAGATGTGGCCTCAGCAGCCCTGAGCCAAGAGGGAATGTTCTGTGGTCAGCAGCTTCACAGCCATGCGAAATAAAAATCTCTAGATGCCATGTTCTCGGAGGCCTTGGGGGCCGTTACTGTAGCAAGATGGGCAGGACAACATGGCCCCTGGGCCACGTGGGTCCAGAGCGTGGAGCTTGGCTCAGTGGCCAGAAGCGTGCTTTCTAAGGATGCCCCTCGTCGTGTTTACCAGGAGGACTCCAGTTCTGGAAGTTTCCGCATGTCGTGGGGTTGCTGCAGTTGAATTTCGTTCTAACTCTTTGCTTTTAACTACTGCATATTTATGTCCAGTAATCGACTTCCATTTTCCAGCTGCATTGTGAGGTTTCAATGCAGCATGAATGGCTTTGAATTCTCATCCTTTGATGTTGGGGGTGGCACCCGAGGAAAGGCGACTTTGTGCCGTCTTAATTGCCAGAGCAGAAGAAACATTTCATCACTCCTGGAGAATCCGTCCCTACCATTTTCTATTGAAAACGGCTGGGCTTTCATTGCTCAGAAGCTGCCATGAGCTATAGATTGGTACCTGATGGAGGGAGCAGGGGAGATGCAGAGAGTGGGGTACGGCTCCGCTGGGGGTGGCGGGTTGACGGCTCCTGGACCCGAAATCCCTGCTGGGGATCAGCTGCCGGGAACCCGCATTAGCCCCACCTCCATGGAAGCTCCCTCGCTCCGTGGCCTGCAAAGCTGAGCCCGAGTCCCCACTGTTCTAGCCAGAGGGCAAGTTCTCCCCAGTGGTTGCGACCCTTGCTGGTCCTGGGGCGGGGACTGGGGAGCCAGTCTGGAGGAGGCTTGGTTTGAGTCTCAGATGGTCAGTTGGGATACGTTGCGGTGTGCAGTGGGTTGGGGTCTTTTGGCCTAGAGTTAGAGAAAAGCAAAGGGTCTCTGATTCAAGTCAGACGAGGAGCCCTGTGTCAGAAGTGATGCTGCATCTTCACACCCGTCAGCAACGTGTGTTCACAGGCCGTTTCTTTGGGGAGACGTGTCACCGAGCTCAGATCAGCGGGTTCTGTTAGGAGGTCATTTTCTTCTCTTGGGCTCGTGTGACTGAGGAGATGGGGTATGTGGCTCTGTTTCGGGAGCGGGGTGGGCTCTCGGCCGCCTTTTCTGACTGATGGGCCTTCTTGGTTCCCTCCAGTGAAGGGCCAGGGTCCCACACAGGTTGCCTCCCATCACGGCGGGGGCGGACTGGCCCCTGTATCAGCAGAGGTGGAGCCAGCCTGGTTCTCTTTCCTAGTGAGATGACACTCGTCCACTTGATCCTTGAACAGCGTGAGCTTGAAGCACGTGGGTCCACTTATCTGTGGGTTTTTTCAGTGAATACTACACAATCTGCTGTTGTCAACCTGGGCTGTGGAGCCGTGGATACGGAGGGCTGACTATAAAGTTATCTTTGGGTTCTCCACCGTCTGCGAGGCTGGCACCCCTCTCCCCCATGGTGTTCAAGGGGCAGCTGTGAGTGTAGCTTAGCCCAGTAGCTGCCGTTTAATGAGCAGCTACGTGGGGCCGTGTGCTGTCGTAAGTAGTCACCATGGGCACCCCGCTTCTCTCCCCACGGCCTCAGGAGGTGGCCCCTCTTGCCACACCCGTTTTGCAGAGGAGGGACCTGAGATGGGCCTGGAAACGTAGCGCCTGGTGCCCTGCTTGTGTTAAGCCCCCGAAGCTGACTCCTCCTCTTCCACGCCTCTGCTTCCGGGTCCCTGGTAGTCTTGAAGCTGAAGTTCAGCATCGTCCGTGGAGGTGTTTGGGAGAGCATAGCCTCTTCGAGAAGAGGACCGTTCGGAACACCTTTAGGTGTAGTTGTGTTGGGTGGTATTGGAGCGGTCATAGGTGATTCTGTGTTTCGTAGGGTTTCTTGCTGTCTTCTGTGCTGTGTGTGTGGCGCTGGGAAGGCTCCGGACAGTCCTGTCGGCCGGCGGTGGTTGGCCCCACGCTTGGCTCTTCTGGGGCTGCCTGCGGGCAGGTGAGGGTGGGGGGCCCCTGGCGCCCACGCCCACTTCAGCCAGAGCACAGTGGCCTCCACCGTTCTGTCTGTGGGATTGCCTTGGAAGAGAGCATCCCAAAGACCAGAAACTTTGAAAAACCACTGACTTAATCCATTCATGTTGTAACAGTAAGCCAGAAACTTTAAAGAAAATATAGATTTAACACTCGTAAGAGTTAAAGAAAATTCTCCTTGTCAAAAGACTCCATAAGTGAGGTTAAGGGACAGTGAGAGAAAAAAAATATAGCATATTATGCCGGAGAAGGCGATGGCACCCCACTCCTGTGCTCTTGCCTGGGAAATCCCATGGACAGAGGAGCCTGGAAGGCACAGTCCATGGGGTCTCTGAGGGTCGGACATGACTGAGGGACTTCACTTCACTTTTCACTTCCATGCGCTGGAGAAGGAAATGGCAACCCACTCCAGTGTCCTTGCCTGGAGAATCCCAGGGACGGGGGAGCCTGGTTGGCCACCGTCTATGGGGTTGCACAGAGTCAGACACGACTGACGCGACTTAGCAGCAGCAGCAGCATATTATGCTTACAGAAGGTTAATAGTCAATATGTAAAGAGCTTTAACAAACCAATAAGAAAACGGTGAACATTCCTATTGTGTAATGAGCAGAGCACATGAATCTGCGAATCACAGTGGCTAACAGTAAAAAGACCCAGCCTTCCTGATAAAGAACGTCAGCGGAAGCATTTGTTTATGCCCCCGTATCACACAGGCTGTTTGACAGCAGCCGATAATGGTGATAATAGTAATTCTTATCTTCCACGGCTTTTGTGAAATTTAAATAAGCTAATATATGGAAAGTGCTTAGAGTAGTCTGGTACATCGTAAGCACATGTAAGCTTTGGCCATTATTAGTTATTAATTACTTGGTTACACTCAGGAAAAGTTTAAGTGTCAAATTTTTAAATGGCCATTCCTTTTCTTCCAGCTATTCTACTTATTGGAATTTATTCCTAGGAAGAATGTGATAAGCATATGGGTATCCAGATATGTACAGAATGTTATGGCTACATTGTTTATAAAGGTGATACTTACTAAACACATTTCGATGTTTTTATCCTGTGGAAATCTGTGCATGTTATTGCTGCATTGTTTATAGAGGTGAAACTTACTAAATACATTTTGGTATTTTTGTCCTGTGGAAATCTCTGTGCAGGCTTGCTGGGGAGCAGAAGCATTCAGTGTGTTAAGTGAAAGGAAAAAGGGGGTCTGGGACAGTACCCAGGGGACCCATTCTTTCTGCTTTTCAAGTTCACGGGTCTCCAGAGTGATAGCACTGGCCTTCTGGGGTGCCAGGAAAATGGAATGTGAGCAACTTTCATTGTCTCTTTATGTTTGTTAAGTGAAGTAAGTGGAAGTCACTCAGTCGTGTCTGACTCTTTACTACCCTAGGGACTATACAGTCCATGGAATTCTGCAGGCCAGAATACTGGAGTGGGTAGCCTTTCCCTTCTCCAGGGGATCTTCCCAACCCAGGGATCGAACCCAGGTCTCCTGCACTGCAGGTGGATTCTTTACCAGCTGAGCCACAAGGGAACCCCAAGAACACTGGAGTGGGTAGCCTGTCCCTTCTCCAGGGTGTCTTCCTGACCTAGGAATTGAACCGGGGTCTCCTCCATTGCAGACAGATTCTTTACCAACTGAGCTATCAGGGAAGCCCCTTTTATGTTTGGTGATATTGTTTAAATTTTACACGATATATAAAAATGGTTTCTGTAAGCATGTATGGCTTTTGAATAGTAATACTTTCTCTTAAAAAGTCTGATATTTCCATGGGGGAGGGGAGAATACTCTTCAACCTCATTATTTATAAGGGAGGAAAACCAAATCCTTGGTAAGTTGATACGTGTGCTTAGCATCGAAGAATCGAGGGGATCCGTTTCTCTGGCTCTCGTAAGCTCTCTGAGGCAGTGCTGGCCTCCTGGGTCTGGCAGGCTCTGGCCCGGGTTGCGCTGTGCAGATGGTACCTGGGTGGCTGTGACCAGGGCAGACCCATCCCCTCATTCCCATGCTCACGCCCTGCCATGTGGTAGGACCCTGGAAGGCCTGTGGTCCTGCCCTCTGTTCCGCTTACCTCATCCCATGTCCCCGTCCTGCTCGTCTGCTTGCCTCCCTGCTCCCTGCGAGCCCCCTTGGCCCCTGGGCCTTTGCACACACTGTTCGCAGTTCTTGGAACTGCCTGTCTTTATCTGGTGTCTTCTCTGGTCCCTCAGTCCAAGCAGAGCCTTCAGTCCCTGTTGAGCATGGTCTCACACCCTCTCCCTCCTCCCTAGCGCGATCTGCTGTGTAATTTCAGTGGCTCATTGCGACATCGGCGGTTGACTGTCACCTTTCTTACTGGCAGGGGCCTCCGAGGGGCGGAGGGGCCCCGAGGGCCTCCTGCCGGCTTGGTGCTCAGCGCCTGGCAGTGTCCGCATGAGCGGCTGGGCGGCTGGGTGCACAGCACTGCACGGGGCCTGGGAGGAGAGCCTGGTGCGGGCTGGCCCCCTGACTTCGTGGAGCCGCCCGTTATCTGCCCGAGCGCTGGGATTGCCTGCTTCCTCCCGCCTCAGTCTGGGTACTCCTGATTCTGGAGATCATATGCTCTTAAGTAGATGCCATAAATACAAGGGAAGTGGGTTTGTGATGCAGAGAGGAACGAGAGGAGAACAGCTTTAAACACAGCTGTCAAGTGGCCAACAGGGCCCTCGTGCACAGCCCATAGCATGCAGTGTGACCTCGGCCGGAGGCCCGGGGCCTGTGCTCCCGGCGGCCAGCCGCTGCCTCTGTCAAAGGCTCTTTCCCCTGCTGGTTTCAGATCACAGTTAATGCTGTTATTTAGTCTTCTCTTGTTTAACCTCATCATCTAACATGACGCCTTTACATGGTCTTGTCTGTGAACGTTTTGGAGTCTGCTCCCTTTAAAAACATGAATGTTGGGCTGTGTTTGTTCACTATTGTTCATGAAGTATTCTGTCTGTGTGGGTCAAGTGCTTCTGCTGGATTGCTGTTTGAGCTAGAAACAGTAAGTCCGTTCTTAGGACCTGAAAGCCCAAGCCGGCCTTCCAAGTGGGAGGGTTGTGCCCGTGGTTGGTGGAGCTGCGTGATCTTGTGGGAGCGACCGTCAGCTGGCTGGCATGGTGCTCTTGGCTGCAGTGGGTCTTTTTCAAACTTGGGGAGAGCAGTTTTGGTGACTCCCTGCCCTGCTGCTACCCCATTCCCCCACCCCGACTTTGGTAGGGGAGGGTGAAGGGCGGCGGTGGTGACAGGGAGCCTGTTTCTAGAAAGTTTCTAATCAGTTGCTCAGTGGTAAAGGATTCGCCCACCATTGCAGGAGGAAATGGCACCCAGCATTCTTGCCTGGAGAATTCCCTGGACAGAGGAGCCTGGTGGGTACAGTCCATGGGGTCGCAAAGAGCCAAACATGACTGAGCGACTAGACAACAAGAATTTTGCAAGCAGTCTGCACCTCACCCACGCGGGGTGTTTTCCACGAGAGAGGAGGGAGCTGAACAGATGCTCCGATGTCGAGGGGCCCAGAGGCGGTTCCCGTGGCTCCGTCTCGGTCAGGCCCCAGCCGCAGGGAGCTGAGTCGTTGGTGGGGATGGGGTGGGGGTGGGGTAACCCCACGCAGCTGCGCCAGGCCGTGGGAGGCAGGCTGGGAGGGGAGCACCGGCCCACTCAGCTGGGGCGGCCCACGCCTAGGGGCAAGGGTCCTGGTCCCACACCCTCCAGTGGGGTGGCCCTTCCTCCCTCCCCGCCACCTGTGTGACCCGGAACCATCTCCCAGGCCCAGGACTCCTAGGAGTAGCTGTCAGGACCCAAGCCTTGGCAGTCAGTGTCAGGGACATTCTGGAAGGGGCCCGAGCCAGTGTCTCATCCAGCTGTTGGTCTTAAACATCAGGGGGGAGTGTGCTCTGAGCCCCTCTGGTCCCGAGGGGCTTTCCGGCAGACCCTTTGGAGTCATGGTTGGAGTAGGACGCCAGCAGGCCAGCAGAGCCCGGGCCTCTGCTGAGGAGGGCGGGGTGGGGGCTTCCAAAAGGATGCTCAGGGCCCTCCCAGAATGGAGGTTCCAGCCTCAGGGCTGAGGGGTTGGGGGGCCTGGTGAGCCCGCCCCCCAGCTCTGGGGCTGTGGATGCAGACGACCCCCCGGGGCAGGGGCCTATAGTTGACGGAAAGTGCAGAGGGAAGCGCTCTGGGGGTGTGACCTGTGAGGAGAGTCGTGGAGAAGTGGTTGGGCAGTGCTCCAGTGGATCGGAGCCCTCTCTGCCAGGAATTCACACAACGTTTTGCACTGAAAGTCCCCAGTAGGTGTCTCAGCCCCGTTCTTTGGAAAGCCTTCCTTAGCCAGCGTAAGGGGTGAAGCAAGGCTCCTTCCCGACCCTCCGGGTTGGAGGGGCGCGCGCAGGACTTGTAGGGTGCTTACGTGCCTCCTTGTCTCCTCGCGAGGGCCTTGTTTTCCTTTCAACTTGTGGTCCGTGTCTGGCTGGATTTGCAGCGGCCTAAGCATGACCTCTGACCTCTCCCCGTCCTTCCGGCTGGGAGGCCCCAGGGTGCTCGGGGCTGCTGCCATCCTGCTCAACACCTCCCCGCCCAGGGCTGGTGGAGGGCTGACCTTGGGGGTTTGGAGTTGACAACCCGCAGTGTAAACGGCGTCCCCTAAACCCTCCCCCGAGGAAGGGTGTCTCTGAGTTGGAGTGGATTGTCTTCGTCCACGCTTGGGTGCGTCTTGAGGGAGCTCCTGTTTTCAGAATTCCTCTCGTCAAGGAGAGGACGGATCTGAAACGCAGAGAGGCACACGGTGGGCCTCTGCTCCTGCCTGTGGATGCTCCGCGTGCTCAGCAGCAGGCGTTCGGGACGGTGTCCGCAGCCATCCAGGCTTCTTGTGGCACGGGGGGTGCAGAGGACAGACCTGGGTGTCGAGGCGGCTGCGCCTGAGGGCTCAGCCTCACGGTGCGCTCGCCCGGCGGGGCTGCCTCCTCTCTGCGAGCTGGGTGTCCTGAGCGGGGGCGGCCGGGAGCCTCTCCCCAGGCCGGGTCTCAGGTGGGATGCTATCTGCAAGGGGAGGGCTGGCGGCTGGGCCTTTGATGTCTGTTACGCACTCGCAGGCTCCCTGAGGCTCCCACGCCAGCTCCAGGCATCTCTCTGCCTGCGTCTGCTGAAGTCACGGCTGGGCGAGCGCCTCCCTGGAGGACCTCAGTCACGTTTGGGAGCCAGTTGTCGTCTGTCTTTGTCCTCGCAGGCACCCTTTCGTGGCTCGCAGAGATCCTGTTCTGGAAAGCTCAGCAGCATGCCTTCAAGTGTTGGCTCCCGAGCGCTGCCCTGGGTGAGAGCTGCCTGGTGCAGGCCCAGCGGGGCCTTGACCACTGTGGGATCTGTCCCCAGCCAGCGGTGCCGAGGTCCCTGGTTGCCAGGTGGTCTGTGAGCCAGAGCGGTGGATGTCCACGGCGCTTCCTGGTGTCCACAGAGGGGCCCCTCCTGGGACGACGTGGACGTGCGTTGCAAACCCAGTTGCGAGTTTGCGTTTCCCCCTCTTTTCACTGTTGTTGAGGAGGCACCAGCCGGGACCCCGAGGACAGCGTGCCCCTCGCCTGCCGCGGCCTCGGGGAAGCGGTGCGGCCTGCGCACCTGCGCCGGGATGGAGCCGTGGGGCTGGCTTCTGGTGGCAGGGTTCCCGGGGATGTGCTCCCAGGATGGGAGGAGGGGGACGATTTAGAAACAGAGGGGTGGGTGCTTCTGGCGCCCAGGGGTGCAGCCCTTCGGGGGTGGCTCTGTAGGTGTGCCCCCGGGGCAGGTGACGGTGTGGTCGGATAAGGTGGCTTTTGGCAGATGGAGGAACAGACTGGGGCCAGACTGTCCTCCCTGAGGTTGTGGGACCTGCACTTGACCAGGAGTTCTCCACGAGCGGCTCTCAGCATGAGCAGGAAGGTACTCAGAGGGGACCCATCACTCAGGGAGGACCTCTTCACAGCAGGTTCCAAGCGCACGGGATGGACTGACGTGCTTTGGGGAAAGTGCAGGTGCGGCAGAGTTCAGGCACGGCTTGATCCAGCTCCCCTGCAGCCTCATCAACACCTTGTTTCTTCCCCCTGCGTCGGGAGTCCACTTCCCAGTGCTGAGATGGCTCTGCCGGCTGCTCTCAGGACTACACGCTCGCCGGTCCCTGCCCACCAGGACGGACAGCAGAACTTCCTGGATTCACTTGCTCACTCTGGCTTAGGCCCCTCGTCCACTCTGAACGGTGGCTTTGGCCAGGCAGGGATGTCGGATGCCCCGTGTGGGTCAGCCTCTTCCAGAAGCTGGCTGGGGAGTCAGCTGCCCTCCTGGGAATGTTGCTGCTGACGGAGAGGACAGGGAGGGGGCGGAGGCTAAGGTGGGCCCCGTAGGCAGCGTCCCCCTCGGGCCATGTCCTCTGCAGCCCTGGTGGCAGTTCCAGACTGGCCTGCATGTGGGCACCCTCCGTGCAGCGCCACGCTGACCGTCTCACAGACCTCATCTCATGGAGCCACGGGCAGCTCCCTGGAGAGCACTGGCCCCCGTTCACGAGGAGGAGAGAGGGCTCAGTGAGGTCGGAAAGCGAGGCCTTGGCCAGGGCCCTCTGCTGGCCTCCTGGGTTTTGTTCCTCTGCCTGGTCATGCGCCAGGCCCTGGAGGTCGGGCTACCGGCTGATGGCAAAGTGGGGAGAGGTTAAGTAGGAGCCTGTTGGGGGTTCCCTGCCCTCCTCCAATGGCTGACTCGCAGGATGTGGCATCCCACGGAGCTGCCCTTAGAGCAGGGACAGCGGAGCCATGAGACGGGGGACTGGGCCCTTCCAGCCGGCCTGCTGCTCTCAGAGGTGGCCACACGCCGGGATGTCCTGAGACTGTGCCGAGCTGGTCCTGTCTGCCTCACCCGCCTCGTCACCTCAGCCTGCGTGCGGCGGGCCTGAGGATGAGACAGATGGGCTGACGCATCAGGGTGCCTCATTCTTCCCATCTGCGAAGTGGGCACGAGAGTTTCTGCCGTGGAGGATTGTCATCGGGCTCAGGGGCGATCGCAAGGGGCCTGGCCCAGCCCTGCCAGGCTGCACCAGAGGAGGACATGCCCTTATTGCTGGGCTCCGGTTCCCCGGATGGGAGCCCCCACCTGTGTCTGGCGGCGTTTCTTTGATGCCAGGCTCCCTGCTGTGGTTAAACACGCTCTGTTCGTCCTGTGCCCGTGTGGCTTGGCTCCCCTTCCTGCACCCGGCTGACTGTGGGGCAGCTGACACCAAGGCAGGGAGCCTGAAGGACGGGGCTTGCCCCTGTGCCAGGCGGCGAACCTGAGCCTGCGCCTTTGTGTTCACGCGCAGGGTGGGACCCTAGGTCGGAAGCGCAGGCCTCGTCCTGGGCTGTGCTGCTGGGTGGGAAAAGCGGAGTGTGCAGGCCTTGCTGCAGACAGGTCCACACCACCTCAGGGCGCTCTGCCCTCGCCCCCGGCCTCCGTGCCCCCTGCTGTAGAGTCTGAGCAGGGAGCCCTGGCTTGGCCATGTCGTGACAGCGGGGGGCGCAGGCCTGCTTCACTTGGTCCCTACTCACTGTGCTGGGTGCTGTCCCCTCCCTGGGGTGGGAGGTGCCCCCGAGGGGCAGGCATAGAACCTCTGGCCTGTACCCTCCCTGCCTGGAGCAGTTCTTTCTGGGGGGGGGTGGGGCTCTTCCCTGAGCCTGGAGGTGGAGGCTCTCCTGGCCGTCATGGTGGTGTGGCTGGCCCTGGGGTCCTTGCCGGGCAGGCCCCGTGGGATGGTGTGAGGAGGCACAGCCTGAGCTGTGGAGGGAGCTGGAGAGGGGAGGGGGGTGGGGGGTGGGCAGGCGCCTGGTGCTGGCGCTGGAGCTGTGGGTAGGCTGGCCCTGCCGCGGCGACCTCCTCCGGGCCCCCCTTCTTCAGCTCATGGTGAGGTTCTGGGGGTGCAGCCTTGGCGAGGGCGGCACGCACGCACACAGACGGGCACACGCGTGAACATTTGTGACACAGGTCAGCCAGCTCCTGTCGTGGTCCCGTCGGGTGTACAGGAGCCGCTGGCCGAGCTGACCCCGCCCCTCCCCCTCCCAGGAGCAGATTCCGGGACAAGGGCACCCAGACGCTTGGGTGCTGAACCCCCTCCTCGCGGCACAGTCCTCCCCACTTCCTCATTGCCGAGCGGAGGGGCTCTCTGCTTTGATCCCTGCCAGTCGGGCACCCTTGGGCACGAGGATTGTGAGAGCTGTCCCCGCGCAGGGCTGGGGGCTGGGTGGGGCAGGACCTGCTGGTTCCTGGCAGGCTGAGCTCCCGAGGCTGCTGCGTGGCAGGGCTTCCTCCAGCCCCATGGCTCTTGTCCTGCCTTCCTGCCGCCACGTGCCAGCGCTCCAGCTGGTCTGGAGGCGCGTCCCAGTGAGCAGGGCAGGTGCGGCGGGGGCCTTGGGCCCGTCGGTCAGTGGGCCCCCTGGGCCCTGCGCCCTCTTCTATTCTGAGCCCACCCGTGGGGGTGCCCTTCTCCCCTGCAGCCCCAGCCCACAAGTCTGCGCCGGGGGGCTGCGGACGCGTGTCGCGTGGCTCCTGTGGCTAGGAAGCTGTCACGTGAGTGCGGTGACCCACTCCGCTGCCTGTCTCTGCTCTTTGCTCTGACAGCACCGACTGCCGGAGTGCCCTGGCCTCAGCGGGGCCCTGAGTGGCGCCAACGTGGGCAGGGCCACGTCTTGTCGCTGCTCTGAACCACTCCCTTGTCCCGGGCTCATGCTCCTGCCCAAGTCAGGGCCGCGTGGCCACCACAGGAGGCTCCTGGCTGCCTCTGAGGGGTGGCGGTGGCCCCCTTCAGCTTTGGGAGCGAAGGAAGGTGTCCTCCCTTCCCAGAGCCTGTGACCCTGGCCCCTGCTTCTCCTGCCCCCCGGTGCCCTCCGGGGGCTGTCCCGAGGAGCAGGCGAATCTTGGTGGGGCCTCCACGTCCTGCTGTCACACTGTCCTTCAGACGCACCCAGGGCGGGGTCCGCAGGAACGGGGGCCTGTGTGTGCGTGCTCCCGCCTGTCTCCTGAGCTGAGCCCCGTGGGGAGCCGCTGGCCCTTCCCTGTGACCCATCATCAGAGGACAGGCGCCATCCACGCTTCCCCAGGACCGTCCCTGCTCCAGCTCCGGTCTCAGGACGGCCGCCTGCCGCTGAGCCGCGGCTGGGCCTGCCTCCTCCAGCCCCGGCCCCGCCATCGGCTGGGCCGGCTCCTCAGCTGCTCAGTGGCGGTGCTGAGCGTGGGCACTTTCCTTTGCCCACCACGACGTGAAGAGGTTTGGGGGCCCTTGAACTAGGGGAGCGGAGGGTCGGGATTTCTCCGTAAGGCCTGGAGTCGGGCTGTTACCTGAAGGGCTTGGGGGAGGGATTGCTCCCACAGCAGGAGGGGCCCTGGGCCTGGGACTACGCCAGTCCCGCGGGGGCTGCATGCAGTGCCGAGGGCCTGGGCTGGTGAGAGGATCAGGAACGGGGGACGGGGTCCCCGCAGCCGCCCCTTTGCCCGGGCCCTGCCATCTCCCTCCCCTGGGCTCACCTTGTGCCGTGCTGGCCTGCACTCCAGGGGTATGGGGGGAGCTGGGCGTCGCCGGCCTTCCTGCTCCACGGACTGCCTTACTCGGGGGTTTTGTTTAAGCTGTTGTGAAAACACTATCTGGGTGTGTTCTCTAATGGTCAGAGGTGGGGCGGGGCCCTTGGGATTGACAACAGCTGACCCACCTTTAGGGTCTTAACCATGCAGAGTCATTTTCTTTTTATTAATGTTTCTCTGTGAGAGAGACATACTAAAAAATGCCGTTTTGCATGCCACTTTGGGGACTTCCTGGACCTTTTCAGCCCATCAAGGCCCAGGTTAAGCTTCCTGATAAAGGGGAGATGGGAAGCGAGCAGCCCGACGACTCCTTGGGTCCAGAGAGCCTCAGCTTTCCGGCCTTGCCTGGGGGCACGGGGTGCCCGGGTCACTCTTTCTTGTCCCAGGGTGTTCGTGGCTTCCCGTCTTGAGAGGTGCACACGGGTCTCATTCTGTCAGCCGCCGACACGCTCAGGATGTCCGTCCTTGCCCCCAGCTTGGGTCACGCGCGGGAAAGCCTGCCCACGCTCTGGGGTGGATCGCTGCAGCCTCGCTTTGTCTGCCCCCTGTTTCTGCCTCGTGGCCAGCTTTCTTGGGCTCCAGTGTCCAGGCGCGTCCCCGCTGAGTGCTCCGGGCTGGGTCAGGGCACTGGGCCGTGCACCTGCCTTCCAGCTGCAGCGCTGGCAGCCTTGGGGAGCACGTGGGGCAGAAAGGAGTCAGTTGTCATGGGTTATCCCGCGGCCTTTCAGTGGTCTGACTGGAAAGCGAACATTTCTCTGTGGCGTCACCGTGGACTGTGTGCGTGTTGAGGACTTCGCTGTGATTTTCAGAGAAGTTAGGCGCTGAGGCACCTGTTCTGGCTGGGTGGTTAAGAAACTGGGCCTTGTCCCGACCCCCAGCCCCTGACCCTGAGCTGGCCCCTGGCCTTGCCTCCATCACATCTGTTCCCGCTCTGGCTCCATCTCCCAACAGCCAGTTTCATTCTTTTGGGATCCCAGCTCAGGACAGAGGAGTTTGCTCATGAACACTCAAGCCTCAGAGTTGCAGTGTGAGTGACGGGTCTGCTTAGCGAGGCTCAGAGCAGTGCAGGATCTCAGGAAGGCGGGCCCCAGGAGGCTGCTGGGGGAGCAGCTGGGGGTGGTGGGCACCAGAAGTAGGCGTGTGTTCCTGGGCATTGGCAGCCCGGCCAGAAACCGGCGAAATCAGTGGGCGAGACACGTTAATGTGAATACAAAACGCAGGTAACGTGGGTGTGTTTTGAAGCAGGATGCATGCTTTACCTGATTTCTTAGGTAAAATAGAAGCTGTTACCTGAAGCTCCCACCTGCAGTGGGCTGGCTTCTCCTGGCCTCCCATTGCCAGGAGCTCAGGGGACGAGCCAGGGAGACCCTCTGCCATGGCCCTCTGTGCCCAAGGGCCCTGTGGTGGTGGGGCTGTCCAGTCCCTGGGGGGCCGTCTAGGTCACTACCGGGTGGCCCTGCAGCTCTGGGGTCAGAGAGGCGGGGAGTAGAGAGGGTTTCTCTTGCAGGGCCTCAGAGTGTTTTACTGAAGCATTTCCAGTATCATTAATATTGGGCTTCCCTGGTGGCTCAGTCAGTAAAGAATTCGGCTACAATGCAGGAGACCTAGGTTCGATCCCTGGGTCAGGAAGAGCCCCCTGGAGAAGGGAATGGCAACCCACTCCAGGATTCCTGCCTGGAGAATCCCATGAGCAGAAAAGCCTGATGGGCTAGTGTCCATGGGATCACAAAGAGTCGGGCACGACTGAGCAGCCAATATTAAAGGAACAAAACTGGGAGAAGAGATCAGCGATATAAACAAGCAGTCACTGTAACTGGGAAAATACTAATGATTTAATTTGCATACGTGGCCGAAGCATTTTTTTATGACTGCCTCGATAATAAAAGATGGGCTGACGATCACATTGAAGCAAATAAAGAAATCCATTAATTCTCCTATTCCTTTTCTAAAATAAATGGTACTCCCGGCTCTCACAGTGACAGTTTAATGATTGGGGTGCCTAATTTTAATCCGTTACGTGGGTGCATGCCCCGCCGAGCTTGGGAACCCAGCTCCCGTTGGTGTGGTCGTGTGCGGTGAAGAGTACAGAGATCCGGGGGACCTCGGGTGAGATCAGAGCCTGGCAGCCCTCTGCCCGCTCCCTGCCCTGCGGGAGCGCCGGCCTCAGCGGGCAGAGCCTGTGTGCACGATGCTCTGGGTGGTGGCCTCAGGGAGGCGGTTTCTCGCCCCAAGACGATTTGGAGGTCTCCAGAGCCAAGGTTGAGAAGCCCTCCCATCGAGTGCAGAATATACCATTTCCTTAAGCGTGAAGGCAAACGGCACTGCATTTGGTTCAAGGCGGATTTGGTTCTACAGCACAGTCATGTGACTTGAAAGAGTAATCTTGAAACCACTTGGGGACAAGTTACATACGTCATTTACCAGGTTGGGGTGAGGAACTGAGGTCAGCTTGCAGTTATATTTTTCTGCATGTGAATAAAATGCACCTTTATTCTCTCCTTTTCATTTCTTTTGAATTTGAAAAATGGGTTTCAATTCCCCAGACCTTACATTTTCCTAGCTAAAGCGTGTTTTGCATGCAGATGCAGTTAGATAACAAAGAGGCATGTTTGTGTTGTAGTGACTACATTAAAAAAAGATATTGCTGAATTTTAAATTGTATTTTTAGAACATGCTAAACCAAAGCGCGAGGGTCATTTGTCTCCTGCTGCAGCTCAGCTGGCTTCATGTTTTCATTGTAATGATTGAGAAAGGCCGTTCGGGAAGGCCACGCCCCTGCTCTTAATTCTTAGGATCTGCTGCTTTCATCAGGAGTGTGCGTGTCTGTCACCTGCTCAGGTGACCGCTCTGTTGCCACAGGTATTTTTCACGCTGTGTTTGCTGGGTGAGGGGGTTTTAGTCGCGTTTGGTCACTTTGTCGAGTTGTCGGGACACAGGCGTTTGTTCGCTCTGTCACATCCTGGAGGTTATGCTGAAGAGGGGCCTCTGATGAGCAGTGAGTAGCACTGTGTGCTGAGAAGTTCAGATTCGCACATTTCCTTAGTTTCTGAAACGGGATTGCAAGGCCAAGTGGAGAATGGCGCTCAGCAGGCATCCGTGAAGTTGGGGACCAAGAAGGGAAATCGTCCATGTTGTGAAGAGATCAGGCAGTTCACTGGGTGTGTGTGGATCTGAGGAAAGAAGGGAGCAGGACACAGCCGTTAACGGCAGGAGACGGGAACAGACAGCAGCCACCGGGGCCCGAGACAACAGAAGGTCCTGCTTCCAGTAGACCCCGAGCCTCGTTATCTGTATTGTAATATGTAAATATAGAGAGAGCTCATTGTGATATATTCACATCTAAATGACATACCCACAGGAACCTCGACCATAAAAGGCCAGAAAGTGGGTGGTGCCCCAGTTCCTGGAAATGCCCATCCCTTCTTGAAGACGGAATGTTCCTCCCACTTGTCATCCTGTGACGTCCACCCAGCCCATAAACACCAACCCCCCACGCTAGGGGCCCTCTCACACTTTCCAAGGTGACCCCGTGCCTCCGGCTGCCTCTGGACTTCTGAGAAGGTCTATGCTGTCTGTGGAGCGTGCATCTCTGTAAATAAGCCTGCTTTCCTCACTCTTGAGTTCTTTCCTGCATGAGGCAAGGACCCTCACTTGGCAGCCCGTCCCAGGAATCACTCAGTACCTGGGACACGACCATCCTCTTGTGCCCCATTTTCCCCCTGCAGCGTCTTTTTTGGCGACCATGAAGGGACCCCAAAGGGCATAATCCGATCCCCCTATTGGGCGAGGGCTCCCCTCAGCGCAGGGCGGCTGGGGCTTGTACTGAGCTGTGTCATCTGTTTGACTCGGGGTCTAGCTCTCCCTTCGTCCGTCTCTGAAGAGTTCCAGCCCTGGGACTCTGGTTGCCTTTCTTCCACTGACTGTTGTTCCTTTCCTTGACTAATCCAAGGGGCCTCCTCAGGCTCACGAAACAGGCAGATTTTGGGGTGCCCACAAGGACCCCACTGTTGCTTTTCCCAGTTTTGGTTGCTTAATTAAATACTTTTCTGCTGAATTCCAGGAGTCAGGGTTTTTACAGATCAGTCCAATTGTCCCATCTCCTGAATTGCCATTGAATTTTTCTCCATGGCACTCCCTTGAGGGGGTCCACCCACGAAGGTCCCTGCAGCACACTCCCTTAGATTTTTTGAATATCAGGGAGAGCGTTGGGACAAATGGCCACTATCTGCCCAGGATCCATCAGACCCTTGTCTTGTGGCATCTTAACCAAAATGGGGAAGACCCGTACATCCAAATGTTCACAAACCTGCCCCACAGTCCAGGTCTAAAGACCTCCTGCTGGGTGTGCCTGGCTCACACCCCCTGGAAGGTTCTTTCTTTCCCAGCAGGAGCCTGGTGTTTTAGACAATCCCTTTATGAGACCACCTCCCCAAGGTCCGCCACTGGGAACTGATGCCAGCCACAGTTCTGAGAGGCTGACAGTCTGCTGGACTGTCTACCCCTAACGTCACACCCGGGGAGCTGGAGATCCCAGACCCCTGAGAATCAGCTCATGGACTTGGCCTTTGGAGCGTTCAATGATAGAGATAAGGTGAAGAAGCAGGACGATTCAGGGACAACAGCAAAAGTCAGCATTACTGGTGGCAGCCCTAACGCCTGCACCATCTCAGGCTTACCATCCGTACAGAAGCCCATGGTGGGGACAGGGTCCATGAAGCCTGGATCAGAGCCACTGTCTTTGCAAGAAAGGGTCAGTCTGTTTTAAGTGCGGCCAAGAGGCCACTGGAAGGACGAATGCCCCCATGTGGGAAAAGTCCGTCTGGACCCTGCCCAGTACACACAACAGGGCTATGGCAGAAACTCAGCCTCCATGTGCCAGAGCCGCGCTGAAGTTTGGAGACCGTGTTTTGGATGAAGTAGAAAAGAATAGCTTTATTGCTTCGCCAGGCAGAGGGGACATAGCAGGCTCCTGCCCTGAAAAGCTGTGTGTCCCAACCCGGGAGGATGTGGTGAGGAGTTTCCAGCAGCGGCTCAGGGCAGGGCTGCTGATAACGTAAGGATGAGGGCAGGGCCTGCATCCCTTTAATCTGGCTTCAGGGGGTCCTGATGAGCCTCTCAGGGATATCAAACTGTGATTTTTTTTCCTCTGGAATGAAAAATACTAACGTCTTCCATTTGTCAGGGTTTTTAGTTCTGTAAAAAGCTCAAAGACACTGTGATGTGTATTCCGTGAGGCAGAGTCAGGACCCCGCCCCAGGCTGCACTGTTTCTTGGCCGTCCCTCCCTTGTCTCTGCATTCTCTCCTGTCCCTGATGAGCAGCTGTTTGAATCTGCTCTTTGGAGCTCAGGGAAGGTCAGAGACGAGTCTGTTCCCTACAAACAAGAGACGGACGTGGGAACCCCACAGGGCTCTGCTTGGTTTCTGGGGCCACTGGAAGCAGCGCATTCCCCAGTCCCAAGGGGGACTCAGGGCCCCCAAGCCAGTGATGGCCGAGAGGATCAGAGACTGACGGGCCCAGGACCTTCCCTGGCTCCCAAAGGACACCTGGTCTTTTCTCCAGTGGAGCCTCAGATGACCCTCGACAGACAGGTGGGACAGTTATTTCCTTACTAGATACGTGGTTGCCCGCTCCTCGCTGGCTGGTATCCTGGGGCCCTTGTTCCCCGAGTCCTGTATAATAATGGAGATGGAGGGAAGACCCCAAGCCAAGTGATTGACCCTGCCCTGCCCCCAACCCCCACCCCCCGCTCCTTTTGGGAGACTTTACCAAGGAAAATGGTTGCCCTTGGTCAGGGGAACCTCTTGGTCCTAAGCCAGAGGAGGTCTCCATTCTACCCCATCTACATTTTTAAACCGTTTCACAGAGCTGGAACTAAAGGTCACTTTCTTCTGCTTGCCCCCTGCACCCAGACTCCCAGAATCTCTTTGGCTTTGAGTGGACGAATCCAGACAGTCATGAACAGCAGGAATGCCCACACGCTGTGTGCTTATAAAATTGAGGTTGAGATGGAAATGGAATGGACAACAAAGTTCGGCTAAAACTGTCAGGCTGCCTTTAGAGATGGGACCATCTGAGGCTGTAGGCAAGCCTCTTAGCTCACAGGCCACACTTCTTAGATCCAGAGAGGACCCTCGGAAGCGTTTATGAGCAGATTACTGAAGTGGGGGGCCACTATCTGACAGAACTGGCCAGAGTTGAGACTCGGAGCCTGTAGGAATTTGGGGGGAGGCCTTCTCCCTAAGCTAAATGACAGTCAGCGAGACTTGCCAACAGAGCTGCGTGGCTGTGTCTGTCCTTTGATAATCATTGAGATAAACCACCCAGTTTCCTTTGAGGAAACAAAAACGGTCCTTGTTTTAAAAATCTAGGCCATACCAGACAGATGGGTGGCTCCTGAAATAATCCAAAGCCCACCAATTCTTTTACCACTCCTAAGACCTCCCCTATTTATTTTCAGAGACTAGTAAGTACTAAAAAAAAAAAAAAAATTCCTGGCTTTAGAGGAGGAGGTGATCTGAGGAGGTGATCCAAGGAGGAACTAGCATTTCTCCTATGCTTTTGAGATGCCAATACTCCAACCACTTTCCTCCAGGATCCCTTATTTCCCCTAGCCTTTTAAAGCTCACATGTCAGGAAAGGGGGTAGGTGATTTGGAACTGGACTTGTTCAAGAAGAATAGGAATCCTAAGTACCTTTTCCATAAATAGTAGTAAAAAGAGTTTAGTCGTCTAGACAGATGAGCATGATTCGTTTCACCTGCCTGAAGCCCAGTTTGAATCCAGCTCCTTGTAACGGATAGACTGTACATTGTTGTACGTGAATCACGACAAACATGATCACGGCAGGAGGAAAGGGCAAACTGTCCCGTATACTTGCCGTGAGCACCCCATGGACTGTATAAAAGGCCCAAAAGATGAGTCCCCTCAGGCCTGAAGGTGTCCAGTATGCCACTGGGGAGGAGCAGAGGAGAATTACCAAGAGCCCAGAGTGAATGAAGCGGCTGGGCCAAAGCGGATACGATGCTCAGCTGTGGTTGTGTCTGGCAATAAAAGTAAAATCCGATGCTGCAAAGAACAGTATTGTTTAGGAACCTGGAATGTTAGGTCCACGAATCAAGGTAAACTGGACCTGGTCAAGCAGGAGATGATAAGAATAAACATCGACATCCTAGGAATCAGCGAATCAAAATAGACTGGAATGGGCGAAATTCAGATGACCATTGTATCTACTACTGTGGGCAAAAATACCATAGAAGAAATGGAGTAACTCTCATAATCAACCAAAGAGTCCAAAATACAGTACTTGGGTGCAACCTCAAAAATGACAGAATGATCTCTCTTCATTTCCAAGGCAAGCCATTCAACATCACAGTAATCCAAGTCTGTGCCCCAACCACCAATGCTGAAGAAGCTGAGGTAGATCAGTTCTATGAAGACCTTGAAGACCTCCTAGAACTAACACCTAAAAAAGATGTTTTATTCATCACTGGAGATTGGAATGCAAAAGTAGGAAGTCAGGATTATACCTGGAGTAACAGGCAAGTTTGACCTTGGAGAACAAAGGGAAGCAGGGCAAAGGTTCACTGAATTCTGCCAGGAGAACACACTAGTCTTAGAAAGACCCCTTTTCAACAACACAAGAGACAACTTTACACGGGACATCACCAAATGGTTAGTACTGAAACCAAATTGATTACGTTCTTTGTAGCCAGAGATAGAGAAAGCAAAAACAAGACCTGGAGCTGACTTGTGGCTCAGATCATCAGCTTCTCATAGCAAAATTCAGGCTTAAACTAAAGAAAACCAGGAAAAACACTAGGCCAGCCAGGTATGACTTCCATCAAATCCCCTATGAATTCACAGTAGAGGAGACAAATAGACTCAAGGGGCTAGGTCTAGTTAACAGTGTGGGTGAAGGATGATGGGCAGAGCTCTGTAATATTGTGCAGAAGGCCACAAACAAGACCATCCCAAAGAAAGAGAAAAGCAAGAAAGCAAAGTGGTTGTCTGAGGAGGCTTTACAAATAGCAGAAGAGTGAAGAGAAGCAAAAAGCAAGGGAGAGAGGGAAAACTACTTCCAGTTAAACACAGAGTTCCAAAGAGTATCTAGGAGAGACAAGAAGGCCTTCAGTGAACAGTGCTTAATAATGTAAGAAAGTAACAAAAGGGGAAGACTGGAGATCTCATCAGTAAAATTTGAAATATCAAGGGAGCATTCCGCCCAAAGATGGGCACAATAAAGGATAAAAATGATAGAGACCTAGTAGACGCTGAAGAGATCAAGAGGAGATGGAAAGAATACATGGAAGAGCTGTATAACAAAGATCTTAATAAACCGCATTAGTACAATGGTGTGGTTAGTCACCCAGAGTCAGACATCCTGGAGTGCGAAGTCAGATGGTCCTTAAGAAGCAGTGCTATTAATAAAGTTAGTGGATGTGATGAAATTCCAGTGGAACTATTCAAATCCCTAAAGAATGGTGCCATCGAGGTTTTGCGTTCATTATGTCAGCAAATCTGGAAGCCCAGCAGCGGCCACAGTACTAGAAAAGGTCAATCCTCCTCCCAATTCCCACGAAGGGTAGTACCAGAGAATGTGATAACCACAGAACAGTCGCACTCATTTCCCATGCTGGTAAGGTCACGCTTGCATGCTAGGCTTCAGCATTATGTGAACCAAGAACTTCCAGATGTCCAAGCTGGGTTTAGAAAAGGAAGAGAAACTAGAGATCAAATTGCCGACTTTCGCTGATTATAGAGACAGCAAGGGAATTTCAGAAAAACATCTTATCTCTGTTTCATCAACCACACTAAAGCCTTTGACTGTGTGGGTGATGACAAAGTCTGGAAAGCTCTTAGAGAGATGGGAATACCAGACCATCTTACCTGTCTCCTGAGAAACCTGTATGCGGGTCAAGAAGCAACCGTTAGAACACTGTATGGAAAAACTGACTGGTTCAAGATACAGAAAGGAGTCTGACAGGGCTGTCTCCCGTCAACCTGTTTGTTTAATCTATATGCTGAGCACATAATGAGCAATGCTGGGCTGGATGAGTTACAAGCTGGAATCAAGAGAGGCAGGAGAAACATCAACAACCTCAGATATGCTGATGATACCATGGTAATGGCAGAAAGCGAAGAGGAACTAAAGAGCCTCTTGATGAGGGTGAAGGAGAGTGAAAGAGCCAGCTTAAGACTAAATATTGAAAAAACTAAGACCATGGTATCGGGCCCCATTACTTCATGGCAAACAGAAGGGGAAAAGGTGGAAGTAGTGACAGATTTCCTCTTCTTGGGCTCCAGAATCACTGTGGACGGTGACTGCAGCCATGAAACCAGGAGACGATGGCTTCTTGGCAGGAAAGCGATGACAAACCCAGGTAGTGTGCTGAAAAGCAGAGACATCACTCTGCTGACAAAGGTCCATATAGTCAAGGCTGTGGTCTGCCCAGTGGTCACGTGTGGTTGTGAGAGCTGGACTATAAAGAAAGCTGAGCACCAAAGAATTGATGCCTTTGGACTGTGGTGCTGGAGAAGACTCCTGAAAGTCCCTTGGATGGCAAGGAGATCAAACCAGTCAATCTTGAGGGAGATCAACCCTGAGTATTCACTGGAAAGACTGATGCTGAAGTTGAAGCTCCAGTATTTTGGTCATCTGATGGAACAGACGACTCACTGGAAAAGTCCCTGATGCTGGGAAGGATTGAGGGCAGAAGGAGAAGAGGGTGCCAGGGGATGAGATGGCTGGCTGGCTGGCATCACCGATGCAATGAACATGAACTTAGGCAAACTCCAGGAAGTGCTGAGGGACAGGGAGGCCTGGCCTGCTGCCGTCCACGGGGTCGCTAAGAGTCAGACACGACTGGGCGACTGAATCAACAGCAACCTGAATTGTGGCTGAAGTTTTGGAATGGGAACTATGAGGCCTCTATGTTTTGTGTGTTTATACGAATCTATATGTGTGTTGTCCATGTGTGGTACTGCCAAAACTAATTCATAAAAGGGCTCCAGTTAATTGGAATAGAGAAATTAAGAGCTTATAGAAATACTCAGAAATAAAAAAAAAATCTGGCCAGAATGCATTTCAGGTTCACACAACCTGGGAAATACTCAGTACTGAATTGATACCTGGTACTGAAGGGAGCTTAAGCTTGTGGTTTGATTCATATAGACATGTCTTTATGAGTCATCAGTGTTAAGAACACTTCTGTTATACCTAGGTTTGAAAAAAAGTGAAAGTGTTGGCCGCTTAGTTGTGTCCGACTCTTTGCAACCCCTGGGCTCCTCTGTCCATGGAATTCTCCAGGCAAGAGTACCTAGGTTTATTAGAAGTGTAGTAAGGCCTTATTATATCTGTTGCAAATTTGTCAGCAAGGAAAGTAAGTAACTCGTAAGTAAAAAACAAAAAAACATTTAAAGAAAGTAAATGTAAATGAGATAAGGTTTAGGTAAACTCTGTAGAAATAATTGTTTTGGGACTGTCGGTCTAAAATAGTCTCTCTATATTTTGGTAACTTAAAACTTGACTAAATTAAATGGGGAGAACTCACTGACTATCTGGGTCATTTCAGATAGGATATGTATTAGAGTATTAGTTCCTGGGTGGGTGGTGGGGGGGTGGCGTCTAAATTCACTTACTTTGCCTTAGGAGAGGAAGACTAAAACCTAAGTTTTCCAGCCAGGAAATATGGACATGACAGTTTACAGTTACTTTCTGCTCATCAGTTTTGCTGGAGGTAAGGTCGTTAAGGGTAAAATGATATAATGTCATTAAGCGAACGTGGGAAAAGTGAAAGTGAAAGTCACTCAGTCATGTCTGACTCTTTACAACCCTGTGAACTATACAGTCCATGGAATTATCCAGGCCAGCATACTGGAGTGGGTAGCCTTTCCCTTCTCCAGGGGATCTTCCCAACCCAGGGATTGAACCCAGGTCTCCTGCATTGCAGGCGGATTCTTTACCAGCTGAGCCACAAGGGAAGCCCAAGAATACTGGAGTGGGTAGCCTATCCCTTCTCCAGGATGTCTTCCCGACCCAGGAATTGAACCAGGGTCTCCTGCACTGCAGACGGATTTTTTTTTTTTTTTTTTACCAACTGAGCTATCAGGGAATTAAAGCTAGTAAAAAAGAAGAACCATTTCAGTGCGTCGGGAAACTAAGGTGTGAATTTCAGTGAAAGAAGATGAGGAATGGAACGCATTTGTTAAAGGGAAAGAAATTGCCAGTCTTTTGTCCTGGAGCTGGTTGTTTCAGAATGGGAAAAAATTAGGGACAAATAATATGGATACAGATAGTTGTAGAAGGTTCATGGAAGAGAGGCCCTGAGATATTAAATTAACTAGCATTATTTAATATGTTAAATTACATGGGAAGCATTGTCAAAGGAGTGATAAGCCTCTGATTACACCCTGGGTCGATGTTATTCATAGCGATAGACTTCTGTAGAATTTATGTGAAGTTTCCATAAGGTTGAGTCATAATTCTGGCAGTTCTTGCCAAGTTTCTCCATCAGTTACAGCGTCGGCCGTCAGATGTTTAACCTGCCTTTTAAGTCTCCTGTCATTTATAGACCTTTACTGTTGGGCTCTGATGCTGCTGCACAGGAGCCCCGTGAAGACCCCTAGGAAGGCTCTGGAAGCACTTACGAGAGTTCCACACCAAGATGACGTCTGTGAGGACTCCAGCCCATACTGCTGCCCAGACTTAAAGCCAGATGCCCTCCTGCCCCCGGGGCCGCCAGGGGAGGCACTCAGAGAGTTTTTACTCCCTGACAGGCAGGGTCACCCCCACTCAGCCCCCGGAGAAGCCGTGGTGAAGATGGACCCTTGTCCCTCTGCTTCTCACGGTCGTGGGACTCAAGCCTCTGAGGCAGGAGTGGGACCGGGAGGAAGCGGGCAGGACACAGCTTCACAAAAGGATGCAGCGCTGAGAGCAGCAGGGCGCAGCAGCTGGCTCCAGCCAGCTCAGCCCAGGGTTGCAGGCCATTGTGTCTCCAGGAGACCCAAACCTCAGTACCTGTTCACTGTAATACCTTAGCATCTAAATGACGCACCTACAAGGGCAGCTGCTCTGGAAGGCCAGAAAGTGGGTGGTGCCCCAGTTCCAGGAAATCTCCACCCCTTCTTCAAGACAGTTAGAATATCCCTCCCTCTTGTCATCCCCTGAAATTGCCCAGCCCGTGAACCTGAATCACCCCACACTCTGTCCCTTTCTAAGATGACCCAGTGCCCTGGGGCCGCCTCTCGCCTTCTGGGATGGCTCACACTCTGCTTATGGAGCGTGCTTCTCCCTAAATAAACCTGCTTCCTCTCACTGCCTTGCTTTTGCTTGCTTTCCTGCGTGAAGCTAAGGACCCTCGCTTGGAGGCTCATCCCAGGGGCTCGCTTGACCCTGCTCTGGGAACAACCGCCCTCTCGCAGCCCCATTTTTTCCCTGCACCACGTCCAGCTTTAAAAAAAAAAATTATTAATTGTGGTACTTAGCATTTAACATAAACTTTAGCATCCTAACCATTTCTAAATGTATATAGGTCACTGGTGTTAGGTGAATTCACCGGGTCATACAGAAGTTCTCTAGAACCTTATCTTGCAAAACTGCAGCTCTGTACCTGTTAAGCATCAGTTCTGTTAGATTTTTAAAAAGACGTGTGGTTCCTACTCTAACATTTGCCAGCTCTAAAGGAAAAGATGGTGAGAGACAAATATATATACAGTAACTATATGTATATGGAACTATATAAAATATAAGACGTGCAATTAATATATATTGCTTTACACATTCTACATGAGGTTAATATTAAGTGAAAACACTGAGTATATGTGCACATGTGTGTGTATGTACACAGGAGCACGTGCATAGGAGCCTTGTCAAACCCCCTTTACGAGGAGCCTTTGGGGACTGTCTCTGTGAGGGTCACTGTAGCGCATCCCCCCTTATTACCGTGGTCCATCTTCTTGGGCCTGATCCTGTCATCCTCTCCCCTCAGTGACCCGGGTGCCAGCACCAGCCAGGCCTATGCTGGGTCCAGGGCCCCACGTCCCACCCTCCCTCTTCACCGCGACTGCCCAGAGAAGCAGGCGCGCCCCCGGCCGGGGCTGAAGCCCTGGGTCTGGGCCCTCCCCCGGGTTCCCACACCCGATGCCACACGGCCAGGCCCATCGGTGCCTTGGTTCAGGACAGACTCCTGTCCACCCCCATCCCTCAGACAACACCGCTGTGGAGGCTCCCGGGGTCCCGGGGAGGCAGTGGCCAAGCGGCCCCTCAGCTGGCGGGCGCCCCAAGGAAGGGTGGCACCCGGCCGGGGTTCAGCCCGGTGCTTGGGTGGGCCCCACGGTCTCCCATGGGTGCAGAGCAGAAGGGTGTGGGTGGCTGGGACTGGAGTTCGGGGCCTATGGGGAGGCCTGGAGGTGAGCAGTGCCCTGCGGACATGTGGCATCTGAGTTCCCGGCCCGATGGTCACCAACAGGGCAGATGTCACGGTGCTTTCTCCTCTCGCAATCGCAGCCTGCTTGTCTGCTGGCGCTCACGCACCTCCAGCGAGGCCCCAGGGCTGCAGGAGGCCCCGTGGCCAGGCCGGCCCCCGGTCCCCACTGCTGACCTCCCCGCCCGCCCCCTAGCAGTTGTGCAGCCCCTTCACTCCAGCGGGGCGGCCCCCCTTCCTTCCCGAGGCCCAGCCTTCCTCTGGGCTCGCCTCTCCCCTCAGCTCAGCCCTCCCTGGGGGACACCTGCCCCCTGGGGCCCCCTGTCCCGATGACGATACTTCCTCCTTACAGTGCTGTCCATCCCTGGGCCCGGGGGGCCTGCTCCAAGCTGCCCTCCCGCCCTGCGGCTCTGGGTCCCACGCCGCACCTTCTCTTAATCTGCAATGTGGGGTCGTTTTCCTTCGGGATGAAAGAGGGAAAAAAATGGTTCCTGGGACGCCGGACAGACGTTGGAAGTCTGCAGAGAGGTCTGTCTCCTATTCATTTCTGGAAGGCAGTTTACCCAAGGAGGCCAAGGAGAGGGTGGGCCACAGGTGAACCTTTGGGTGAAGAGCGGGGTCTGGGGACAAGGTGGGGTGGCTGAGAGCAGCCCAGTCAGCATCCCGCTGTGAGCGGCCCCTCGCCCCCAGGCTCCCAGGGCTCCCCCGGCCCCCAGCATCCCTGGCTGCCCCCCAACCCCGCCCTGACTGCCCTGGCTGCCTCCCAGCCCTCATCACCCCGACATGCCGTGTCTGCTTGTCTGTCTCCTTCCGAGGCCCAGTGCACCGCTTACCCCGGACGCCTTCCCTTCGCTGGATGGCCTGGCTGGGCTGGGGGCCGCTCAGATCTGCACTCCAGGGCCCCCCATGTGCCCCGGGTGCGGGCCGGGCCAGGCCGGGGCGTCGGGAGCTGGGTGTCTCTCGGTTTCCCCTGCGGCTGCCTCTGTGTCTCACTCTCTCCTTCCTGCCTTTCTTGAAACTCAAGGAGAGTTTGGACACCGGTCAGTTTGATCTCTGCCCAGGTCAGTGTCTGGAGGAAGGCGGAGGTCCTGGAGAGGGGCAGCGTTGGGCCGGTGTGGGGGATGGCATCCGCTTCCGGGCTCAGCGGGGGCGGTGGAGGGGGGACGCCAGGGCCTCCGTCTCGGGGCCCAGACCTGCCGGCCTGCGCGTGGGTCGTATCAGTGAGGTGTGCCCGAGGGTGCTGGGTGCCCTTGTCGCCCTGGCCGCTGTGCCGAGGACAGGCGTCACCAGCTGGACGTGCTGCCTGTCCTGCACCTCCCTGGGCAGCAGGGCTCTGGGCTCCCTGCCTGCTCACCTCGGGGCCGAGGGGGTTTGTCTCCTCTGGGTCACACTGGGGATGCTTGGGGTTGCTGAGGGCAGGACCCCTGGGGCCCGCCTTCCTTGCTGGAGGTGACAGAGATGTGTAGGTCCTGCCAGTGACTGGGAGGGCCTTGCGGCTGGGTGCAGCCAGCTGGATGGGGTGCTGTGTTTGGGGTGGATGGTGCTTCTGGAACCGACGGCACATGGACTCATGCAATGGGGAGGACCACGGACGCCTGGACACACGGCAGAGGCAGCGGGCGTAGGTGGGCGGGTCTGTCTGGTGACGTTTTCCTGGGCTCGTGTCGATGACGTTTTCAGAGGCGACTTAGGTCAGTGACAAGGTCACGGACAGAGCCAGAGAGGGTGTTGTTTGGAGGCACCGCCAGCCCCGAAATGGCCGTCACCGCGGCCGTGGGGCAGCCAGGGCATCCGGGGAGGAGGTGCGGGCCTGTCCCGGGGCCCGTGTGTCCATCCGCGCCTCTTGGTGTCCGGGCCCAGCGGCTGGGTGTCAGGGGCAGCAGGGGGCAGCCTCTGTCCAGAGTGGGCCGACTCGGAGTCACCTCCCCCGTCAGTAAAGACCCACCTCCTCTGAAAAGCCACGTGTGTGCCGCACAGGTGTTTTCTCTCTGTCGTGCTGCAGCCCCCTCGATTGCCGGGAGTGTCTTTGCCTGGGGCTTATTCGTGATTGTGATTCGTGATTGTACAGCAGCGTAGGGTTTCTTTGCCCTCTGCTGGGTCTTCACTCTGCTTCACTTGTAGCTGACGAAGTTTTGTGCGTGTAACCTGTGTACATGCTGAAATGATTCCCATGATCAGGTTGATTAACATGAGCGTCCCCTCATGCATTACCTTCTCACCGAGTCACCTTCTTCCCGTGTGGGGACGCTGCTCACAGTTAATCTCAGCGCACTGCCAGTGCTCAGCGTGGTGTGATTGACCAAGGTCGCCACCCGGCACGTCGGACGTGCGCTCATCTGTCTCAGGACTGGAGATGTCGTCACTACGCCCCTTCCTGCTGCTCATGTTGATTCTCTGCTGTCCTGGGTCTTCGTTGCTCTGCACAGGTTTCTCTAGGCGAGCAGGGCTGTGCGGTGTGCAGGCTTCTCTTGATGGCGGTTCTCTTGCTGCGGTTTCCAGGCTCTGGAGCACAGTCGCAGCAGCTGTGGCACACGGGCTTAGCTGCCCTGTGGCATGTGGAATCTTTCTGGAGCAGGGACCGAACCCGTGTCCCCCGCCTTGGCAGGTGGACTCTTACAACCACACCATCAGGGAAGTCCTTCCCTGCTCTTTTCTTAACTAACCCTCTCTCATGTCTGGCCACTCAGGCTGTATCTGGGGACACATGGAGCTGAGAAGCATCAGGGTCTGAGGCAAGCGAAGTCATCAGGAGGGCCCTGGACAGGACCCGTCTGCTCTCTGTCAGGTCCGTGACTGATGGGCGTTCATCGCCTCTGGCTGGCCACCGAGCGCAGTGGCCAGGAGGTCACAGATCTGGGCCTGGCTGGGGAGGCCCACGTCACTTACCACAGCAGACACACACCTTAGGGCCAGCATCTCCTGACTGTCACAGCGACAGGCCCTGTCTAGAAGGTTCGCCGAGGGGGCCGTGACCAGACGTGCCTTGTTTGGGGCAGAAGGAGCATTTAGAACTCGGGAGCCAGTGCAGCAGGCAGCGGGTCCACTGTTGCTGATGAGAAGCGCTGAACCGCCCAGTTCTCACTCACGTTCACGGTCTCTCGTGTGACGTGGTTCCCTCTGAAGCTGCAGGAGCTTCTCTTCACACTGGTGTTCTGACATTTTATAACGTGGGGCTTAGATTTATCCTGGTTGGTACACAGGGCACTCCTTCTTTCTTATTGTGGGTTAATTTGCAGGGGAGTTTTCTTCTCCTTCCCTCATCACCGTCATCATTCACCACCATCCCCACCATTATCTCATCATCACCAGCATCACCACTGTCACCACCACCACCATCATGACCATCACGACCACCACCACCATCAGTATCATCACCAGCATCACCACCAGCATCACCACCATCACCATCACCACCACCATCACCACCATCACCATCATGACCATCACCACCATCATCAGTATCATCACCATTATCACCACCATCACCACCATCACCATCATGACCATCACCACCAGCATCACCATCATGACCATCACGACCACCACCATCATCAGTATCATCACCATCACCACCACCATCACCATCATGACCATCACCACCACCACCACCATCACCATCATGACCATCATCACCAGCATCACCACCATCACCATCACCACCACCATCACCACCATCACCGTCATGACCATTACCACCACCATCATCAGTATCATCACCATTATCACCACCATCATCAGCATCACCATCATCACCAGCATCACCACCAGCATCACCACCATCACCATCACCACCACCATCACCACCATCACCACCATCACCATCATGACCATCATCACCAGCATCACCACCAGCATCACCACCATCACCACCACCATCACCACCATCACCATCATGACCATCACCACCACCATCATCAGTATCATCACCACCACCATCACCACCACCACCATCATGACCATCATCACCAGCATCACTATCATCACCAGCATCACCACCATCACCATCACCACCACCATCACCATCATGACCATCACCACCACCACCACCATCACCATCATGACCATCATCACCAGCATCACCACCACCATCACCATCATGACCATCATCACCAGCATCACCACCACCATCACCACCATCACCATCATGACCATCACCACCACCATCATCAGTATCATCACCATTATCACCACCATCACCATCACCACCACCATCACCACCATCACCATCATGACCATCACGACCACCATCACCACCACCATCGCCACCACCATCCCCACCATTATCTCATTATCACCAGCATCACCACTGTCACCACCATCACCATCATGACCATCATCACCACCATCACCATCACCACCACCATCACCACCATCACCATCATGACCATCACCACCTCCATCATCAGTATCATCACCATTATCACCACCATCAACACCATCACCATCATCACCAGCATCACCACCAGCATCACCACCATCACCATCATGACCATCACGACCACCATCATCGGTATCATCACCATTATCACCACCATCACCATCATGACCACCACCATCATCAGTATCATCACCACCACCACCACCATCACTACCACCACCATCATGACCATCATCACCAGCATCACCACCATCACCATCATGACCATCACGACCATCATCACCACCACCATCACCACCATCACCATTATCACCACCATCACCATCACCACCACCGCCGTCGTCACTGTCGTCATTTCCTCGCTCCCCTCTGTCTCTGTTGCCCGTTGGTGGAGTTCCCGTGACTCCATCCAGGGCACCAGCTTTGTCCTCTGAGGTTTACTCGGCTGGGAACCCCCCACCCCGTTCCTCTGTGGGTTTCTTATCTTGGTGCTTGCCTGCTTGAAGTCCCAGCACTCTCCTTGTGGCCCGGCCACCCCTGCTGGCGTTTTCAGGGCCGTGTTTTGCCCCTGGTGTGCATTCTCTGTGTCACTTGTTACAGGGGCTCCAATTACCTTGGTGTCTTCTGGGGTCAATGTTTCTATTTATCTTGGTCGTATTTTTTTCTTATTTCAACTTTTCCTTAAATGGCCGGTGAATTGCCTGTTCATGTTTAAAGAAGATGAAGGGAAGGTGAATTCCAGCAGGATTCAGGGTGTCAATATAAAAAGCAGAGCCGTAGGAATCTGCAGTGACAGTCACCTCCTCGCTGGGCCCAGGGTCCCCAGAAGCTTCAGAGGACACCTCTGACAGTTTAAAATTTAGGACTTTTTATTGGATAAAGATACCATCAACAAAGTCCAGGAGTCAATGAGAGGTTTGGGGAAAACGTGTGTAACATTTGACAGCTAAAGAAGAATGTTTCTGTTCTCCAGAGGCTTCTTAGAAATTGGAGAGACAGACAAGTTAGGAAGTGAACACGGCTCACTGGCAAAGAATCTGCCCACCTGTGCAGGAGACACGGGCTCGAGTCCTGGTCTGGGAAGATCCCGCAGGCTGTGGAGCAGCCAAGCCCGTGCACCACATCTCCTGAGTCTGCACTCCAGAGCCCAGGAGCTGTGACGACTGAAGCCCGAGCGCGGCTGAGAGCCCATGCCCTGCAACAAGAGAGCGGCCCCCGCTCTGCGCAGCTGGAGAAACACCTGAGCAGCAGTGAAGACCCAGCACAGCCAAGAATAAATGCATAAAATTATATATATATATACACATAACTTAAAAGAACAGTGAACACAGACTGGGCAGCACAGAGAACACATCACAGTGAAGAGATGGTCAGATGCCCCGTCAGCAGCATGAGGAGATATAGGTGGCGGCGACTCTGCTTTTCAGCCAGAGCGGAGAGAGACATGACGTCTGCAGCAGGCGGGACTGTGGGGCGGCGGTGACTTTGGGTGGAGCAGGTGTGAGCGGTGGCTCGGCTCTGAAAGACGTCCTGCGGCTGCGTCCTGAGATGGGAGACACGTTGTCCCCAACTCAGCGTCCTCCCCCAAGGAGCCTGGGCACCCGCAGGTAAGGATATTTGTACTGAGCCGTCTGGCAGTGACACCTGCGGAAGGAAGCCTGCGCCCCTGAGTAGGGCGGTGACGGGCCAGATTTTGGTACACCCACACGATGGATGGGACGTCCCAAGAAGTACTGTCGAGGGAGAGAAGCAAGACACTGAGAAGTCTGTGTTGATAAAATCTCACTTTTGTAAGGCAGAGCGTGAACACCTGGGGTTTGCGTGTGTGGGTATGTGTGTGCATCTCTGTGTGTAAATCTGTGTGTGTAAGAAAACGGAGAAAAGTATGGACCGTACCCACACAGAGATGACCTGCTGTGGCTGGTGGTGGAGAGGGGAGGAAAAAGAAGGAAAAAAGACAAGGGCTCCAAAGACGGAGCGTGCAGACACCCTCCATTTATGTGCACCGAACGCGCGCGTGTACATGTAAACGACGAGGAGGGGAGACGCAGCACAGCTCCTGCAGACAGGGCCGGCCCTGAGGTCACAGGGTGGTGCTGGGGCGGTGGGGTGAGAGGGGAGCCCGCGGGGGAGTTTGCGGGCCCATTTGCAGGATGATGGAAGTCCTTGCATGTCTCCGCTGCATCGATGCACTTTGTGAAGGAAGGACAAGGATGAAGGGTGGCTTCCTGGGGGATGAGAGGCCCGGGGGTCGGAGTAGACCCTTGAGTCCCTGCTCGCTCCAGGCCTCTGGGATAGCCTCAGGCCTTTAGTGGAACCTTGGGGACATGGGACCGCCGGTGCCTCCCCTCCCCCGGGGATTCTTCACGGTCCTGGGTTTGCACTGCTTTTCTCCCTTGACCCCCACTTAGTGAGACCAGGCGGGGAACCGCACAGGGGCTTAGCACCCCGTCCTGATGCGGAATGCCCTGGGCGCTCTGGCCATGGCAGTGTCTGGCCTGCGCCTGCCTGCCCCCTGCCCCATCTGACTTCTCTGTTCATGAGTCAGATCTCCAGCCGCCTGCCTGACTGCTGGAAACTTTTCCTCTAAAATTATTTTATTCAGCAGCTCAGGAAACAAGTGTTGTTTTATCTGGACGCTTTATCCATTTGGATGCTTAATCTAAAGTTTGTTTTTGTGGCTAATTATCAATCAACAGACACGGCCGTGTGGAGAAGCGATCCAGGGTGCTGGGAGGCTGCCTCCTTCAGGGGAGAGGGTAGATGCTGTCATGCTGCTGACGGTGTGTGCACACGCGTGTGCGAAGGATGACACAGTGCCCGTCCCCTTTGTCCTCTCGGGGTTAGACCTTCTGGCCTCTCCAGAACAGGCGGAAGGAGTCAGGGCTGATGGAATCCTAGCCCTCTGCTCACCACAGAGCCTAATTTCACAGTTAGTGAAGTTCCTGTTCAAGTATAGAGCCTATTGGGGTTTTCCAGGTGGTACTGGTGGTAAAGAGACTGCCTGCCAATGCAGAAGGCGTAAGAGAGGCGGGTTTGATCCTGGGTCGGGAAGATCCCCTGCAGAAGAGCATGACAGCCCACTGCAGTATTCTTGCATGGAGAATCCCATGGACAGAGGCGCCCAGCAGGCCACGGTCCATAGCGCTGCAAAGAGTAGGACATGACTGAAGCAACGCTGCACACATAGAGCCTGTTACGCAACTAAAATATAAAACTGTCCCAACAGATTATGGGAAAACATCTTGTCTTTGACTGTGTGACCGTCCATCATCAAATGTCACTCTTACAAAACACAGTTGCTCAACCTTACGGCCCGTATTTCATGAAGGGTGTCTGGTGAACAAAACGATGCTTATTTAAGAAGCTGGCTATGGATAAATAGGGCTCAGAAAACTCATACGGTCAACAGTTTGTTTTCTGACTGAAACTTAATCTTAATTCAAATTAAGTTTACTATTTAATTTAAAAATATTTGAATTAAAATTATCCCACCATACGCTTTTCTGTCTGACAGCCTGGCTTGGGGCCTCCTGGGACTTGCCACAGTTTGAATCCCCCCTCCCCCTGACACCCGTATTTGTGTTACAGACTCGAACTCGTGCATCCTGTGCGGTCTCTGTGAGCTTTTGCTGTTTCCAGACGAGGTAATTTGGTAAATATTTCCCGAGTACACAGTGGTTGTGAGTACAGTAGCAGGAGCCTGCTGTATTGGGAGAGTACGGTAGCCCAGAAAGCCAGTGTCCTGCTGGCACTGCAGGTGAAATAGACCGGCCCAGTAGGTATGATTCCGAGTCTTTCTTCCGTGCAAGATGACCTCCGAGTGCTTGATTCCCTGTCTCTGTTTAGCAGCCCAAAGCGTTAGGTGGGTGAATTTCTGCCCATTCATGGAGTTTGCACTTGGATCAGGAAACAAAACATTACCCACACCCCTTGGTTCTTCCTTCCACACCCAAGGGTCCCTTGTGCTGGCTTCTGACAGCACAGGTCATTTGACCTGCTTTGGCCTTTCACGCCGTGGAGTCACGCACTGTGCACTCCCGTGCCTGCTCTCCCCCAGCCGCAGAGCTCATCTGTGCTGCTGCCCTGAGGTGCGCTTTGCTTGGTCTTGTTGCTGGAGTGTGTTCTCTGGAGGACTGTATTTTGATTCACAGTTTATTTACTCTACTGCTGATGGACACATGGCAGGTTTCCAGTTTTCACCGACCGCAGACGATGCTCCTGCGTCGCCCGTGCGTGGCTGGGGAGCCCGCGTGTGCCTCTGAGGGTGTGTCTGTGTGGTATCGCCCGTGCGTGGCTGGGGAGCCCGCGTGAGCCTCTGAGGGTGTGTCTGTGTGGTATCGCTCGTGCGTGGCTGGGGAGCCCGCGTGAGCCTCACAGGCCGGTTGAGCATCACTTCCCCACAGCTGTTTTCTCCCGCCCACTCTCGAGGCAGCACCTGAGAGGTTTGGTCGCTCCACCCTCGCCGGTGCCGAGTTCTGCTCTTCTTTTATATTTTAGCCTTTCGTGGGATCCTGTTGTGGGTTTGATTTGCATTTCCTTAGTATTGCAGTTGCTGAGAACCTCTTCCTGTGATGACTGACCTTTTGGAACTCTCTTCTGTAGAGATGCCTGTTCATAGCTTTTGCCCATTTTTTATTTGGGTTGCTTGCCTTTTCTTTATGATTAGTGAATTACTTATTTTGGACTCTGACCCTTTGTTGGATGTACTGGGCAGATTATCTTCTCTCTGGGTTGCCTTTTTGCTCTTCTGCTGGATCTCTTGACAGACTGAAGTTCTTCATTTGGATGCAGTATAATATGTCATTTTCTCTCCTCCACGGTTAATGCCTTACATTTTGAAATTATTGAATAGGTTTAAGAAATCTTTTCCTTAAAATTTTGTCTTCTAGGTGAGGCTTTCTAGTCTCACCTTTAACATGTACATCTGTGCTCCGTCTCACACTGATTTTCTTGTTGATGTGCTGTCCAGGTCATAGTTCATTTCTGTTTCCATAAAGATCCTAGTAACTCAAGCACTTTTTATTGAAAAGACCTGCCTATTTCCCTGTGGATTTGGAATGCAGCCTTTGCTATAACCATATTACTATGTGTCTGATGGGCTCAGTCTAGAATATTCTGCTCCTTGTTTTATTTATCTACGCTTTCACAATGTCTTAATTACATAGGTTTATAATGTGTGTGTTAGTCACTCAGTCTTGTCCAACTCTTTGCGACTACATGGACTATAACCCCGCAGACTCCTTTGGCCATAGAATTCTTCAGGCAAGAATATTGGGGTGGGTTGCCATTGCCTTCTCCTGTACAGGGTATATTCCTCCATTTGTTTACATCTGTGACTTGTCATTTGTTTCATGGACTTCCCTGTAGCTCAGGTGGTAAAGAATCTGCCTGCAATGCAGAAGACCTGGGTTTGATCCCTGGGTTGGGAAGATCCTCTGGAGAAGGGAATGACAACCCGCTCCAGTATTCTTGCCAAGAGAATCCCACGGACAGAGGACTTTGGCAGGTTACAGTCTGTGGGGTCACAAAGAGTTGGACATGACTGAGCGACTGACACTACTATAATGTTTCATAGTTTAAGTACAGAGCTCTTATATACATATTTTGGTAGATTTAGCCCTGGATATTTGCGGTTTTAGATGTTATTGTCAGTGGTACCTTTTTATTTTCTATGTGCTTGTTTCTGGAATGTAGGAGTGCAGTGGCTTTTGCGTGGCAGCCTTGTCATCTTGTTCAGCTCATGCAGCAGTGTTGACGGTTGTCAGTCCGTTACGTTGGGCTTTCTGTGTCTGCAGCACACGTCTATGAGCAGTGCCGTGTCTTGCCTTTCCCCTCCTGTGCCTTGCGTTTCTTTTTCTTGCCTCGTTGTGTGGGCGAGCAGTACCAGCGCGGTGCTGAGCGGATGTGGCGTGAGGGGACGCCCTGGCCTCCCTCATGCCGGGAATGGCCCTCGCTGTCCTTGGCTGATGACGTGTTTCCTTCGTCCTGCTTTGGGGCTGCAGGCCGTGGCTCTTGATTCTCTTCTTGGGCTCGCTGGCAGCGTGCTGTTTCTCCAGCAGCCTGGCAGGCTGAGGCCACGGTGGGGAAGAGCATCGACTGTGAGCTGCGGTGGTTGCCTGTCCATGTGACGGGATGCAGAGGACTGCAGAGAGTGGCAGAGCATGTCCTCTTTGTGGTCGCTTAATAAGATTTTATAAAGAATGTTCTCTTAAGGATTTATAGTTCCTGAGACTTTTACCCTTTGGAAAGTTTATGGCTTATTTTGTGAAATTAGGTCAACTGAAATTTCCAAGGGCCGCTGCAGGAGGGAAGAACTGTAGGTGATTCTTGATTCAAAGGGTTTGGTGAAGGAAATGTGAGCACACACAGGCAGTGGTGACGCGCTTGGTCTCATCTGTTTTGTGTGGAGCACAAATGAATAAAGAGGTGTCTTCATATAAATCCATGCACAGTGTCAGAGACGGCTTATTTGTGGATGATCGTTCCTGTGTTTGTAAAAGTGCTGGTGACTTAGAATTACATCTTCCTTGCTAGCGTTCACCTTCACAAATGTGGGCTTTAGTTTATATGACGAATCAGGAAAGAAGGAAAATATAAATGCAGCTGCTTTTATAGTCATCACATGTTCAACATTTGTCTAATATTTACCAGAAATATATAATTCAGTTAGAGCTGTACAGATCTAAATTTAAAATGTTATTCATGAATAGTTCTCACAAACCTTCAGTTCAGTTCAGTTCAGTCGTTCAGTCGTGTCCGACTCTTTGCGACCCCATGAATCGCAGCACGCCAGGCCTCCCTGTCCATCACCAACTCCCGGAGTTCACTCAAACTCACGTCCATCGAGTCAGTGATGCCATCCAGCCATCTCATCCTCTGTCGTCCCCTTCTCCTCCTGCCCCCAATCCCTCCCAGCATCAGAGTCTTTTCCAATGAGTCAACACTTCGCATGAGGTGGCCAAAGGACTGGAGTTTCAGCTTTAGCATCATTCCTTCCGAAGAAATCCCAGGGCTGATCTCCTTTAGGATGGACTGGTTGGATCTCCTTGCAGTCCAAGGGAATCTCAAGAGTCTTCTCCAACACCACAGTTCAAAAGCATCAATTCTTCAGTACTCAGCTTTCTTCACAGTCCAACTCTCACGTCCATACGTGACCACAGGAAAAACCACAGCCTTGACTAGATGGACCTTTGTTGGCAAAATAATGTCTCTGCTTTTGAATATGCTATCTAGGTCGGTCATAACTTTTCTTCCAGGGAGTAAGCATCTTTTAATTTCATGGCTGTAATCACCATCTGCAGTGATTTTGGAGCCCCCCAAAATAAAGTCTGACACTGTTTCCCCATCTATTTCCCCATGCCATGACCTTAGTTTTCTGTATGTTGAGCTTTAAGCCAACATTTTCACTCTCCTCTTTCACTTTCATCAAGAGACTCTTTAGTTCTTCACTTTTTGCCATAAGGGTGATGTCATCTGCATATCTGAGGTTTTTGATATTTCTCCCGGCAATCTTGGTTCCAGCTTGTGCTTCTTCCAGCCCAGCGTTTCTCATGATGTACTCTGCATAGAAGTTAAATAAGCAGGGTGACAATATACAGCCTTGATGCACTCCTTTTCCTATTTGGAGCCAGTCTGTTGTTCCGTGTCCAGTTCTAACTGTTGCTTCCTGACACACACAAACCTTAAACTCCTCTAACTTTTGAGATCTTAATACCAGGTGCTGCCTATGTGTGTTTTGTTTTGTTTTAGAAAAACAATAATCTACTGGTTAGTAAAGTGTCATCAGACATTTACATCAAGAGGAAAGGAACTATTTCACACTTGAATTTTATTTTGTGAAGAGGTTAAATTCCTAGTTAATTTTTACGTTGGGTTGTCCACCTGAAGCGATACTGATGCAGTGGGACAGGGGCAGAGGAGAAATGTGTTTACACCAGTGGGTCACAGTATTGGTGGGTTATCCTCTTAGACTGAATAGAAAAGACTTGCTCTCCTTGTGGGGTTGGGGTGGTTTGCTTCCTTTGTTAGGAGTTAATTTAGTTTTCAGCTGTAAAACAGTTTGCTCTTAACTTGTCATTTTCTCCTGTGCCCTGGTATCTTCATGACAGTGAGCGGGGTCCTCATGTGACCCAGGAACCCCGAGGGTTCACAGGCGCCTCAGTCACCCGCGGGGTCCTCATGTAACCTAGGGTCATACCGCTCAGAGAGGGCGGGAGACCGGTCCAGGGTCTTACCGCTCGCTGGGAGATGTGGGGCCAGACAGAGCTTAGCCCCCAGCTCCAGATGGCTGGGCGCTGTGCAGGGACAGACGAGTGCCTGCTGACTCCGTGGTACCTCCTGTAAGCGCAGAAGGCAGACACTAATCTGACGGGGGCACATCGGGGAGCGGGGGAGGCCCCAGCGGTGCTGCCTCTCGGGGGACCTGCCTCAGCCCCCTGAGTGTAACGCTCAGGCCCAGTCCTGCCCCCTCACAGCACCTCAGCTGGCCTCTGGGGAGTGAGCCCTCTCTCACTGGGTTCACTCTGGGGGGCTGCCAGTTGAGGCGCGCGGCCCCAGCCTGGCCAGGAGGCGTGCGTCAGGGCTGAGCCCTGAGGGCCCCCTGGGAGTCAGTCTCTCCGGCTGCTGGGGGCCGCCCCTTGCGTCCCGCCTCCAGACCTCCCCCTCCTGCGCTCTCCAGATCCTTCCGGGGGTCTTTGTTTGCCCAGATCGTTCAGGGGCCTTTTCTGTCGCCTGTGACCTTATCCCTGGCAGGTACACCTTCCTCCTCACAGGCCTGTGTTCTGGAACCTGGGTTCTTGCCTTGCTTTGCACTCTGGAGAGAAGGGCTCACCGTCCAGGCACCAGCGTTGGCCTCGCGGGTTCGAGAACTGGCTCCTCCGCCTCCTGGCTCCTGGTCCACAGTTCCAGACTCACTCCAGAGTCTATCCTCCAGTCCCAGTCCCCTGCCTTTCTCCCAGGGGAGCCAGGGGCCCTGGCGCAAGCTGCTCTGAGACGGGCGTAACCAGCACCGAGCAGGGGCTGACGTCCCTGGGCTGGCAGGGGCCGCTGATGGCCACAGCGGACCCCTGGCCCGGGGAGGTGCCCTCTGGAGGAGGAGGCGCATCTCCGTTCACACTGTCGCTCTGGCCTGTCCTGGCCCGGCCCCACGTCTCAGTACTGCTTCAGTGCCCTTCTGTTTCCCCCGAAATAGAGGGCGTGGTGTCATGCAGAGTGCACTGTTTGTAAGAGAACTGGATCCTGAACACACCAGATCAAAGAAAATGTCTCATGCAGTAATAGGGTTCCCTGGGTGCCCCCTGTCAAGACTGTGCAGCCACCTTTGGGCACTCCAGTGCATGTCGCGGGGTTTGCAGGGGAAGCCAGCCTGGCAGGGTGCCTGCCGACAGTCCCTGGGTCTGGGTGCTACAGACTTGTTATTACTACTGTGGTTACCTCGTGTAGGTTTGAATATTCTGTAAGACCAAAGCTTGCTTTCTTTAAGCAAGGGAAGTTCACAATAAAACCCTGTAAAATCTTAAATTTAAAACATCAATATGAACATGCGTGTGGTGTGTTTTTTTTTTTATATTTAAAAAGTTTGTATTTCTTACTCTTCATATGTCCAAAAAACAAACAGTTAAAACCAACCAGGATGTGGGAGAAACCAAAGTGAAATACACACAGTGGCAAATGAACCGAGTTCTAGCACAGGTATGTGAGCCTGTGCAGAAGAGCTGCCCGGGGTCACCGTGGGGCCTGGGGACTGTGTCCTGACCACACGCTGCGAGGCTGGAGGCAAGAACGGGCGTGAATTCTGAGTCTCGTCACGTGTGTGCCACGTGTGTGTGGGCCAGCTGTTCTGAAAGCACTTTATACTAGAGTTGTATCCTGGAGCTGAACAAGCAAGCAGATGCATTGTAATGAGTAAGAACCAGGTTTCTCATTGTTGGAGAAATCAGTGAAAATCGGGACAGGAGGAGACTAAACTTGGTCTGTGACATTGGGCTGGATCTGAGGTGTCAGTGTGAACTCATGATTTAACCAGTGTGCACAGCATGGGTGTGTGAGCTGGCATCCAGCGTCCCGTGTGCCGGCGGGTCCTACAGCAGCAGCTCCGGCAGTAACCCTGCAGCCCCGGCACCCAGCTCTTGCTGCCCACACGCAGTTCTCCAGAAAAGGGAGCCAGGACTCCCGGGAGAAGTGGTTGAGTCCCAGGCTGTGACAAGGGTATCTCGTGGAACTGGAAAGGAAGGAAGTGCTAAGAAAAGATAAAAGATGGGGATGGGGGCTTGTCAGAAAAACATAGGAGCTTCCAGTGGCCAAAGCTTGAACAACAAAGTAAATAATGATGGTTGTGATGACCACGCACGGAATAAAATAAAAATCCATAATTTCATAATGATGCAGATAGGTGATTGAACAGCAAAATGGGCACGTGACAGGCCCTCCTCTCAGAGGGATTCTGTAATCGATGCGTGCAGAAGGGAGGGGAGGTAAACATCACCCTTGGGCAGATAACCAGGACAGGAGGGTTCAGATGGGATGTGGTGGGTGTTGTAGCCATGAAGAAGCCCAGGGCACTGATTCTGGTCTTTCTCTCCTTGAGTGAGCTTTGATAGTTGGGGTCTTTTAGGGCATTTATTTATTTCATCCAAATTGTCAGATTTATTCACATAAAGTTGTTCCTCATCTCCCCTTATCATCCATTTAGCATCTGCATGGTCTGTGGTTCGTCCCCTCTTATTCTGGATTTTGTTGATTTGTTGCTTCTTTCTCTGATTTTTTCCTGGTCTGTTTAGCTAGGCTCAGATGGTAAAGAATCTGCCTGTAATGCAGGAGACCTGAGTTTGGTTCTTGGGTCAGGAGGATTCCGTGGAGAAGGGAATGGCTGCCCACTCTAGTACTCTCGCCTGGAGAATCCCATGGATATAGACGACCCTGGTGGGCTACAGCCCATGGGGTCACTAAGGGTCAGACACAACTGAGCAGCTTTACTATTGCAAAGAATCAGCATTTACTTTGATTGGTTTTTATATTTTGTTGATTTCTGCTTTTTGCTATTGTCTTTTTTCCTGCTTATTTTGGGTCTGATTTATCCTTTTTCTGGTTTCTTACAGTGAACCCTGAAGTCATTGACTTGAGACCTTCATCTCTGACACAGGTTTTCACTGCAATAAATGTCCCTTTCAGCATGATGTATTTTGATATGTTGTGTTTCATTTTTGTTCATTTCAAAATACTTCATAATTTCTGTTTTACTTTTTTCTTTGACCCATGAAGTGTATTCTTTAGTTTTGGTTTTAGATATCTGGTTTATTATATTTGTTATTTAGATATTTGGTTTTCCAGATATCTTTCTGTTACTGATTTCTAATTTAATTTCATTTTAGTCAGAGGACAGTCTTTCTATGTCTTGACTTGAGTGCTTTTAAACTTATTGAGACTGGTTGGATGGCCCCAAAGATGGTCCGTCTTGGTCAATAGCGTGTGTATTTGAAAAGAACATGGGGCATATGTCTTCTGCTATTGTTCGCAGTGTTCTATAAACGTCATTTTGATCAGGTTGGGTGATGGTATTGTCCACATCTTATATGCTTTTACTAATTTTCTGTCACTTGTTCTAACCACTGCCACGAGCAGGGTGCTGAAGTTTACAGCTACAGTTCTGTCCACTGTTCCTTACACAGACTTTCTCCCTTTACTGTCTTTTGCTTCATGTATGAAGCTCTGGAATCAGCTGCATACGTGTTTAGGAACATTATGTCCTTTTGGTGAGTTGACCCCTTGATTGTTATGAAATGACCTTCTTTGTCCCTGGTAATATTCTTCCTTAACATTTACCTTGTCTGAGTAGATGTTAGCCGTTACAGCTTTCTTTTGAGGAGTATTTGCATGCTGTATCTTTTTCCATCTTTTACTTTTAACCTATTTGTGTCTTTATAGATAAAACCTGTTCCTTGTAGGCAGCTCTAGCTGGGGCCACGCGTCTTGGGGAAGGTTTGTTTTACAGGGAAACGCGTGCCCTCTTCTCCCCCGTTTTCAGTCCTCCCCCACACAAGTCCTCTCGTACTCCGGAAGCAGGGTCTGGCTGTTTTATCCGCTCTGACAGCGTCTGCCCTTTAACTGGGGCGTTTAGGCCGTTTGGTCACTGACACCGTTTGGTTTAAAGCGGCCGTCTTGCTCTATGTCTCTGTCACTTTTCTGCTCTTTTCTCTCTTTTTCTGGCTTCATTTGGATTGAGCCTTTTTACGATTGTATTATATTTTCCTTATTGACTTGTTCGGTACTTGTTGACTAGTTGGTTGATCATTTTTAAGTGGGGTTTCAGATTTATGGTCTACATTTCAGCCGATCACGGTCTTATCTTCAAGGTTAGCCTGCTCATGTCTCGTGTAGTGACATGCAACAGTATACCTCTCTTCCCCCTCCTAGTCTTTGTGTTGTTTTTGACACAAGTTTCCTTAGCACGTATGATATAAACTTCTTAATACATTGTTATTTTTGCATTAAACTGTTCTCTTTAAAAGAGATTCAGCATCAGAGAAGAATCGTTTATATATACATGTACAGTTCTCATTTCTGAAACTCCTCTCTCCTTTCTGTGGATCTGTGTTTCCATCTGACATTGTTTTCCTTTTGCCTTTGAGATTTCTTTTAGTGCAGGTCTGCTGGTAAACATCTCTATTTCACCTTTGTTTTTGAAAGAGTTTTTTCGTGGGGTGTAGCATCCGAGGCAGGAAGTGTGTGTGTGTGTGTGTGTGAGTGTGTGTGTGCGTGTATGTGAGTGTGTGTGTGTGTGAATGTGTGCATGTGTGAGAGTGTGTGTGTGTGCATGTGTGTGTGTGTGAGTGTGTGTGTGAATGTGTGTGTGTGAGTGTGTGTGTGAGAGAGTGTGTGTGTGTGCGTGCACGTGTGCATGAGTGTCCCACGGAAAGGTGTTGCCCCATTGTCTTCTGGCTGGCATTCTTTCCACTGAGAAATCTGCTGTTCCTCTTATTTCTTTTTCTGTCTGTGATGTGACTTTTCCTTCCCAACTGCTTTTAGGACATTATCTTAAAATTGGTTTTAAGTAATTTGATTATGTTCTGGCCTGGTGTAATCTTCATAGCATGTTTGTGCTTGGAGTTTTTTGAACTTCTTGGATCAATGGGTTTTTGCAAGTGAAAGTGTTTATTGCTCAGTCACGTCTGACTCTTTGTGACTCTATGGACTGTTGCTTGCCAGGCCCTGTATCCATGGGATTTTGCAGGCAACAGTACTGGAGTGGGTAGCCATTCCCTTCTCCAGGGGATCTTTCTGACCCAGGGATCGAACGTGGGTCTACTTCATTGCAGGCAGATTCTTTACTGTTTGAGCCACAGGGAAGCCCTGTGGTTTATGGTTTTCGTCAAGTTTGGGAACTTCTAAGCCGCTGTCTCTTTGGGCATTCTCTGTGTCTACCCAGCGCTGCTGTGTGGACGCTCTCAGTCGCCTGGGCAGTTCATCAGGTGTGTGTCTCCTCAAGGGCCCCACGCCTGATGTCAGTGTCTGGAAACCACACAGATTTTGTCTTTTGTAGGTGCTTCGTGTGGGAAACTAAATCTGGTCTGTATTATTCTATTTTGACTAGAAGCAGACTTCTGATGTTTCCCAAGGAGGTTGTCAAAACCTTATTAGAAGCTCTTGGTTTGGAGTAGATGACGGCGTGTCGGTAGCTGGCATTTGGATGCTCCCCGTGTGCCGGGCCTGACATGCGGCTCCTCCTGTGCTGGCACCATCGTGTCGTCTTTTCACACCCCGTGGCGCTCACAGTGCAGTGTTCTCCGTCATCCCCATCTCTACAGGCGAGCCGCTGAGGCAGAGCGAGCTCAGGTCTCTTGCTTGCGGTCACGTCCATATTAAAGTGCTGTTTCTGAGCTTTGAGTCTGGGGCCCAGCGCACTGGTAGCCTTGGCTCTCCTGCTCGCGCTCTCAGCTGTGGGCCGGAAGTTTCTGGTTAGGACTCTGAGTCCTCTCAGAGACCCAGGGTGCAGAGTCTCCCGACAGGCTCGGTGTGGCTGAGGTCGGAGGACCCGGGCCAAATGAGGCATCCGGAGGTTCAGCTGAGAGCAGGGCGGGAGACCCTGCCCCGCTGCCTTCCCTGGACGCACAGAGTCTCTGTCGGTCCCTGTGCCACGTGGGGCTGCTCTCCAGACCCTCTGCCTCTCTGCCTCGTGGTGTTAGGAGCATCCAGCGGGAGCTGACCTGTGTGGGATGTGGTCTGGTTGCAGTGCAGGGGATTGTGAGATGGGGGAACCGTCAGCTTCACACAAGGCTGGCGAGGCTGGCGGGGAGCCCCTGGGGAAGGCCTGGGCACCCTGTGTCCTGGGCATTAGGGCTGGCACTGTGCCTCCCTTCCAACAGCTACGTTGCAGTCCTAACCCCCAGCACCTCAGAGTGGGACCCCGTATGGAGACAGGGTCCCTGCAGGTGTAACAGACGAAGTCGTGCTGAGGTCAGCTCCTCAGAGTGTGACCCCGTATGGAGACAGGGTCCCTGCAGGTGTAACACAGACGAAGTCGTGCTGAGGTCAGCACCTCAGAGTGTGACCCCGTATGGAGACAGGGTCCCTGCAGGTGTAACACAGACGAAGTCGTGCTGAGGTCAGCACCTCAGAGTGGGACCCCGCATGGAGACAGGGTCCCTGCAGGTGTAACACAGACGAAGTCGTGCTGAGGTCAGCTCCTCAGAGTGGGACCCCGCATGGAGACAGGGTCCCTGCAGGTGTAACACAGACGAAGTCGTGCTGAGGTCAGCTCCTCAGAGTGTGACCCCGTATGGAGACAGGGTCCCTGCAGGTGTAACACAGACGAAGTCGTGCTGAGGTCAGCACCTCAGAGTGTGACCCCGTATGGAGACAGGGTCCCTGCAGGTGTAACACAGACGAAGTCGTGCTGAGGTCAGCACCTCAGAGTGTGACCCCGCATGGAGACAGGGTCCCTGCAGGTGTAACACAGACGAAGTCGTGCTGAGGTCAGCTCCTCAGAGTGTGACCCCGTATGGAGACAGGGTCCCTGCAGGTGTAACACAGACGAAGTCGTGCTGAGGTCAGCTGAGCCTCTAATCCTGGGTGACTGTGTCCTGGAAAGTCAGCCAAGTGAAGGCAGACACACGAGAGATGAGGAAGGCAGGGTCTGGAGCCCTGCAGCTGCTGGCCCAGGGACCCCAAAGATGCCAGCAGTCCCCAGAGGTGGGAAGAGGCCAGGGCAGGTTTCCTGCAGCTTTGGAGGGAGGTCGGCCTCGCCAGCACCCGGACTTCAGATTTCTGGAAACTTCACGGCTTCTGACCGTGAACAATGCGTTTCTGTAGTTTTCACGCCACTCAGTCTGTGGTCCTTTGTTCCTGCGGCAGCAAGAAGCAAATCCACTGGGGTTGGGAAGGTTCTTTCACGTACATCCCGCCCTGGAACACGGCATGTTTTTGTGACTCAGAGTAGCTCGTGTCCTTCCTGTACCTGGTGGGGAATTGTTGGTGTGATGCAGACGTCGAGCTGGGTCTGACTTGGCTTTTCCTGCTTCAGCGATGCTTCTTAACTTCAAGGAACGGGGTGTCACCACTGAGGACCCTGGAAGGTGCCTTCACACGCCCTCCCCCTGCGCCACCAAGGCTCCTACTTCTTGCTCGTGTTGGCTGTGTGCTCTTTCTCGAAATTGGTTATTGCGTGGTTTTCTCCATCTTCATGCATTCTGTCCCTTGTTCCATGACCCAGAAGCTTCAGTTCTTCCTTTTAACCTCTCTCATCAAACTGTTGCCACCTTTTATAAAACTCTGCCTTTGCTGGACATCATATTTATCAGGAATTTTACATGTCTTTTTAAAAACTGATGATTTTAAAACTAGAGTTAGTATTGATTTTGTAGTATCCTAGTTATTAAACTGCAGTTTTTGAGAGTCTGCTCCAACCTTTTTTTTTCCCCATAAACCCTGGTATTTTTATGCAAGTTTTTGGAGCGTGAGTTTTTCCCAGAGTGTGTTATTGTATTATAGCAGAAGCTTCTTAATACAGAAGGAGCTTATACAGATAATAACTGTTGCAGCAGTCCTTCTGTGTCCCGTTCTGTCTGCATTTGGTTTGTCCCAGCCTCCCAGCCCTGTGCTAGCTGAGAGCTTGCTGACGCTGAGCACTTATCTTGGGTTCTGTGCATGTCAGCTGCCAGAGGGATGGCTCTGAGAAGTGTTTAGCCACTGTTACCGTGGACAGAGAAGGGGTAGGACCGGAGGTACACAGTCTTTGGGCAAAACTCAGATCTAGACCACAGTTATGTTCACTTGAGGATAAACAAACAGAAGTAAATCCCTACCACCGAGTGTCAAAAGGTATTCTGGCATGTGGTGGAAAGGCAACTCTCCTGAAAGCAGAAGAGAACAGTCATCAGAATCAGAAAAAAAGACATTTCAGAAGGCTTTGGCTAGAAATACACACAGAGCAGAGGCCATAAGGAGGGACTCAGCTGAGAGGAGAAGGTATTGGAGTGAGTCAATAAAGGAGATGGTTGAAGACAAAGAGCTTAAGGTTTAGTTAAAATCTGTATGAGAAGCCATAGGAATGAGGTGGAGATCATGGGAATTTGCAGCAGTGACATGGAGAACACTCGGGCAAGGGCACTTGGGGTGCAGAGTAAAGCATGAGGCACCAGTGCTGAGAAGCTAGATACGATGGGTTTTTGGTTCCCGCCAGATGGTGTGGGAAGTTATGAAGACACGAAAAACAGGTGTAGCAAAGCAGTCACCAAAACACGATCAAAGAGCATTTTCCTGAGCAGAAGAGAAGACCTGTGTGTACTGAAAGGTTCATGTTTGGAGCAAGATAAATGAAAAGAGATTCTTACCGTACATCTTCTGACAACATTTTTGAATTTCAAGATTAAAGTAACAACAAAATCCTGGCAGAATGTGGACAGAAGAAAGCATCAGAAATCAGCCCCCAGAGGTTCCCTGGAAAGGAAGTGCTGCCTGGCTGGTCAGAGGTTTTCTGTGTCTGACAGCGGGACGGCAGCCAAGGCCTTGAGAGAGAAATAGTTGTGATGCAAGACTTTTATACCCAGCCAAGTCGTGACTTTTGGGTGGAGGATACAGAGATTTGTTGTTGTTCAGTTGCTAAGTCGTGTCCAGCCGTTTGTGACCCCATGGACTGCATCATGCCAAGCTTCCTTGTCCTTCAGTATCTCCAGGAGTTTGCTCAAATTCATTTTCATTGAGTCGATGGTGCTATCCAACCATCTCATCCTCTGCTGCCCCCTTCTCCTTTTGCCTTCAGTCTTTCACAGCATGAGGGTCTTTTCCAATGAGTTGCCTTTTTGCATCACGTGGCCAAAGTATTGGAGCTTCAGCTTTAGCATCAGTCCTTCCAATGAATATTCAGGATTGACTGCCTTTCGGATTGACTAGTTTGATCTCCTTGCAGTCTGAGATTTGTAAGAGTTTGCAAAATATACCACCTACATTGCTTTCAAGACTGCGACGTTTCTTTCTGGTCAAGAGATGAATAAACATTCTGTTTATTTTTAAAGTTTTACTGAAGTACAGTTAATTTACAATGGGTGAATTTCTGCTGTACATCAGAGTGACTCAGTTATACCTAGACATGTCCCTCTTCATGCTCTTTCCCATTCTGATTTGTCACGGGGGTTGAATGTGGTTCCCTGTGCTATACGGCAGGGCCTTTTGTCTCCTTCCTGTGCATATTGATAGTCGGCATCCGCTCACCCAGGACTCCCGATTTGTGCCTCCCTCACGCCTCCTTCCCCAGTCGGCAGCCACAAGTCTGTTCTCTTTGTGAGTCTGTTTTTGTTATGCAGACATATTTGTGTCTTATTTTAGATTATGTAAGTGGTATTAGATGGCATTTGTCTTGTTCTTTCTGTCTTAACTTCATTTGGTACAATAACCTATAGGTTCATCCGTGTTACTGCAAGCGGTGTTGTTTTGCTTTGCTGTCTTTTACGGCTGAGTAATATTCCGTTGTATATGTGTACTATATCTCCTTCATCTATTCAAGAGAAGAATAAAAACTCTGAACGTGAGATAAGTCATTGTGTTTCCTGAGGAAGTAACCATGTATAGAATAATAATCGTAAAGATGCTGGTCAGTGATGTGTTATTGGGTACCACCTAAGCAGACACCTTTTGGGATTTAGTTCTTTACATGATAAATAGGTTAGAGGCCTTTGGTTATAAGCAATAGGGGGGGAAATCCTTGAACAGTTTAATCAGGAACAGGGATTTGTCACACTGTTGCAGGAACAGATAATAAGCCTTAGAGGAACCCTGGCCAGGGTCAGGATGAGGATTTTCATGAGTACTGTGTTCTCAGTTTATGTCTACATTCCAGCTGTAACACATGCTCATCACAGCAAGGACTTCAGAGAGCCCCAGGTGATGCTGCGTTGCAGGGCAGACGCTCAGCGGTGGGCGTGCGTGCCCCTGTTTCTGCGGGTTCCTCCATTAGTGACTGTGATCTGGGGAAGAGGCTGGACTTGGGAAGAGGATTGGTGTCCGTCAGGTGTCACCCTCCCGGGGTCTGGGGACGGGGCCTGTGATCTGACGGCCAGGGCTGTCAGAGCCGCCCGCGGTGGGGGAAGAGGCAGGCGGCTCCCAGCACAGCCTCAGAGCGGTGTTCCCAAGCGCGGATCCTGACGCTGGGGAGTTCCCAGCCATCATGCTGGCAGAGAGGGCAGGGTGCCCGGCTGTGGAGCCGGCAGTCTGTGCGGGGAAAGGTGACAGAGCCCAGCTGCAAGGACACGCGTCACAATGCTGCCCAGCGTCTCCCTGTGTGTCACGGCATTGGGATGGCGCTTTAGACACTTCCTGTGATGAGTGTGTTGTCCTCTTAAAATCAGAGCATAAGAATGCATCGAGGAAATGGTTATCATGAAGGTGGAGACCTGGGAAACTATTTCGGGCACAAATGAGCAAAGCTGAATTTAGACCGACTCTCAGATTGCCGCCGTGTAAGATAGAAATTTTGCTGGGGATATCACGAGAATGGAAAAATGTGTGTGGGGGGGATCGGGTGGGCTTCGAGTGATTTCTCTTTTAAAGTGTTTTCCGTCAATGGTTCTGAGCTTGCGCTACAGATACATTATTACACATATCCATATATATATATATATTTACTAACAGAACCTCAAGTACAGGAAGTCCCCCACCTATGAGCCTTAGAACTCTGACTCTTCAAAGATGCAAATGTGCGTTTACACGTCAAGTCACATAAGTTAGTTCACGTGTCTGACATCTGTAAGGTTGGGTACGTAGATGAACTCGGTTGGGCTTATGAACAAAGCAGACTTACGAATGGGCTCTCAGAAGGGAACTCGTTTGTATGTAAGGACTTCTGTAGTTTGTCGGACTAGAAACAGTGAATCCACGCGAGTGTTTTAGCAATCCACGGAAGGGGCGGGGAGGCACATACCTGACTGAGTCCTGGCTGCACTTGCTAACCGAAGCCGCCCCTTTCTCTGCCCGCACAGGTTGTCTTCTAAGAGCCCCTGGAGATCCCACCCGCCTCTGGATTTCTGGGCCCACGACGTGGTCAGCGAGACCAGGGTGCTTTGGTGGCTGTGGGCCGGCCCTGCCCGTTGCTGGACTTGTATGTGCCGCTCGGACTCTGGGCTCCTTGGACCTCTTGTTTACGTGGAAGTTTTGAGCCATTTTGAATCTTTTGAAGGAGAAGCCGCTGCTCGCAATGAGCTCGCAAAGCCATCCAGGTAAGCCGGACCCCGGGTCCTTGTGGCGGTTGGGTCCCGGGTCTGTCTCTGTGTTCATGATCACGAGCGCGGCTGGTTTAGGTCTGCCCCGTGGGCCGGGCAGCCGGCTCTCCATCTCAGCAGCAGAAAGACGAATGGGGCCTCTCAGGAGTCAGGGTCCAGGCTTGGCCCTGACCCGAGCGCTGACCTGAGCAGCACGCACCTCCCCAGTACCTCAGGGAGGCGATGAGCTCAGGGCCATGTGTGGTCTGGAGAGCCGCTTCCTTCTCCCTCTGCTTTGATTCTGGGGGCCGTGGGGGTGGGCTGCCCCTGGGCTGGACACGATTGGTGCCCCTCGGTGGTGGGCGCCCACGGGCATCAGTCCTGGTGCCCAGGGCTTCACCAGGCACGGCGCTCACATCCTGCACACAGCGAGTCTTCACAGGCCCCGACGTCCCCCACCTGGTGGGAAGAGGTGACCGGTCCAGGGTCACAGAGCTCGTGGCTGGGTGGGATCAGGGAGCATGTTTGTGCGGTTCTCGGGTTCAGAAGCATGCGGGGACACATGCTCAGGCTTCTCCAGCCCCGTCACTGAGTCACCCAGCCACCCAGTGGCAGCAAGCCCTGGCTCGTCCAGCCTCACCGTCCACTGCAGTGTGGCCTCTGGGCCACTTACATCTGTTGTCCTGAGTCCACTCGGGCAGGCGTGGGGTGTCCTGGAGGCCCTGCCTCCGTCAGTGTGGCTGGGGTCCCCACTGGATGAGAGTGAGGGGCTTGCTCTGCTCTCCTCCCTGGGGATCGGGCCCCTGCATGTCCTCTCCTGGCCTGAACAGAGTTGTCTGAAGTTCCAAGAGCAGGGTTCCCACTTGTATTTAGATACGAAGCCTTTATTGATTTAAATTGTTCATGTATTGATTGATACAGAGTGTAAAATATAATTAACAGTCTGGATCAAAAGGGGTGAACGTGGACTCCCTCCCACTCAGCTGGGGAGCCTGCCTTCCTTCTGTGTCTGAAGATAAGGGTGTGTGAAGAAATGTTTTAATAGAGGATAATCATTCTATCTGTGGAATTCTGTGTTTCATTTTTTTTTTTCCATTTAGTACCTTATGAGCATCTTTTGATGTCAGTATGTACATAAACCTAACTTATTTTTGGTAGCTTACAGGTAGATACTTATGTGGTATTTAGAACAGCCCCAGATCATCATCAGACAATTATTATACATATGTTTTGTTCGCACACTTTGTGACTATCTCCGTTGGATCAGTTCCAGGCAGTAGAATTGCTGGGTGGGTGGGCACCTGCATTGGAAACTTTGTTTACTTTGCTCGTGGCTCCAGAAGCTCTGTCTCAACTTCTCCCCTTAATCCTAGTTTATGATCATATGTATTTTTCTACATTTGCACAGGCACTAGGTGGATTCAGTTTATTTCATTCTTCTCAGCATGCCAGGTGAAATTTATTGTTTGAATTTGCATTATTGTATAAATGAGGGTGCACATTTTTAGAAGTTTTATTTTATATTGGAGTGTAGTTGATTTACAGTGTTGTGTTAATTTGTGGTGTACAAAGTGATTTAGTTATATGTGTGTGTGTGTGTGTGTGTGTGTGTGTTATACATATACACACACATATCTATTCTTTTACAGATTTTTTCCCACTTAGGTTAATACAGAATTTTGAGTAGATTTCCCTGTGCTATGCAGAAGGACCTTCTTGTTATCTATTTTATGTATAGTAGCGTGTGTATGTTAATCCCAAACTCTTTCATTTGTCCCTCCCACCTATTTCCCCTTAGTTAACCAGAAGTTTGTTTTCTAAGTTTGTGAGTGTGCTTCTGCTTTGTAAATGAGTTTGTATGATGTCTGTCTTTCTCTGACTGAACTTCACTTGGTGTGACAGTCTCTAGGTCCATCCTCGTCACTGCAAATGGCATGATTTCATCCTTTTTAGTGGCCGAGTGATATTCCGTTGCCCATTATCCAGCCCTCTGCTGATGGACATTTAGGTTCCTCCCATGTCCTGGCTGTTGTGAGTCGTGCTGCGGTGAACACTGGGGTGCTGGTATCTTTTCAAATTACCGTTTTCTCTAGATCTATGTCCGCATATTGCCGTGTCATATAGCAGTTCTGTCAATAGTTTTTAAGGAACCTCTATATTGTTCTCCATAGTGACTGCACCAGTTTACATTCCCACCAACGGTGTAGGAGGGTTCCCTTTTTTCACACCCTCTCCGGCATTTATAGTTTGTAGACTTTTTGATGATGGCTATTCTGACCAGTGTGAGGTGATACCAGATTTTTTATGAGCTGCTATAGACATAAATCTCATACATGCCAGTAGGCATTTGAAGAGGATTTTTTTTTCTCACTCTTTTTTGAATCTAATGAAGTCTATGTGTCTGCGTCAATACTGTCTGTGAAGTTTTCTCATGCATGTGCATTATGTACAGTTGACCCTGGGCCAGCCTGGGAGTCAGGGGTGCCAAGCCTCCGCACAGTGGAAAATCCACGTGTGGGTTATAGTTGGCTCCCCGCATCGGAAGTTGGCTACCCTGGATCTGTGATTCCAAGTCTGTGGATTCAGCCAGTCGCGGATGGTGTGGTGCTGTGCGTGGTACTAACCATAGAAAACCCTGCTATAAGCAGATTGTGTGGTGGTTCGAGCACATGCTGTCCAAAGGCCAAGTGTATTTGTATGTAGGAGTGGATGTATGCATTTTTCTGTATGTGTTATCTATACATAATAACCTCAGTTACTTAAATCAGTGATTAACTGATTACATCAGCGTAACTTTATCTTCTTTGTCTCTTTGATTTCTAGAGAAGCGTGTACTTTCTCTTATGATTATAGTTTCTGGTATTCTTTTACAATAAGACGTTTGTGGCTTTGTTTTTCAGTGCTTAAAATCTAACAAATGTGTCCTGGTGGCCCCAGTCTCCTAACAAAATACTGTGTGTTTGTTTCTCTCTGCTTCGTGCCCCTTTGCCCCAGAATTGATCAGTCTCCTAAAAGTGTTTCTGTCCTTGGGTTCTCTTGGCTGACAAACACTTCTCCACCCACTTATCTCCAGTACTCTCGCCTGGAAAATCCCATGGACGGAGGAGCCTGGTGGGCTGCAGTCCATGGGGTCACTAAGAATCGGACACGACTGAGTGGCTTCACTTTCACTTTTCACTTTCATGCATTGCAGGAGGAAATGGCAACCCACTCCAGTGTTCTTGCCTGGAGAATCCCAGGGATGGGGGAGCCTGGTGGGGTCGTACAGAGTCGGACACGACTGAAGCGACTGAGCAGCAGCAGCATCTTCGCATCACAGACCTCCTCCTCGAGGCTGGTCCCTGTGAGCAGCAGAGATCTAGCAGGGTGTTGCTTTCCCCTCCTTCCCAGGGTCCTTGTGTCTTGCGCAGAGGCCTCGCCCGTGGCTGTTGACTGTGGTCGGGTCCTGTCTGCTGCGTGTGTCCCTCTTGGTGGATGGGCCTGGCCCCCATCCTCCTCTCTGTCTGACGCCCCCTCCTCCCAGGGCAGTCCTGGAGCAGCCTGGGTAGCTGACGCCCAGCAGTAGCATCTGCTGACGTGAGGGTGGGCTTGCTGGCGTGTCTCTCCCGGCTGCTCTGCGGCCCACCCCTCATCCCCGCCCCGGGTGGGTGCAGGCTGGGGCTTGGGCTGAGCGATGGTCTGCACGCCCATCTGCCCTGTCCGCAAGCCCGTGGCCTGCCGGGGTGACCGCCTGCTCGCTCGTGGTGATCCTCCATCACTTGGATCCCCAGACGGGCATCTCCTAGGAAGTCCCTCCCTGCCCCTCGGCTGACACCACTGTGTTCCCACCGTGTAGACTCGCTGCGAGTCTCGTGTTGGTGTTTGTGTCTTGTCGTTTTAGTGGATTTGCGGGAGGAGGAGAGTAGTTAACACTGAACATGTTCGGTTTGCTGTTCAGAGCAGGGCCCCTCCCGGGGTTCCCCGTCCCGTCTTCGGCCCCAGCCTCCCTTGGGTCCCGCGTCCGGCTCTGCCTCCCTGGGCCTTGCGGTGTCCATCTGTCTGGCCGCCCGCAAGCCCCGCCGCGTCACTGGCTATCCCCCGTCCCTCCCAGCCGCAGCCCCACAGCCCCTGTGTGGCCCTCGGGCGCCGCGGAGCCGGCCGGCTTGGCCCCGGTGATGAAACGAGCTTTTCACTTGGCGAGCGGAGGTCTTCTCCCCCGGCCCCCGCGCTGACCCCCTCTGGTGCTGGGTGAGGCGCGTGTTATGGTTTTATTGCTGTTCCTTCTGCACTTTGCCAGAGCCCGGCCCTGGCGCTCTGACGTAAAACTGCTGACTGGTGCGGCTTTTATTGCTCTGAATAATGATTGCGAATGCTGTGAGCGGCCCGAGGAAGCGGCCCGGCCTGACTCAGGCTGAGAGAACTCTCTGAGAGCAGGAGTGAGGAGAGGTGCTGAGACGCGATGCCTCTCCCGCCCCAGCGCTGCAGTCCCTTCTGCGGGGCTGTGCGGGGCTGGGGGATTGCTGTGAGGACGCGGGACCTCCACGTGGAAGGCGAGTCCCTCTCCCACACTGAGGGCCTGGGCACAGGCTCCCCTCCTTCCCTGCCTTCGTGTTCCTCAGATGACAGGCTGTGGTCGTCCCCGTAGCCCGAGTGTGCTGGGAGGTGGGGGCCTGGGTTGGCTCAGAGCAGGACCAGAGGCTGTCCCTCGGCCACGTTGTTACCACCCCGCCCCACCCCGAGCAGCTCAGCTTCCTCGCAGTGACATTTCCACCCAGAGGGCGTCTGGAGGCAGGGCTGTAGACCTTAGGGAGCCTGTGTGCAGTCCCCTGGAGCACGCCTGGGCATCCGAACCCCACTCTCAACAGGAAACTGGCCGAGCAGGACTGGGATCCAGTCACTCAAGTGTCCTGACCCTCCCGGGAGCTAGGTGAGAGGCTTGCGTACTGCTAAAACACATGATGAGCCATTTTGAGGGAAACCTGTATATTTTAGACCTGTGTTTTAGTTTGGACCACACTCTGATTTGTAAGCATTCTCTTCACTCTGAAATGCCTCATCCACATGAAAGCAGCTGAACGTCTGCGTCGACAGTAACTTGGTGATTGATGAGTTTCGACATAGTTTGATTTCTTCCGACCACCGTGAAGTTCTCATCCTGCAGGTCCCGGGAGGAGGCGCTCAGCTCCACCGGCCCAAGCCCGAGCCCTGGTCTTGGCCTCTTGGATCTTGAGTCTTGTTTCTTTCCACTCGGTTGGCCACCAGGGTTGTATTATATTTCAATTTAGAAATGGCCTCAGAAGGATGCACTTTTCTGTCTTTTAGATTGTGCTGTGCAAGGGTGGAATGTTTCAGGAGTATTGCAAAGTTTCAAGGGGAGGAAATGAATTTTGAGGACCTGCAGGGAACACAAAGGGCACATTGATTCTGAGCTGCTGGTGGTGGGTCGTGGGCCCTGTGTGAGGCGCTGGGCCACAGGGAGAGCTGGGGCCCCGGGAGAGGCTGCAGACGAGGCCACGGGAGAACCAGGCCAGGGCTTTCGGGGGGCGGGTGTGCAGCCAGCAGGTGCGGCCGTGGAGTCCTGGGGTCTCAGGCCCGGAGACCTGTGCTCACGGCCTCCAGGAGACGGGGGAGGGGGCGAGAGCTTCTTCAGGACGGATCTGGGTGTGGCAAGTCCCCAGCCGTGGAGTCCTCGGGGCTCAGGCCAGGAGACCTGTGCTCACACCCTCGGGGAGCCGGAGGAGAGCTTCTTCCTGACGCATCCGAGTTCCCAGCCGCTGGCCGGCAGGCCCAGGGGCTTCTGGACAAGACCGAGGCTGGGGACACAGGGAGAGGAGCCCGGGTCCCCAGTGTCCTGTGGAGCACAGAAACAGACTCGAGATCCAGCAGAGCAAGCCCAGGGCTCTGGAGACCAGTGGAGGCAGGTGTCCTGTGGGAGGGGCAGCCTGGCTGTTTAGCCTGACCCTGGGGAAGGAGGCGCTCACGGGCCCTTCATAGCACCTGCTTCTGCCTCCTCCAGGGCGGGTGCAGAAACGGCCGGCGAGTCTCCCAGCTGCGTGCGCCCCAGGCTCCTCCGGGTGCCCGCCCGCGCAGTTTCGGCTCCTGAATTGTTGCGGCCCGGATCCTCCATGCCATGATTATCCAGGATCTTAATCAGTCAAGGTTTGTTCTGGAAATCATGGAGACATAACAGCTTCTTTTTCAGCCTCTTTTTTTTTTTTTTTCCTTTAAATCCTCAAATTGTGTTTTGTCTTTTAAAAATCACGAATGCTCAGTCGTTATGAAGAGCTGAGAAAATTCTCTGTCAATGGAGCGTTGATGGTTTATTTTGGCAGTTCTCTGAAAATTCTTATACGGTTTGTGGAACATTTGCATTTATGTCCTCTTTTTCAAAACCACCATTGTAGAAATGCAAATTTCTGAATTCCGAGATGCTGAATGTTGGATGATTAATGATATTGAAACTTAAGAATGAACTCCCGGTATGTGTTTGACATAGAAAGCCCTGAGCCAGGATCATTAGAAACCACAGCACACAGCTTGTCGGTGGAACAGAAGGGCGGTGATTGAGGCGCCCAGCAGAGGGGCAGGTGGACAGGTGGGTGCTGGGCTGTGAAGGGCCAGGGCTGCTCTGTCTGCAAAAAAAATAGATGTTTCAAGCTTCTAATAGTAATAAATCGACATTGGTTACTTGCTTACTGCTAGTCAGACCCTGCTGTGCTCTTAGGGGCCTGGAATGAAGAGCGATGTGGTTCTGAACGGTGCTTTATGGTTACTTCGTGGTTTTCCACGATGAGCCTGGCCAGTGGGATGCGGGCATGTGTGCTAAGGCGTTCAGTCGTGTCTGACTCTTCTGTCACCTCATGGACGCCTGGCTTCTCTGTCCATGGGGATTCTCCAGGCAAGAATACTGGAGTGGGTTGCCACGCTCTCCTCCAGGGGATCTTCCTGACCCAGGGATCAAGTCACCCTCTCTTTCACTTCCTGAATTGGCAGGGAGTTTCTCTTCCACTGGTACCACCTGGGGAGCCCGGGAAGTGAGATAGAATTCGGTCATTCCTGTTCTGTCCACGAGGAAACCAGTATTGACGGCCGTTCAGGGCTTGGGGCAAGTCCAGGTATCTACTCAGAAACCAAACTGGAACCAGAATTGGTCGTCTGCCCTTGAGGGACATGGGCCCCTCTGCCGGACAGATGCTGGGCACCCTGGACCAGTTAGCAGTGGATCCCGACCATTTATGTGGGGTGCCTGGGCCGGGCCAGGTGGAGAGAAGCATGAAGCCACCTCAACACAGTGGGGTTCACGGGGAGAGAGGAGATGGGCCGGGGGTAGGGGCCCCCGGAAGGGACGTGTGAGCAGAGTTGGGCGCAGGGCAGGAGCTCCACTGCCCCGTGGGGCATAGAAGGGCCTGGAGGTGAAAGTGGGCTGGCAGAGGAGGGAGAGGGTGGAGAGGCAGGTGTGTCTGCTGTGCCCAGGTCCACACGGGCCCACCCCCGGCTGTTCTGAGAACCTGTTGGCCTGGAGAAGGGACCCTGGCCTGTCCCCTCCCAGCATGTTTCCACTGTGTCTCGAGTGTGGTTCTGAACTTCTCTGAGCTTCTCTCTGCTGATGCTTAGAGCTGGCTGAGGGCCTGGACAGGTTAACGGGAGAGATTTTGGTTGAAACCTTTTGTTTCATTTCCACTTTATTTGCTTATTTCACGAGACCATGATTCAAAACTGAACACTTTTTTTTTTTTGGAAAATGATTAAGAAAAAAATCAAATGAGGCAAATGACTGTGAACTTTGTCGAATCGTCTCTCAGTTCAGTTCAGTTGCTCAGTCGTGTCCGACTCATTGGGACCCCACGGACTGCAGCACGCCAGGCCTCCCTGTCCATCACCAACTCCTGGAGTTTGCTCAGACTCATGTCCATCGAGTCGGTGATGCCATCCAACCATCTCATCCTCTGTCGTCCCCTTCTCCTCCTGCCCTCAATCTTTCCCAGCATCAGGGTCTTTTCCAAGGAGTCAGTTCTTCGCATCAGGTAACCAAAGTATTGGAGTTTCAGCTTCAGCATCAGTCCTTCCAATGAATATTCAGGACTGACTTCCTTTAGGATAGACTGGTTGGATCTCCTTGCTGTCTCTTGTTTTGTGTTTTTAAATGGGTTTTCTCGTCCCCACTTGGTGAGAGGAGGGGTATCAGCCTGTGACAGGGAGTGCTAAGCGGGGTGTGATGGAGAGACCTTATCGTGTGGTTTTCATATCTCCCCCCACCCCCCACAAAACAAGCAGAAATGAGAGGGGTGGACTTGGCTCCTCTTAGACACTGGTGCAGACACTGGTCCTCAGGCGCGCTCAGTCCTGGCAGGCTCCCGGCAGAGCTGCATCGGGCTCTCAGCTCGGGCAGTTGTCAAGGTCAGAAGCCCTGCCGTCCGACGGCGGCCTCGCCCTGTTGGGCTTTAGGCTGTGTGTCCCCCAGCCCTCCTCCTTCTCCTCCTTGGTACAGGGTTCCTGCTGCCGCTGCTCGAATGGGACGATCCTGACTCAGAACCGGAGCATTCCAGGCTGCAGCGCACCTTCAGCGCTTTTGGGGTTTTAGGATGAAAAGCAGTGTTCCGTGTCACAGCCATTCTCTCGCTTCTACAAACACTGGATACTTTTGAAAGGTAGCAGGGAGGCTTGGTTAAAGGTGATATTAAGAAAAGTACATATCTGCTACATCTGCTGCTTTTTTCTGTTTGCAGTAATGTTTATAAGGACTTCTGTGACATGGTGTCAGCATCCTGCTAGAGGTTGTTCCGCGCTCGCACCTGGGGGCTTCGTTTTCTGCACAAGACCACGTTCTCCTGGGGCTCCCACGTGCCCTCTAATACTGTACCCTCGCTGGATCTTGATGACTTGTTGTTGAGCCCTGTCTTCAAGCCTCTTTCGCTGAGGGAACTTTTGTGACTGATGGCGAGTTATTTTTGCCTTTAAACTCCGAGGCCGTCTGGTAGAAGATCGCTTCTGATGGTGCAGTTGTTCAAGGTGCTGACGCCGAGGGAAGGCCTCCTGTTCCAGGAGCTAAAGATTCTGTTTTGACTTGTTTGCATTCATAGCCAAGTTTATTCCTTCTTAACTGTTTTGAATTTCCCTGTGACGTCCTTTGTAGAAACTGGGCGTTTGTTAGAGCTGCGGCTGTCGCTGACCTGTTGATTCAGTAGGATCTGTGCGGTGCTGCTGGAGTTGCAAGAGAGTCCACGGAGTCTGCTCTTAGCACAGCTTCACTGGACTGTGCTGTACAAAGGGCCCTCTCTGGCGTGTTCACATTGCTTGCAGTAGATGTATTTAGCGAAAGTTCCTCCAGGGTTGAACAGCATGATTCAGAATTCTTAATGCTCCTCATTTTCACACGTTTTATTGATTTCATCCAGGTCAGGAGCTGACTGTTTCTTACGGCCCCGCCCCCACCAGGGTCTGACACACAGAATGCAAGCCTGCTTGCCGCTTTTTGTGCTTGAAAAGCCGCCCATCCCAGCGCTTTGCCCGAACACCTGCGGTCTCCACGTGGCTTTTCATCCAGACCTGTCACGCCTGGGCCCGGGGAGCTGGCTGCTTTATTTCACTCCCACTGAAAGAATCAGGGAACGGGAGGAAGGTGGGGTCATGGATCTCTTTCTTAGGTGCTAATACACGGAAAGGGCTTTTAGAAAATTTGGGAAGGCGCTGGGGAGGGCGGAGACCTTGGAGGGCAGCGGTTTTCGCTAGGAGGTTTAGCCGAAGCTGGAGATGAGGGCCTTTGTGTTTTGCCGTGCCGGACGCTCAGTGCGTGTTGGAATCGAGTCACTGAGGGTGATGGGACAAAGACCGGGCGGCGGGTCAGGATCGCATCGGCCGCTGGTGGGTGTCTGTGGTCGCCTGTTAGCTGTAGGTCCGGTACATGAGCAGGGACAAGCTGTGGCTGCCGGGCAGGGACAGGCCAGAGAGGTGCTCCTCACGGGGGGTCTGAGGCTCTGGAGTGGGGGCGGGGTGCAGGCGGCTGCTGCCTGGGGGCTGTGCACGTGGGGTCCCCATCACCTGGGCCCTTGTGGGGTCCCTGCGTCCCCGTCCTCCCAGACGACGCTGCACCCTGGGGAGCTGCTGCTTTGCTGGATACGGTTTTGGCCGTCCATGTCCTTAAAGACTTTTTGGAAGGTGTGGGTGTTCGTCTCCAGTTCATCAGCTCCACTGGGAAGGAGCCAAGGCAGGTGAAGGCTGGAGGATCGCAGGGGAGAATCTGAACTCAGTGCCCGCAGGAGACCTGGCCTGGAAGTGCTGAAACCCCACTGAAGTTTTTCCGTCCTAAGGAGCCCAGCCTTTAGGAAACGCACTGCCTGAGATCTGAGTGGCCGGCAAGGCGCCCAGTTCAGCCACCCCTACCAGGGCCACTGGGGCCTCTGAGAAGAGTGCAGCTGTCTGTCTGCCCTCCATCTCTGGGATCAGGCTCCCTTCTGTTATGTCCCTGGTTATCTGTGCATTTGTGGTGGTGTGGAAAGGGGGCTGGGGCCACACTAGCGGGTGAGGGGCCAACTGGTCACGCTGGGTTCCACGGAGGGGCCGGAGCGGTCCCGGAGGCGGGGTCAGCAGGGCCTGGTGGGTCATGAGTCGCTGCGTGGAGCCGGGAGACCTCAGGCTCGGGAATCCATCTATCCCTGCCTGGATGTGCTGCAGACAGAGACCCCCGGGCAGGGTGTGCTCCCCGCTCTGCCCTCCCGGTGTCCAGCCTTCTTGCCCCTTCCTCTCTTGTCTCAGCGCCTCGTGCTGCACTGGCTGGCCCCTCTGCCCAGTGTCAGGCTCACACGGCCGCTGGCTCTGGCCAGGACCAAGATGTGGACGTTTCAGCTCTCAGCTGGGCTTTCTCGGAGCTCCCATGGGGCCAAGGACTTGGCGCCTGAGACCCTTGGGACGAGGGTTTCTTTGCGTTTACAGGCACTCCACTTTCTAAACCGGAAACTCCAGCTTCTAGTCCACGTTACGTGGACCCTCTTATGAGTGGATCGGTGACCGATTGGCACAGACACGGCCTCAGCAGCTGTGGTTCCAGAGGAGATGCTGTTTCTAAGGCCTTTCCCGTGTGTGTTCCTACGGGGTGAGCCTGCGCTGACTCAGGGTACGGTTTCAAACATCCGTGTTATCTGTGAGAAGAAAAGAGCCTTTCTCACATTGCGTGTTGTCTGAGAGAACATAACTCTAGTGCTTCTCAACCGTTTCCAGTTCTGGAACAGCTGGAGGCGCTGGGGGTGGGCAGGGAGGCTGGCCTAGCCGTTGGGCCGAGCAGCCATGTGTCCCCCGGCTCCTGTGTGCTGGCCGGGCCGCCTCCGCGGGAGGACGGCTGGGCTCTGAGCCTGCCGTGGTGCCTCCCAGTGGGGGCTGCACTGTACCAGGCCTTCGCCCTTGAGGAGGACACTGGCCACTGGACCTGGTACCTGCCCATGTGGCAGGTGGACAACCCCGTGTCTCCTCCTTTGGGAGCCCCGCACTGGAGCAGAGGGGCACAGGGATCCGTGTAAGGTGGCCCCGTATTCATGGTCAAAATCCAGACCTTTCTACCCTGGAAAGGGGTGGGCCTGGCCTGCCACCCCTGCATGGACAGCCACACACTGGAGGGGTACGTATGACCCTCTGCCCCCAGAGGGTGGCTGGACTCCACCTGGACGGGGCAGACAGGTGGCTCGAGGTATGAGTTTTAACATTCATTTGAAGACATTGGTTAAAATCACTGATCAAGACAACATCTTCACCCATATTTTGTACAAAGCCAGGGTCTATATTTTCCAGTTTTATGTCAACTAAATCCATAGATTTCCCATTTTGTTGTTCAGTCGCCAAGTCGTGTCCAACTCTTTGTGACCCCGTGGTCTGCAGCATGCCAGGCCTCCCTGTCCCCACCATCTTCCAGAGTTTGTCCAAGATCGTGTCCACTGAATTAGCAATGCCATCCAGCTATCTCATCCTCTTTTGCCTTCACAATTATTGTGGTTCCCTTTCAAGTGAGTTCTACACAAGCATGCTTGCTAGAAACAAAACTCTGCCCTAGGAAGCAGAAGCTCAGGTCCTAGTGGACGCCAGACGGGGACAGGAGCTGCTGGGCCTGCTCCACGTGACCTGAGCGTCTGGCTCTGGAACCTTCCACCACTGGCTGAAGTGCTGTTCGTGGCTGAGCCTCCCTCATCCTTTGGAAGCTTCTGGAATCTCCTAGATTGACTGAGCTCAGAGCCTCCCTGATTGCAGTGGCCTCTGTCACTTCTAAGCTATACTCATCCAAACCCAAAGACGTTCCGTGACAGCTGCGGCAGATTTAAGAAAAGGCCTGGAAAAAGTACGAATTTGTCTCGCCTTTTATAGAATGATACCTCAATTCTGATTATCAAATTCTAGTTTTGGATTTAAAAAGAAACACAGAAAGACTGCATGTGGAATGGTTCCTTGTTTAGCAGCATGGGAGTTGCAACGTTCACGCCACTGGATGTTGACACCCGTCCTGGCGGCAGGGGTGGCTGAGGGTCAGCCTGGAGAAGTAGAGTCCCGCGTGCTCTGCAGGGGCTGGAAACGCATTTCAGGTCCCGCCCCAGTGAAGGGGAGCGGGGACCTGGGCCTGCTGGGGTGTGAGGAAGGAATAAGGGGCTGAGCAGGGAGGCGAGGGAGAGGAAGCCCCCTGCCCCTGGGACACACCAGCTTCGGGGTACCAGCGAGGCACACCAAGGGGCCACAGCGGGGTTTGCTTGGGGACAAGGGTGAGCCCGTGCCCCTGGGGTCCTGGACCCCCAGCTGGGAGCTGAGCTTGCAACCCCCCCTTGCAGCCCGCTCTCCTCTGTGAGCAGCCGGAACCTGGTGGGTGAGTGGGATGGAGGCGCCGCTTCCCCAGGGCATGGGCATTGTGGGGTGCCCTCCTCCAGCCTGCCTTGGACTCCAGGCCAGAGACTCATAAACCCACCTCCACTTCTCTCTGTCCTCGCCCGTCCGCAGGGAGGAGGTATCTGAGCCGTTCTCCCCTTTGTCGCTTTCCCTCCCAGCAGAGACAGCAGTGAGGAAAGGCAAGCCAGCAGCGCTCACGCTCTGTGAGTCATCACTCGTCCCGAGCTGGGCCACTTCCAAGCTGGTCGTGGGTCCTGTCGGGGCTGGGGCCCTGGGCCGAAGCAGCCGTTTCCCCCTGGGCTCGCGCCGTTCCTGGGAAGGCAGGGCCATGGGGTGCGCCCGTCTGTCTAGGGGCAGAAGCGGGCTCTGCGGATGCAGGCTCTGCTCGCGCACCTTTGCCGTGGGAAGCTCGTGGGGCCCCAGCGGAGGACCAGCAGCAGTGGCCGTGGGACGCGGCTGCCCGTCGCCAAACACGCAACTGGGACGAAGCCCCAGCTCTTTTCCCCGTCTGCCAAACTTGGGCTCACGTTGTTTACTCTGATGAGTCCTAATCTCCTCCTCTTTCAGAGAGGTAGCCAGCTTCCTTTCCCTGGAGTTTTCTGTCGATGGGACTTCCTGCTGGTGAGACGGGAGGGAGGCCCCGAGGTGTGCCAGTGTCGGTCCGAGCCCGGCAGACACCCCACGACCTGAACCTGGGCTGTGTGTCCTATGGTGAGGCCACTGAGGCCAGCGTGTGCCTGGTCGCCGTGCCTTCGGGGAGCCGTCTGCCCCGTCCCCTCAGGGCTCCTGCTGTGCCCGCTCACCCTTTGGTACCGCCCATGCGGTGGCGTGAGGGCGTGTGTGTTCTTCGGGAATTTCTGATTGATTTGTGTGGAGACAATGGCGCCTTACCTCTGTGATCTTCCTGCCCATGGGCAACCTCGAGCCCTGGCCATGCCAGCCGTCCAACCCCTGTAGAGGTGCATCTTATGATACACCTGCCCAGGCCCCCTGCCCCACGCCTCCAGACCATCAGCGTCGTCGGCAGCCAGATGCACAGCCCAGGGGAGCTCGGGGAGACAGATGTGAGGACTCAGAGCAGCGCGGGGCCCGGACAGGCTCCTGGGGTGGATACGAGGGGATCTGAAGGGAGCAGTGACCTCACTTAAAAATACCGTTATCAGTATAAAGAATGGTGTTTTGCCGCGGGCAGCAACATGGTTAGACTACAGATGATCACACTAGGTGAACTACGACAGACAGGAAATACCGTAGGATCCCCCTTGTGTGTGGCATCTCAGCTGTGACACACAGGAGCTTCTTAACAAGTGTGTTCAGCGTCCTGTAATGACCTGTAATGGAAAAGAATCTGAAAAAGTAGGTATCTGTAAACTGGGTCACTCGGCTGCACGCCCGAAGCGTTGTAACTCACCGGCACTTCACCAAGAACGTGTCTGTCAGTGTGCCTTGTCCCGCAGCCATCAGAAGGAAGTTTAACCCGAAAAAAGCTGTGTGACAGTCCCTGCCGGGGGAGCGGAGTGTGGTGCTGGTTGGTGGGGCACATGGGAACTCTGCCTGTCTACTCCATTTTTACTGAAGTCTATCGATAAACTTTAAAAAAATAAATGCATAGGTGTTCTCTCTTGCCCAATCTCTATTTATGAATGATAGTAGATTGCAGATGCTTAGGCACCCAGCTTTTAAACTTTTTTCTTTGGGGATTGTTCTAAATTAGTACAGAAAGTGAAAGTGAAAGTCACTCAGTGGTGTCTGACTCTTTGCGACCCCATGGACTAGTCCATGCACTTCTCCAGGCCAGAAGGCTGGAGTGGGTAGCCGTTCCCTTCTCCAGGGGATCTTCCCCGCCCAGGTCTCCCGCATTGCAGGCGGATTCTTTACCAGCCGAGCCACAAGGGAAGCCCAAATTAGTACAGAACAATCTCCTACTCTTTTTTATGGCTGTGCGTGGGGGTGACGTTGCTCGTTTAAGGAGGCACTGGGTGGGTCCTGGGTTTCTTTCCAGCCCTCTCACTGCCGCTGCCGCCGCGCACAGCACTACCTGAGGGTTCCCACTGCTGAGTGCACTTGGTATTGGGGTAAGACGCGCGTCTTCTCTGGACGCACAAGCCGTCGGCGCTTCTCTTGGATTCTCACGAGAGGAAAACGCTGGTGAGCGCTGTGCAGAGTGGGAGAGGGGAACTCAGGGGCCCCAGGAGCCCTTATGCAGCCCCTTCCCTGCCCCCCCGGGAACCTCCTTTTCAGCTTCTCACACCTTGGATCAGTCTCTCCTGGTTTTGAACCTAATATAAACACAGCCACAGAACATCTGCTTGTTCTGTCCGGCTTTCTTCCCTTAACGGTTTGTCTGTGAGACTGACACCACGTGACTCAGAGCTGTGTGCTCCTTTGCCTGGGTGTGTGACATTTCATTGTATACGCAGATCACAGTGTATCTGTTGTCTGTTGACGACACCTGGGTGGTTTCAGGCTGGGGCTTTTACACGCAATCCTCCCACGCATTCTTTTGATAAGGTGTGCGTGAGCCCAGTGTTCGGATTTCCTGTGCCAGGTTACGCTCTGAGAGACCTACTGGCTGCCCACTGGCCAGCGCATGGCACTCTGGCTCCTTTTTTGTTTTGGCCACTGCGACACATCTCATATTTCCACAAGTACTGAATTTGCTGAGCATCCTGTCGTATATTTATCAAACAGCTAGATGTCCCCTTTGCTGAAGTGGCTGTTTAAGTCTTCTGCTCGTTTAAGAGACTCGATTGTCTTTATTTTTCCTACTGACTCGTCGTTGTTTTCATAGGCGAGAGATGAATCCTTTGTTGATTGTTTCCTTGGCTGTTTTCTCTTAAGGCTGTGGGTTGCTTCTTCACTTTCTTAATGATGCTCTTTGATGAACAGATGTTCTTAATTTTCACATTGTCCAGCGACTGGTCATTTTATTTATGCCTGCTCGAGTGCAGTGGAAAGAGCCTGTTATTTCCTGTTGTAGTTGTTCAGTAGCTAAGTCATGTCCGACTCTTTATGACCGCATGGACTGCAGCACACCAGGCTTCCCTGTCCGTCACCGTCTCCTGGAGTTTGCTCAGATTCATGTCCATTGAGTTGCTGATGCCATCCAAACATCTCATCCTCTGTCGTCCCCATCTCCTCCTGCCTTCAATCTTTCCCACCTTCAGGACCTTTTCCAGTTGAGTCTGCTCTTCGTATCAGGTGGCCAAAGGATTGGAGCTTCATCTTCAGCATCAGTCCTTCCGGTGAATATTCAGGGTTGATTTCCTTTAGGATGGACTGGTGGATCTTGCAGTCTATTGTTTTCTAGAAGTGTCATTTTACCAAATGGATCTGTGGTCTACCTATAATTGATTTTTTAAGAAAATAGGACGTGCAGTAATGACCGAGGGCTGGTTTTCCCGTTAGGATGTTCCGTTGGCCCATCAGCTTGTTAAAAGCTGCATCCTTCCCCCACTGCTCCATGTTGCCACCGTGTCCGCAGTCACGGTCACACACGTGGGTCTGTTCCTGGGCTTTATCTGTGTGTCAGTGAACACAGAGTAACTAATGGGGCTTTATGATTGCTTCTAACAGCTGGCATTGTGTGTCCTCCAGCTTTTTTGAATCATTTTAAAGACTGTCTTGGTTCTTCTTGGCCCACTGCCTTTCCATATGAATTTTAAAATCAGCTTTTCAATTTCAACAGAATACCTACTGGGATCTCAATTGGCATTTCACTGGTTTGTGTATAAAATCAGTTTGTTTTAATCTTCCAATCCGTGGATATGATACATCTTTATGTTTGGGTCTTCTTTAATTATTTCAGTCACATTTTTTGTTTTGTATTCCACGGGGCAGAGTTCTTTCACATTGTCTATTAGATTTGCTTCGAGATATTTTATGGGCTGCCTTTAAAAAATTGTTCCGTTTGTTTGTATTTAGAAATACAGTTAGTTTTTGTGTAGCCACTGTGTCTCTAGACAGCTTTCAGAGTTGGCTTATTATTATTCTAGTTTATCTGTAGATTCTTTGGGATATTAATGTATACTGTTTGTGAATAGTAGATGTTTTATTTTTTTGTTGCCAAGTTTTAAACTTTTTATGTATTTTTCTTGCTTTAGTGAATTGTCTAGGGCCTTCAATCAAATGTTAAACAGAATTAGTGGTAGTGAACATCTATGTCTTGTTTGAATATCAAGGGAAATACTTTCAACATTTCATCGTTAGGTTTTCTGTAACAGTCTTAATCAGACCAATGCAGTTCTCTTCTGTCCTTATTAGTTGAATTTTCTCATGAGTCAGTGTTAAAATACTAGGTTGAACCACATGGCATGCAGATGTTTGATCTTTTTCAGTCTACGAAAATGACACTTTGATTTGGTTGGACTTAATACATTATAGGGCTTCCCAAGTGGCTCAGTGGTCAAGAGCCCACCTGCTAATGCAGGAGATGTGGGTTCCATTCCTGGGTCGGGAAGATCCCCTGGAGAAGGAAATGGCAACCCACTCCAGTATTCTTGCCTGAGAAATCTCAGGGACAGAGGAGCCTGGCGAGCTGCAGTCCAAGGGGTCGAAAAGAGTCAGAAGTGACTTAGGGCTAAACAACAACGACAAACAACAATATATTACATTTTGCTCTGCATCTGTTAATTGTATGATTCCCCCCCTTTGTTTCATTAATGTGATGAATTTTCTTGAATACTTTCTGTTAACCAGCCTTACCTTTCGTAGTAAGTCTGACTTGATTATAATATATTATCCTTCTTTTATCTGAATTCATTTTGCTTCTATTTTGCTTAATTTTTTTCATCTAAATTCATGAGTGAAATTGGTTTGTGGTTTTCTCTCCTTGAAATGTCTTTGTTCAATTTTAATATGAAGTTTATACTGGCCTCTTAAAATGGAATGAGATTATCCTCTTTTTCTATTCCTAGAGTTGACAGAATTTTTTTTAAAAGTCAGATGGTAAATATTGTGTGGAACATATATGGTTTCCATTGCATATTTTTCTTCCTTTTTTTTTTTTTTTTTAAAAAAAACAGGCACTTAAACTTGTAAAAATCAGTCTCACTTGTACAAAGTGAGGCCACAGATTGATACGGCCTTGGGCCATAGTTGTCAGATCTTCAATGGATTAGAGTTTATCTAAGGTTGTGTTGTTACTTCTTTTTTAAATATTTGGAAGAATTCATTGGTGAACCCATGTTGTAGTTTTCTTAAGGATGATTTCTAAATTATACCCTCAACTGATGTAGGACTCTTCAAAGTTTCTAGTTTTCTTGTGTCAGTTTTGATGTGTTTAGTTTTTCTCAGAATTTTTTTCTTTCTGTCTAAAATTTCAAATGTACTGGTGTAGGTTTTTAAATACCCTTGTGTTATCTGTGTGGTGTCTGTAGGATTTATCCTGATGTCTCTTTCATTCACATCGCTTGTTCATTCTTTCTCTTTTTTTTCTCCACTGGACTTTCTGGGACAGTTGTTTTAATATTTGCAAACAACCAGGTTTGATTTTCTTCATTCTATTAGATATTCTTTTAAAAAATCAATTTCTGATCTTATTGCTAGTATTTCCTTTTATTATCTGGATTTACTATTTTTTTTTCAGTAATTGAGACAAATATTTACGTCATTGAATTTATTCCCAGATTTTCTTCTTTCATAATGCATGCTCTTAAAGCAGTAATTTTCACCTATATTTGACTTTTCTGGATCACATAGGTATTTTAATGTCATTTTCATTGTGATTCAGTTTAGAATAATAGCTAATTTCCTTTTTGATTTCTTCTTTGACTCATGGGTTATTTTATTTCTTTATTTCAGCCTTTTGTGCGTTTCTTAGTATTTTGCTTTTGTTACTGATTTCTACTTTAATTTCATTATGGTCACTGAATTCTTATTTACTTTCAGCTTTTAAAAACTTTTTGTATTTTCCTTTATCATGATATAGTCAATTTTATAGATTTTTATATTTATTTGAAGAGAATAATTGAGATTCGTCAATTCTGCGTGTGTCTATTGAGTCAAATATGTTAATCAGCATGCTCAGATCTTCTGTTACTTTCCTGATTTTTGTGGTCTGCTTTTTCTGTCAGTTACTGAGAAGGATACTTTAAAGTTCCTCGTTGTGATTGTGAGTTGGTGTTCATTCTTTTGCTGTTGTTCTTGTTCAGTTGCTAATTCCGTTCGACTCTTTGTGACTCCATGGACTGCAGCACGCCAGGCTTCCCTGTCCATCACCATCTCCCGGAGCTTGCTCAAACTCATGTCCATTGAGTCAGTGATGCCATCCAACCATCTCATCCTCTGTTGCCCCCTTCTCCTCCCGACTTCAGTCTTTCCCAGCATCAGGGGCTTTTCCAATGAGTCAGCTAATATGTAAGCATCCCATCGAAGAGACGCGCATGAACCCTCCGCATGGGCAGGCTCTGAAGGCGTTTTACTTCCCAGGGTCTGCTCCTCACCCTCCGCGTGGAACCTGGTATGTCAGCAAATGCCTCTTGGGGGAAATGGGCTCAAACCGTGCCCTCCTCTCCCTTTCTTTCTCTTTCCTGTCTTGGCCCCTCAAGTCTGCCTTGGTAGCTCTCTGACTCCAAAGCCTTCATGATACACATGTACGTTTTTATGTTAACCGCTGTACTGCAGGGCTGGCCCGACGTGGGCTAGTTGGCCGGAGCCGAAGTGGAAGGTGCCACGTAGTGAGTGGAAGGGTTCCCGGGTGACTGTCCCGGCGTGCCCTGACCTTTCTGTTCCAGTGAAGTAACTGCCCGGCACACTTTATAGTGGACCGAAGTGTACCTGCGGCCCGGGGCTGCTCTCGCAGCACTTCTGCTCGGGTGTTTTACGAGGTGATTGATGTCACACCTTATAAACGTCCAGTCCCCAGATCTGAGTGCAGCGCACACTTGGCTAGCGCCTTCCTGCCAGCCTGCCTCCCCCGCCTCCTCCCCTTGCTTTTAACTTACTTTTTTTTTTTTTCCCCCCAGAGTGAATAAAGAATTCATTCCAGATTTAGCTTGAGAATTATTTTGTAGGACATTGCCTGTCATGCCTGTAGTGGGGATGGTTTCTGCACTGGGCAGGGTGGAGCTCACACAGCCCTGGCCACGTTTGCATTGTGTGTTGAGAAGGGGGTGGGGTCGGGTAGTAAAGGGTCCCTCAGCTCCTTCCTCCTCTGAGATTCCATGGTTCTCACGTTCAAGTGGCAGCCAAGGCTGGCAAGGTTGGAAGTAAGCCACAGGTCAGCAAATAGCGACTTGGGGATTTTTATACTTAGGGGCAGCATTGTGAGACAGCATCTCTTTCATGGCTTCTGGTTTTTTGTGTATGCAGGGGAGGCTGTGGGTGGAAACTACTTTCCCCATTAAAATTCGCTTTTTCTGTTTTCTAACACATGCATTGCATATAATGTGGTTACCTTATAAATACCATGTTTGGTTTTTTAGAAGTATATTTTCTTCCTGTAGTTGCTAATCTAGACCTTTTGAAAATAAATATAATTTTGTTGTTGCTGTTCTGTCAGTAATTTTGCTGTTGTTCAGTTGCTCAGTCATGTCCGACTCTTTGTGACCCGACCCCATGGACTGCAGCACGCCAGGCCTCCCTGTCCATCACCAACTCCAGTTGTTTACGCAAACTCACGTCCATTGAGTCGGTGATGCCATCCAACCATCTCATCCTCTGTCGTCTCCTTCTCTTAGCCTCAGCCTTTCCCAGCATCAGAGTCTGTTCTTCACATCAGGTGGCCAGAGTATTGGAGCTTCAGCTTCAACGCATAATTTTACTTACAGATGGTTGAATTACAGATTGCTAGTTTTCAGGATATGGAGAAGGCAATGGCACCCCACTCCAGTACTCTTGCCTGGAAAATCCCATGGACGGAGGAGCCTGGTAGGCTGCAGTCCATGGGGTCGCTAAGAGTTGGACACAGCTGAGTGACTTCCCTTTCGCTTTTCACTTTCATGCATTGGAGAAGGAAATGGCAACCAACTCCAGTGTTCTTGCCTGGAGAATCCCAGGGATGGGGGAGCCTGGTGGGCTGCAGTCCATGGGGTCACACAGAGTCGGACACGACTGAAGCGACTTAGCAGCAGCAGCAGTGTTCAGGAAACCAGCGCTTCCCTCCCTGCAGGAGGTGAGGCTTTATGACCAGGAGACCACCTCAGCACTGCAGTCAGTTACTTTGTTTTTCTGGAATGCACGTCCTGCCTAGAGATAACCAAGCCTGAGGGTTGGCTGACCTGGGAGCCCCGGCTCCTCCCTGGGGTCAGCGGAGATCCGCACCTTCTTGGTGGCAGGGAGCAGCCTCTCCGAGGGCCGGGGCCCCGACAGGCCTGCTTGGCCACATGCCTTGTGGTGGGCTGCTGCAGCCCTGCCTGCCCTGCTGAGTGCTGAGGCCTGCGTTCAGGCAGCTGATGGGGCCCGGTGCTTCTCGTCCAGAGACCCAGGCAGGACATGCCGCTGCTGCTGGCCTGGCGGCTCCTGCTCTTGCACAGGACTCCCCCTCCCTGGCCTTTTGAGGTGCCTTGGTCCAGGTCACCACGACGCCACAACCAGGCTCCCCCGTATGGTCGGGGAGGTGCTGAAACCAGCATCTGTGTTGGCGAGTGAAGTGCCATTGTGACACGGTGCAGGGGCTTCCCTGGGGGGTGGCAGCTGGTGGGTCGTCAGTTCGGGGAGGGGGAGGCTTGGCAGTGGCGTGGCCTCCCTGTCCCTTCTCACTGTGCCCCCTGCAGCTGGAAGGATGGGGTGCTCGTGATGGGCCTGGGGAGCCGCCCTCGGGCGCTCACAACCTCCTCCTCCGAGCTCCCCGGCACTGTCTGAGTGCCCTCTAGAAGCGGGCTGCAGGGCTCCCACCCTGGCCCCCCCGGGAACCGGTGACCGTCCCTCTGGGCTCGGCTTCTGAGAACTGAGGTCACATGGAGAGGCTAGTCCTGGGGGCTGCCCTGAGGGCTGGCGGGGTGGGCGGGGCCAGGGGGCGGGGTGGGCGGGGCCAGCATGTGGCCTGGCCCGGCTGCGCCCAGAGTGGCAGCTGCCGTGCTTGTCACGAGGCCCTGGCCCAGCCCCAAGCGTCTGGCACGTCTCACGTTCATCACCCTGGTCAGGCTCAGGCCCTTTTGATAAACATAAACACCCCGTGTCTTTTCGTGTTTGAAACTTGAGAACCGCTGACATCATTTTTGAAAGCAGATTCCAGCGAGGGTGTTTGCACACGTCTGCCCATCGGCCTCCCCTCCCCCCGGCCAAGACCAACTGCCGGCCTGGTCCAGACGGTCCCACCTGCTGCTGCCCGGGCACAGGCGGCACAGAGTGGGGCTGCCAGCGAGGGGGGGGTCCCCGGCAGGCAGGGGGCAGGCGCGCGAGGCCAGCGGACGGGTGGGGGACTGTGTGACCTTGTTCCCCGCTCCCTCCGGCGCACGACTCTCAGGCCTGCTGCCCTGAGACCATGGACCGGCACCAAACGTCTGTGTTTTCACGTTTTTCTCCTTGGTAATTAGTGATTGCAAAGTTTAAAGGCCAGCTCTTGAGGAAGGCATTTTGCCATCATAAAAGATGGGGGGCACGCATTGCCCCAGCAGGAGAACCTGCCTGCAGGTCTGCCCAGCCCGCCGTGGTCCCCCAGGACCTTCTGGAGTCTCCTGGGCCCCAGGAGGGCTGGCAGAGGCCCTGGCTTCCGTCTGGGGAGAAGCGGCCCGCAGAGGGCAGGGCGAGCCGTGAGGCTGGACTCCGCACCCGGTTCTGGGCCTCGCTCTCCCGGCCTGGGAGCTCTGCCCACGCTCGGCCCTGTGGCCTGTGGGCCCCGGGCGTGCTGCCGCTCCCTGGCAGCCCGGGGCCTGGAGGGAGAGCTCCGCTTACACTCTCAGCCCGTCAGGCGGGCCGTGGCCGCCGAGTGGTCTCTTAAAAAGAATTCCTCCTCCCCCAGTGGATTTCTGGCATGCGGCGTCGGGGCGCTCTCGCGTCAGTCAGTCGTCATAAGCCCTCCGTTGTCCGGATCAGACATAAACAGCCTGCCCAGCCCCGCCGTTCCTGACTCCCGGCCAGCTCGGCAGCCCTGGGAGAGCCAGCAGGGGCGGCCGGGGGAAGGCGCCCAGCGCCTCTGTGTGCGGCCAGGCCCTTCCTCCGAGGGCCCGAGCTCCCCGGACGGTCACTGGGATGGGGCTGGCAGAGACATGCCTTCTGTACTGAAGTGTGCATTTCTTCCCCCGGCCTCCCGGGTCAGTGACACCATGTCTTCACTGTCAGGAATGTTTGCCTCCCCCCAGTGGGTCGTCTGTGCATGAGGTTTCAGTCTCATTTTGGCCTCTGGGAAGCCCTCACCCTTCAGACCCTAAGCCTGTGTAGCCTCCTGTAAAACTCCTCTGATGCTTTACATCAGCACGTGCCATCTTCTGCGAGTCCCTGGGCTGAGTCCCATCCCGAAATTCTCTCTGTGGAAGGTTTTCCACCGAGGCGCCCTGGCAGTGCTCCCCCCATGTCATCAGAAAGGGCTGGAAACCAAATGACACGCCATCCCCAAAGCCCCAGTTTACAAGGGAGAGGGCCCGGGCCTGCGTCATGGTTCCTCCAGGGTGACTCGGAGACAGAGCCTGGGCCTCCAGTGTTTCCGTGGGTCATTCGGGCAGTTGGCATGGTGTAACTGAGCCCGGCTGCAGGTGAGTCCTGCAGAAATCCTGGCCTCCAGGACGTCTTCAAGGAGCTTGCCTTCCTAACCAGCGTGGCGAGGGGTCCAGGGGGATGGGCCTGGGGGAGTGGGCTTGCTTTCACCTTCAGGAGGAGGAGCGATGGGCCATCTGGGCCCCTGACTGGAGGGTGTGCAGGCAAGCCCTAAGAAGGTGGTACCGGCCACCTGGGCGGCCTGTGGGATGCTTGCTAGCAGGTGCAGGAGGTGTGGGCAGAGTGTGGCCATTCCCTTGGGCTTGGCCAGTGGGTCTGCAGGCTTGCTCCAATTTCCAGGCGCCCGCAGGGCCCAGAATGCTCCCTGGGGTCCTGTGTCCAGGCCCTGTGTCCTGATTCCAGTCCTGTGAAACAGGCACAGGTTTTTAGGGAGAAGAGCAGCCACTGGGCCAAGTCCACGCCAGCCAGAGGCTGAATCCAGTTGTCCGGCCACAGGGCCCTCCGTCTCTGCGTGTTGCGGCCTGTACTGAGGCCGGAGCAAGGACCGCACTTTCCAGGAGCACCCGTGAGTGAGCAGCAGAGACCAGGTGTACAAGATGCTGACTTCCCTGCCGGGCTGATGAGAGGACCGCCCTGTACTGGGTGGGCAGCGGAGGCCAGTCTTGCCGCCTGCGCCTCGGGGCTCCACACTGTGGCCAAAAGCAGGATCTGGAAGCTAGTGCGCCTTCTGCTGCGGGGGGCAGGGCCCCTCTCCTCCTCTGCTGTGCCCCCCATCACCCCGGAAGGAGCCTCCGAGAGCATCAGCTCAGCCACGGGGCTGGGCGCTGCCCCCCTGGGACACTGGTGGGCCGGCCCGCGCTTCCTTGCGGCTCCGCACATCAGAGACTCGCAGACACTTGCGCAGGAAGCCCGTTGGTTCATCGTTGGGGCTGAAGCCTGGCAGTGGGTGCAGCTGCGAGGAGCTGCAGCTGAGGGCTGTGGTCGCCTTGTTCTCTGCATCTTGTGTGGGGGCCTCTGGTTTGTGTCTCTTCGGGAACCTGGCCAGGCGTGTTCCTGGAGAGATGCTGACCCGCCCCAGGTGGCCGCCGCGGTGGAGGCAGGGGCCGCTGGCTTGGGCGGTGCTCAGCAGGAGGGCCAGGGAGCTCTTGAGAAAAATCACCGGGCTCTAAAGAGCCACCTGTTTCCTTTTCCCAACCAGCCCCTCTCTGTGTTCATCCTTCCATCCTCAAGTTTTTTCCGTATCAGTTAATAAAATGACTCCTCATTCTCTTGATGCTTGGCTGTTATCTCAGTCCCTTTACCAACACGTATGCCAGTTTCTTTGTTTGCTGTGCTTTTTTAATTGTGGTGAAATATAAATAACACTGACGATCTGAACCGTCTTTAAGTGTTGTACCTTCAGAGCGTCATCATCAGTACCATCTATTTCCAGAACGTTTTCCTCATCCCACACAGAAGCCCTTTCCCTGTAAGGATTAGCTCCGTTCCTCTCTGCTGTTAGCTCCTGGTTTGCTTTTCTGTCCTGTGAGCCTGTCTCTTCTGGAGGGAGGTCTCATACAGGTGGAATCATAGATGTTTATCCTTCTGTGTCTGGCGTTTTCGGCGGTCATCCGTGTTGCACGATGCATGGTGACGCCCCACTGTGCACAGCTCGCACTTTGTGTACCCATTCACCACTGAGGGACCCCTGGGCTGTCTCCACTCGTTGGCCGTTGTGAACAGCGCTTCTGGGAACACTGCTTCTGCATCTTCGGGGAAGATACCTAGGAATAGAACCGCCGGGTCACACGGGGATTCTGTTTTTAACTTGTGAAAACGACTGAACGGTTGGTTCCCCACAGTGACAGTGCCGTTCTGCATTCTCTTTGGCGATACCAGAGGGTTCCAGTTTGTCCATATTTCCCCCACATTTGTTATTTTCCTTCTTAGTTTGTTTGCTTGTTTGTTGATGATAACCTTCTGCTGGTGTGAAGAGGTGTCTGAGTGTGGTTTTAATTTGCGCTGCCCCGATGTCTAATAGACTGAACATCTCTTCCCGTGCTTGTCGGCCATGTGCGTCTCTCCTTCAGACAAATGTTTATTCAAGTCCTTTGTTCATTTTTGAATTGAGTGGTTTGTATTTTGTTGTGGAATTGGAGGGGTTTTCCATATATTCTGGATTTATGCTCTGCAAATGGTTCCGCCTATTCTATGGGTTGTCTTTTTACTCCATAATGCCTGTCCTCTGATGTGCAGACATTTTAATTTTGATGAAGTCCAGTCTATTTATTTATTTTCTTTTGTTCCTCATCCTTTTGGGGTCGTAACGAAGCTCCGACTGCTGACTCTAACGTCGTGAAGGTTCCCCTCTGTTTTCTTCTAAGAGTGTTCTGGTCTTGGTTCTTATATTTCGGTCCTTGATCTGTTTTGAGTTCAGTTTTGCACATGGGGTGGAGTCGGGGTCCAGCTGCGTTGTCTTTGGGTATCCCTTTGTTTCAGCATCACTGGTTGAAGAGGACATGGCTTGTTTAAAGGTTTTGTTTGGAAGCATTCAGAGCTACAATCTCAGATCAGTATAGATCTTGCTTTTTGTAAAAACCTGATTAAATAACTGATTTATCTTTGGCTGCTCTGGGTCTTCATTGCTGCTCTTGGGCTTTCTCCAGTTGCAGCGGCCGGGGTTTCTCTGTGTCGCGGTGCAGGGGGCTTCTCATTGCCGTCACTTCTCTTGTTGGGGAGGGTGGGCCCCAGAGCCCATGGGCCGCAGGGGTTGTGGCACAGGGCTCAGTTGCTCCGTAGCACGTGGGATCTTCCCGGACCAGGGGACGGAACCCCTGGACCAGCAGGGACGTCCTGGATGTTGCTTTTCCTAAACAGAGATGTGGGCTCCACAGTCACGGTTTCTCCTTCTCTGGCTCCAGTCCCTGCCACTGTGTCCCCGAATCCACACCTCCCTTACCCTCCCCCACTCAGGTGCCCCCCTCTCCAGAGATGCTCCAGGGATGCAGAGTTTGAGGGCGGCGGGCTCAACTATACAGGGGACAGAGCAGGCGGAGTTCAGCCGAGGTTCACGGTTGACGCCCCCTCTTAATCATAGCCTCATGGGATTAGGGCCCTGCCGGCCACACCCTCATGATTTTCTGCCCAGGGATCCAGGACATGATGTGCACGCTGGCGATGTCCAGCACCTTGGGGGCACACACACACCCCCAGCCTCGCCCAGGGCTCACCAGGAGCACGCACACAGAGCCGTGGGCTTCATGGAGAGCTTCATTTATGCAGGACTTATTTATTTTGTTTTAATGGGTTTCAGCGTTGCTGTTCTCATATTTAATCGACACTATTTAGAGACCCAAGTTGCTATGTCCTCTTGGCTCCCGGTTTTCTTCTTTTCCCAACTCTCCGAGACCACGCAGAGCAGCCTCTCTGTTCACGCTGGTGATTTGCAGCAGGGCTGGCTCTCTTGTCGGGTGCCTCCGGGCTGTGTTTCTTTCCGCCAGCTGTGGTTACATTTTGGCCTTTGCTTGTCCTAGTTGGGTTTGCAATTCAGGTTCTCTGAACACTTTCTGTTTGAAAATATTCCTCAGATGCCAGAAGTTTCCCCTTGTTATACTACAGCTGTTTCTTTTTCTTTTTTAAAAGCTGCCATCCAGTTTCACACTTTCAATTATCTTAATCCTTGGCCTTTGAAGAGTTATATCAGACTTCCTCAGTGCTTAATAAATGCACACCATTGTGTATGTATCCTGGTCCAGATAGACATTTTGTAACTTACATTATAGAGGGCGCTACAGAAGCTGTATTTCATTCTGAAATTGTTAGCGTTTCTTACAAGTGAAACATTTTAAGAGCAATGCACAGTTCTTACCTTTTTTTATTTTTAGTGAGTTTTACCTTTTATCTTTTGTTTGGTTTTTTTTTGTTTGTTTGTTTGTTTTTGGAGTGAGCCATTTTTAAAGTTTTTGTTAAATTTGTTACAGCATTGCTTCTGTTTTATTCTTTGGGATTTTCGTGGAAGCATGTGGAATCTTAGCTTCCTGACCAGGGATCGAACCTGCACTGCCTTCATTGGACGGCGGGGTCTCAACCACTAGACTGCCAGAGAAATCCCTAAACTGAATTTTTGTGCCACTTCCCCCTGCTCGGAAGTGGGTGTTTCTTCCTGCACAGGCCCTGTGGGTTTGTGCCCTGGCTGTCCCTGGGCACAGCCCTCCCTGGCCCTGGGCCCGAGCTGCCGTCCTTCAGATGCTCCCCTCAGCCCTGTGGGACCTTCCTCCCCCTCCAGGCCCGGCTGGGGACGAGCTGGAGGCAGAGGCGTGGCTGCAGGCCTCCCCCGTCCTTTTGCGCCATCCGTTGTGTTGCTAGGCTGTGTGTTCTTGGAAAGTGGAGGCTGACCTTTGTGACTCTGTAGGCCTGCCCGGCACCCAGCAGATAGGCTCCACAGAGCAGCCTCACCAGGAGTTGGCCAGATTTACTGGATGGCTTTTGTTTTCATGAGAGCAGTTTATTTCGTAAATGGGCAGGGGTCCCCTATCCCCTTGGGGGTGGTCTGTAAGAGTTAGAAGAGAAGCGTTTCCTTCTCACTATGCTGCTGTGTCTGCTGGTGGCCGGGAACAGCAGTCGTGACAGTGCCTGGGCCCCAGCTGGCAGCAAAGCGGTGCCACAGCACACCGCCCAGGGCTTCCTCCCCGCCGGGCGTCAGGCGGAGGAGCCAGTGTCAGTTAGGAATATTCTGGACGAGGCAGGACGGCTGTTCCTTCCGTGCAGTGCCTCCAGCCTGGGGGCGCACGTCTTTTTGACATCCTGGGCGATGAGGGGACGTGCACAGATAGCCCTTCTCCTGCACCAAAGCCGAAGCACCATGATCCGCTCAGCCAGCGAGTTGCCAGCTGACCTAACCACTCTTTTCACGGGACACAGTCCTTGCCAGAAAGAACCACCACAGATCAACTGCGGTTATTCAGACCTGAGGACCTGCCAGGTATTCCCCTTAGAAGGAAGTCAGTCCGTCACGTGAAGGAAAAGAGCCACCCGTGTGAGCCACCACGGTGACCCTTCAGCTGGAAGTCAGCGTCCTGGAGCGGTGCGTCCCCCCGGGTGTCTGCTGACGCGCGACGCCTTGGGCAGCCCCGGCGGGAGCAGCCTCTTCCCGGGACAAGTGCTGACGTCGGGGGACGCGGTGCGGGGCTGCACCGGGGTGGTGGGTGTGGCCGGGTGCACAGCTCACCCGGGATGACCCTCCCGCACTCCCTGTGTGCCCGGGCCTACTCCGGGCGTCACATCAGACAGGCCCGCCCACGGCCATCCTGAAGCCGCAGAGATGCTCCCCCAGATCCAGCCGCGTCTCCGCGGCGCTTCCCCGCGTCACTGCCGCCCAGACACCTGTCACAACATGCGGAGCTCGGAAGCAGAGGTGACGGCTCCCCGCCTGAGCGATCCTGTCGGGTTGGCAGACAGCGCCTCCTTCCAACAGCTTTTTTTGGTTTTAGGAAAGGTGCTTCTCCCCACCCCCACCCCGCTAAAAATAGGTGATTTGTGTTCATCACTATTTTGAAATGAATTAGGTGAATGTTTTTTAAAAACCCTCCATTTTAACTTCTAATACGGTAAATATTGATTGGGTTCCTCTGCTGTCTCAGCAGTGAAGAACCAGCCTGCCAGTGCAGGAGACATGGGTTCCGTCCCTGGGTCGGGAAGATCCCCTGGAGAAGGGAATGGCAGCCCACCCCAGTGTTCTTGCCTGGAAATCCCATGGACAGAGCAGCCTGGCGGGCTGCAGGCCATGGGGTCTCAAAGAGTCAGACACGACCTTGCAGCTAAACAGCAACAAACACCATTAGGTCCCACCACGTCTTGAAAGGTCTTTGGGGTCCTGGGTGATTTTTAAGAGCGTGGAGGGGCCCTGAGACTTGAAGTTGTGGGAGCTGCTGTTCTAAGCCATCTGGGGTGGACAAGCATATATTTCTTAAGGCACTTAAAAAGACTTGGTCCTCCGTGATCTGAGGCCCCAGGGGGTGTGATGGGCTGTCGGGGGGAGTGCTGACCTCCCTGGGTGTGTGTGCCATGCCAGGGCTTGCGGGGCGCATAGGCCTGGCAGGTCAGGGTTTCTCCATGGTCTCCCGGAGCGGCAGGTGGTCTCAAGGGTGACAGGAGCCCTGCGGCAGGCCCATAGGCATTGCCGCATAGGACTTGCAGCTATTTAAAGCGATTGCCTGCCTGCACATGCAGTATACTTACGTTACATTGAATTAGGGATTACTACTCTTATCCCATAAATAGGTGCTAGCTGATGCAGAGGAACTTGCTAGAATTTTTCTTCTCATTGAACCTTTTGTCATTTTGCAAAAAGACGAACTTCAGGGAAGACAGTGGACCCGTGTGGATCTTTGGAAAGCTGCTTCTGAACCCAGGTTCTCAGAATAAATACAGTCACCTTGACAATAAATGCCAATGTTCCAAGTGCCGAGTCATAAAGAAAACAGTTCCAGGAGGAACTGGGAGAAATCTCCAATAAGAAGCTTAGACAGAAACACTCTGAGTAAATAGCCTTTTCTGCCTTCCGTAAAAGTGCAAATGCATTTGCTCTGCTCTTAGAAACTTTGAGCTCAGCCTTCCTGGCCTTCACAGGCAGTGAGAGTATGCTAGGGGCTGGTGGTTTGGGGGTAAAGGACCCATCTCAATGTTTCTTTTCTTAAAAAAAAAAAGCTTATTGATGTATATTTGATTTACACTGCTGTGTTAATTTCTTCTGTATAGCAAAGTGACTCAATTATACATGTATATACATTCTGTTTTGCATTTTTTCCCTTGTGCTCTGTTACAGTGTATTGAATATAGTTCTGTGTGCAATATGGTAGGACCTTGTTGCTTATCCGTCCTATAGATGGTAGTTTGCTTGAATGTTTCTTAAAAGCACCTGCTCCTTACTCAGTATTTCCCCAAAGTTTATGTGCTGGGGACCCTCCTCAAGAGTGCCTCTAAACCTAGAAAAATATTATCAAATTCCGTGAAACTGAAAGTGCCTTCATTCTAGAACCTGCTGGAGACAAAAATGAGACAAAAATTCTGTGCAGCTTGTACTTACATGTGGAGATGTAAAACCCTACACGCAATATTGGGGAAAGACTTCGAGAGCAGCTTCTCTGGTTATTCCCAACCTAAGGTTCTGTTGCAAGAGCGTTGTGGCACAGGGAAAGTAGAGAACTTACGAAATATGTGAGAATGTTTTTTTTTTTATTTTAATAAAAACGATGAGATACATATTCCAGTTTTCGTAATGAATACCGCAAAGTCCCCAAATTTGGAGGAAATGAACAGTTTGTATAAATAGTTATGGATTATTTGAAAGCAGAAGCAAGCCTTTTTCACAGTGGGAACTTCTAGATGCCTTGTCCTCACAGCAGCAGTTTAGTAAGTCACCTGTTCATTACTTTTGAGATGTCAACAGGGCTTCCCCCATAGCTTGCTTGGTAAAGAATCCACCTGCAGTGCAGCAGACCCCAGTTTGTTCCCTGAGTCGAGAAGATCCGCTGGAGAAGGGATAGGCTACCCACTCCAGTATTCTTGGGCTTCCCTTGTGGCTCGGCTGGTAAAGAATCCGCCTGCAATGCAGGAGACCTGGGTTCGATCCCTGGGTTGGGAAGATCCCCTGGAGAAAGAAACGGCTACCCACTCCAGTATTCTGGCCTAGAGAATTCCATGGGCTGTATAGTCCATGGGGTGGCAAAGAGTCGGGCACGACTGAGTGACTTTCACTTTCACTTTGAAATGTCGACAGTGTCAGTAAGATGTGAAAAACCAGCAGAGAGAAACAGGAAACTCTCAACAGATTCTCAGACTGTAAGAAACCCATGATAATCCGTCTATTTTGCATTTGCCTGTAATTAATAGAAAAGTGCAATAACAAAGTAGACAGTTTTGATTACATGAGATTCCTGATTTCTGCAGAAAGGATCTCAGATGCTACATTCCCTTGTTTCCCTGTTGAGCACATTTGGACCTGCCCATATCTTCTGTCCCGGGCTGGTGGAGTGCGGCGGTCAATTCTCTGTGATTCCCTTCACTTTTATTTTCTGTATTCACTTATTACTTTCTTAGCCTGCTTCAGGTATACCTTTAAAATTTTTCCCACACATATTTATTTTAATTTTGATTATGGAATATTTTACCTCCTGAAGAATGTGGGGAGTGTCATTTAAAGGAGAAAACAAGCCGGAGCCGTGCACTCCCTCCCCGCTGTAAGCTAGGGGCCGTTGGCAGGGCTTCTGTGCTTTGGCTTTAAGAAATTCATCTGTCCATGTTCCTCAACAACGCAACTTCATTTTACGTGTTGTTGAACCTGATGTAAACGGAATCATACTGTATGTTTCATGGTTTTTTTCTTTTTTTTGAACACGACTATTTTGGAGCTGATTCACGTTTATGCGTGTATCTGTGACTGATTTTCGCTGGTGCTGAGCGATCAGTTTTGTGAGTTTTCACAGCGTGCCCATTTGCCCGTGGATGGCCCTGCAGCGGGCTTCAGACGCGGCTTTCGGCATCCTCCGCGGTGCTTTCTGGCACATTTGGGGGGTCCTCTGAGGTTCCCTGTTGAGGAGTGGAGTGCCAGGTCACTGCGCCAGTCCCTCTCCAGGGTCTGCCTGGCGCCCGCCTTCCCTGACCCCCACCCGGGTCGGAAACTGGACCTTACCGTGTTCACCTTAGGTCCCAGGGAACAGAGCGGCCTGCTTTGGGCATTGATAGCTTCTCTTCTGATGTCCCCGTTCTTCTGCTCAGCTGTGTGTTCTCTTTTCTTATTCATCTGTAGAACCTCTCTCTCTGGCTGTGTGTGTGTGTGTGTGTTTGTGTGGGGCACGCACATGTGTGTATTTCCTTCCAGTAGCTGGATGCAAAGCCATTGTTAGACGTGTATGTTGCTTTTTACACATGTGCAGCTTCCTAATTTTAATCTTACATTTACTCTGCATGCCATTGCTTCTCTTTGGATCTTACTCTGACGACAGTGACATCCTTGAGAAGCCTCTCTATCAGTTCTTGCAGTAATAAACTCCTGCACTTTCTGTCTGTCCAAAACGGCATTCTGTCCCCAGCACCGTGGTCTGCTGACCCAGGGTGGACACTTCTGGGTGGAGAGCTGTTTCTTCCAGCACTTTGAAAACACTGTCAGCCCGCAGAGTTGCACCGCCGCCGTTTAAATGTCCCTGCCCACACTCCTATCTTTGCAAGGACCTGCCAGTTCTTCTCGGTGCTTCTGTGGTCTTAGTCTCAAGTATTTTCAGCTCCATTTTCACTGAGTGTTTTCATTTTATCCATCTTGATGTTTTTTTTGAGTTACTGAAGGTGGGGGGGTTAATGTCTTTCAAAAAGTTCTGGGGAAATTTTAGCCCTTTTTCTGTTTTTCCTTTTAACTTTGAATTTTGCTATAATTTCAGACTTACAGCAAGAATAGTACAGAAAATTACTGTATACGTTTGTATTTTTAAAAATGAACTTTCTCAGACTCATTTGAAAGTGAGTGGTTGAGATGACACCCTTCCCCCAACTAATGCGTCGCCCAGGAACAAGGGCAGCTTGTCAGCAGCCAGCGTGGCAGCCGACCTCAGGGAGCTATTAATACCAACCACGTCGCAGCGTTATCTCCTCGGGGGCCTGACGCATGTTTTGCCAGGTGTCCTAATAAAGCCCTCGATCTCAAGAGGGGCCTCCAGGGCATTCAGGGCCCCGAGTTTATGACTCTGGTTTCTGAATCCAGTGATGATTGGCACCTGAAGCTGTCACTGTGATGATGGTACTCTCGGTGATCTTCTTTCTAGTCCCGTCTTTCTTGTTAATTCAGCCATTGGCTTTTTCTTGTAAAAAAGAACCTCCCTTTCTTATATATTTGTTTACGTATTTATGTTTTGCTCTTGTTTAGTCGCTGAGTCGTGTCCAACTCTTGCACCCCATGGGCCATAGCATGCCAGGGTCCTCCGTCCATGGGATATTCCAGGCGAGAATACTGGAAGTTGCCATTTCCTCCCCCAGGGGATCTTCCCGACCCAGGGGTCGAGCCCACGCCTCCTGCTTGGCAGGCAGATTGTTTACCACTGAACCACCTGACAGACTTCTCCGGCCTCAGAGAGATCGTACTTAGGTTCCTTTGGACTAGTGGGCTGTTTTACTGACTGGCTTGTAGTCCTGTCGTCACCATGATGTCGTTTGGTGCCCAGACTGTGTGGGTCTGGCTGGTGGGAGCCCCCCGGGCTGACCCCGCACCTGTGAGCCCTTTTCTCTCTGCGACACAGTGAGGCGTTCTCGTCTCCGCGTGCCCCGCCCCGGAGTCAGCTGGTTCTCCGCAGAGGCCGGGGTCTGTTTCCAGGGGCTGGTATTGAGGAAGCAGGCTTGGCGTGCTGGAGGTGCCGCCCAGCGCCCAGTGCCGGGACACGGATGTCCGTGTGAGCACTGACTCGGGCACACACACACGCAACTCACCTAGAGCCCCGTGAACGCGCACTGTGCTCCCAGCTCCAGTCCAGCCTCACAGGCCCCTTAAAGGCCCTTGCTCTGACTCGGGCACACACGCGCACACACTTACCTAGAGCCCCGTGAACGCGCACTGTGCTGCCAGCTCCAGTCCAGCCTCACAGGGCCCTTCACTCACCTAGAGCCCCGTGAACGCTCACTGTGCTCCCAGCTGCAGGCACACACGCGCACGCAGCCCGTGAACGCGCACTGTGCTCCCAGCTGCAGTCCAGCCTCACAGGGCCCTTCACTCACCTAGAGCCCCGTGAACGCGCACTGTGCTCCCAGCTGCAGGCACACACGCACATGCAGCCCGTGAACGCGCACTGCGCTCCCAGCTCCAGTCCAGCCTCACAGGCCACTTAAAGGCCCTTGCGCTTTGCCGTGCGTGTGACCGACTCCTCGTCTGACGCTAGAAAGCGTGGCTCCTGGTCTCCACAACGTATTTACTCATTTGTTCAACCCCAGAATGCCCAGAAGTTGTTAATCTACGCCTCTGTGAGAAACACTCTTATAACTGGAGCTGAGTCCTTGCTCAGGGGTGCAGTCCAAGCGTCGTCCAAATACCGTGTCCCCAGGCTGCGTGGGCCGGTTCTTACCTGCCCCTTCCTCCGGCCCAGGGCATCACGCTCTTCACCTGTGGTGGGTTTGGGGTCATCCTTACTGCTTTTATCTCACTGTGCAGTATTTTCATTTATTTTTACTTTTTGAGTACGTAGAACATGAGTGTGGCCCCTGAGGCCAGTGCTGTGTAGGAGCCTGGACTGAGCATGGTGTCCATCCCCCCAATCCTCTGGCTTCCGTCCCTGGGCCCTGCGCCCTCCCCAGCCCCACCCTCTCCCTCCCACATTGCCTCCTGGACAAAGGAGGAGCATCCCACAGCCCACTCCTGTGCATTCGGCTTTTCCGCCCCAGCACGTTCGCCCCATCCCTCCCGGGGCTCCTCCCCGCCCCGGTCCCCGACCTGCAGGTGCGCTCAGGGTGCGCTCACAGCTCGCCGGGTCTTGCTCCTGCGTCCGGCGGTCAGACCTCCAGGAGGGGCCCGCATCGCTCCTGAGAGCCGTGCCCCGTGGTCCCCTGGTGCTGGAGCGCTTCCCTGCGGTGGGAGGTGTGTCTCCAGACTCACGAACTGAGTGACCATGGACTGAGGAGGAGCAGGCGTCGTGCGGGGCCGGGGGCCACAGGCCGGTGCCGGGCGAGCGGGTGCGGGCACGTGCGTTCCCGGCACGGCGTGCAGGCGGCCCGCTCTGTTCCCACACCGCGCGGGCAGATGCCCTTACCGTTTGTCCATCTGACCGATAAGGGGATACCACGGCGTGAGGCCTCTTCTCTATCTTTATGCCTTTGACCTGGTTTTCGGTCAGGACTTTCGTCTCTGTTCCCACAGTTTTTAAGACTTCTCTATATGCAGGGGGTGTTAGCTTTTATCTGCGCTAGTCTGCAAACAGTTTCTCCCAGTTTGTCAGTTATTTTGTGAATTCTTTATGGTGAATTCTCCATATTCTTTACACTTTTGCCCTCTTAACTGCCTCTCCCGCCTCCCCCCGTGGTGGTTCAGACTTACCAAGTTCTGTTTTTCCAACTGCATCTGGCTTTTGAGTTCCCAGGCCAGCTCCTCTCCTGGGCTCGTCTCTTCCATCCTGGGCTTGTAGGGCCTGTGTCCGTGTGGAGATTGCTCTTGGGTGTGCTGGGTTTGGATCTAGTTTTATCTTTTCCTGGGGGCACCCAGCCCTCCGTTAGCGCCAGTTCCCTCTTCTCCCGTCCTCTCTCCAGCTCTATCTAATCGATCATGTCGCTCATTCATTCATCTTCGGCCTTTCATCATCAGTGTTTTTATCGCTACCGGTTCCGTTCAGGTCATTTTCAAACGTGCCTGGCCGCTTTCTGCAACAGTAGCGCTCGTTGGCGATCAGCAGAGCCTACGTTGATGGTCTCACTCACCCCTCCGTCAGCTGTTTCTTGGGGCAGCTGCAGCTCACAGTTTCTCTCTGGCTGTAGAGAGACTGAGACGCAGGCAGGGCCTGGGACCCGGGGCTGAGCAGCTGCTGAGTGGTGGCCCCGGATCATCCACTTTCTGCTCCGTGACCCTTCGATGGCCCTGTTTCCTCAGACCTGTTGTTGAGATGATTTTGTGGTCACATTAGATTTTCCTGTAATTGTAGTTTGTTCTGGCCTGACTCCCGCTGCCTGCATTTTTTTTTCCCTGTGCTGTGATCTTCAGCTGTGACTTTCCGCCCATGCAGTGTTCCCCGGGCATCCTGGTACGGCTGACAGCATGCTCAGCCAGGGAGGACGTGTGCCTCGCGCAGGCGCAGCAGCAGCCCCTGTGGGTGCAGTGCTACGCCCTGGCGTCGGTCGGATCACGCCGGCCCCCGCAAGGTGGTCTCTGACCGCCAGGTCTCCCCCGGCCCCCGTGAGGTTATCTGTGACCATTGGGTCTCCCCCGGCCCCTGCGAGGGGGTCTGTGACTGTCCTCCCCCAGCCCCCGCGAGGTGGTCTGTGACTGCCAGGTCTCCCCCGGCCCTCACGAGGTGGTCTGTGACCGCTGGGTCTCCCCCGGCCCCCACGAGGCGGTCTGTGACTCTCCTCCCCCAGCCCCTGCGAGGTTATCTGTGACCATTGGGTCTCCCTCGGCCCCTGCGAGGGGGTCTGTGACTGTCCTCCCCCAGCCCCCGCGAGGCGATCTCTGACTGCCAGGTCTCCCCCGGCCCTCACGAGGTGGTCTGTGACCGCTGGGTTTCCCCCGGCCCCCACGAGGCGGTCTGTGACTGTCCCCGCCAACCCCCGCGAGGCGATCTGTGACCGCCGGGTCTCCCCTGGCCCCCGTGAGGTGATCTGTGACTCCCCACTTCCATGGGGGCTTCCTTCTTGGTCTATCCCCTCCCAGCCAGCATCCGGCACAGGCGTGGACGCATCCCTCCAGAGGAGCTGCAGTCTCTCTGCCCCTTGCATGACTTGTCCTCCTTCCCCGAGGGTCCTTAAACCGTGACAGTGACCCTGTGAGCTGTGGCCGAGGTGGGCAGCCTTGGGACAGCCTCAGGAGAGGCCCCAGGCTCCACGCCCTTCCTTTTCCATGAGTTTCTGCCCTTGGAGCGGCTTCCTTGCTGTCCTGCCGACTCAGCTGGACGCAGGTTTCAGACAGTCACCGGCCATCTGGCGAGACACAGACTTCTCTCACGTTCGGCTTGGTCACCAGTGCTCTAAGCTGGCTGTCTAAAAAATGCTTATTTATTTACTCTGCTTGTTTATTGGCTGCACCGGGTCTTCATTGAGGCATGCAGGATCTTGGCTCCCCCATCAGGCATCAAACCCGGGCCCCCTGCACTGGGAGCGCAGTCTTAGCCTCGGGCCACCAGGGAAGAAGTGATGTCAGGTGGAGAGCCTGGAAGATCCGGGGTGCGGCGCGCCAGTGAGAGACGTGGAGAGCCGCCGGTGACCACTGCCTCGGCCTCCTGGTAGCTCATGACCAGGCCAAGCTGCCCTGTCCCAGGGCTGGGTAATGTCACGTGGAGAAGGGGCCCAGTGGGGGTTCATGCCCCGAGCTTCAGTCCTGACCTTTTCGTACCGGAGAGCAGGAGATCCCCAGGGCGCGATCCCCTTTTGGGTTCTAAGCCTCTCATGTTTCCACTGCTGCAGGTAGTCACTGGCTGCTGCAGGGATGTTGACATCCAATGGTTTTGCACCTCCTTTTGTTGCTTTGCATTCAGTGTGTTACTCGCTCAGTCGTGTCCGACTCTTTGCAACCCCGTGGACTGTAGCTGGCCAGGCTCCTCCATCCATGGAATTCTCCAGGCAAGAGTACTGGAGTGGGTTGCCATTCCCTTTTCCAGGGGATCTTCCCAACCTAAGGACTGAATCCGGGTCTCCTGCATTGCAGGTAGATTCTTTACCGTCTGAGCCACTGGAGAAGCCAGTGTAGCTAAAAATACAAAATAAATTCAGGCAGCAACTGGACTCCGGAGCTCAGTGCATCCATCTGCCAGTCGGAGGGAGGGGCCAGGCCGGCCCCTAGTACAACTACTAGTAGTTCTACTAGTTTCGTACAAGAGCCTCCATGTACAGAGGTGCAGCCTGAGCGAGGGGACCCCTGACCACCAGCTCTGTCTTCAGCCTGTGGGCTCCCCTGTGCTGGCGTGGCACCCAGCCCTGTCTGCCCGGCTCGTCTCCTCCTTGGCTCCTTGCCCCCTACCCCTGCTGGTGAGGAGCACGTGAGGGCCCTCCAAGAGCCCATGAGTACAGCGCTCCTTGGGGTTCACATCTAGGAGGGGTGGGAAAGCTGCACTCTGCAGAGGAGGCCTGAGCCCTGTGCTCCAGCCAACCCGGGCCTGGCACTGGGGGTGTGCCCGCCGCCGCCCTCTCGCCCTCAGGCCAGGCCACGTTCCGGGAGACACCTGCTGCCTGTTGCCGTGTGAGTGCGGGGGGCCCTCCCGGGGGTCAGACATGGCCGTGCACCCTTGGGCCAAGCCGGTGAAGCGCCGCAGTCCTTTTTCTCAGGGCCATTCTCCTCATCATAAGTGAATGAGGGGGCTTTAGTTGGATACACAAAGGAAAGAGTGGGCTTGGCTCTCCCGTGTGGCCCTGGAGAGGTTCATTCTTCTGAAGAAAGCTGCGGTGAGTAGCAGTGCAGCCCAGCCCTGCTGCGGACGGCAGGGGATGTTTCTACTTCTGGACTTCACACCTAGCTCCGGCTGGCCGGCAGAGGACTGAGGAGGAAAGGGTAGGCTATGGAGCCTGCGCTCCGCCCTCAGGGCTGCATTCCACGCAGGGCTTGTGGTCTGGGAAGACAGGCCCGCAGGCCGTCTGTGGGGCGCCAGGTGTCTCTTAGCTGTGGTGACAGCGTCTTCCTTGTCGCCCCCTCGTAGCCTGGAGAGCAGGGTGGGTCATGACCCTGGCCCTGAGGTCACTTAGGAGGGGAGTGGCCCCCAGACCCAGGTCCCTCCGTGCAGCAGGCTCACCTGCCGGGTCTAGTGTCCAGTCCTTGTCCAGGTGGCGCCCTGCGTGGCCTCCTTGGGTGGCACTGGGCACTCTGGGTGTCTGGATGCCTCTCTGGTGGTGAGGGTTTTATCTTAACACTGCACGTGAAAGTGGACGTCGCTCATTCGTGTCTGCCTCTTTGTGACCCCATGCACCGTAGCCACCAGATCCTCTCTGTCCATGGAATTCTCCAGGCCAGAATACTGGAGTGGGGTTGCCAGGCCCTCCTCCAGGGGATCTTCCTGACCCAGGGATTGAACCCAGGTCTCCTGCGTTGCAGGCGGATTCTTTGCCATCTGAGCCACCAGGGAAGGCCCTTAATGCTGAGCTCCCTCAAATGTCAGCTGAGGATATCTGCTTGTGGTCTTCGTGACTTGGGGTTTTTCCTTGAGACGTTCGTGGAGCAGTCTTCTCTATCTGTTACTTCAGCGCTGCAGGAACCACGCCATCCCCCCTCCTCTCTGAGCTCCATGTCCCCGGGGAAGCCTGGCACACCCCTGGGATGAGGCTGGCCTGGCCCTGAGCTCCCCCCTGCCCCCACACAGCACGCCAGGGAGAAGATGCTGCTTCGTCATCTATAGCGCAAGCGCGGTTACAGTCTCCGCGGGGGAATCTCACATGAAAACGCAGCTTAACACCTGCTTTTTACTGTTTGTTTAAGACGGAAGCATGAAGTTCTGTAAAAACCTTGAGTCTCGTGTGTGCCCTTGAGGGCCTGGGCTCTCCTCTCCCACCGGGCCCTTTGCCGTTTCCTCGAACAGTGATCACACCGGCCCTCTGCACTCAAGCGTCATTCATTTCTGGAGTCTCATTTTCAACTTGGTAACACTTGGGCCTTGCATTTCCCGGATGTTCCCAGATGCCAGTGGACAGGACACAGATGTCCCGTGTATCTGTGGACAGGGACAGCTGACACCCGTGAGGACGCCTCATCCTGCCCTCTGCGCAGCCCGTGACACGTGCCTCCTGGTGGGCCCGTGCCAGACATTGCGACACAGGGCAGAGCCAGCGTGCCGCTGGCTGCAGTTGTCCTTACTCACATGCCGTGGGGGCTGCTGAGAGCCAGCCTGGGTGTCCCGGCGTCCAGGTGCACAGAATGTCCCAAGGAGACTATCAAGCTTTCGCCTTGGGGGGCTGGGCACCCTTTCTGGGAGATTCTGTTTTTTTCTTTGTAAAACAGAATGTGTTCTTCCTGAACCGGTAGAAATATTATGAGCCAGTCAGTCTATCCCGTGCCTTGTGTGATTTTTTTTTTTAATTGTAGGTGGACACCTTTGAGGTCTGTTGCGGAGATGACTGTGGATGGGTTTGCAGCGTGGCCTGATGGGGGTGGGTGAAGGGGGCAGAGGGCCGCCCAGGCTGGGAGTAGGCAGCTGCTGGAGCTCCCACGCCGGGCATCGCAGCGTGCACCTCCTGCGGTGTGGGTCCGTGCGCTTTCTTAGCCAGCCCCGCAGCCTCCCGGTGGTGCGCGCCCCAGGACCCCGGCTCCACCCTCCCCCGTGCCCCAGGGAGCCGGCCACCACCCCTTCTGGCCAGGCTTCACCTCTGCACGTCGTCGGGGCTGAGGCCTCGTCCCGTGTGGCCTCAGGTGGCTCCTCCATCCCTCATGTTTGAACGTGGGTGGAGGGATTACGAACAGAGCTCGGCTGAAGTGAAGAGCTGCAAGCAGGCAGCGTGGTGTTTACTGCATGTGTGGTGTGTTTACTGCATGTGTGGTGTGCCAGCCAGGGTGTGTGGGGTTCAGTCAGGGTGCAGGGTTCAGTCAGGGTGTGGGGTTCAGTCAAGGTGTATAGGGTTCAGTCAGGGTGTGAGGTATCAGGGTGTACAGGGTTCAGTCAGGGTGTGGGGTGTCAGTCAGGGTATACAGGATTCAGTCAGGGTATGGGGTGTCAGCCAGGGTGTGTGGGGTTCAGTCAGGGTGCAGGGTTCAGTCAGGGTGTGGGGTTCGGTCAAGGTGTATAGGGTTTAGTCAGGGTGTGAGGTATCAGGGTGTACAGGGTTCAGTCAGGGTGTGGGGTGTCAGCCAGGGTGTGGGGTTCAGTCAGGGTGTGGGGTGTCAGCCAGCGTGTGCAGGGTTCAGTCAGGGTGTGGGGTGTCAGGGTGTACAGGGTTCAGTTGGGGTGTGGGGTTCGGTCAAGGTGTATAGGGTTCAGTCAGGGTGTGAGGTATCAGGGTATACAGGGTTCAGTCAGGGTGTGGGGTGTCAGTCAGGGTATACAGGATTCAGTCAGGGTGTGGGGTGTCAGGGTGTACAGGGTTCAGTTGGGGTGTGGGGTGTCAGCCAGGGTGTGCAGGGTTCAGTCAGGGTGTGGGGTGTCAGGGTGTACAGGGTTCAGTTGGGGTGTGGGGTTCAGTCAGGGTGTACAGGGTTCAGTCAGGGTGTGAGGTGTTCAGCCAGGGTGTGGGGTGTCAGCCAGGGTATGTGGGGTTCAGTCAGGGTATGGGATGTCAGTCAGGGTATACAGGGTTCAGTCAGGGTGTGGGGTGTCAGTCAGGGTGTAGGGTTCAGTCAGGGTGTGGGGTGTCAGTCAGGGTGTAGGGTTCAGTCAAGGTGTGGGGTGTCAGCCAGGGTGTGAGGTGTCAGTTAGGGTGTACAGGGTTCAATCAGGGTATATATACAGGGTTCAGTCAGGGTGTACAGGGTTCAGTCAGGGTGCGGGGTTCAGTCAGGGTGTGGGGTTCATTCAGGGTGTGGGGTGTCAGCCAGGGTGTGCAGGGTTCAGTCAGGGTGTGGGGTGTCAGCCAAGGTGTGGGGTGTCTGTCAGGGTGTACAGGGTTCAGTCAGGGTGTGGGGTGTTAGCCAGGGTGTGTGGGGTTCAATCACAGTGTGGGGTGTCAGCCTGGATGTGCAGGGATCAGCCAGGGTGTGGGGTGTCAGCAGGTTGTATGGGGTGTCAGCTGGGCTGTGCAGGGATCAGCCGGGGTGTGGGGTGTCAGCGGGCTGTGTGGGGTTCAGTCAGGGTGTACAGGGTTCAGTTGGGGTGTGGGGTGTCAGCCAGCGTGTGTGGGGTTCAATCACAGTGTGGGGTGTCAGCTGGGCTGTGCAGGATCAGCCGGGTGTGGGGTGTCAGCGGGCTATGTGGGGTTCGGTCAGGATGTGGGGCATCAGCTGGGCTGTGCAGGGATCAGCTGGGGTGTGGGGTGTCAGCGGGCTGTGTGGGGTTCAGTCAGGGTGTACAGGGTTCAGTTGGGGTGTGGGGTGTCAGCCAGCGTCTGTGGGGTTCAGTCAGGGTGTGGGATGTCAGTCAGGCTATACAGGGTTCAGTCAGGGTGTGGGGTTCAGTCAGGGTGTACAGGTTCAGTCGGGGTGTGGGGTGTCAGCCAGAGTGTGTGGGGTTTAGTCAGGATGTGTAGTGTCAGCCAGGGTGTCGGGCGTGTCAGCAGGTTGTATGGGGTGTCAGCTGGGCTGTGCAGGGATCAGCCGGGTGTGGGGTGTCAGCGGGCTGTGTGGGGTTCGGTCAGGATGTGGGGCATCAGCTGGGCTGTGCAGGATCAGCCGGGTGTGGGGTGTCAGCGGGCTGTGTGGCCTTGGCTCTGAGCCTGGTCTGGTGGCCCTGGCCCTGTGTAAACAGGACTCCGGCTGAGCTCCACGAGCCCTGAGCCCAAGTCTAGGGTGACCCCGTGTCTCATCTGCTCGTTATGTAACGTGACAACACGGGCATGAAATAGAAACCAGATGTCGGGGCGGAGCCGGGAGTCGCTCACCCGCGAGCGCGGCGGCACCACTGGGGTTTCTGCTGCGATCCAGCCCTGTGCCCTGGGAGGCCCGGCTCCGGAGGGCCCAGTCCCGAGACAGAGGCCTGGTGGGAGGTAGGGAGCAGACGCGCAGGCCTCTCTCTACCGGGAACTGCGCGGGGCTTCCTCCGTGCCATGTCGGCTCGTGGTCCTGGGAGGCCCGTGACTTGTTCCCGAGGGCCCTCTTGGATGATGAGGCCAGCGGGGGGTGAGCGGGCTCCCTGCTGCCCCGCCGGCCTCGTGTGCCGGGGCTCGCCTAGGCCGAGACTGCAGAGTGTGGGCCTGGGGCTGGGGAGCGGCCAGAGCGCCTGGTGGGGTCGAGTGGGGGCTGCTGGCAGCTGGCGGAAGGACTGGGGGGGCCCACTCTGGGCGGCTCAGGGCAGCCTCCCACCAGGCCAGGCCCCTCCTGGACGCCCGGAGGCCTCGCTGAGCACCTCTGCCTGGCCCGCACCCGGGGTGCAGGTCCCTGACTCTGTGAAACGTGATAAACAAACTCAGCTTGCCCACCACGTCGAGCCTCCTCCAGGAAACGTCAGGCGGCCACGGGTGGTAGTTTGTCACCCTCATCTAACAAACGAGAAGATGCCCGTCACTGTTATTTTCTGGAACTTGATCCTCCAGTGGGCCACGGGTTCCGGACTCTCTGTGGAGACCCTTCTGGAAATGGGCCTGTGTTCTTGGCTGTGAGCTTCGTGCCCAGCCTGCTTGAAAAGCTCGCGAAAGTGTTGCCTTCCCAGTAGGAAAGCCCCGGCCGGGAGCCGCTCAGGTCACAGCGTGCTCCTGTGTCCAGGGCCGTCCTGCAGAGCCACAGAGGGACGCGGGCTCCTAGTCCTGAGTATGGATGCCCCTCGGGGTCCTCAGTCTCGTGTATATAAAGTGACCACCAATGCATGGAGTGCTTTCTGGGTGCTGGGCTACAGTGTGTTTTAAAGAGCTTCTTACACAGTCCTCACAGCACTCCTATAAAAGGCGCAGGTGGTCCCCGACATAGGAGGTTCAACTTGACGATGGCGTGAGAATCATTTGAGGTCAACAGAAACTGTACTTTGAATGACGGTTTTTGCTCTTTTCCGGGTCAGCGGTGGGTCCGACCCCCTCTTGTGATGCTGGGCAGTGCAGCGCCCCCGTCAGCCCCGTGATCCTGGGGAAAGCAACTGATACACTGACAGCCATTCTGTTTTTCAGTCTCAGTGTTCAGTACGTCACACGAGATAGCCAGCGTCTTACTGTGAAGTGGGCTTTGTGTTTGACGGTTTTGCCTGACTGTAGGCTGACGTAAGTGTTCTGAGCACCTTTAAGGTAGGGGGCTAGGCTGTGATGGTCAGGAGGTCACGGTGTTCAGTGCATGTTTGACTGACCATATTCTCAACTTAACGGGATGTAACCCCGTGGTAAGTCAAGGGCAATCTGTGCTTTTAGGACTCCATTTCACAGATGAGGAAACAGAGGCCCAGGGACAGTGAAGGCCTGGCCCAGGCCGTCCCATGGCGGGGTCCCGCCCAGGAAGGGCCTGGAGTTAGTGGGGTCACTTGCATCCAGGTGGACAAGGGGCCTCACTGGGCATCTGCTGCTGGGCCTGTGTGCTGTCCACCTGTGGACGTCAGAAATGAGGTCAGGAGTCCTGGTGCTGACGGAGCGGGATGCTGTGGAACTGTGTGTGCAGCGACTCCTTAATCCAGGTCCTGGGAGGAGGATGTGAAACACTGGGACATCTTTATTCCATTTTGTGTGTTCTAAAAGAGAGCTCGAAAAAACCCACCAGCAGCGTTCGGTAGGCCAGATGCGGTCATTAGGAAATGCTCTGAGTAAGGAGAACATCTGAAGCCATTCTCTTGAGCAGGCGTTGCCCTTGACGGAAGAAAAGCGTGTTTAGAATTGCAGATGGTGACGGCGCCGTGGAGCCCGCATTCTGTAGACGAGGTGGGGGCTGCCAGGTGGCGGGCGGACGCGTCCTTCTGACCCAGGTCCCGGGGTCTCCCTCTGCGGCCCTCAGCCCTCGCGGGCCCCTCGCCTGGATCCCAGCAGTGGCCGCTACACAGCGCTGGGAGGCCGCTGTTGTCTAGGTCTCAGGCTTGGTGGTGTTTTGTTTCTAAATGTGACCCCTTCTTCACGTTCCCAAAAATAGCCCTGCTCCCCTAAGGGTCCTGGGTTTGGCTGCAGCCTGGCTGCGGGCATGGAGCCCATGCCAGGACCTGGGCTGTGCGCCCAGGGCCCTTCTCCCCCTTGGTGTCAGGTTTCCAGACCCTGCTGGGCACCTGAGGCTGGAAGAAAGCAGAGCGTGCAGGGGCCTGGCTTGGAAAGGGACAGCTGACCGCTTGGTCGTGGAGGCTGCCCTGCACTGTCGCTCCTGGAGCGTGGACCGGAGGCCACGGACGGGCCACCCCCAGCCCTGCAGCCCCACAGCCCTGCTGCTGCCCGCTCAACGCCGGGCTCGTAACATCCGGTGCATCTCAAGCCGTTTCCAGAAGCTTCTCCCTGTGAGCAGCCCCTGCCCAGCACAGGGCTCGGTGGGACACAAGGCTGGGTCATCAGTCGTCATCCGGTGCGGGGAGTCCTGCCTTGGCTTTCATTGCCCCCCACCCCCGCTCACCGTTCAGAAGCAGACGGGCGCTGGGGCCGGGCTCTGCTGTGTCCGGCGGCCTCGGTCCCGCCGTCCTGCTGTCAGCCGAGCCCTTGGGGCTCGCGGGGCAGGGTCCCCGCCCTGACGCCGAGCAGATGTCCTGTGGCTTGTTTGAAGTGAAGAGTGTGTTTTCCAACGTGCGCTTCACGTGCAGTCGTGAAGGCTGTGAAGCTGGGGTGTGTTCAGAGCTGCCTCTGCACTGATAGGCCGAGTGTGGGGCCCAGATGTGTATTCACTCAGGAAGGAGCCCGCAGGCCTGGAGCAGGGGTCAGAGAGGCTGCTGCGCCTTGGCACTCAGCGAGCGAACAGCCTGGCCAGGTCACCTCTCAAGTCCTGGTGCCCATCGTGGAAGTCAGCTCCTGGGTCATCACCACTGACCTCAGGGCCCTGGTTGGCAGCTCACATCCAACCAGTGGACCCTGGGAGCCACTCCAAGCCTGAGCACAGTGCACGAAGCAGTGGGAAACAAGAACAAAACAAGTGGAGACCAGGGATTTGTTCAGAAAAGTGACTTCCTGGGGGAAGAGCTGGGATGCCTGTGACCCCACACTCGTCTTCAGTTTCTAGGAGCAAGACTGACTGGTCTGCCAAATTCTTAGAGCTTGAGTCCCCAAAGCACCGTTTCGATACTTAGACATGAGGCCAGACTGCCCAGGGCACCGGGAATAATCCCCGCTCTGGGATCACCGTCGAGTGAGTTCACCCACAGGTGTCCATTCATCTGGATGCTTCTGTGTCCCAGCTGCCCGAAGGCTTAGCCTACTGCTGTCCAGCTTCATGGCCTGTGAGGGCAGTGACCGCTGTGTCCCCAAAAGCCTCCAGATAAAGGGAGGTGGAAAAGTGTTTGCCGAAGATTCACCTGTACAAACTCAGAAGTGTGTGTGTGTGTGTATGTGTATTTACACTCGAAATACAGGCTTGATCGTTCCATTGGTCTGTCATTGTTCAGTCACTCAGTCATGTCCAACTCCTTGTGACCCCATGGACTGCAGCACGCCAGGCCTCCCTGTCCATCACCATCTCCTGGAGCTTGCTCACACTCATGTCCATTGAGTCAGTGATGCCATGCAACCACCTCATCCTCTGTCGCCCCCCTTCTCCTCCTGCCTTCAGTCTTTCCCAGCATCAGGGTCTTTTCCAGTGAGTTGGCTCTTTGCATCAGGTGGCCAAAGGATTGGAGCTTCAGCTTCAGTATCAGTCCTTCCAATGAACATTCAGAGTTGATTTCCTTTAGGATGGACTGGTTTGATCTTCTTGCAGTCCAAAGGACTCTCAAGAGTCCTCTCCAACACCACACTTTGAAAGCATCAATTCTTCAGTGCTCAGCCTTCTTTATGGTCTAGCTCCCACATCCATACATGACCACTGGAAAGACCCCAGCTTTGACTCTCCTGAGAGCCCCATTGGTCTAGGGAAGTGAAGCGAAGCTGCACATGTGCAATACTTTGAACATTATTGAAAACCAAAGTTTTTATTTACTCTGCCTACAAATCTGTAACCTTCTAGAATTCATTTTGGAATACTGTTTTGAAAATAGTTCACAAAGAAAGTGTTATAGAGAAAGATAGCCTGCCTCCTGCATCAGCTGCCCATGTGTCTGCCCTCACCGTGAGAAACCTAGCCCCTGCAGTGGGTGTGAGCGCTGCCCACTAGGTTGTTGTCCTTACAGTTACAGAACATGGCAGAAGCAGTCAGATGAACATGACTACATTTATGCCGTTTAGATGGATTTATCGCCAGCGGTGAAGAACCCACTGGCCAATGCAAGAGACGTAAGAGACGAGGGTTCAATCCCTGGGTCAGGAAGATCCCCTGGAGGAGGGCATGGCAACCCACTTCAGTATTCTTGCCTGGAGAATCCCATGGACAGAGGAACCTGGCGGGTTACAGTCCATGGGGTTGCAAAGAATTAGACAGGACTGAAGTGACTGAGCATACACATGTGCGTTGTCTGCACTTGAAGGAAGGAACCCTAACTGCCTTCAGCATGTGCCCTCGAGGCAGTGGGTTTGTTTGCCCCACAGGCAGGTCTTGCTAAGACCGGGGCCTGCAGGCCAGGTCCTACCCTCTACATGCCCCCAGCCAACCGCTCCAAATGCCCTTTGCTAGGCTAGAGGGAAGGGGCTTACCCTGAAGACTTTGGCTTGAAGTCATTTGCATTTTTATAGGGCTTTTTTGGTTTGTTTGTTTGTTTGTTTTTTGCTAACTTAGAGGATCCCATGTGGAATCCTGTTCCTCTGAGGGCAGAGGCTCTCACTGTCCTTCCTAATCCTCAACAGTTTAGAAAACAGTTACCCGCTGTCCACAGACATGGAGAGCAGCCCTGGGGCTCTTGACTCTGGGGGCCTCAGCACAGGAGCCTGGCAAGGGGGAAACGCTCCTGGGTCAGCTCCTCTTTTAAAACAGCCTCTGGAAGGGGCAGGGCGTTTAGAGGACTTGGGCAGTTAATTCACACCGAGAGTTTAGGATGTTCTCCTGTGTGTTCTGTTATTTCACCTGAGCCTCGCGGGAGCCCCAAGAGAGTTAAGCCGGGCCTGGTGCGTTAATCTGCTTTTTCAAATTGTTAATAATGAAAGTGACACCAGGCCGCCATCCAGTATCACTTCGTGCTCACGACCAGTTTACACAGCTTAGCGTGTGTGATCCTCATAGGAGGTAAGAAGATTCCTGCTCCAGGGGCTGGGCTTGTGGGCTCCTGCTGGGTGGAGCAAGGGCCTCCCCAGCTCCATCCTGTGCTGTGCTCTCCATCTTGTGCTGTGCTCTCCATCCTGTACTGTGCTCCCTGTCCTGTGCCATGCTCCCTGTCCTGTGCTGTCCTCCCCGTCCTGTGCTGTCCTCCCCGTCCTGTGCTCCCATCCTGTGCCGTGCTCCCCTTCCTGCCCCGTGCTCCCCGTCCTGTGCTGTGCTCCCATCCTGTGCTGTTCTCCCATCCTGTGGTGTGCTCCCTGTCCATCCTGGGCTGTGCTCCCCATCCTGCGCCGATCCTGTTCACGCCTGGGGACCGCTTAGGTAGACCTGGCTGAGGTCAGCGGTCACTGGCAGGGCAGCCGGGCTGGGGTGCAGGCCGTTCAGTCCCAGTGCTGGGCTGTGCCCTCCATGGGTGCTCAGCAAGGCGGGGGGTGAGGCGAGACGGGTCAGGGAGGACCTGGGAGACCTCGGACGCAGTGGAGAAGGGAGTGAGGCCCTGACGCTGGACTGTGCCGGGGACCAGGGCAGGGCCTGCGTCCATGCAGGACACATGGCGGCCAGAGCTTCCGTTAGGAATAAGGAACGAGGCCCCTGGTCGCTGCGGGACACAGTTTACAGATGGCGTTCTGGTCCACCAGGACACTTTCACTTGATGGGCAAATCGTGGAAGCAACTCAACGGGTTGGTTTTCTCAACTGTGAGTTAAAAAAAGAAAAGAGCTGAAAACTCTCTGATGACAAGTGATTTCAAGAAGAGAACAAAGCAAAACAGCTGGAAGATCAACAGAAAAGCAGACCTGGCCCCCGAGGCTCGTCCGCTGTGCTCAGTACCGGCCAGCCTCCACCCTGGGGCAGGCCACACCAGAGACCTTTGGGGTTGATTGCAAAAGAGTGGGAAATATTTCCCTTTACAGAGGACAGGTCTCGAGGAGAGGAAGTGGAATTTTAAGCAGGCACTACAGAAAGACAAAAATAAACACGCTGGAGTAGATAAAAAGTAAGACAGAGCTCCTTCAAATCGTCAAGCCCTAAGGGCTTCCTGAGCCCGGTCCTTAGACCACCGCACACCTGTCTTTGCTCTAGTCCCCAGGCCGGGGCTGAGCGCGGGGGGGACAGGCCTGGCCAGCGTCCCCCACACTTAGGTGGGGTCCCCCCCATTGCCCGGGCGTCTGGGTGCCCTCCCAGGCCTCTCTGGCTCCGTTGCCCAGGGCACCAGTCTTTACGTGCTAAACTCGCGGCAGGCCACCCTCGGGCAGAGTGGGTGTTGTCTCTCGGGTGCTGTGATCACGCGGGCCTCTGCAGGACGAACGAGCCCTGGTCGGACGCTCTGCTCAGCAGCCTCACCAGCAGCGGCCCCTTGGTAATGGCTCCGTCTTCCGCTTGCGTTTTTTTGTAAAGAAGCAAATGGATGAAGCACCAGCAGGACTGAGACACGCGGGCCGGTGTGGAGAGCCCAGCGTGGCCTCTCCCGCTCGTGGGGACTTGAGGAGCAGGAGGAGGACAGTCCTTCTGGGGGGACACACAGGCAGGAGGGACATCCTGCAGGAGTGAGAAGCCCACAGTTGCTCCTGATAGTGGCCGGGACAGAGGCTGACTTGTCAGGATGCAGGCGCGGGGAGGGGGCCTTGTTTCACCAGGGGGCCTCGGGCTGGTGTTTACAGGCGATGGAGATAGCTCCCCACCACCACCGCGGAGGTGCTGGTACCCAGCGACGGAGGTGCAGGCGTCTGGCCCCGTGGGGGGCGGGGAAGGGACAGGGCGGCCCTGGAAGGGTGCTTCCGGCTTGGGGGACCCCTGGGGGGCGGGGTGGGGGTGAGGAGCCCTCGCCTGGGAAGGCGGGTCCTGGAGCAGCTGGGAGCGGATGGGCGGGGTGAGGCTCCCTCATTTCTCCAGCGGCCCCCGCCGCTGCCAGCATCAACCGTGGACGGGGAGGAAGGGGAGGGCCGCGTGCCGACCATGGGCTGGCTGCACTTCGGGGTTCTCATGCCCATTCTGCACGCAAACTCGGTCAGATTAATCCGTGTGTGCAGCAGAGTCGACTCTTTGAGAGGGCTTTTTCCCTGCTCACCTGGAAGAAGAGGAAAGACCCTGATAGAGTGGTGCTTAGTGAGGAAGAGCCCTCCCCCCCGACCTCTGAACCAGGCCGTCCAGGTCCAGGTGGGGGTGGGGGTCTCACCTCCACAGTGGAGACCACCTGCTGCGTGTGGCTGTCCAGCACTTACGTGTGGCCGGTGCAACCGAGGAGCCAAGTTTTCATTTTCCTTTTAATTGATTTCAGGGTTAGTTGTCACAGGTGGCTCGTGGCTCCCACACTCCAGCTGTGAGCAGGGCTCCAGGCTGAGGGCTTTCTCCAGCTATTGGAAAATACCCCGCTGACTCCTTTTGAGTTTCCTGAAGGGGATAAAAAAGGAGGGGGCTTGTTTGGGGCTGGGACGCTCTTTAAATGATCCTGCTGCGCTGGGTCTTAGCTGTGGCAGGCGGGATCCCGATCCCTGACTGGGGACTGAACTCGCGCCCGTCACTGGAGTGCTCAGTCGTAACCCCTGGACCGCCAGGGGAGCCCCGGGAGTGGGGCACTCTTGACAGGGGCCGCCTGGGCAGCTCCTTCTCACCGCCGTTAGGAGGGCGGGCAGGGCACGTCCTGAGCCCCTGGGGGGTCGCCCCCGTTCTGGGGCGCGGCCATCTGGCCCCAGCGGTGTGACGGAAGCGGGGGTCGCTGAGGGACCGGGGAGAAGTCCTGGGGCCGCGGCGCCTGCCCCACCCCTCTGCCCCGTCTCAGCTGTGTCCTGTCACCGGCCCTCTCGGGTTACAGCGGGAGCAGGGCGGGACGCCGGCCGCGCAGGCAGACGGCGTCCAGATGGGCCTTCTCCGGCCGGAGCCAGTGAGCCCGCAGGAGCCACGGCCAGCGGAGACAGACCCACCTCGTGGGCCCAGCCCGGGCCCTTCTCACGCGGGGAGGCGTCTGCTGCGGCTGTGCGGACGGTCGGCAGTTCCTCGGCCCGTAAGTGACCGCCAGCCACCAGCCTGTGAGGCGTCGGTGCCGGCGTGCGGGTGTCCCGCGGCGTGCGGGTGTCCCTCCGCTGCGCGCGTGTGGCCGGAGGCCCCAGCCCCGCCCGCCGCCCCTCGTTTCTGATGCCTGAGCGTCTGCGTGCGCCCGGGCCGCGCACAGAGTTCCTTAAGGTGCCGAGATCACTTCCAGCCCTTTGCGCTCCCTGCGAGGCCTCTGTCCAAAGCAGTTGTGCTCGGCGCGGCCGCCCTTCCTAAAGGAAAAAGAGGTTGTGGGGGCTCTTCTCTGGTGGCAGGCTGCCAGCCAATCCCAACTTCTAAATACGTGACAAAGGAGGGGGTTTTCCCGACTCGTGTGTCTGTAAGGGAAGAATGTCGTCCACTGCATGACACGGTTAAGTCTATGAGAGAATCTCAGTAGTTACGTGGAAATGGTTCTGAAGTTGTATTCCTCTGCGGTGAGTGTCCCGGCACCTGCGGGCGAAGTGTGTTGACGTGTGCATCGTCGGGCTCTTGGGTACCTGAGCTGGGCTGTGGTTTCGGGGCTTGTGGACGTGATCAGATGTCCGTCTGTGTCGCTCAGGCCCAGGCTGCTGGCTGGCATTTAGATAAAGCAGACTTTAGCAGAAGGACAGCTGTGAAGATAAGTGAGGACTCTCCTGCACAGTGCGTCCCACCGGGGGACTCGCCCGCTCGAGTGATGATGGTGACAGAGGGGCCTCAGCCCTGGGGGGTTCAGGGTGTGCACACTTGAGCTGAAGAGCCCCAGGGTGCCCCCTGAGAGGCGAAGGCTGGGGTGTTTGTGGTTCTGACTGTGAGTCAGGTTCTGGAAGCGTCTGCCCACTCCCTCGTGATGCCCGGGTGGGCTGCCAGCCGCCGCTCACCCGGGGGCCAGCCAAACCCAGTCCCAGAGCCTGGCTGCGGTCCCAGCCTGGCTGCTTCCGGATGCCCCGCCCTCACCCTGCGGTGCCCCGAGCTCGCTGCCCTCCTGGAGTTTGGTGAGAAGTGTTTGGTTTGGTGTTTCTGGTTCGTGGTTTAGTCTTTGGCGTTTGCTTTTGATCCTGAGGGTGTGCTGCATGTGCGTCCACCTGTGCTGGGCTCAGCAGACTCGCACGCCCGGGCCACGTGGGTCTCTCTCCTGTGCTTCCCTCAACCTCTGTCCCTCCTGGGCATCTTCTCGTGCCTGTGGTGCTGTGGGCAGACGCGTGCACAGCGGCTGTGGGCGTAATGGGGGCAGCCGCCCCGCGGTTAGGAGACCTTCGACCCAGCTGCGTTGGGAATTAGCTGCCACTCGCTGGGCCTCAGTTTGCTCCAGGATTCTGGGGGTGAACACAGCCTTCGGAAAGTCTCTCTCCGTGTCTGAGGTCAGGCAGCCTGGTGGGTCAGAGAGTCCGGTGGGCCTCAGCAGGGAGGTCTGGAGCCGCAGTGGCCGGCATCTCCACGGGCAGCGAGGTTTCTGCGGGGCGGGCCTGGGGGATGCTGGCGTGGCCTGCTCCCCACGGAGCTTCATCAGCTCATGAGCCTGGAGCGGTGGAGAGGGCTCCTGCGGACATGCTGTCCTCTGGGTAGAGGGGCCGTGGACACAGGCTCGTGGTCACAAGGACTGACCGCTGGTCTGAACCTGGGCTCGGAGCCTCTGCTCTGCCCTGGTCTGTTCCATATCTGAAACCACGAGCTCAGTTCACCAGACACACAGGTAAAGGCCGAGTGCTCCCCTCTCTGCAGGCTGTGACCCTGCTGCACCTGGGCACAGAATGCGGTGCCCACCCCGAGCCCTGGTCCCCGAGTACCTGTGCTGAGCTCATGGCGTCAGGCAGGCTGGTTTGTGGCTTCCCAAAGGGCAGGGCAGCCAGGCACAGCCCCTGAGAGGGCGGGGGTCCCTCTTGCGAGGCCTGTTCTCTGAGCAGACCCTGCATCCGTGGAGTCTGGGTGCCCCTGGTCCCCGTATTGGGGAAAGTGCACACCCCCGTGGGAAATGGGAAGTGTAGAGGCTGCCTGGCCACTCATTCTGATCCCCACTTACTCCATGCAGAGCTAAGAGCCTCGCTGGGTCAGGGAGCAGGCTGGGAGGGGACCCGAGACTGGGAGAGGATCAGGCCAGGAGGGGACCTGGGCCCGGAGGGGGACCCAGGCTGGGAGGGGGTCCAGGCTGGGAGGGGACCCGGGTTCACAGGGCTGTCTGATGTTCCTGCCCTGGGGGGGCCTCCCCCCCGGGTGAGAGCACAGCCCAGCCTTTATATTAAGTAGCATAAAATTAATTCATTTTTTTAAATACAAAAATAAACAGAAATGAACGTTTTGTTATTTTTTTTTCCTGAGCCCCAGGGAACATCTTTTGGAAGCCATCGAGATCACTGTGTCATTTCTTTGGCAAGAATAATCAAATATTGAATGTCAAGGAAAATTAGAGCAAATAGTTCCAAGACCGTCTGATTCATACAGGCCTGATGAGCAGGTTTCACCATCAATCCAGTGTTTTCTAAACGTGTCCGCCAGCCCCCTCTGCTCAGATGCAGAGCCCCAACCCTTGGGCTCCTCCTCAGCCCCACAGAGCTGGTCCGCAGGGTCCAGTGTGTGACCAACACCCAGTCCACTATCCCCGGGCGGTCAGGGAGTCCTGCCTAGGTTTCTGATTTAATGACTGATGTTCAAGAAAGAGAGTCAGAAATTATCAGATAAATGCTAAGTGCAAAAAAAAAAAAAAAAAAAGCAGTGAAGGTTCTCTTAAATGCCAGCCAGCACTGTGGCCCTGACTGCAGGAAGCCCTGCAGGGGCCCCAGGAAAGACGGTGACCTTTAGAGGCTGAGCGTTGCTCAGTTCAGCCGGCCGTCTGCGTGGAAAATGCAGACAGCAACCAGCGGGACCGGGAGAAACCCTCGGGCCGTGGCGCTGCAGGTGGCGGGCCGGGCCGGGCCTCTGCGGACTCGGCGCAGCACCATGCTCCGGGGCTCGGGGTGAAGACCCTCCATGCCTGAGCGTGCCACGTGTGCCTGTGTGTGTGGCGTGTGTGCTGCACGCGTGCTTCCTTTCCGTCGATGCCAGTGGAGGGCCCGGGGTGGTGTGGTCCCCCCTGCTTAGGCTCCTGCCAGGGTGCTGTCCTTGCCTTCCACTGACCCTCTGGGCCTCAGTGGGGTCATCTGTAGAATGCGTGCTCACGTCCTCAAAGATTGGAGTCCCCGCTTGGGAGCTCCAAATCCCTGCCCCTGACTTCAGGGCTGGTTTGGACCCGGGGACCCGTCAGAAGCCACTGCAAGTGAAGCGCGAGTGTGTGACCAAGCAGGGAAGTGTCTTAGAATGTAGGTCACAGGGCTCTCCATTCCCGAGACGCTCCCCACCTGGTTTGGAATACAGGTGGCTGCCCCTGCAGTCTATTCTTGGAGAAAATTGTCGGTGGTTTGGGCGAGGACATCTTACTTGAGAAATTAAATGAAGCTCAACGGGAACAGTCAACTGGACACAAAACAGGAAAGCTTTAGGGAAGTTCAAGCATGGAGGAAGTGAGAGATTATACGATAATTAAGACGAGAGCATTCTCTTTGAAGAAGCAAGGGTGCTTTGTCCTTTTTCGATTGTAAAGATGGGAACTGTTTATTGCAGGACATTTTTAAGAGTGTAAAAGCTGGTGCCTCCTGTCCCCTCCTCACCAGATCACGGGGGTCAGCGCTGCGACCACGTGGGATGGCCTTTTGCAGCCCCTTCCCTCGCATCCTCCCTGTTCTGGTATTTCTGCAGGCCGGCTTCTGGGTGACTGTGAGGTTTGCTAGTTTGCCCCTCACATGGACGGTTGCCGTCATCACCTTTATCAGGGCCAGGGGACCCTCCATGATAGCTGGCCTCCAGAGCGGTGCTGGCGGGCGTCATCCCGAGCTGGCCTGGCACATCCCCTGCCGCTGGGCATGGGCAGTCTGCAGGTGACCTGTGGGATGCGAACAGGAGCAGACCCCTTCTGCCTGCTGCCCGGTGTCACCAGGACTGAGCAGGGACACCCACGGTGACCGTGAGGGAGACGCAGAGGAGCCGAGGCTAGAGCGGGTTCCCCCCCCGCCCCCACCTCACCCCCAGGCCCTTCTGTGTCCTGCCGTGCACCCTGGCCTGAGCCTCGCCTGCCGTGGACTCTGGGGCCTGGGGACAGGGCTTCGTGTGCCCAACTGTTCCCGCCGTTGTTCCCCCACCGCGGAAATGACGGCTCACCCCCAGAATCTGGCCTGATGGGCGCATGGACGGGCCGCTGCTCATGAGAGGGGCCTGCTCCGTGTGCGGCAGATGGTGGTGGGGTGACTGCTGGAACGGCCCAGCGCTTTCTAGAAGCTTGTGTCCCCTCTCGCTGCAGTACTTGGATGACTTGATGTCACCCTGTTGCCTTTAGCTGCCGGGGCCCCAGAGGTGCTTAGCGAGTGAGTGTAGTTCGATGTTTTCTCGCTGAGGTCCGAGGAAGCATGGGGCTGGCGTGCCTGTCTTCAGGGTGCTCGTGCTGCCCATGTAGACCTGTTAGCCTCACAGGCTCAGTGCCGGGGGGTGCTGGACGGCAGGGCAGGGGCTGGGGGGCATGCCCAGCGCTCCCTGAGCCCTGGTGGAGGGGGCCGCCACGGACCTCAGGCACAGCCTGGCGGCCCCAGCGGCTTCCGAGGGCCTGTCTGGACCCTGTTCCTCTCCGTGGTCCCCCGCCTCCGCCATGCTCAGGTCCTGGCTCCTATAGGTGCAGAGGCGGGGTCCACTGCTTCAGCAGTGCCAGGGCCCCCAAGTCTGAGGGCCCTGGAAGCCCTGGATTGCAGGCCTGCCGTCTGGGGCCCTGTCTGTGCTCCCCTGGCAGGTTCCTATCCGCCTGGACTGCAGGGCGGCTCTTCTAAGACGGGGTTTTCTGGGACCCCGGATCTTACAAGATGTTTACCCTCACCTGAAAAGCTGCCAGGGGACCGGGTCGGGCATCTGAACCCAGCAGAGTCCTTCTTAAAGGACCCACTCCAGCCTGCTGTTGGAGCAGCCTGCTCCTGGTCCTCTCAAGGAGGATGAGTCCGAGGGGCAACTGAGCAGGAGGCGGCAGCAAGAGGGACGCTGTCCCCAGGGCCGGCTGGCAGGGACCTGGGGCCAGTTCCTGGGAAGCCTGCCGGGTGGGCAGCCCTGCCTCATTTCTGGAGGGGTGTGCAGCTCCTTATTATTATTTTTACTTCTAAAGGTAAAAGTACATCTTGTGGGGCTTCCCGTTTGTTGTTTGGATGGTAACTAACGCGGGAAGTTCGTTTCCCACCCGGCGTCCTGCATGCGCTCTGCTCTGAGTGCTAACAGGCTGACGTTTCAAGGGGGCCGTCCATCCCACATCGCCCGGAAACACCTCCTGGCTCCTGGGAGCTTCTCCTACTCCAAGTACAGAGAGAAAAACTGGAACCTGTGTTTTCCCTGCCTGCCCCCCCACCAACTCACTGCTACCAGTGAGTGGAAAACCGGGGTGGTCCAGAGTGACACATGTTTTTTTGACTAGCCTGCTCTTTAACGTCCAGGTTAAAGATCAGTTTCTTCTGCAACTGAAGTTAAACATTTTAAATAATGTCGGGGTCGGGGGGTGGTGCCTTGTGTCTCCCAGGCCCTGCCACGGCCGGCAGCTGTGTCCAGGGCCGGGACGCCTGCTCCAGCAACGCCTTGGCCCGGCGCCCCCTCCCTTGGCCCGTCGTTGGCACGCTCACCCTCCGCTGCCGTCCGCACCCAGGTGTTCCGGCAGCCTTGGCGTCACGCCTCGAACAAACAACAAACACTGAAAGGGTTTATGTTCTCAGCCAGAGGAGCAGCCAGAGCCCCGGGTTTACTGCGTGGCCGGCGGGGCCCTGGGCCCAGCCAGGCGGTGACGGTGCTGAGCCGCGGGCCGTCTGCACGGGTGTCCCGGGAAGGGCTCTGCTCTTGGACCCCAGGGCCCGGGGGCTCACAGCCGCCCCAGCACCCGTGTCTCGGCCCCGCCCCGCCCTCCAGCCTGGGCCGGGCCGAGACAGCTTCCTGCTCAGGGAGCCGCTGGTGCTGCGGGCACTGAGCAGCACCCTGGGAACTCCCCTGGTCAAGGCTCTTCATCCTCATGCAGGGCAGCCAGCTGGCACCCAGAGCGGCACCCACTCTCTGGAGCTCCCAGGCCCTTTTCTCCAAGGTGCAGGCGGATGTTTGAAACCTTCTTGACGATATTTAAAATGTGTGGACTTGGGAGAACAAAGCGAAAAAGCACCCACATAGATGTCTCCAGGGCTGCCCCCCCCCGCCCAAACCTGCCAACCCGGGCTGCGAAGTAGAAATTAACCTAAATTAGGAAGATAATTGTTCCCATGTTAATTGCAGGTTGTCCTCTAAAGCTGTTTTCATTTGTGAGGTCTCAGCGGCAGGCTGGCGTCGGGCCCGCCGGGGCCTTCCTGCACGCTGGGGCCCCGGAGCCCGGGTTCCAGAAGCCAGCGGTCGAATCCGGGCGTTTCCCGAGCCAGCCTCCTGCTCCACGGATGCTCCCCAAGTCCCTACTGCCGGCTGCGTGTTCCCGCAGACCCCTTGGCCCAGCAAACCCCAACAAAGGGCTACGAGGCTGCCTTGCAACACAGGCGACATAAAGAAACAGGCGGCTATTTTCGGCCCCGGCGCTGTCACAGCTGTGCGGGGCTGGCCCAGCGCTGGTAGGCGGCGATGACCTAAAACCTTCTTGGAATAGGCTTCACGGTAAGGATCGTGTCCAGCGGGCCTGGGACGGTTCTCTTGGGGTTTTTCTTTGTCAGGAGCTTGGCTTTCTATTTGGAAGAGCCGTTAGAATGTGGGGTCAGCCGTGTCCTGTGCAGCACCACCAGATGTAGGCTTGGCTTCTGAGGTGCTTTTTTCCTGTTTTCATCAGTCCTTACTGGATAAAAGCCTTGAAGGAGAAGAAAACCCAACCCCAGTGCTCCCTGTGTGGTGAATAATCGCTGGTGAATGATGTGGCCCGTCTCCCCCAGCCCTTCCCAGCGGCTGTGCAGGAACAGTGTGATGGTGGATGCAGTCGTGTGTGTGCACGTGTGTGCACATGCGTGTGCCTACATGGGTCTTGTGCACGTGTGTATGTGCACATGTGCGCCTGTGTGTGCACGAGGGCGGCCCTCCCTGGCTGCAGCTCGCCCTGTCTGTCCTGCCTGCTCTGCAGACCACTCCTCCACATCCTCTGTCCTCGTCCCTCCATACTCTCGGGGGGGGACATCTCCAGGTCATCGGTTTCACCCGCTCCTGCCCTTCAGCAGGTGAGACAGGCTGCTCGTGGATCTTGTGTGTTCCGCATCAGTGCTGCTGGGCGTCCCATAGCCTGACCGTGTTATGGTCTCAAAGTTGACTCAGAAGGTAGGGAAGTGGGTATGAGGAAGTCTGATCATTTGGAAAATGTTAGCTCACACTTGGAAAAGAAATAGCAAATTAAATTTACTGGAAGTCGTTGACACATTTGAGATTTTAAATGGAGAGTTTCTGTTGGTGAAGCCTGTTTGGAGCGAGAACGTGCATCCTTAAGTCCCAGTAGCTTCTCTGGGGCGCTCCAAGTAGAAAGCGCCACGAACGTGCATCCTTAAGTCCCGGTAGCTTCTTTGGGGCGCTCCAAGTAGAAAGCGCCACGCTTCTCTGCGGCTGACGGAGCCCTGTTCACTTTGTTGTTGTCGTTTAGACGCTCAGTGGTGTCCGACTGTTTTGCAACCCCGTGGGGTGTTGGGAGCAGGAAGACCGAGTGTATGGAGGGGTGTCTTTAGAGGCCAGGCAGAGTCACCTGGGGCGGCCAGCCCCGTGTCGGGCTTGGGGTGCTGCTCCAGGCCCTCGTGGGCTCCCGTGTCTGGCGGGTGAAGTCAGGGCCCACCTCGCGGCCTCGCTGCTCCCGACCGGGGCTCCTCGCTGCGAATCGCACTCGTCCCTTGATTTTCTGCAGCATGGTCCTGGGCACACGGTTGGGGTTCACTGGAGGCTTAGCAAGCATGTCGACGTTCACCCTTGCCATCTCCTGTTTGACCGCTTCCAATTTGCCTTGATTCATGGACCTAACATTCCAGGTTCCTATGCAATATTGCTCTTTACGGCATTGGACTTTGCTTCCATAACCAGTCACATCCACAGCTGGGCGTTGCTTTTGCTTTGGCTCCGTCTCTTCCTTCTTTCTGGAGTTATTTCTCCACTCTTCTCCAGTAGCATATTGGGCACCTACTGACCTGGGGAGTTCACCTTTCATTGCCATATCTTTTTGCCTTTCATACTGTTTCATGCTGTTCATAATACAGACAAGTGGTGTGCAGAACTTGTTCGTCCAAAATTATGACTTGCCCGCACCAAAAAGAGCCTTTCCTTTTGTAGTTAATGCTTATTAAAAACAGGACACCAAAGAAAACCTGCCAAACCTCAAGGTCATGGAGGTCACGTTGGATAGTTCCCTTCTGTAACTTTTTTCTCCTGACAGTGAATTTTCTTATTTAAAATTGCGATAAAATACACACAACATAAAATTTACCATTTTGGCCATTTTTTAAACTTATTAGACTTTGGGTTTTTAGAACACTTTTAGCTTTATGGGAAAATTGAGACATGACAAAGAATTCCCATAGACCCGCTCCCTGGTACTCAGTTCTGTTACTAACGTCTTGCATCAGTATGGCACGTTTGTCGTTGTTCAGTCACTCAGCCGTGTCCGACTCTGCGACCCCAGGGACTGCAGCCCGCCAGGTTCCCCTATCCTTCACCATCTGCTGGAGCTTGCTCAAACTCATGTCCATTGAGACGGTGATGCCATACAGCCATCTCATCCTCTGGGGCCCGCTTCGCCTCTTGTCCTCAATCTTTCCCAGCATCAGGAACCAATGTGTGCGTGCCGACTCTGTGTCGTATCGGACTCTTTGAGACCCTAGGCCCGCCAGGCTCCTCCATCCGTGGGATTCTCCAGGCAGGAATGCTAGAGTGGGTTGCCATTTCCTTCTCCAGGGAATCTTCTCACCCAGGGGTCGAACTCAGATTTCCTGCGTTATAGGCAGATTTTTTACCATCTGAGCTACCAGGAATGCCCCAGTGAACCAATACTGATGCATAATCATTTTATGTGATTCTATAATGATAGACACATGACATTATGCATGTGTCAAAACCCGCAGAACTGTACCAAGAGGGAACTTCAGTCTCTCCTGTGACTGTTCGTTGTGTCTCTCACAGGAAGTCTTTGACTGCTGTGGGCTGCGCAAGGCAGGGGTCGGTTCCATTTTCTTGATCACGAGCTATCCCACGCCTCCCTGCTCTGTCCCTCTCCTCCAAGGGTCCCAGCCCCCCTGGCCTGACCCCACAGATGGAGTTCACTGGACATGTTCCTCTAAAAAACTGAATTGGAAATTTCATTGGAATTGCATTGAACATACGGATGAGTTTGGGGAGAATTGGCATCTTTATCACATCTTCCCCGTTCTTTGATTGCTTTTTCACTGATTAGATCCTTTAATAGATTTTTCATAATTTTCTCCATACAGACCTTGCACATTTTAGGTTATATTTATGTACAAATATATATAAATATGTGTGTGCATGCTTAGTCACTCCGTTGTGTGCGACTCTTTGCAACCCCAGCATTCTGCCTGCCAGGCTCCTCTGTCCATGGAATTCTCCAGGCAAGAATACTGGAAACCGTTCTCTTTTCCATGGGGTCTTCTTGACCCAGGCATTGAACCCGGGTCTCCTGCACTGAGGTGGATTCTTTACTGTCTGAGCCACCAGGAAGCCCTGTAACGTTAAGATACCTTTTTTTTTGTTGTTTTAAAGCAATTTGTCCATTTCATCTAAATTTTCACTTTGGTAGCAATGGAGTTTTTCAGTGGTATTTTCTTATTGTTTTGAATCTCTGCTGGATTTGTAGTTACGCGCCCATATCCTTCTTTCTGAGTAATCTCTGTTAAATTTTCAGGAACCAGGTTTCTATGCCTGGTGGGCTTAGCTGTTAGTGAGCGCCAGGTTTTAGGGTTTCTCGTCTTCCTGCTCCTTGCTCTGGGTGTCGTCTGTGTTCTTTCTCTCGTTTCTGGGCTTGGGTGGACCGCTCACTCCTTCCCAGCCCTCCTTCTGCAGAAAGTCGCACGTGTCCTTCGAGTGCAGCGTGCTGTGCATCCACGCTCAGCATCTTTCTTTACATTCCGTCACCGTGATCGTATCCGCCCGTGGTGTGATGGCAGGAGAAGGCACTCACCTCCATCCAGGCCACCCCCACCGAGGGATTCGACAGACCACCTGACCCATCCTCCTCAACTGCCAAGGCCGCCAGCAAGAAGGAGTGTCCTGGGACCCGGGACAGCCGAGGAACCAAGGGGACGTGATGACTGAACGTCATCTGAAGTCCTGGGTGGGGTCCTGGGACGGCAGGAGGGTGTTGGGGGAAAACAGAGGATCCTGAGCAAAGTACAGGCTTCAGTTAACGATGGCCTGTCACTGCTGGTTCACTCGTCACTAATGCTGTGTCCCTGGGAGCTCAGCTGGTAAAGAATCCACCTGTAATGCAGGCGACCCGGATTGATTCCTGGGCCGGGAAGATCCGCTGGAGAAGGGAAAGGCCACCACTCCAGTATTCTTGCCTGGAGAATCTCATGGACAGAGGAGCCTGGTGGGCTACAGTCCATGGGGTCCCAAGAGTCGGACACGACTTAGCGACTAAAGAGAGACACACACACACGCGCGTACATGTGCACAGATACACACGGGGACGAGACGTGGAGGACTCTGTAGTCACTGGTAACAAGGGCAGCTTGGGGGATGTCTCTGGGTCATCAGGGACTCCGGGTCCCAGCGGAAGGCCCGTGTGTGACCCTTCGCAGGGCGGTCTCCTCCCGCCCTCTGCGCTGCTGTGAGCTGGTGCTGAGTCGGGGCTGGTGGGGGCCAGCAGCAGCCCGCGTCATCCGTCACGTGCTCTCGTCCCTTGGAGGGACCAGCGGGCTGGACTCAGTCATCGTACCCAGGCCATGCCCAGAAGCAGCTCTGTGCTGCTCCACATCCCTGGGGGACGTTCACCTGCAGGGGACTTGGGGCAAAGGTGTTTGGGTCTGAGGCTGGCTTCTTTGGCTGAGCGTCACGGGGGATGCGGCACGCTGGCCTCTGCCTCTGTCCCTGCCTCGGGGGCCGTCGGCTCGATTACAAATGGGAGAATGTGAAGGAAGAATTTCCAGATGACCAACATGTCTTCCAGGGCTGACAAAGCGGAGCCGGGCGTGTCTCGGGTGTGTCAGAACTTTGGTCACCGTGCAAGCCGCAGACAAGCCTGGAATCCCAGAGCTCTTGGAGATGAGGTGCTCTGGATGGGGGGTTTCAGAGTCCTCCCCTCTCTGGGTTCCTGTAACAAGGAGACACTTGCAAGCAGGGACTGTGCCCTCCCCACGTGGAGACCATCGCCAGGGACTCTGGGGCATGGGGAGGGAAACGTAGAATCTCACGGCTCTTGGCCTCAGCAAGATGCTTCTCAGCTGTCCTCCAGAAGGCGCGGAGCGGCCCGGCGCCCGGCCGGCATGCGCCCTCTCTCCCTGGAGGCCGCCCTCCAGTCACTCAGGCAGCTGGCTCTGCGCGGTCCGGGCGCGTCTGCCCCGGGGGGGAGACGCACCTTCCCTTCCCTGCTTTCCCGTCTCTCCCCGCAGCCCGGGCGGTTTCAGGTCCCAGGGTCATCTGCTCCCCGGAGGCCTTCGTTGGTCAGCACAGAGAGGATGCGCTGCAGGTTCACGGCTTTGCTGCCGCCGCTGTTTCTGCTTCAGGCTCACTCCTCCCCCGCCTGCCTCTCCCGGCCTTTGGCTGGACCAGCCCCGTCTGTGCTCCATGTGGGGAGGGGCTCCAGGTTCTGCCGGCACTGGCTTTGGAGTCATGAGACCGGGACTGAAGCCCAGCTCTGCTGTTTAGATGGCGGGTGCATGTCTAGTTCCTTGCAGCCCCGACTACCCTCCTCTGTAAGATGGGCATAATGAGACCCAGCCTGCGTTTATCCTGAGGCTTCGGGGCGGGTGTGAGCGTGCACCCCGGTGCAGTGTAGACAGTCTGTCCCCTGGATCGTTAATGACTCGGTCAGTTGCTGCATCTCCATCACCTCCGCGGGCTCGAACCTCAGGCCTGGGTCTGGAAGAAGGACTGCAAATCACGACTTCGTTTTTGCAGGTGAAGGCTGGTTTTGAGTGAAAGTGTCCGGACACCTGTGCCCTGGGGTCTGGAGGAGGCCCTGGGGGGCCACTGCTGTGCTGAGACTGCCCTGGGCGCCTCCCCGCCTCGCACCTGCCCTGCCCTTCCCGTCTGGCGCCTGCAGTGACCCCTGACGACGGCCTTCTCTGGTTAAAGAGAAGGGATGCTGCGTGTGCATCTACAGGCAGGGAAGCTGGCTTTGCAGAGAGGTCTAGAACAGTCTGAGGAGGCAGGCTGCAGCAAGCCCGGCATGTTATTGGGACACAAGGTCCTAGACACGTCACTGCACGGGAGTAGTTTTTTTCTTTGCAGATGAGATCGTCAGTATTTCTACAATGCTCCTGGTATCAGAGGCACCTCTTTTCGGGGGACACCCCCTCTCTGCGGGAGCTCACTCAGAGATAACTGGGCCACACCGTTCCTGGCCCCCGGCCCTCTCTTGTGGGTCTGTGTTTCTTTCTTGCCATTTGAAGATGTGACTGTCTGAAGCCCGTGGGGAGCACACACCGTTTCTCAGGAATGCCGCAGCCTCCAGGTGGGCCCGGCAGGTGGGGAGCCAGGGTGCGGGTGGCCCCAGTCGTGGGGAGAAGAGTTGTCTGATGTATCTCCCAGCCCAGAGAACCTGGGCTCTTAGAGTCACCACAGACCGTCTGGGGCGGATGGCCTCCCTGTAGGAGAACCACCCAGCCTTCCATCCCCAGGCGGAGTGCTGGTGGGAGCAGGGGGCCTGGGTTGGGGGGTGGGGGCGTGCGTGCCCTGGGGCCCGGGGGCGGGGCCGGCTTTTAAGGTGCCCAGACAGGCCCCGGAGCGTACAGAAAGCACCCCAGAAACAGAGGTCTCTGCTTTGGACTGTTTCCTAAAATTTCATCAAGGATGTTGAGAAACTTGCCTTTGGGTGTGTGGTGGGTTCAAGGTGGGTCGCGGTTGTGCTGGAAATGTCAGCGTCTCTGCTAGGCCTGCCCACGCCCTGGAGGGAGTGGCCCTTGCCCCCAACCGAACCCTGGCCCCACCCTGCGCCCCCACCGCTCACCTCCCCTCCCAGCCTTGGTCCCACCCGTGTGAAGTAAGACACAGGAAATGGGAGAGAAACCGCTGTGCCATCCACTGGGGGAAGCGAGAGGAACCGAAATGCTGGCGCTCGGCCATCAGCGGCCGCCCCCCGCCCCCCGCCCCCCGCCCCCCAGCCGCGCGGAGGAAGCCGCGTGTGGCGGCTTCTGTTCCTGCTCTGCAATCCTGCGGCCCCCGCTGTGCCCGGCGCGGGGCTGTCCCCAGCCTGCTTCCACGGGCCCGACGGCGAGGAAGGAGATGCTCCCAGAACGCCTTCCGGGCCGGGTCCGAGTGCGTCCCAGGGCGTCCGCGGAGGCAGACGGAGAGCCCGGAGGCAACAGACTTCTGGACGTGTCCCCAGCGCCCGGGGGGTGCATCTGGGCGTTTGCGCAGGGGTTGGGGTCTTTGGGGGCGTTCTGTGAAAGAGGTCTGAGAGTGGCGATGACGTCAGCCCTGGCCGGCTCTGTCCTCCCCGGGCCTGGCTGCTCAGCCCGCTCACCCGGGCTGCATGCACGGAGCTGGCAGCTCCCACCTCCCCCGGCGCTCCCGACCAGCTTTGGGGGAGGCTCCCGGGGCCCTGGAGAAGGACGCGGCACCCCACTCCAGTGTTCCCGCCTGGAGAATCCCAGGGACAGAGGAGCCTGGCGGGCTGCGGTCCACCGGGGCGCACAGAGTCAAGCTGGAGTGAGCGACTGACACGCTCTGTCCTGTCCAGCTGGGGGTCCATGAGGGCCCGTGCGAGGGCAGCGCAGGGGGGACCTACGGACCCCCAGGGCACCTGTCCCACCCGGTCCGGCGAGCGGAGCTGTGGTCTTACGGCCCTGCCAGGGAATGAGGCACGAAGGGGCGTGGAGACCCAGTCAGCAAAGCAGACGCCTGGCTCACAGGCATTTTGTACATCGTCCGCTCCCTGCCAGGCCCCCTCCGTGCTGGGGGTCAGGCCTCCCCGTCTCCGTGGGGCCGGCTGCATCTGCCCAGAGGTCCCAGGCTGTGGCCTTGTTGCCAGCTGGTCTTCCCAGCATCATCGGGCTGAGTGTTTCCTGTGTCGGGTCCTTCCCTGGTTCTCCCCACCCCTGGAGGAGGGCACCCCCATGCCTGCAAGTGGTCCCCCAGCCCCGTCCCCCCTCTCTGAGCCTCCTGCACCCCCTTCCCTGTCTGCCTGAAAGCAGCCTGCCCACCTGTTACCTGCTAGGCTCCGGTTCCCAGCTCCTCTGGGACACCCCCACCGAGGCAGGACCCGGGGGCTGCGTCCTCCGTGCCCCTCACACAGCCCCTCGAGGGGGCACTTGGCACTGAGGGGAGTTTCTGGGGCCCCCTCTTTTCACCTCCCCAGGGGTGGTGGCTTAGTTGCTTAGTCGTGTCTGACTCCTTGTGACTCCACGGACTGTAACCTCCAGGCTTCTCTGTCTATGAGATTTTCCAGGCAAGAATACTGGCTCGGGTTGCCATTTCCTCCTCCAGGGGATCTTCCTGACCCAGGGATCGAACCGTCATCTCCTGCCTCCTGCACAGCAGGCAGATTCTTTACCACTGAGCCTCCTGGAAGGCAGGGTCCTGGCTTCTCATCTTGCCTCCTCACCCTTCCCTCACCCTCCTCACCCCCTGGCAGGGGGGGGTGGGGGGGTGCTGGGAAGTCGGACCAGGGAGCTGGTGTAAGAGGGCCCAGTGCCCCGGCCGGGGGCACCCTGCACTTGGGCACATGGGCACCGGGGCTGGCCCGGGCTTCTGGAGGCTGCCCCGTTGCACGCCTCCCTGCATCTGCCCTGCGATCCCCGCTCTGTGCTGTGTCCGGCCACACCATCACACTCTGAGCGGCTGAGGGCATGCGTCCACGTGCAAGTTCGACCCAGCAGCGCCTCCTGGAAAGGGGGACATTTCCCAGTGACTCAGCAGGCTCGCATCCGCCCCGTCTGCGTGTGCCCTGGGTCCGGACCATCGTGAATCACCCACTTGCCTCTTGATTTGCGTCAGTCAAACCACATGTGAAGAAAGCAGCAGCCAGGGAGGTTTTGCTCGGGGATGCTGGCCCAAGACGGCCCCAGGGCGGCCCCCCACACCCCACCGTCCCTTCCCCACCGCGGTGACCCAGGCGCTCTCTGCTCTTCCCGGTCCCCTCCGCACCACCTCACAGCCGCGGATGGAGTCACAGTTCTGGGAATGCTGACGGCCCAGGGAAAATCATGTCGGAACTTGGCTCTCTTTGAAAATATCTCTCGTAAGAACAGCTTAATTCAAAAGGGCTGTCGTGTGTATGACTGGATCGCTCTGCTGTCCCCCGAAAGAAGCACAACACTGTAAATCAGCTGTGCTCCAACAGAAAACAAAAATTTTAAAAAGGAGGGGCTGTGGCCGTTTCCTGCCCATCTGCACCTGGCGGAGGGGACGGTCCCATTGGCTGCGGGAGGCAGGGCCCCACGGCCTGGGAGTTGGTGGGACCACGGGCTACCGGAGCCCCCACCTTGCCACCCCAGGGTTGCTGAGCCTTGTCCAGCAGCCCTGGGTGGACGTTCTGCCCCCGTGCGTTGCCCAGCAGCTGTGCCCTCTGCCCACAAGGAAGCCCCCCAGCCAGGGGCTGGCTGAGGCGAGACCAGGGCACTGCTGGTTTCCTGGTTTGGCTCAGTTAGTTCTGTCTGAAGCAGGCCCATGAGGTTCTCATTTTGACTGTAAAGGTTACTGGTATTGCTCTCGTCGTTTAGACCGTAGCTGACGTCCACGTTCCCAGCCGCTCCCAGCTCCAGCTGCGTCTGGGAGCACAGACCCTGCCCCGCTGCCTGGCATCACCACCAGCACATCCCGCTCTAACCTCAGAGGGTGGTGGGCCCAGGCGTGCCCAGCTTACCCCGTTCTGCCTGCTTCAGCCATGACCGGAAGTATGCTCCAGGGAAGGCAAAGAATGTGGGTGCCCCCGAAGGCTTGTCTTTGGAAGCTTCTCTCTGGACCAGCTTAGAGAGGGTGGCCGGTCCAGACCTGGAGCCCAGGTTTGCTTCTGAGCAGCCTCCAACAGCCCATCAGCACCAGCCGGGAAGCGGCAGAGGAGCCGCCAAGTCCAGGTCCAGCCCTTCTGTTTTCAATTACGTAAACTCTCCAGCGCCCACAAAGGTAGAACAGAACCCCGAGTGGCCAGGTGGCCACCCCACGGGCTCCAGACCCTCTCCAAGGCCAGTCCTGCCCGTCTGTGGCTCCTCTGCCTGGCCCCGGCTGTCATACGTCTGTCCTCAGAGATCAGGACTCCTTGTGACCTGTAGTCACCGTACCATTTTCCCTGCTGAAACACTGATGCTTCAGATCAGATCAGATCAGTCGCTCAGTCGTGTCCGACTCTTTGCGACCCCACGAATCGCAGCACACCAGGCCTCCCTGTCCATCACCAACTCCCAGAGTTCACTCAGACTCACGTCCATTGAGTTAGTGATGCCATCCAGCCATCTCATCCTCTGTCATCCCCTTCTCCTCCTACCCCCAATCCCTCCCAGCATCAGAGTCTTTTCCAATGAGTCAACTCTTCGCATGAGGTGGCCAAAGGACTGGAGTTTCAGCTGTAGCATCATTCCTTCTAAAGAAATCCCCGGGCTGATCTCCTTCAGAATGGACTGGTTGGATCTCCTTGCAGTTCAAGGGACTCTCAAGAGTCTTTTCCAACACCACAGTTCAAAAGCATCAATTCTTTGGCGCTCAGCCTTCTTCACAATCCAACTCTCACATTCATACATGACCACAGGAAAAACCATAGCCTTGACTAGACGAACCTTTGTTGGCAAAGTAATGACTCTGCTTTTGAATATGCTATCTAGGTTGGTCATAACTTTCCTACCAAGGAGTAAGCGTCTTTTAATTTCATGGCTGCAGTCACCATCTGCAGTGATTTTTGGAGCCCAGACAAATAAATAAAGTCTGACACTGTTTCCACTGTTTCCCCATCTATTTCCCATGAAGTGATGGGACCGGATGCCATGATTTTCGTTTTCTGAATGTTGAGCTTTAAGCCAACTTTTTCACTCTCCACTTTCACTTTCATCAAGAGGCTTTTGAGTTCCTCTTCACTTTCTGCCATAAGGGTGGTGTCATCTGCATATCTGAGGTTCTTGATATTTCTCCCGGCAATCTTGGTTCCAGCTTGTGTTTCTTCCAGTCCAGTCCAGTGTTTCTCATGATGTACTCTGCATATAAGTTAAATAAACAGGGTGACAATATACAGCCTTGACATACTCCTTTTCCTATTTGGAACCAGTCTGTTTTTCCATGTCCAGTTCTAACTGTTGCTTCCTGACCTGCATACAGATTTCTCAAGAGGCAGATCAAGTGGTCTGGTATTCCCATCTCTTTCAGAATTTTCCACAGTTTATTGTGATCCACACAGTCAAAGGCTTTGGCATAGTCAATAAAGCAGAAATAGATGTTTTTCTGGAACTCTCTTGCTTTTTCCATAATCCAGCGGATGTTGGCAATTTGATCTCTGGTTCCTCTGCCTTTTCTAAAACCAGCTTGAACATCAGGAAGTTCACAGTTCACATATTGCTGAAGCCTGGCTTGGAGAATTTTGAGCATTACCTTACTAGCGTGTGAGATGAGTGTAATTGTGCAGTAGTTTGAGCATTCTTTGGCATTGCCTTTCTTTGGGATTGGAATGAAAACTGACCTTTTCCAGTCCTATGACCACTGCTGAGTTTTCCAAATTTGCTGGCATATTGAGTGCAGCACTTTCACAGCATCATCTTTCAGGATTTGGAATAGCTCAACTGGAATTCCATCACCTCCACTAGCTTTGTTTGTAGTGATGCTTTCTAAGGCCCACTTGACTTCACATTCCAGGATGTCTGGCTCTAGGTCATTGATCACACCATTGTGATTATCTGGGTCGTGAAGATCTTTTTTGTATGGTTCTTCTGTGTATTCTTGCCATCTCTTCTTAATATCTTCTGCTTCTGTTAGGTCCATACCATTTCTGTCCTTTATCGAGCCCATCTTTGCATGAAATGGTCCTTTGGTATCTCTGATTTTCTTGAGAGATCTCTAGTCTTTCCCATTCTGTAGTCACTTTTTAAAATCCTTATCTTAAAAGATTCCCCCCAACCAGGGTGTTTTTCAGATAAGTGTTAACTGGGGTCCACATGCGGTCTCTTTCCTTGCAGTGTGTTTGTTGAAGAAACTGGCTGGTTGTCCTGGCCTGTCGGGTGACCCCAGGGGGGACCTCACTGCTCACACCCTGTGGTGCCCACAGTGTGTCCCTGGCAGCTCAGGGCTCCCTTCTGGAGGCAGGAACACACCGGCTGCAGGCTCTGTGATGGGCAGGGTGGAGCCCAGGGGCCAGCTTCTGCCCCCAGCACCTGTCTGGCCTCCTCACGTGGGGTCCCGGGCCTCTGGGTGAACCTTGACAAAGGGGAAGGGCTCCCTGGGCAGAAAGGCCAAGGCAAGCGCTTTTTGGCTTGTGACTAGCAGGGATGGAGCGGGGACCTTGACTCACTGGTGTTTGGCCTCAGCTTTGTTGAGCTGAGCTCACGGGGCTGGCAATGTGTCCTCGGGCTCTGCAGCTGTCAGTCTGGTCACGTTAGATCCTCTGCCTTATGGCACTCCCCCGCCACTTCCGCCCAACCCCCGGGCAGCCCCAGGCACCTCTACCTAGGTGTCTGTGCTAGGCGTTTCTTTCCATAGAGTAACAGTGAGCGGCCTTTCTGTGCCTGGCTTCCTGCGTCAGCGAGTTTCAGGTCCCCACACTGTAGCTTGCGTCACTTCCCACCCCTTTCCTGTTGCTCCAGGTACGGGGCATTCTTGTCCAGGTTTTTGTGGGGTATTTGTTCTCGGCTGTTGTGGGGATATGCCTAGGAGTGGAATTACTAGATCAGATGGTAACCTTGTTTACCTGTTGGGGGACCGTCACACTGATCACCACCTTCCGTTCCTGCCAGCATGTGTGAGGCCTCTGGTTTCTCCACATCGTCACCAGCACTGGCTCTTGCCTCACTTTCTGACTGTAGCCTCCCTAGTGAGTGTTAGGTGGTGTCCCACACAATGGCACCCCACTCCAGTACTCTGGCCTGGAAAATCCCATGGGCGGAGGAACCTGGTAGGCTGCAGTCCATGGGGTCGCTGAGGGTCGGACACGACTGAGCGATTTCACTTTCACTTTTCACTTTCATGCATTGAAGAAGGAAATGGCGACCCACTCCAGTGTTCTTGCCTGGAGAATCCCAGGGACAGGGAGCCTGGTGGGCTGCCGTCTGTGGGGTCGCACAGAGTCGGACACGACTGAAGCGACTTAGCAGCAGCAGCAGCACTGTAATTTTGATTTGAGTTTCCCTGACGACTAATGATGCTGAGTGTTTTTTCACGAGCTTATTGGCCACTTGTATATCCTCTTTGGAGAAATGTCTGTTTCAATCCCCTGCTTTTTTTTTTTTTTTTAAGTTGGGTTATTTGCCTTTTTGCTGTTGAGAAGTAAGAGTTCTTTGTGTATTCTACATGCAACTCATTTGTCAGATACATGATTTGCAAGCGTTCTGTCCCTCTTCTGCGTGTTGCTTTTTCACATTCTGACTGGTGTCCTTGGAGGCACACAGGTTTTCGATTCTGATGAGGTCGTTTTCTCTTGTCACTGGTGTTTTTGGTGTCATACCAGAGCTGTTTGTTGAGTCGAATCTGACTGACGGTGACGGTACGGCCCCCTCTTAGGGCTCCTGACGGTCTGCTTGCTTGTGTTGAATGTAAATGCTAAAGGGCTTCTCTGGCTGTTACGAGAGACACTTTCTTCATTGCCTCGATGGGCTCTGCAGCCTTCTGACCACGATCCTCTTTTCCCACAGTTGGTTTTAATTGAATGTCCGTGGGAAAATGGCCAAGTGAATTGAGTCTCACAGAGAGAACCGAGTTTCCTGGTTGATTTCTTTCAACCGTGTTTTTGGTCGTTACTGTGCAGTTTGTTGGAGTTCGGCACCCTGTTGTGAATTTTCATTGAGAGTGATGTTGCTGGTCTTGCTGACTATCCTGGCATTACAGAGGTCCCTTCTCTCCCCAGACAAAAACTCCAGAACATTCTGCAGGCCCTGGGTACCGTACAGAGGTCCCTTCCTCTCCTGGTAGTTTAACCGTGGGGCACACACTCATCGAACTCCACACAGGGAGCCGGGCATCCTGGGGGAGGGTGGGAGTGGGGGCCCTGGCCGTTGGTCGCTCGATGTCACCAGGCTCGGCCACCCAGGCTCACGTCTATGAAACAGGGCTGACAGCAGCCTCTGCCTGAAAGTCGGGAGGACTCACTGTTAGGGATGGAAGCTGTTGGCCTTGGGAACGGTCACCCCCAATTCAGTGGCACTTTCTGAACTGTTCTTCACTCCCCTTAAGTGTTCTGGCCACTCAGAAAGTGACCACATTGTACACTTAGCAGCTTGTGAAATGTGGGTAACTTCCAAGTCAGCTGCAGTTTCTCTGGCCCTCTGAAAGCAAAACACTAAACATCAGTTTCTTCCTAGGATGAATTCTGCATCTTTCATTTCCTGCAGATACAGTTTCATGAGCAAGTAAAGAGCGTGTGTCTTTGTAGGGTTAAGTTTTGCAAGAATTTTTTTGAGCAGTGTAACTAATTCAGGTGTGTTGTTGTTCAGTCACTAAGTCGTGTCCAACTCTGTGACCCCCATGGACCGCAGCACGCCAGGCTGCTCTGTCCTCTACTGTCTCCCGGAGTTTGCTCAAGTTCGTGTTCGTTGAGTCAGTGATGCCATCCAACCATCTCATCTTCTACTGCCCTCTTCTCCTGCCTTCAGTCTTTACCAGCATCAGGGTCTTTTCCAATTTGGATCTAGTTAGTGTTAATCCTGAGATCAGTCCTGAATATTCATTGGAAGGACTGATGCTGAACCTGAAGCTCCAATACTTTGGCCACCTGATGTGAAGAGCTGACTCGTTTGTAAAGACCCTGATGCTGGGAAAGATTGAAGGCAGGAGAAGGGGACAACAGAGGATGAGATGGTCGGATGGCATCACCGACTCAATGGACATGAGTTTGAGCAAACTCCAGGAGTTGGTGATGAACAGGGAAGCCTGGCGTGCTGCAATCCACGGGGTCACAAAGAGTCGGACACGACTGAGTGACTGAACTGAACTGAACTAGTACTAATCCAGATATTTAGTGTTTTTGTTTTTTTTTTTCCCACAGTGAAGAAGGGTCCCTTTGCGTTTTCTTTATGAAAAGCCAGACTGTTGTATGTGATTTACTCTGTATTTAGTCTTTCCAAGTCTACATATATCGGTCTGAACCATGAGCTGCCGGGCACCTCACAGGTAATACTCACATCCATGGTGATCTGTCAGCCAGCTGGCTAACTTCCTCGTATTAAGTGACTGTTTCAGTGATTTAAAAATGCAGGTCGTTCCCTGTTTGCATGCATAACACATTAGAAAGATTTTGAGTGTGTGCAGAATTTACTTGTTGGGGACAAGGAGCGTGGTCTGATTCCCAGGAGCTATCAAATCCCTAATTAAGGTGCACCTGTTTAGTTTCTGAGCCCCCGGCAACTTCGTACTTTCTCTCAATTCTCGTTTGGAAGCCTTTGTCTCCGCACTGTGCTGCAGCGTTTCTGATTCTCTTTTTTGCACTTGGTCAGCTCGCCCTTCCCTTTCCAGCATGACACGCAGGGGCCACGGCCCGGTCCCCCAACTGGCTGAGCACGTCCCTCCCTGTCGCCACTGTGCTGTCGTCCGCGTTCCCACAGGTCCTGACGTGGTCCAGGCAGCGAAGGTTGGCACAGGCGTCCCGGCGAGGCTTCACGACAGCTGACAGTCGGTGTCGCCACTGGGCTGGGCTCCGTGGGCCGCCCCAGGGGTGTCTGGGCTCTGGGGAACCCTGGCTCTGGGGCTGCCCTGCGCAGCGAGCTCTTCGGCTCAGAGTCATCTCTTGTGTTTCGTGTCCGCTCCTCATTTAAGGGGAGAGAGCAGGTTCGGGGAGCGGGCGCCAGGAGGCCTTGGCAGGTCCCGCTGAGCCGTGGCTGAGGCGGCGGGACGCGCCCCGGGACTGTGGCCGAGGGCGCGTCCTCGCACGTGGCGTGGCTCGCACACCCTCGCCGTGTCCCGGGCGGGTGCTCCCAGCTGAAGTCACCTTCCTGTGTCCAGCCTCCGTCCAGCTCAGCTTCTGAACACACGGGGGCTGGTGGGGCTGGCGAGGCGGGTGGGCCTGGGGCAGGCATCCCGGTGGCCGGGGCCTCGGGCGAGACCGAACCCCGCCTGAGCTGGCAGGAGGGTGACGTCCTGACCTCAGCGCCTGAGCGTACCGGGCCCGGGGACTCGGCACTTTCTGCCACCGCCACGTGGGGCCGGGAGGCCCCCCAGTCCCGGGGGGTCACTCAGAGGCTGCCCAGTGCAGCCGCCCCTGTCGGAGCCCGTCTGGTGGCCGGGGTGGGCGGCGAGGACACGTGGATGCCTTTCATCCGTTGGTGGGCTAAGTGCAGATATGCACGTCGGGGTGCTTCTGAGCAACGCTGTCGACAGGAAGTACGAGGCTGCTCTAAGCTTCGCCGCGGGAGGAGCTGGCCCTTGGCCCCCTGGCCAGTGCCCTCCCTCCTTCCAGGCTGCAGGGTTCACATCCAGCTGCCAGGGCGGTCATTCCGCCCCTCGGCCCCAAAAGGGGCTCCCCGCTGGCCCCTCTGCTCGAAGCCAGACACTCGGTTCCTCCCAGAGCTGCTCATTTTCCCCGGTTTTTTCTGATCTATGCTTGGCCGATGGGGATGAAAGAGCAAAGGGAAGTTCTGCCTCCTGCCCCGGGTGACGTGGTTCCTGGGAAATCCTGTTCCCTTTTCTGTCGCAGCCTCGAGAGGGTCCTCGCCTCTGACAGGAGGCCCGGCGGTCGGCTGGGACCCCTGCTCTCCTGAGGCCTCCAGCTGCTTCTGTCTGCTGGGGGAGGGGCCGTCCCCCAGGCGGTTCGGACATGAGGCGTGTGTGTTTGTGGAACACTTGGTAAACGTCAGCACGATGAAGTATGTTGATTCCTCTTTGCGATAACTCAGACTCGAGGACAGAAATGTTTTCACTTTTCTGATGAATATCTTCATGCTTGACATACAAGCATGTTGACTCAGCATCTTTCCAGAATCACATTTAACCCGAGAAATTCTAAACCTCTTCCAATCTTCTCTCTGATCTCTTGGCTTGTCTGAGGCTCCTTGCCCGTCCCCGAGAGGCTCAAGCTTGCTGTGGGAGGTCAGCAGCCTGACCCGGCCACCTCCACCCGGCACCCATTTGTGCCTCAAATGGAGAGGGAACAAATGGAGTTAGGTAAAGTTAACAATGACAGTCAAATAGATCGTTCCTGATTACTTTGATAAACCTTTGATTTCATTAGGCAGGAAAGAAAATGCTGACTTATGTATGCAGGTGAAGCATAGCTTGTAGTTTGGTGTACAGTTTTTTTAAATGTTTGCTGATCTTTGTCTTTTTGGGAGAACACCTTTATTCTTTGGCGAGATGGCATTTGAAAGACTATGCATTAGTAATATGAGGAGTTACTCTCTAAAAGTCCAGAAGCTGGAAACTATGAGCAGCAGACTTTGTGATGAAAAGTAACCAGCTGACCTAGCCCAGTCCCTGGTCCTCCGCACGGACAGTGCCCAGAGGCAGAGGCTCTGGGGAGGGAGGGGCTGCCATCCGCCTCCTCCCCAGGATCTCATCCCTGCAGCCCTGTGGCAACCACATGGAGGCAGAGGGCTGCTGGTGCACAGGCCCTTTCGTGTGACAGCTCTCATGGTCCACTTGGACACTCACACCCTCCCCGCACTGTCCTGAGGAAGTGAGTGCTGCAGAGCTGTGGTTTGACATTTCCGGCTCGTGGTTAGTTTTGTGAGTGTACAAGTCTCTCTATAGCCGTCGGCGTGTGTGGAGCCCTTCCCGGAACAGTTAGAGATTGTAGCTGTCTCCACGGCGTCCTGAGGCGTCAGGTCGTCTCTGCTGGTGGCTGTGCTCTGGAATCTGCGGCTGTGCTGGGCTGAGGTGTGGCCAGATGCCCCTGGTGGGGCCATTGGAACATGATACCCAGCAGATATGATCAGCTTCCCTGGGAGGGTTCAGCTCCCAGCTGGAGGGGGTCTGGGCGCCTCCAGCAAGAGAGGGACACTTGTCCAGATGGGGGCAAAAACCCAGAAGCAGGTGCCTGTCCAGTCAGCATTCTCTTGCCCCCTGGGGCTGTCCTTAGTCCAGCGGCCGCCATGATGGCACCGGGAGAGCTGAGCGGCCTGGCCGGCTTTGCGGGCTGGGGTCGGGCACTGCGGTTTTTGTTTTCAGAAAGCCTGTTTTTGAGTGTGAGCCCTTGGCTTCTTGGGAGGAGTGATTTTCTTTTTGAAACCACACCCATTGTTGGTCTCAGAGTGATTTCCTGATAAGAAAGTCAGTTGTATTTGCTGAGAAATCACGTTTGGAAAGGAAGCAGTTCACAGTTCCTTTTATGAAGGAGCCTTGTTAGAAGCTGTGATTTTTTTCCTTTCCTGAGAGGCGTGCTTGACCCTGGGGGTCAGCACACCTTATGCAGAGGGCCTCTTGTCCCCGGGGTCAGGGAGCTCTGTGTTGGTGCACAGGCTGGCCTCGGGTGACCCCAGGCCGGGGGACCAGGGGGTCCAGAACTCACTGCCAGCCCTCAGCTTCGGTGGGGACTCAGCCGCCAGGCCCCGAGCCCCCACCTGCCTCAGTGGCCTGGGCCCTAGCATCCATGTTTGGCCCCTGGCCTGCCGTGTGGAGGGAGAGGTGTTTCCTGAACCTGGAATGTTCCGAGCCAGCTTCCAGCGTATGGACCAAAGGGAAACGAACTGACATGAACAGCGTGGGGGCGTCCTGATCAGTGTCACATCCAGGAAGGAAGGACAGGGCAGGTGTGGCCACCCCAGCTCTCCCCCTGCACCGAGGGTGACGGCAGACCCCAGGCCCCCAGGTGGGCACTGCCACCCTGGGTGGAAAAGCGTGGCACAGCCTTCCGAGGAGACAGACCCTGCCTGGCCTGGAAACTACACCTCGTCTCTGGGGGAAATAAGTGGGGACAGAGGTGCCTACAGAGACCCAAGGGTCCTCCTGAGAAATGGTTGTTTATTCTCACCACCCTGTGACCCCAGTGCCCACCTCCTCCTCTGCGGGGTTTGGAGTGGGCGTGTATTCTCGCCACCCTGTGGCCCCAGTGCCCACCTCCTCCTCTGCGGGGTTTGGAGTGGGCATGTACAACTGCGCGGTGAGAGGGTCCTCTGTGGGCTGCGTGGAACGGAGAGCCTACATCACCCATAGGGCGTGTTCTCGGTGAGTCACGTGGTTGGCCATCGTGCGGTGCAGCGGACACCATGTCTCTCTGGCCAGGACAGAGCGTCCAGGCTGCTGAGTGACCTCCATGGAGCCCCACATTCTCACACTCCTTGTAAACACTGGAAAGCCAACCCAAGGAAACCCATTTCCTGCCCCCACGCTCTCTCAGAGCCCTCACAAGTGAAAATCACATTTGGAGATGCCTGTGCTTACATTTAAAACCTACACCTGATGTATCCTTCAGCGACGCTCCAGAGTTTCGGCTGAATGGACAGAGGCAGCTGCACTGGCGTGTCCTGGTTTCTTCCCCAGAGTCCCAGGGAGCCCTGCAGGAAGCTCAGCTGGGCAGATGGGAAAAGGGAGCCCTAGCTTCCCTTCCTAAAGGGGCTTCCCAGGTGGAAGCCACCTGCCAACGCAGGAGATGTGGGTTCGATCCCTGGGTCAGGAAGATTCCCTGGAGAAGGAAATGGCAACCCACTCCAGCATTCTTGCTTGGACAATTCCATGGACAGAGGAGCCTGACGGGCTACAGCCCATGGGGTCACAAAGAGTCAGACAACTGGGCACAGCACAGGAGTGACCTCAGGCCCCGCTGAGTTGACTCCCCTCCTCCATGCCACCACCGGCTTCCCCGTTTGGATCAGTGAAGCAAGCCTTTCTCCTTCCCGGGCTATGCACCGCCATCTCGCCCTCACCCAGCCCTCCTCGGGGCCCTGGGCAGCATGAGGGATCCCGCCGCCTGGAGGTAGTGCCCGGCCGGGGGCCCGGTAACCCAGGCCAGGTCCCAGCTCCCCAGTCCCATCTCAGGGACAGAGCCCTTGCAGCGTTAGCCTCCCCCCTGCATGGGTGGTTGATGCCCTCTAAGCCCCCCTAGACGTGCTGACCCCGACGGCTGTCCTCTCCCGTGCCTGCCGAGAACGCACCCTCAGCGGTTCCTTGTGAGCGCTGTGGGTGGGGCCTTCCCCCCTGACTCCTGTCCCTGGCTCCCTGTCCTGCACAGTAGATCCACCGGCCTCACAGGGCCACCTGGGAGTCGGGGCTGATGGTCACCCTGCCCAGGGGAGCCTTTCCTGGAGAATAGAGGATTCCAGAGCATCTCAGGGTGGACATCCGGACCTCCACTGAGAGAGGGCCCCCCACCCACTAAGAGGGCCTCACACTCCTCCTCGCCTGAGACACCAGCCGACGGAACAGAGGCCGGCGCAGCGCTGGAAACAGGCTGTCCAGTTGCTTCAGTGTGTCAGAGCAGGCCCCGAACTCTTCCTCCTGCATGGGAGGACTGGGGGTGTCCTCACGCGGACCCCGCATTATCAGCTGGGCCCCCTGCACCTCTGCTGGGTGTGCCGAGCGCTGGGACCTCGGGACCCGGGCTCTCCACCTAGAAATGTGTGCACCGTGGGTTGTGGTCAAAGGGTGTCCCAGATGCTGTTTCAGGAAGATGGTGCTGGCGAGAGAGTTTTCAGGGGATTAGCAGGAGGGAAGGACTCAGGGGAGGCCTGGGGTGTGTGGGGGGAGGGGGCCGGAACCGCAGCAGTGACCAGGCTGCCCGGTCTCCCGTGCCCTTCAGCCTCGCTCCCTTGCTTCGCTCACAGAGGCGGTGCACGCCCTTTGTTAGACGTGCCCCTGGCTGGTCAGTGCTCTTGCGTTGGTGCCCATTAGTAACCTCTGCTTTCCGGGTGGTGCTGGTGCGTGCTCGCTCAGTCGTGTCCAGCTCTCTGTGTCCTCATGGACTTTAGCCCTCCAGCCTTCTATGTCCATAGCATTTTCCTGGCAAGCATGTTGGAGTGAAGTGCTGTTTCCTTCTGCAGGGGATCTTCCCACCCCAGGGAAGGAGCCCACGTCTCCCACCTCTCCCGCAGTGCAGGCGAGACTTCTCTCCCGCTGAGCCACGGGCCTTTGGTTGACCTTGCTGAATCCTAGTACCGTGACTGTCAGTTCTTTGTCATTTTCTACATGCTGATTGCAAGCAGTGACACTTCTGTGTTTCTGTTCCATTTTTCGTGTCTGTCTGTCTCTTTCCTGCCTCGGTACGTTGGCCAGGAGCCCTGGTACTGCTTGAACAGTGGTCATTCTGCCTGGCTCCGGTCTCAGAGGAGAACTTCCAGGGTATCACTGTCGATATGATGTCGCTGTGGGTCTTGCTGGCTGGTTGGTTTTTCTAAGAGCCCATCGTCACATCGGTGTTGTGGCTGTCTGTTTCTGGTTTCATATGAGGTTAGTTTTTGTTAATTTCCTCATGAATGTATGCAGAATTATCAAATGCTTCTTTTCTCTCTATTGAGATGATATAAATTTTATTTTGTTAATGTGGTTAATTTTACTGATTAAAAATAAATTAAACCCACCTTTCATTTCTGAACTGAATTCACACTGACCAAAATATAGTATCCTTTTGTATGCTATTGGATTTGCTTTGCTAACAGTTTATGATTTTTGCTTTTGTCTTAGTGAATAAGTTTAACACGTAAAATTTTTTCCTGCCAATTTTTCGTATCAGGGTAATGCTATCTCATGAAAAAGGTCAAGAATTGTTTCCTTTATATTCTCTGAATGGCTTTGTGTCAGATTGGAAGTTCTCTTAACTGAAAGCTTGATAGAACTTTCAGGTGGAGTCATCTATGTCTGGAGTTTTCTTTCTGGGGAAGTTTTAAATTACAGATTTTATTTCTTTCAAAGTAACTGGACTATTGACGTCTTCTATTTCTTCTGATACCAGTTTTGGTAAGTTGTGGTTTTCAAGCAGCTTTCAGATTCTATCAGGATTTGCGTGGAGATTGTTTTAAGGCCCTCCTGGTTAGCCTTTTTCATATCCGTAGGAGCTATAGTAGAGTTCCTTCACTGTGACACTGCTGTTCTTTGGGGCCACTTAAGTCTTTGTTTTGAGGTGCTGTCCTGCACATTATAGGATATTTAGCAGCACGTCTGGAATCTCCCCCAGCTTTCCAGGTGGCTCAGTGGGAAAGAACCCGCCTGCCAATGCAGGAGACTCGGGTTCAACCCTGGGGTCAGGAAGACCCCCTGGAGAAGGAAACGGCAACCCACTCAGCATTCTTGCCTGGGAAGTCCCATGGACAGAGGAGCCTGGCGGGCTTCACTCCGTGGGGTCGTAAAAGAGTCAGACACGACTTAGTGACTAAACACCAACAGCAACCACTGGCGTCTCCCAAGTGGGTGTCAGTGACGCCCCCGGTCCCAGCTGTGACAGTCAAAATCCTTTCATTGGTCTTACCACAGCTTTTTATATTCTATTAGTCTCTTTACAGAACCCTTTTTTTTGTTTGTTTTGTTTAGTTGATCCTAAGTTATTTGTATCTCTTTTCTGTTTTATTAACGTTTACTCTTTATAATTTCCTTTCACTTTTCCTGAGTTCAACTTCCTGTTCTTTCATAAACCCTTGAGCTGACTCATTTGAAAAGACCCTGATGCTGGGAGGAATTGGGAGCAGGAGGAGAAGGGGGCGACAGAGGATGAGATGGCTGGATGGCATCACCGACTCGATGGACATGAGTTTGAGTGAACTCCAGGAGTTGGTGATGGACAGGGAGGCCTGGTGTGCTGCAGTTGATGGGGTGGCAAAGAGCCGGACACGACTGAGCGACTGATCTGAACTGAACTGGATGGACCCTAACACAGGCATTTAAAGGCTGATTTCTTCTCTCCACAGCTTCAGCTTTTTTCTTGTTGTCATTTAGGTTGCGTGCTAAGTCGCTTCAGTCATATCCAACTCTTTGCGACGCTATGGACTGTAGCCCGCCAGGCTCCTCTGTCCTTGGGACTCCAGGAAGGAATGCTGGAGTGGGCTGAGACTAGGCTGAGACTCAAATGACCTGTTTCATCTTAAGTTGCACCTTGTGTTTTTTGGAGAAGTCACGTTTATCCGTCCTTCAAATATCCTTCAAATATTGACATTCTGAGTGTATTTTGTCCAAACCAAATTTCTTCCTATATGAATCCAACGGAAGAATGAGTAGCAGAAGATGTTTAGCAGTTTATCTGGGGAAATTAGTCAATTCAAAATGTAATTAATAACGAAATTGACCATTAAAGGGATTGTTAGAAGGTTTAGAGTTATCTGTCCAAAGAGACATTCTGGAGTTTTAATGCCAAGCTTATATGAGAGCAGATGTTCATTTTGAGAGGCCTCTGAAAGTACCAAGACTTTCCCCCTTTCCTCTCCAGCCCACTCCATGGAGATTTCTGTCTAATGTGTCTGATTGGTAATATGTCTGCATTCTATACCAATGGAATGGTAAAATTAGTATTATTAATGTTTTAAGATCCCACTGTTTCCAAGAACTCTTGATTGGGTAGAGATCTGGAGGTTGTATTTGAAATCTGAAGGATCTCAGGCCAGTTTTTTCATATTATCTGTTTCCTCATTTAGAGCAAGATTTATTTCATCCACACACCCATCCACCCATCCATCCATCCAGCCTCTACCAGTACTGAACTGATCATTGATTTAAGGTCATGGATTTAAAAAGAAACACCGTCAAGATTTCGTCCCTGTTAGGAGCTCTCGATTTTGTGGCAGAGACAGCAGAGGGATCCAGTGATCTTAGGATGGAGGTGTTGGCAAGGAGCCTCCCACATCGGCACTCTCATCGCAAGCAGAGGACACAGTGGGGTGAGGGCAGAGCTTTCGCGGGGAGCAGCCTTGCTCCTGCGTCGGGTGCTCTGATAGCAGCCTCATGCCACCCAGTGTCTCCTTTCCAACATGCGTTTCTCTTCTGAGTGTATTTTCCCAACAAAGGAATTTATAAAAGGCAATCCTAATTTTTTTCTTAGTCAGAACCATTAAAAAAGAAAATCCCACACAGAAAGCCCAACTGCTTCAGAAGCAAGTTCTGGAATTCAGTCTTGGATTTGTTTCTCTCTTGCCTAAAAGCAAAGAAGCCTCCGCAAGAGCCGCAGGAACCGTACCATACTTGCTGGCTTCCTGCTCTCTTCCCTGCCCTTCCTTTTGTGACGCTGGCTCTCTGGAAATCTGCTTCAAGCTCTAAAAAGCAGCTGGAACACACTTGAGTTGCTCAGCACAAACTACAAAGCTGTGGCATTGACTGTGCAAAACAGATGCTGTTTGCATTCAAATAAAAGACAAACATAATATTTGCATTAATAGAGAGCATTTGCAGAAGTCTTTGCATAAAGTGGTTTATCCTTTTCCAAGAGCTGGTTACTTTGTACTAATTTCCGAATGTAGCAGAGGATAAGCAATCTTTTGTTGATTATGTCTCACAAAGAGTTGCTCTTGCACAAGTGTAGCTGATTCCAGAGAAGGGCTCTCCAATATGCAAATACAGTGTCAAGTGGAACTCCGTATTGATTGCTGTCAGTCATGTTCTTGTAGCTTTTTGTGTTTAAAAGTTGGATTGATGAGCTATTACTGTGTTCTCAGTGCTACCAGACTCTGCTTCTGCAAAGAGTTTTGTAAAGAGTTACTCAGGCTGGGCCATGTCTCACTGGTTGCCTCCTCTTTGTGAGGAGAAGAAGCCAGACCGTGTGTGGAGCGCTCTGGGACCCACCAGTGCAGTTTCAAAGGTAGCTATCGTTAATTCTTATTTCATTAACAAGGGTAGATGAGTAAAGATACAGAAATCCGAGCAAAGTACAGATGATGGTCCATCAGAGAGAAGGAGAGCCCAGAAATGTGTATTTTTAAGTCCTGCACACCAGCTTGCTAAGTTGCTTCAGTCATGTCTGACTTTTTGTGACCTCTGTGGACAGTAGCCTGCCATGCTCCTCTGTCAGTGGGATTTCCAAGGCAAAAATACTGGAGTGAATTCTCCTCCAGGAGTGGATGCTCCTTGGATTGCCATTTCCTTCTCCAGGAGATCTTCCTGACCCAGGGATTGAACCTGTGTCTCCTGCATTGGCAGGTGGGTTTTTTTTTTAACCACTGAACCACCAGGAAATTATTCAAAAATGAGCTAAAATTTGGTCATTAGTTTCCTACCTTAACAGAGTGAAGAGGGGAAACCTGTTTATGTTGAGGATTTTCATCGTTTTTAAGAGGAAAGTAACTAGGTAATTGAGGCAGTGGTTTTGACACACACACAGCTGCACTGAAGCAAAGGTTGAGGAAGCGGAATGACGCGTGAGGAAAGCCATCTTGGTAACTCTGTGACCTTCCTGTAGCTCAGTGGCTGGTCCTTATCTGTACACACTTACATGCTTAGTGGTCCATTTCCTCACCCTTGCTCCTAGCAGCATGCTCTTCCGCGCTGGAAGTGACTTTCTGAAATAAACCGTCAGTGGTCATTTCAACAGGAGTTTGTTTGGGGTAAACTTTCTCAGTTTCTGCTTGTCAGAAAAATGTCCTTTTCTTTGTCTTGAATGATAGTTTAGCGGGGTATAGAACTGCGGGTGACTTGTATTTCACTCAGCTGTTTTAAGGCGTATTTATTGTCTCTTGGATCTTTTGGTTGAAATGTTAGCTCTGAGTCCGGTGTTTCTTCTTAGGTAATCTGAGAATTGTATAAAATTCTCTGGATGACTTAAACCTAACCCGGCTCAGAAGCCCAGAGGCTCCCGATTTTGTGTCTTAGTCAATTTGTCGTCGATTCTATGTCTTGTTCACCTCTATGTGTTGAGTGCTCACAGTAGCCGTGTTTCCCAAAGCGTGAATCGGATTTTGCTACAGGTGCCCCTGTTAATTCAGATCATCAAGCAAGCAGCCCAGATTTGACCACTGTTATTTCCCAGTTCCTCTTTCCTGCAGTTGCATTAAAAGGTTTGCCAGTCTTTCTAATTGTCTGCGGTTACTTTAATGCTCCATCAGTCATAACTGAGTACCCACCTAACGGTGCTCATTTTCATTTCATTACAGATTGCCCTCATGCCTAAGCAGTCAGACATAATCTGTCTGTATAGGTATAAGAACCAAAGGAATCGGTTATAGATTAAGAAAGGCTCCTTTTTTTTTGGTTTTGGTTTGGTGAAATTTCTGCAGATTTCCTTTGTCTCGTGATTCTATTTGTTGTTGGTAAATTAATACAGTGGAGGGCTACATACATGATTTCACATCTGTGTTGAATTTTGAGGGATAGGAAATGACTCTGTTCCAATGATTATAATATTTTATGAGAAAATGAAGATATGTCATCAGTTCAGTGCAATCCATCAAGGAGGTAAACTTTGGGGATAGAAATATGCCCCAGGCTCTTGCTTTGCTCCTCTACTGTGGGCGCCCAGGACACTTGCTGGGCAGTGAGAGGTTCAGGCAGCTTAGCCAGGTAGAGCCTCTGTCCTCCCAGGCCAGGGGGCTGTTCATCCTGAAACTGAAATAGGCGAGCAGGGAGCAGGGCACAATATTTAAAACAATATCCATATCCATAGGGCATGACAAAAGCTGATTAGAGCCACGTAGGTCCGAGATGGTGGAAGATTTGACTTCCTGTAGACCTTTTCCAACAAAGGTCCGTCTAGTCAAGGCTATGGTTTTTCCTGTGGTCATGTATGGATGTGAGAGTTGGACTGTGAAGAAGGCTGAGCGCCAAAGAATTGATGCTTTTGAACTGTGGTGTTGGAGAAGACTCTTGAGAGTCCCTTGAACTGCAAGGAGATCCAACCAGTCCATTCTGAAGGAGATCAGCCCTGGGATTTCTTTGGAAGGAATGATGCTGAAGCTGAAACTCCAGTCCTTTGGCCACCTCATGTGAAGAGTTGACTCATTGGAAAAGACTCTGATGCTGGGAGGGATTGGGGGCAGGAGGAGAAGGGGATGCCAGAGGATGAGGTGGCTGGATGGCATCACTGACTCAATGGACGTGAGTCTCAGTGAACTCCAGGAGTTGGTGATGGACAGGGAGGCCTGGCGTGCTGCGATTCATGAGGTTGCAAAGAGTCGAACACGACTGAGCGACTGAACTGAACTGAACTGAGACCTTGAGCATCATTGTACGCTCATTATGATACATCAGTTCAGTCAGCTCAGCCACTCAGTCATGTCCGACTCTGCAACCCCGTGAATCGCAGCATGCCAGGCCTCCCTGTCCATCACCAACTCCTGGAGTTTACCCAAACTTACATCAGCATATGCTAAATAGTGCACAAATGTAAGCAACATGACCATGTAAGGCCAAAAAGTGGGTGGTGACCCAATTGCTGGAAATCCCCACCTCTTTTCCCAAAATAGTTTGAATAACCCCCTCACTCATCAGCCTATGAGATCGCCCAGCCCATAAATTGCCCACCTCGTATTTCAGGGCCTCTCGCCTTCAGAGATGGCTCGCTCACTGTCTGCGAGGTTTGTTTCTAAATAAATTCACTTTCCTACCTAGAACTTTTGTCTCTCACTGAATTCTTCCTGTGAAAAGACATAAAAAACCCGAGCTTCATTAAGTCCAGAGACCACCTGTGTGATTTCACTTAAAAGGCAGTGAGTTCAAGTCCCAGCCTGGGGTGTGCGGTTTCCAAACCGAGGGCGAGTGAGCGTTCGCGGGTGACGTGCCTTTAGAGCACCGTCTGCGTGGCCAGAGTGTGCGTGTCTGTGTTGAGGGGAGGAGGAGAGAAATGCTTTGTTCCTACTTTCTTCTTCTTTCAAAAATTAGTCCATATGGAATACAGAAGATAGAGAGTATCGTCTAAAAATTTGGATATCTCTCTGTTTTTAGAACTATGAAGCTTTCAAAATTTGGAAGGTTGTTTGAAACAGCCATTTTTAACATACTGCCGACTGGGAAGCAGTCTGGCACTTTCCAGTGTGGCTGGGGGCCACGTCTGTACTTGGGAGCAGCAGGGTGGGGGTGGCCGGCAGGGGCCCCTGGGCCCGGCCCATGAGGGCTCCACAGGACTCCGGGGCTCCAGGGGCAGAGCTGCCCTCCTATTCCGCTCCTTCCCTGTGCCTCTTGAGTTACGGCTAAATCTTCTGAGAACTAACCCGCCTGCTGGCGGGAGGGGCATGCCTGGCCCAGGGGCTGGGGTTTCCCAGGCAGCCTGCCCCGTGGGCCTGGGGTCACTCGGGGTGACCTGGGAGCCTCTTCTCGTCCCGTCTGCCCTGCGGGGTGAGGACCGCCGCGTTGCCCATTTTACGGAGGTGGAAAGTGAGGTCAGGTCATTCGTGTGAGGTCAGGGGCACCCAGGAGCAGATCTGGGCCGGGCACCCGGTCTTGGTGAACCCAGCCAAGCCTCGGTGCCGCCCACCAGCGTGCCTGGGCTCCCCGGCAATCGCTCAGGCCACCCACGGAAGAGAAGGCAAAGGACAGAAATCCATATCCTGTCACCGACATCCGCACAGCTAGTGTCTAACAGCAAACTGCTGCTCCTGTCAGTAGCTCTATTTTTAGAAGGTTAAAATAGAACACAGTGGAGTGCAATCGCTGTATTTTTAGAAACTGAAGTTCGCGTTGTATAAAAATGGTTCTAAGAGGAATAATGATAAGGTTCAGTTCGTCTTGTTTCGGGAGAAGCTGCACTCTGTAGAGTGGATCCATATTGTGTGTAACAAAATGTAATGGTGATTCTGCTGCTTGTACACCAGCTTTTCACAGGGCCTGCGAAAGCTAGCTTTACTGGAGGAAGGCGTGTGCTGGGGAGTTTTGAGTTAAATAATAACGATGACGTTCTCTTGCGTACATAATGATGCCATTCTCTTGCGTGCGTGGACACCTTTGAACGACCTGCAGCTAGTGCAGCGAGACAGCATCCTCTCGGCCACGAGGGGTTCACGTGCGGTTCAGAGCAGGTGACGGTGCAGCCACGGCTGCAGGAACCCTCCAGGGGACTGTGCCTCCGCAGGGGTGGCTGCACGTCCCCTCTTGTTTCTATAAAGCTACCTTTTAGAAAATTAAGACAATGGAAATCATTAAAAAAAAAAAACAAAACTACAAGCTGTATATTATTAGGCAGCACAAACATGAGAGAAAGGCAGACATCCTGAGAAGGTTCAAAGCCCGTGTTGCAGGCCTCCCCGTCCACTCCGCAGTGGCCCCTCAGCTGCACTTGTAAGTTGACTTGAGATGATCATGGCTGCAAGGGGAGGCTGGCGCAGGTGCTGCGCCGGCGGAGGCGGCCCAGGTCCGGGCAGCTCCTGCAGCTGTTGGCCTGCTGCCACTCCCATGCCAGTCCTCTGCTGCCTTCCTCGGGCCGTGACCTCCCAGCACAGGAGTCCGTGCCCCCAGAGCCTGCAGGGTGCATCCCCCATGAACGCACTCCAAATGGCCGTTGTGGGTTTATTGTTCTGCGTTCGTGACTCACTTCTCACAAGCTGCTTATTAACAGGCACCTCTTTTCTGGCTTCCTGTTGCTTAACCACCAACACCTTCCAGCTAGTCTTTAACGCTCGGCGGTGTGGAAGGCGGGCTGGGTACCGGCTCATCCGTCCAGTGGTTTTCCTCGCTGACTCAGAGTTTCAGGAGATGCTTCGTCCCATCAGCTGCCGTGGGACTGGGCGTGCATTGGTTCTGCATGCAGACAGGGCCGCGCGTGTCACAGAGGGGCAGGTGAAGTGGGAGGGGCATGTCATGTGCCTCGTCCTTCATTCACGTTCCTTTATTTACCCCTGGGTCAGTTTACATCCCCACTTGACACACGAGGAAACTGAGCCTGGGTTGAAGCGACATGACCACTGACCACCCTCCGTGTTCAGGGGAAGCCTGGCCTGGCGGACCCCGAATACCCCGGGGCCACGCATGCTCCAGGACGTGGCCTTGTCCCACGCAGAGGGCCGCTGTGTCCCAGTGAGGGGGTGGCCTCGGGGAGTTATGTCCATTAGGCTGCTCGGCAGTTCAGAGGTCGTTAGTCAGAAAGTAGGAAGCCTGCAGAATTCACGGAGGCAGGTTTGCCTGTGGCTTTTCAGAGGCGTGCGGGCTGGTCTGAGCAGCTGGAGGAAGCCTGCTTATCGACAGGTGGGCCTCAGAGCTGTGTTACTTTTTGCCGTTCTTCTTAAGTCACGGAGATTCAGGTTCACCGTATGCGCCTGCTCGGGCCCCTGTGGACCTTCTGTCGTCTATGATTTCTTACTCGGACTCTGAGAATCTGCACATTCTGCCTCCGAGGTCATTTCCCTTGTCTGCCTCCGGAGCTCTAGCAAGCAGCTTTGGAATGACTCACCCAATCGCGTCCTCCCCGCAGGGCAGATGGACATCCTCCCCTGAGCAGAGACAGATCTGTTTTCAAAGGCGGGCTTAGGATATTCTCTCCTGATTTTCTAAATCACTTATTAACGGTTGAGCTGGGCCAGGCTGTGGGGACAGCTGAGAGCTGTGGGCTCCACCTGGGGAGGCTGCGGAGGGGCAGACGGTCCCTGGAGGACCGTCGTCCGAAAGGCGGGCTGGGAAACTCCCTCCAGGAAACGCGGCCCTGGGTCAGGGAGGACAGAGCCGGCCTTTGTCTGGCCTCCAGGGCTCCAGCACTACCCACCCGCGAAGCATCCCTCCCCGGCCTTCCCTCCTTCCCCTCCTGCAGCTCCAGCTGGATGTGAACCCCGGGGATGTGACAGCATGTGCTCCACCGCCGGCAGCTCTGTGGTCCAGGCCCCTCCTGGAAGCTCGTGATCATGCTCACTGCATGTCCTTCCTCATGACCCGGCTTTCTGGTCTGTGGGTCGTGTCTCACATAGGTGAGGGCCAGTCCACCCTGACCAGGGCTGAGGTCAGCCTGACATCAGCTGGGGTCTGTGTCCCATGCGTCTCAGGAGCCCAGGATCCAATCACCTTGCAAAGTGGTCACAGCCTCAGAGTTGAGAGTTACACTTTATTCCGCAAGGATTTTTAGGACTTCAAGTCGGGGAGACAGCATCTCAGTAGCCCTGAGAGAGCTGCTCTGAGGAGGCAAGGGGAGGAGCCAGGTTATGTAGAAGTTTTACAACAAAGGGCAGGTGGTCTGAACATCACGAGGTCATTGTTAAGTAAAGGAAACCAGATAACCCAGTTTCAGGGATTTAGTGCTTTTCTACGGGAAGATGGGAGAGTCTGGGCTCACTGAAATCACTCCTTTCGCGTGTACCCCAGCTCTCTGGGGCCAGCGTCCTGAGCTCCTGGGTGCTTGCCTGCAGGGCGTGGCTGCAGCCCGGTGGCTGCCGTGTTGCAGGTATTGTTCTCCTTCCTGAGTGCCCTCAGGACTCAGAAATTCACTTTTGGAGGGCCGGAATCGCTGATGACCACGGCATCCGTGTTTACTGATACAGCAGGAAATACCCATTTCTTGACCCCTTCGCTGAGTTGAATGTGTGTTTGGAGGGTACGCTTGCCTGCACAGCTGCTGCTGCTAAGTCACTTTAGTCGTGTCCAACTCTGTGTGACCCCATAGACCCCAGCCCACCAGGCTCCCCCGTCCCTGGGATTCTCCAGGCAAGAACACTGGAGTGGGTTGCCATTTCCTTCTCCAATGCATGAAAGTGAAAAAGGAAAGTGAAGTCGCTCAGTTTTGTCCGACTCTGTGCGACCCCATAGACGGCAGCCCACCAGGCTCCCCCGTCCCTGGGATTCTCCAGGCAAGAACACTGGTGGGGGTTGCCATTGCCTTCTCCAATGCATGAAAGTGAAGTCGCTCAGTCATGTCTGACCCTCCGCGACCCCATGGACTGCAGCCTACCAAGCTCCTCCGTCCCTGGGATTCTCCAGGCAAGAACACTGGCGTGGGGTGCCATCGCCTTCTCCGGCCTGCACAGCTAGGGGCTGGTAATCGCTGGAGATGGTTAGGAATGCTCTTGAGAGAACTGGTTAGACTGATGCGCCGGCCTCTGTGAAGTGAGGACAGACGCTACTGAACAGGAAGCACGGACTTGTGTTGGTGCCTCTCGGAAACTCTTACTGTGAAGAATTTCAGGAAAAAAAGATGAGCTTTAGTTGGTGCAGCGAGAGCCCCCTGTGCCCATCAAAACCCCAGGCTTTCTGACCATTCCCACTTCATCAGGCCCCCCTCCCCAAGCTTTATCTCCTGGGGAATTTAAAACAAATCCCAAATGTCACAGCACTCGCCCAGAGACACTTTGGTGTGTGTTTCTAGCAGGTGGAATCCCCTTATCACACTCAACAAAATGAATAATAATTCCCAAATATCACCTTACACCCAAGCTGTGGTCCACTTTGCTCGTTGTGTTTGTCGCTTTTTCAAGTCGAGGTGCAGACCTGGGCCTGAGCCCCTGAGCTGCAGTCCCTAGCCTGCAGTGGCTTGCCCACCACCCTGGGGAGCCGGGGCATTTGACCTGCCGTCCTCTCCTTCCCGCCTGCCGGATCGGAGCCTCCTGGTGGCCCTGACTGAACCTGTTCCTTTCAATGCGTATTTCCTATAATCTGGTAGCTAGCTGGAGGAGATTTGATTTTCAGGGGAAGGGCAAGAAAACCTCATAGATCAGCCTTGACCTTTGTGAAGTTTGCCTGCTTTTTCTGCAGGAAAAATACTGCTCTAGAGGAAAAAGGTCCCGCTTCCGTTTTTATTTTCTCTTAATAAATATCCGCAAACGGTATTGGCCGTGCCTCAGGAATTCATAACACTTAGCTCATTAAAGTTTAATTCACATTAATGGGCACACACAAGCTTTATTATAGAACTGGGCTATTCTTCCACAACTTGCATGATGAGGACAAGAAGCATCTAATGGTTCGGGATGCTGTTGGCTCTTAGCAGAGCTCGCGGGGGAGGCGCCCGCCTGGCCGTCCTCAGTTTATGGAGCCTGGAGCGGGGCTGGTATCAGCTGGGTGGGGGCCCCGTGGGACGTGGACTGGGAGGGAGAGGGGTGCCCGAGGGCCTGTTGGCAAAGAAGGCAGGGAGCGGAGAGCCTGGAGGCCAGGATAGGAGGGGCCAAGTCCTGCCCGAGCAGGCATTAGAGACCCCTCCACGTCAGGCGAAGGGGCCTGGGGGGAGGAAAGTGTGTTCTCACCTCATGAGCCATTTGTGGCTGTGACATCTCAGTCTACTGAGCCACCTTCCGTGGTGTGAATGAGCAAGAGGGTCAGGCTCCCAGTGAGAGGGTGCCACAGTCCATGGGTCAGGGGCAGGGCACGCTGGTGTCCTGTGACACCCACCTGCTCCGCACAGACTTGTACATCACAGGAGGGGCTGAGCAGCCCCCGGGCCAGGGCGGGGGTCAGCAGGTGAGCCTGGCCCGCAGACCCCAGCCTGTGCGCCCACCCTCCCGCCCAGGCCGGTCCCTTCCGTCCTCACTGGGGCTCGGTCAGCAAGCTTCTGACCAGATGCAAGGACTGCCTGCTGGTTTTGTCCTCTTATAAAGCAGGGCCGATTTTTATAAAGCTCTCTTCTGTCAAGTTGAAAGCACCACACACACAGCAACGCACGCATCCTGGAGCGTGTGCTCACCAACGCACACATCCCCACCGCAGGAGCCTGTCTTTTCTCCTCGAGTCCGTCTGGAAGGACCCGGGGCGTCTGTCCAGGAGGATCGGCCCTCGTGGTGGCCCCACACCCAGGGCACTGAGCGCCTTCCCTCAGACGGCCCCAGTCCGCCAGGCCCGGCCCACGTGTGGCTCCAGATCTGGAAGCCTTCTCCTCGGCTGAGGCCCCACGTCCAGGAATCGGGGCCACCTCACCCTCGGACCCTCATCGCAGACGTGTGCCCGGGAGCCTTCAGTATCCAGGCGGCAGAGGGAAACCCCAAACTCAGACACATGCTGGGAAGGAACCCCCTTTCCTTTGCAGACCTTCTAGCAAGTTCCCTGTAATACCAAGTTCACGGGGAGGGAGGGGAAAGGGGGGACTAAGACCATCATTCTTACTGAGATGTACCAGCTTCTCACCAGGCTCTGGAGCCCTGGAGGTACAGAAGTAACTCGCACGCTGACCTTCTGGGAGCATGCGTCCAGGAGACGCAGACCGACGGCCGGCCTCCCGCCCGCCCCGCTGAGCCCCAGCCAGGGTTCTGGCCTGGCCCTGCCGCCCTGCACCCGCTCCTGCCTCCTTCCGGGGGTCCCACGACTGGGCTCCCCTGGGTCCCTGTGTTCCTGCAGCCTCCTCAGGAGCAGGTCCACTCTTCCTAGCTCCTGGGGAGTGTGGGGAGGAGAGCTTGGGCCCTTTTGACATGTGTGGGCAGCTCATCGTGGCTTTCTTCCAATGAGCACTGTATGGAAGGGGAACGAGCGAGCACCCCCACTGTGGAGAGGCCTGGGGGACGGGCGTCCACCCGGCTGGTCAGCGCCAGCACGGTTCAGTCCCTGGTCCAGGAGCTCAGACCCCACGTGCCTTGTGGCATGGCCAAAAAATAAAGATGAATAAAACAGCAATAAGGATAATAAAACAATTCTAAAAATTAAAAAAACGAACCGGGTGACAGGCAGCCTTGTCTTCCCCGCTTCATGTTGGAGACCTGCATTGAAAAAGCCCCACTGAGCGCCTTTCAGAATAGTACCTGTTCCTGTTCTTTTCCGTACATGACAACAGAGCAAGTATGGAACTAAGGCAGAAACACGAGGTGGGGTTGCCAATGCTTTGGAATCGAAAGTAGAACAGATTTCAGACCTCGCTCAAATTCCATCTATCTGTATGACTTCGGCCTTTCCTTTTGTCTCAGAATTCACTGGACCTGACCAAGTCCATTTATCCCAGAAATGCAAGTTGGTTAGACACGAGAAAAGGAAATTATCAGATGAAAAGGGAAATTATTTAACTGTATGAATTGATACAGAAAAGTTTAATAAAGTTAAGCACACACACATGATTTTAAAGTAGTCTTTGCAAAGTAGAAATAGAAGGGAACTTTTCTTAAACTAATAAACTTATGTCAGAAACCGACAACAAATGTTATACTTGCTGGTGAAATAGTTGCAAACATTCCCAGTAAGATGGCAAGCCAGACAAGGGTGTTCCCTTTCACTGTTTCTGTTCAATCAGATCAGATCATATCAGTCACTGAGTCGTGTCCGACTCTTTGCGACCCCATGAATGGCAGCACACCAGGCCTCCCTGTCCATCACCAACTCCCGGAGTTCACTCAGACTCATGTCCATCGAGTCAGTGATGCCATCCAGCCATCTCATCCTCTGTCGTCCCCTTCTCCTCTTGACCCCAATCCCTCCCAGCATCAGAGTCTTTTCCAATGAGTCAACTCTTCACATGAGTTGGCCAAAGGACTGGAGTTTCAGCTTTAGCATCATTCCTTCCAAAGAAATCCCAGGGCTGATCTCCTTCAGAATGGACTGGTTGGATCTCCTTGCAGTCCAAGGGACTCTCAAGAGTCTTCTCCAACACCACAGTTCAAAAGCATCAATTCTTCGGCGCTCAGCCTTCTTCACAGCCCAACTCTCACATCCATACACGACCACAGGAAAAACCATAGCCTTGACTAGACGAACCTTTGTTGGCAAAGTAATGTCTCTGCTTTTGAATATGCTATCTAGGTTGTTCATAACTTTCCTTCCAAGGAGTAAGCGTCTTTTAATTTCATGGCTGCAGTCACCATCTGCAGTGATTTTGGAGCCCAGAAAAATAAAGTCTGACACTGTTTCCACTGTTTTCCATCTATTTCCCATGAAGTGATGGGACTGGATGCCATGATCTTCGTTTTCTGAATGTTGAGCTTTAAGCCAACTTTTTCACTCTCCACTTTCACTTTCATCAAGAGGCTTTTGAGTTCCTCTTCACTTTCTGCCATAAGGGTGGTGTCATCTGCATATCTGAGGTTCTTGATATTTCTCCCGGCAATCTTGATTCCAGCTTGTGTTTCTTCCAGCCCAGCGTTTCCCATGATTTTCTCTGCATATAAGTTAAATAAACAGGATGACAATATACAGCCTTGACGAACTCCTTTTCCTATTTGGAACCAGTCTGTTGTTCCATGTCCAGTTCTAACTGTTGCTTCCTGACCTGCATACAAATTTCTCAAGAGGCAGATCAGGTGGTCTGGTATTCCCATCTCTTTCAGAATTTTCCATGGTTTATTGTGATCCACACAGTCAACGGCTTTGGCATAGTCAATAAAGCAGAAATAGATGTTTTTCTGGAACTCTCTTGCTTTTTCCATGATCCAGCAGATATTGGCAATTTGATCTCTGGTTCCTCTGCCTTTTCTAAAACCAGCTTGAACATCTGGAAGTTCACGGTTCACATATTGCTGAAGCCTGGCTTGGAGAATTTTGAGCATTACTTTACTAGCATGTGAGATGAGTGCAATTGTGCGGTAGTTTGAGCATTCTTTGGCATTGCCTTTCTTTGGGATTGGAATGAAAACTGACCTTTTCCAGTCCTGTGGCCACTGCTGAGTTTTCCAAATTTGCTGGCATATTGAGTGTAGCACTCAATATGCCAGAATACATTCTGTTCAATAATGTACCCTAAGTCTGAGCTGTAGAATAAGGTGAGAAAAAGGCATAAAAAGGCTGCAGGTCTGGAAAGCAAGAACAGTCATTATCAGAAGTGACGTGGTTCCGCATGTAGAAAGTTCAAAATAACTTAGAGTGAGTGATTAGAATGAATGTGGGTTGATTAGCAAGACGCTATAGTGCAAAGCTACCATATAAGCATTGATTGTATTTCTACATACCAGCAAATAGCAATTAAAATTTAAAGTACTATACATAATATTTTGGGGCTTCTGTCGTGGCTCTGAGCGTAAAGCGTCTGCCTGCAACATGGGAGACCTGAGTTCGATCCCTGGGTCGGGAAAATCCCGTGGAGAAGGAAATGGCAACCCACTCCAGTACTCTCGCCTGGAGAATCCCATGGATGGAGGAGCCTGGCAGGCGACAGTCCATGGGTTACATAATATTTTACTTCAGGTATCAAGTGTCTGTCAATAAATCTAAAGATGTTCAAGATCTCTGCACTCAAAAGGCTAAAACCGTTTTGAGAGAAATGAGATGAAGTGATGCTCTGTGTTCATGGGTTGGGAGACACGGTACTGCCAAGGTTCTCTGCTCCCAAAGTCTGGGCACAGTGGGGTCCCAGTCAGGCTTCCCTTTTCTTCTTCTTTGCTCCCTCCCCGATTCTCTCTTTCCCGGCCCCTCACAGTGCATGTCCTGTCCCCGCCATTGCCCTTCACAGAGGGGTCTGGGGCACCGAGGGGGTCCCAGTTCTGGGCCCATCAGGGGGCAGCAGGCTCTGACCTCAGGCCGAGGGAACGGCTGTTCATCTGCCAAGGTCTCCTCCTTCACAGGAGGACGGGGAGGCCGCTGGCGACCCCAGCTCTGCCTCGAAGTCGGACGTGTGGATCGGGGCCCTGGGAGTCTGGGCCCGGCTCTGAGGCTCTGCTGCCTCTCCCGGGCTGGCTCCCTGGGCGTGAACACCCCTCTCCCTGTTCTGCGCTCCAGCTGCACTGTTGTGGGGTGTTGTGTCGGCAGCCGAGGGGAGGGCTGGGGAAGAGACCCCAGTGCCGTTTTTTGCGGGGGTAGGAGGCATTTGAGTCATGTACGGATCAATAAGAGACTTTTTAGTCTGAAAAAAACAACGCCCTCCCTTCCTTTTTCTCTCTGTCTCCCCATCTCTCTTTTTTCCTTTCTTTGGGACTTAACTGATTCTCAGATTTCTGTGGTTAAGGCCCAGTACCGCCCAGGGTGATTTTGCAGAAGGCAGAGGCTCCCACCTGGCTGGGTGGTAAGACCTGGTGTCAAGTTATGGCTGTTAGTGTGACTATTGGCACAGGTATGAACAAGGTGGCCTAAAGGACAGAAGTTTGGCTTGTAACAGAATCAGTGTTGCCGAAAGGTCCTGAAAGTAAGGCTTCTTAATAATGGTAATGGGACATTTGGCTGTTCTCATAGAAGAAAAAAAAAAAAGACGCACTTTATACCATATACAAAAGCAATACCAGAGAGATGAGATTTACACACAAAAGGGAAAAGCCACGACACTCTCCGATGGCAGTAAGGTAAAGTATCTTTGCAACCTCCTCGGGAGGAAGAGCTTCTTAAACCTGACACAGAAAGGAAAAGCTGTAAAAGAAAGACTGATACCCATGACCTTGAAGAAGGAACCTCTGCTCTGTGAAACCAGCCCTGAATATGCACTGGAAGGACTGATGCTGAAGCTGAAACTCCAATACTTTGGCCACCTGATGCGAAGAGCCAACTCATTGGAAAAGACCCTGACGCTGGGAAAGATTGAGGGCAGGAGGAGAAGGGGACGACAGAGGATGAGATGGTTGGATGGCATCACTGATTCGATGGACATGAGTTTGGGTAAGCTCATGCTACAGTCTATGGGGCCGCAAAGAGTCGGACACGACTGAGCGACTGAGCTGAACTGAACAGCTTTGTTTTGTGAGCCCTGAGACCAGGACCTGGATTGTGAGGCCCCCGGGGGTACTCGTCACCGGCTCTGGTCACCGATGTGACACAGAGTGACGTCCCCGGGGCTGATGTCCGTGCCTGACACAGTCGTGTGCCTGCTGAGCTTGCCTGCCTGCTCGGGGCCCTGCCGCCCCCGTCTGTGGACCCGATGCATCTGCCCTCTGTGTCCGGGTCTGAATCCCCCAGGGGCTCGAGGTGGCCCTGCACGCCTCCGTGTTCTCAGTCTGGGTCGTCACCCTGTGACCTTAGGAGTCCTGACCTTAGGAGTCCTCCTCTCATGCCCGGGCCGCACGCCCTGGACTGGCAGCCTCAGGCTCCCTGAGCCGCCAGCAGGCGGGGAGAGGAGGCCTGGCGCTTGTGTGTCCTCCCGTGGCCTCATCTCCCAGTGCTCAGTCCCGCCTTGATTCAGGTCCTGCCCCCTGCCGTCCTGTCTGCTGCCTTCTGCAAGGAGACCTCTCACGTCTGGGCCTCTGACATCCCCCTTTCGGAGTGAGGAGCATGGAGTTTGCTGGTGGCATCAGGCTGATGGGGTGGTCTGTGGAGGAGCGGGGAGATGTGGGCCGTGTGCACGGCACCGCGGGCTCTCCCAGCTTCCCGGCTCCACACTGCGGGCGTCGAAGCTGGGCTCCAGCCGCCGATGGCCCCTCTGTGGAGTCAGCTGTCAGAGGGTTTCATGCGGAGACACCTCCCAAGAGGCAGGACGCCTCCTCCGCCCTCACACTGAGGGGGGATAGTCTTCCCGCGCAGCTTTCCTGCCTGACCTCATTCAGCAGGGCTGGGAGGATGTCCACGTAGGGCTCGGATTTGCAGCGTGTGAAGCACAAGCCGGCCCAGCCCGAGAACGGAGCCCAGCGGTTCCCTTCCCTGGCCTGGGCGGGCAGGCCAAATATCGGCTCATGTGTGGGGTCCGTCATGCCGTGAGCAGAGAGCTCCAGGCCCACAACGCCGCAGAGGCCTCCCTGCTTCCTCAGGAGACGCTGTGGGGTCTCCTCAGGGTCATGGTGTTTGTCCTTGGATTTTGACCGTCTCCAAAGACACGCCAGGGTCACGGAATCATGCAGTCGAAGGGTCAGGGAATAATGCAGTCAAAGGCCACGAGGTGACGTCCATTTGGGGTGAAAAGCAAGGCTTTAGGATAAAGTTGGTAGACCTGCTCTTATCTTACTTGCTTTCGTCCCAGTTTGTAAGCTGGCCCGAGGGAGCTGACGGCTGCTCTGGGAAACCAGTGATTTCCCGCGAAAGTCAGTAGCGAGAGTGACCACATGCCAGCGTCTGATGACGCCCTTGTACCGCGGGCATTCACACCCATCGTTGAGGCTAATTTTACATGCCAAGTGTGATTCCTGGAAGTCTTCCCGGTGTTTCCTTCTCATCCGTGGGAGGATGTGGTCTGATGGCAGCCTGTGCCGAGTGAAAGGCACGTGTGGTTCCGGTTCTGCCATCGTTGTGGTCAGAACACAGTCGAAAGGTAAACTCGTCAGAAACGGTCCCTTCAGCTCTGGGAGCCTGGCCTGGGGTTTTCCCGGGAGCGGGTCTGGGAGTCTTGGTTTCCTCACCTGTCCCAAGAGCGGGAGCAGCCTGCGTGCGCTCGGCGGGGCCTCGGGGGCTGTGGCTCAGTGGCCCTGGGCCCCGGCGCTGTGTCTGGGAAGGCGGTGAGCAGCTCCTCTGTGTGTGCTGCCCTACCACTCGCGGTCGCTCCAGAAACGCTCCATGGCTGTCAGCTGGCTGTTGGCCTCGGCCAGACGCCCGCAGGCCAGAAACTGGTGTTTGTTCTATTGGAGATCCGAGCTGGTTGGGTTGTTGTGCACAGGGTCTTTTCTTTTTCTGATTCCCCAAATCAAAATAGAACCCATCTCCTTTAAAAGTGAGAAGGACCACCTCCCAGAATATTGGAAATAAAAGCAAAAATAAACAAATGGGACCTAATTAACCTTAAAAGCTTCTGCACATCAAAGGAAACTATTAGCAAGGTGAAAAGACAGCCTTCAGAATGGGAGAAAATAATAGCAAATGAAGCAACTGACAAATAACTAATCTCAAAAATATACAAGCAACTCCTACAGCTCAACTCCAGAAAAATGAATGACCCAATCAAAAAATGGGCCAAAGAAGTAAATAGACATTTCTCCAAAGAAGACATACAGAGGGCTAACAAACACATGAAAAGATGCTCAACATCACTCATTATCAGAGAAATGCAAATCAAAACCACTTTGAGGTACCATTTCACACCAGTCAGAATGGCTGCGATCCAAAAGTCTACAAATAATAAATGCTGGAGAGGGTGTGGAGAAAAGGGAACCCTCTTACACTGTTGGTGGGAATGCAAACTAGTACAGCCACTATGGAGAACAGTGTGGAGATTCCTTAAAAAACTGGAAATAGAACTGCCTTATGATCCAGCAATCCCACTGCTGGGCATACACACTGAGGAAACCAGAAGGGAAAGAGACACGTGTACCCCAGTGTTCATCACAGCACTGTTTATAATAGCCAGGACTTGGAAGCAACCTAGATGTCCATCAGCAGATGAATGGATAAGAAAGCTATGGTACATATACACAGTGGAGTATTACTCAGCAATTAAAAAGAAAACATTTGAATCAGTTCTAATGAGGTGGATGAAACTGGAGCCTATTATACCGAGTGAAGTAAGCCAGAAGGTAAAACACCAATACAGTATAATAACGCATTTATATGGAATTTAGAATGATGGTAACAATAACCCTGTGTACGAGACAGCAAAAGAGACACTGATGTATAGAACAGTCTTATGGACTCTGTGGGAGAGGGAGAGGGTGGGAAGATTTGGGAGAATGGCATTGAAACATGTAAAATATCACGTATGAAACGAGTTGCCAGTCCAGGTTCGATGCACGATACTGGATGCTTGGGGCTAGTGCACCGGGACGACCCAGAGGGATGGTATGGGGAGGGAGGAGGGAGGAGGGTTCAGGATGGGGAACACATGTATATCTGTGGCGGATTCATTTTGATATTTGGCAAAACTTATACAATTATGTAATTATGTAAAGTTTAAAAATAAAATTAAAAAAAAATAAAAGTGAGAAGGACACATGCATTTCCATTGTCTGCAAGGAAGTGCTCCTTGCAGACTCCGCGTGTGAAATACTTTCATTGAATCACGAGCAGTTTCTGAAGCCAAATGCTTTCTTGTCCTCCAGATGGACTTTCTGGCCGAGACCAGCCGGTGGAGCTGCTCAACCCTGCCCGCGTGAACCACATGCCCAGCACCGGTGAGTCCACTCCCCCAGCCATGCTGGACACTAGGTGCCCCCAAAGGGGTGTCTGGGGCTCCACTGTCCGGGGGTCTGTGGAGAGAAAGGGGTGGGGTCTCAGGTCCAAGGAGGTCACGTGCTCTTTCCTAGGGTAAGATAGGGCGACGGTTTTGGATATGAAATGGGCGCGGCTTAATGCTGCTTAAGTGGCAGAGAATTCCGGGTCGTCTGTGTCCTGAGCTCCGACAGGGTGTGTTCTTCCCAAAGGTGAGAACTGCTCGTGTGGGGTCTAACTCCAGGCCTCAAAGGAAGGAGCCCTGCACTGGAGCTGGGACACCGCCATGCAGGTCTCACTGGATCCAGGGCCCCAGGCTCCTGGGGAAAGTGTCATTGATGTTTCTCGAATCAGCTTTTCCTTCTTTCATTAGCAAAAAGCGTCGGCTGTGGTTAGGAATTTCTCATTCCGTGTACGCTATTTCTGCATGCCATGCCCTGGGCAGTGTTTTCCTAATCTACACGGCTGTGGAAGCTTTTCTTTCTCCTTCTAGTAAAATGCTTACCCTCCATCTGGTATCCTCCGGGATTTCAGCTCAGAGAGTGGATCCGTTCCTCTCGGGCTCCTTGGCCTTACTGAGAATAAAACTGACCCGAGAAGGCCTGGGGTGGGTGCAGGGAGCCACTGTCAGCGTTTTGAGGTCAGCACTGCTGGGCCTGGCTTGGCCGTGTCCTGAAGGCAGGGCCCCTGTCTCTGTGGTTTGCGCTCCGTGGCACCTCCTGGATGCCAGCCTGCCTGCGCCCACTGTGCCTGCTGTCTGCGTGTGCAGGGCCGGCTGGGACAAGGAGGGGCACGCGGACCCCTGCCTCTGCCCCGGCCCCCGGCCACACCGCCTGTGGCTGCACCTTCCCCATCCAGCCAGAAAGAAGTCGCGGCTGAGCTGGAAGCGTCAAAGGAGAGACTCCTTTCTTCACTAGCGACTCTCGGAGGCCCGCCGAGTGCCGTCTCTGGCATCTCCCCAGACATGCAGCTCAGGTGTCTGTGGTGCTCCTCGAAGGTGCCGTGGCCCCAGGCTGGCATCCCCCTGCCCAGCAGGGTTACGTTCACCCAGGATGGCGGGGGGTGAGGGGAGGGCTGAAACTAGCAGCTGGCAATGCTCCTCTGTGCTGTCTGACCCCCGCAGAGTCAGAGGTCCGCTTTCCCTTTCCCTGAGTTCCTCTGGCCAGGGCAGCTTTGGTTTAAACACTGAGTCCTTGTGTAGCTCAGGCCTCTCCAGGCAGTCTCCTGATGCTTGCCCAGGTGTGGGTGGAGGGGGTTTCAGTAGCTTGATAGACTGTGAAAAGGTGGTTCCCAAGTGAGCCAGGAAGTGGGTGGCTTCCCGTTCGCCTCCCAGCTTGAGAAGCATGTCCTGCTGGTGGAGACTTCGTGCGGGCCTCCCAGCTCCGTGTACGAACACTGACCGCAGTTCTGGAGGGGGGTGCGGGGGGGAGGCCTGGAATCCTGGTGACCCACGGACTGGGTGGCTTCAAGCAAGCCGCCCAGTGTCTTGATTTCAGTCCTGGATGGGATAATCACGTCGTCTCTGCAGGATTCTGAGACCAAGCCTGTGTCGCCGCCCAGTGTCTTGATTTCAGTCCTGGATGGGATAATCACGTCGTCTCTGCAGGATTCTCAGACCAAGCCTGTGTCTGTTCGTGGTGGTCCCTGGGTAGACGTCAGGCGGCCAGACGCTGGAGATGGCGTGGACAGGGCCGTGGCCGTGCCGGCTCTGATCCCAGCACAGCCCCTGTTGTCTGCTACCCCCCTTCTCTCTCTTTTGGGGAAGCCCCCCACTTCAGAGATGGCATGTCGGGGAGGGGGCCCCAGGACACAGGAGCCAGTAGCCCCGCACCTCCAGATTCCGTTGGTCAGAGTCAGAGGATGACGCTGCACTTGCTGGTGACCCCACGGGTCGGTGTGTGCAGTGTGGCTCTAAAACCTGGAGAAGAGATGCCCGTGAGCACCAGCCTGCAGGAGGAGGGCTGCGCCGGGGGGCTGCCCATGCCACACGCTGGCCACGGAGTCTTCGCCATGAGCTCCCCCTTAAAAGCTGCTGAAGCGAAAGGCGTTCTTTAAGACTATGTTTTCGGTCATTCTGAGCACTGTACTGGAGAAGGAAATGGCAACCCACTCCAGTATTCCTGCCCGGAGAATCCCCTGGACAGAGGAGCCTGGTGGGCTGCAGTCCATGGGGTCCCAAAGAGTTGGGACACGACCGAGCACACAGGCCCCATTTATATAAGCACTCACTGTACGGTGCGTTCAACAAAGAAATACGAATCTCAGCCCATATGATAATTTGAAAATCAGTATTGACAGTTTCTGTCAAGCCGCGTTTAAATAGAACATTTATTTACGTTTGGCTGTGCTGGGTCTTTGCTGCAGCGAGCAGGGGCTCCTCCAGTCGGGGGCACAGCCTTCTCGTTGTGGAGGCTTCTCCTTGCAGAGCACAGGCTCCAGGCGCGCAGGCTGAGTAGTTGCAGCTCGGAGGCTAGGTAGTTGTGGCTCACAGGCTTGGCTGCCCCGTGGCACGTGAAATCCTCAGGACCAAGGGCCCGAGCCTGCGTCCCCTGCGTCGGCAGGCGGATTCTCAACCGCTGGCCCACCAGGAAGGTCCTAGAGCCACATTTTTGTGATACGGGAGTAGAGACATTTTCAGGTGCGTTTTTGTGTCAATCCTGGTTGAGCTTAAAGTACTCTTTTGACACTTGGCGGTGTGAAAACAAACTGTATGATTTGCAGGAGTTACTCCAGCAGCCCTGTGGGAACCTGCTCCCGTGAATGTGCGCCTTTTACCGTGCGCGGGCAAGCGCCCACGTGGCCCTCCCCACCTCCACCGCGTGCGTTTCTTGTCTGTTCCTGGCTGTGAAAGGCAGCCCTCTCGACAGCCTTTCTGACCATGGTTCTCTTTAAACACAGTCAGTCCTTGTGAAGTCTTACTTCAATAAAAAAGCACCGTTCAGCCTTTCTATTTGTGGGCCACCTTGACTCAAGACTTGAGCTCCTTCCTACAAGAATCTCTCTCACCAGAAAAGTTTGCATTGTAGAAGGCACAAGCTAAAATGCTCTTTGTTTTGGGGTTCTTTCTGATTTCTCCACCTTCTCCCTTAACTTTTTATATGTTAACAAGCCTTTCCCTCTTTTTTGCATTTTTTTTTCTTGTTTTAAGGTTTTTAGTTGTGAATAGTTCTATTATAAAAGGGAGAAAACATATAACCGTTTGCCTACCACTGGGTCATAACAGCTCCTCCATTACTGTTGTTCTGCGGGGGGGCGGGGGGGGAGGGTGTGCATGTGTGTGTGTGTGTGTGCATGCTCAGTTGTGTCCAACTCTTTTACAACCCCATGGACTGTAGTCCTCTAAGCTTCTCTGTCCGTGGGATTCTCCAGGCAAGAATACTGGAGTGGGTGGCCATGCCCTTCTCCAGGGGATCTTCCCGACCCGGGGATCTGTGTTAGTATCTATCGTATTTCCTCATTTTTTGGATGAAGTGGAATGTCACCACCTCATCCTTCCCGGGGGGATTGTCTTTTCCTTCCTGGGTGGGGACTTGGGTTGCAGGCAGAGTGACGGGCACCCTGTGGGCTCCCAGGAAGCTCACAGTATGGTGGGGAGAGATGTGGGACTTGAGGGCAGAGGAGGAGGCGAGAGCTGGGCCCTGGCAGAGAGCTTGCACGCCCGCTGTGCCAGGGGACTCTACAAACACTTCAGTCCTCCATTCCTGAATCACTTTCAGTTTTTTTTGAAAGTAGATACTTTTTTTCCTGATCATAAAGGCAGCGCATGTTTAGTCTGGAAAAGAGGCCTCGTGGTGAGTGTGTGCGGTGCTGGCTGCAGACCCGGCAGGCGAGCTCCCTCGGAGCCGGACCGTGGAGACGCTCAGCAGCTGGATGGGTGCAGGGGCTGGAGGAGAAGCCCCTGTTCCCGGGAGCAACGTGGAGGAAGCAGCCCTGGGGGCCCACGAGAGGCACCAGAGTGCTGGCTGCCAAGGGCCCGCTCCCCACCGGAGGCGAGGGGCAACGCGGCTTCCCCAGGGTCAGCCGGCGGGTCCATGACGGGGCAGGGGCCCATTTCTGCTCTGCAGGGGCCACCTCTCAGAGAAGGCCAGGGACCTCTAGGCCAGCCCAGCTACTAGGACGAGGTGCCAACCACACAGGAGCCTCGCCGTGGGCACCGTTGCCCTCACCCTAAATGTGCGTTTCCATCAGAGTTCCCGAGCTTTCCTTTCAAGGCTGTGTAACAAGGGTGTCATTTTTTTAAAGAGAATTATGGAAACTTGAAGACACTGCCGAAACTCTGAAGAACTTACCCAAACCCGATTTGAAAAAGTGAGGTCTGGCTCCAGCCGCAGATTCCCGAATCTTTCCGAGCGTCTGACCACCGCACCGTGCAAGGGTTACTGAATTGCTTGATCCTCCTCAGGCTTTGGAGCAGGGACCACTTGAGGCTGGCTGGAACTCAGGATGCCTCCCAGGCACGTCTTGCTGTTCTTGTTGTCGGTTCCCTCTGGCGAGAGGAGAGGCGGGGCAGGTGCCTAGCTGAGGACCCACGTGGCCTGGGGAAAGCAGCTGGCCCGGCCCTTCCCCCGCGGGAAGCGGTTCATCCCGGTATCATAATCCTCCCACGGCAAAGCCTCACACTTGTACTGTCCGCTGGCCCCTCCCTTGTGTGCTTTTCCTGTAAGGCTGGGCTCCTGGGGTCGGGATGGGGCTCAGTGAAGGCCTGATGCCAGCTTCGGGGGCCCCCACGGCTGCCGCCTGCTCAGTGCTGGAAGGGAGAGCGGACTTGGGCTTCCTCGTCCTGGGCCCGTCCTGACGCTGCTCGTCTCTGTTCTGCGCAGGCCAGGGGACTGTCTCCTCTGCTCACAGCCTCTCACATGGCACACATCAGGCTGTCTTTTTGTCCAGTTTCTCCTCCTCCTCCTCCTCCCGTTTCCCAAGGCTCCACCCCTGCCCTCCCGCTTTGGGCTCGGTGGTAAGGAAGTCAGTGCAGGGTCAGGGCTGGGCCCAGCTGTGTTAGCCGCTCAGTCGTGTCTGAGTCTTTGCGACCCCATGGACTGTAGCCCGCCAGGCTCCTCCATCCATGGGATTTCCCAGGCAAGAATACTGGAGTGGGTTGCCAATGCATTCTCCAGGGGATCTTTCTGACCCAGGGATCGAACCCAGGTCTCTGGCATTGCAGGCAGACTCTTTTCCATCTGAGCCACCAGGGAAGCCCTAGTGGCTCAGCTGAGCTACTGTTAATGCAATGCCTAGGGCCCAGGCAGCAGGATCTGCCTGACTCTCCGAGGCCGTGTGACCTCGAGCCAACAGCACGTCCTCTCTCAGCCTGGCAGAGCGTTGCGGGCCCAGAAAGTGGGGACTGGGAGGGCCCCACAGTGCTTCCCATCCTTCTCTGTTTGCTGACCCCCAGCTCACTGATACCCTCGGGTCTGCTCATCCCAGTGCCCCCCCCCCAGCATGACTGTGTCACCCCGCAACCAGCCCAGAGGCCTTAATTACGCCCCCGTCCCCCAGGACAGCTGTTTAAAATGAAGCAAAACTAGCCGGTGTAGAGAAGCTTAATGACAAAGCGCTCGGAGTTAGGTTGAGAACGAGGCTTCACACCTGCTCAGGCTTTTTCTTGGAATCATGTCCGAGGCACGCCTGCTCTCTGCTGCACTGAGCGCAGACCTCCTGAGTGTTTCATGCCCACGTAGCTGTCTTTAACGCCGAGCCTGGCGCACGGGCCTGCCTGCAGAGGGGGGACTCGGGTTGCCGCGGGCCCCCCCCCCACCACCAACGGCAGCGCAGGTGCACGTCTGGCTTTGAGCGGCGGCCACGAGAACCGCCGCAGCTCAGCCACCAGCGGCCAGGCCGCCCTCAGCGCTCGGGCCAAGGGGGTGCGCCCCGGAGCCCCCACCTGCCTGGGGACTGAGCTCCCGAGAGAGGAGGGACTCGAGGCCTCGCCCCCTGCCTTGGAGGAACCCTGGGCTGTGGGATTGACAGGCAAGGAGGTGGAAACCTCCCCCGGTGGTTCTGGGGAGAAAGCTATGGGTTCTGCACTGTGGATGGCGTCTCCAGAGGAGAGACAGGCATGCGCTGGCGTTTCTGCCTCTGGACCTAAATCCAGCCCCGCCTCCCGCTGTTACTTGGCCTTGACAGTCGGTCCCCAGGGCCCTGAGCGGAGCGAAGCCGAGCGTTCCTGCAGCTGCGCGCCCTTGGGGGCAGAGCCGCACCCGCTGCGCTGTCTGCACCATCTGGGCTTTTATGCATCTTTCGGTTCCGAGTGGGCCGGGAGCCTGCGGACCCGGCTGGGTCTGCAGAGAAGGGAACACGTGCCCTGTGGCTCTGCCGCTGCTCCTGGGGCCGCTGCTCCTGTCTCTTTCCCTTCTTCTTGTGTTTCCCAGGCACTTTCACTCAGGTCTCACCAAACCCGGGGCTGCTCTGATGGCTCTGGGGAGCGCTTTCCCTCCCGATACTGAGGACCGGCCCCCTTGTCTGCTGAGGTCAGCTTCCTCCCTGAGGGACATCGGGCAGTGGGGCCACCCTCTCTCTCTGCATGTCTCTCAATTTTTAAAAACATTTATTTATCTGGCTGCACCAGATCGTCATTGTGGCAGGTGGACCTGGTCCCTGACCGGGACCGAGCCGGGCCCTGCACTGGGGGCGCGTGGTCTTAGCCTCTGACCGCCGCCCTTCTCTCTGGGACGGCTCTGCTGGCTGGCTCCCTTCTCCTTGGGCAGCAGGTTCCCTGCAAGGTCCTGTCGTCTATCTGTCTGGGTCTGCCTTCCGTGATGACGGCTTTCCTGGCCTGTCTGCTCCGCTTTTAGGCAGAGCACCTAGAGACCAGGGACCCTCCGGGGGTGCGTGCGGCCGGGGCCCCCTGCCCCGCTCAGGCGTGTCTTCCGTGAGGCTGGGAGGCGGGCACCCCTTGTTCACGTGTGTGTTTTGCTCTAGAACCCTGCTCTCTCTGGTTTGCCTTTTATCTGCGATTGTGTAGCTGATTTTTTTTTTTTTTTTTTTTAATGCACACACAGCTTTAGTGGGCTCTGGAGGACTGTTCCATTTGCCATCTTTAACCACCCCCCAGTGCCATGCCCCTGGGTGCCCCGCCCCGGGCTGGCTGCTCGCGCCCTCCTCCCGCGCCCCCGCGGCCGCCCCTCCAGGCACCTCTGCCCCGCCTGGCAGGGCCTGGCTCCCAGCTGCGTCCTGGCAGTACCCCCGGTGCGGGGGAGGGAGATTGGATTGTTTGGCGTATTTATGTCTATCACCGGCTGCCCCGCCCCATTAAGTCTCTACTGTGGTTGTTGCCATAGATGCCGAGTTAGGAAGAGCCTGCTGGGGCCCGGAGCCCTGAGGACCGAGCGGCCCGGTCCAACGAGGCGGGCCCCGGAGGCGGGCGGGCAGGGCCTCGCGCCCCAGGTGCCCCTGATGCGGAAGCGGCCCGCGCCCGCTGGTGCCCGGTGCGGGGAGGTGGGCCACTGGCTGTCTGTCCGCCTTATAGGAAAAAACGGGGCTCCGGCCACCGTGACCCTACGGTCTGCGCTGATACAGAAAGTGTAGCATGAAACCTTAGTGTCCTCGTGCTGTATTTGAAAGGGGTGATTAGGCGGAAGACACGACGTTTTTCCGGCTCAGGACTCGGTTCTGATTGGGCGCTGGACGCGCGCCTGATGCCGGGAAGGGAGGGGTGTGCGCACGTTACTGGTGGGTAGAGCAGTTTTTGTCTTTTTGTCTCTCTTTTTTTTTTAAACCAGCTTTTCTGTTCTCTTCTTGGTGCTGCGGGGTATGAATGGGTTGTGTCCAGAGTCTGTGAACCCCTTACGGGTGTCTAAAGAAGTGTGTTCTGCCAGGGTTAGCTCTCGTCCACGTCTGTTGTCTGTTGGGAAAGCGCTCACACTTAGCCTGCTGTGACTTCTCAGTCTTGTCCCCTAGGAGGGCAGAGTGCCGTCCTTTAAGGAGAAGCTGCACAGCGACTCACACCATCCCGCAGCCGCGGACCCGCACCCGGGGCCCCTGCGTCCCTGGCAGGCGGGCTCCCAGGCGCTGCAGTGGGCCGGGGTCTGACCAGTGACCTTGGGCAGCCTTGCGAGGTGGGAGCGGACGGGGAGCAGAGTCGGGAGCCCGAGTGGAGGAGGCGGGCGCGCCTTTCAGTCCCACAGGTGCCCCCTGAGCGCCCCATGTGTCCAGCCCAGGAGGCCCGCCGAGGGCTGCCCACAGTGTCCTGCTGGCCGGGTCTCCCCATGAACCCGCCGCCTGCCCCTCCAAGTGTTTCCAGCGGGACAGGGCGCGTGCAGAGCTGGTGTCGTGGGAGCCAGGGCACCTGTCTGTCTGATCAGGCTTTGTCTGTTTTGTCATCTGTCAAAGAACTAGCTTCTGCCTCTAGTGATACCTGTATATTTAGTTTCTCCTCCCTTCATTCCTGTTCTTATTTCTGCTTTTGGTGGGGGTGTGGGCTGCGGGTATGTGGATATCCTTGCTCCAAACTCTCAGGTTGAACGTCTTTTAGCTCACTTACGTTTTGGCCTTTCTTCTTCCTGAGGGAGGTCATGGGGCTCTCTGGAGACAGGTGCAGATGCTTTGGTAAATTCCCATTTGTAGGATTCAAGTTCTAGTTGATAGTAGCTAATTTGTAGCCTCTGGAAACTTTGTTTGATGCTTCTTTTTTCTTTGAAAAAAGCGACATTTACAAGTGTTTTTCATCTGGAGGTATAGAGTTTTTCAAGTCATCTTTTTGTTATTGATTTCTAATATTACGGGTAGAGATTACCAAGCCTCTGAATTTGAGAGTTGCTTTATGGTCAGTGCTTATGACTCTTCAGTATGTGCTTTAGAAGAGTTGTATTCTCTAGCTGTCAGAGGCAGGATTCTAAATATGGTCATTAAATCCTACTTGGTGACGGCAGATGATATAGAACACGAGCAGATGCAAGAAGGTCACCAGTGCTGTGGAGGAGAAGAAGCGAGGAGGGACGGGGGAACTCTCGTGGGGAAGGGTCTCTGCAGTTTTAAATAACGGGGTCCAGAAAGGCTCACAGTCAAGGTGGGCTTTGGTCCCACTCGCTCACCCCTCCTCCACAGTGATCGTGCTTCCCAGGCGTCCGTCAGCACCCTTGGCTCTTGGGACACGTATATTTATGAGTAAAGCCGAGATCCGTGTTATTTGTGGAGCTTAAATTGCGGGCAGGGGCGAGGAGCTGGCATGGATGCAGTGGGCAGGCTGAAGCTGCCCCGCGTGTGGAAATAGGGGGCTCGCTGAGAGGCAGGCGGGCCGGGATTGATACCGAGGAGTGCACGGTGGTCCCAAGGTCTCGGCTCTGCAGGTCGGGAAGGCGGAGCTGCCGAACAGAGATGGGAGCTCCAGGGGGCTGCCCGCGGGAGCCAGTGAGGGCTGGGGTGGGACACGGGCGAGCTGGAAGGGGGCTCTCAGAGCCCCTGCTGGGAGGGGGCTGGGCTGGGGCTGGGGCCCTGGAGTGGCTGCATGCAGCCCACGTGGATGTGACGTCTCGGCAGGGGGCCCTGCCCCCTCACGCCACCCGTGTCCTGGACAGCGCCCGTGGTGCCGTCCTGCGGGCAGCGCTCCCCCAGCCGGGGGCTCCAGGCCGCGGATCAGGCCGCCCACCCCCGTGGTGTCGTCCTGCGGGCAGCGCTCTCGCAGCCAGGGGCTCCAGGCCGCCCCACCTGTGTCCTGGACAGCGCCCGTGGTGCCGTCCTGCGGGCAGTGCTCCCCCAGCCGGGGGCTCCAGGCCGCAGATCAGGCCGCCCACCCCCGTGGTGCCGTCCTGCGGGCAGCACTCCCCCAGCCGAGGGCTCCAGGCCGCGGATCAGGCCGCCCACCCCCGTGGTGCCGTCCTGCGGGCAGCGCTCCCCCAGCCGGGGGCTCCAGGCCGCGGATCAGGCCGCCCACTGCCCCCGTGAGGGCTTGGCATCCCTGCCTTGGCACTGCTGCTGGCAGGGGTGGCGGTAACCATGGTAACGGGTACTCTGCCAGCCTGCCGGCCCTTCAGCCACGACCTGTGCTGGTCGCTGCAGAGGCTCGGTCACTTCCGCCGCCGTCCCCGCATATGCGTTAAGTGTCAGTCACTCAGTCGTGTCTGCGACCCCATGGACTGTGGCCCGCCAGCCACTTCTGTCCAGGGGATTCTCCAGGCAAGAATGCTGGGGTGGGCAGCCATTACCTTCTCCAGGAGATCTTCCCGACCCAGGGATCGAACCTGGGTCTCCATTGCAGGCAGATTCTTTACCGTCTGAGCCACCAGGGGCTTCAAGTGCGTGAATTTTTGACCGGCGTCCCAGGTGTTCCTTTCAGACACTGAAATCTGAGCCTGACCGCCTTCCCTCCCCACCCCCAACACACACTGCATCCCCACACCACTGGCCCCACTCCCCACCCTGCAGAGCCCCCAAAGGATGCTGCCTTCCTTGTTGGGCACCTTGGTGTCCAGGAGGTGCTTGCTGAAAGAGGCCAGCCCACCCCCCGAGAAGCTGGGGTTGCTCCCTGCTTCACCCCCTGCTGCCCTCCCTTCTCTCTCTGCTGCCAAGTGGAAGAAACACCTTCTATTTTTAAATATTTCAACTGTTACTATTAAGTAATATTGGCTCCTACTGCAACCCAGCTGTTAGGTGAAACCCATAACCAAACGTTAGGGGGTTGCTAAGAGGGAAATTCTGAAATGCTTTCTTCTCTGTGTTATGTAAACTTGACCTTACGTAACTGAAATGGCAAGGACGCTTGCAGAGGAGATCTGTGGCTTTCCTAGCCCACCGAAACTATTTTTAATTTTCAGATAATGTGTTTTTTTATCCATGGGGTTTAGGGTAAACCAAATGGCTTTCAGGGGGTAACCTGATTTATGGTAGAGTGAGCACAGCCCAGGCGCAGAGTGTGGGCAGGTGAGGAGGGCCCGGGGCTGCAGGGGTGTGGCCAGATTGAACCCAGGTGTCAGCAGTGACTGTCTGAGCAGCCAGGCGAGGTGCTGAGGACTCTCCAGCCTGGCTCGCCGGTCCCTGCTGGGACTGCAGCTGAGGGCCTTGGGGGCTGCAGGGAGGCTCTTTTAGTAAATGCTTGAGGATGAAACGCTGGGCTTTCTGCTGTTGTTCCTGTCTCACTGTCCCTGCATTGTAATCGTGTGTGAGTTCTCGTCCACTCGCACCGCTTCCAAAGTCACGATGGCAGAGCCCCCGCAGGATTCCTCCGCCAGGCGCCTCCTCTGGGACTCACACGTGTCTTCGTCGGCTGCCTTTATATGTGAGAACTCAGAACACGTCCCCCCACCCCCACCCCCTTTTTTTTTTTTTTTGCACCGAGCTGGCCTGCTTCTATTTTTAGTTTCCCGGAAGCACATTTGTGCAGTTCTCGAAAGCCAAGTTCCCCCACTGCTCGCCAGGTTTTTATTTACAGCCTCTTGCTCAATTTGCGCTTGCAAATATTTCCCAAAGACAGTTTCTCTTCTTGGGGGATGCAGAACAAATTAGAAACAGGCAAAGGATTTTCTGAAGAGCTTTAAGGAGAAGTTCCGAGATAGAGAGTGGGGAGTGGGGTGGGGACCCGACGCCTGGCTTCATCTGGACTCACAGAGTGCCGAGTGCAGATGGTCTGCTCTGTTGATGCACTCCAGATTCCCGGAAAAGAACGCCACAGGCTTCAGGGAGGCCAGGAAGAGTGCAGCCGGCCGGTGGATGTGTCCCTGCACCAGAGTCACCGCTGCCCTCCTGGACTGCCCGGAGAGGCAGGGAGTCGGGGTGGGGGCGGTTTGGGGACCCAGAGGGCTGAACCTGGAGACCCACGTGCCATCTAAGTCACTTTATTTTCTGTAGACTCAGGTTCGGAATGCTTTCTTCACTGTTGATAGTGTGTTTATTACTCAGGAGACTGTTAAAGAAAGCCTGTCTCTTCCAAGCGGCTCCCCAGAGGCTCAGATGGTAGAGTCCGCCCGTGCTTCAGTAGCTTCGGCGGGTCATCTAATCCGACCCTTGAAAGACGCGCACCAGATGAGAATTAGACTTGGGTGGCGGGTAGTACAGCGCCGGCTCCACACCCGTGCAGTCCGGCTGAAGATACGATTGTCCGGTTTATCGTCGGTTTGCAGCGGTGCGTGGAACGGCTCTTGTTCGCTCTGACGTTTTCCCATGTCCTACCCTCGTCACTCACGGATGGGATCGCAGAGTCGGACACGACTCAGCGACTGAACAACAGCGATGTTGATGTGAGAAATCTGTTTCTTTTAAAATGACTCATTGTCTGCCATCTTTTATCAGTTTAATCCCATGCAGTTACCAAAAAAATGGATGTTAATAGATGAAACAAAATGTTGATCATTGTACAAAGCTGTACATGAGGGTATTCCCAGTAATCATCTCTGGTTTTGTTCCACGGGGAAAGGGCTTTTTGTTTTGCTTGTAATGTTCCAGCCTGCCTGGTTCTTCAAAACCTCCTGTCATTTCCACAGTTTTGCTCCCATTAAGCACAGACAAACTTTGTCCACATGGCGTGCTTTAGCAATTCTGTGGATTTTCTGTTTCTTGAGTGAGTATTTCCTTTAGTTTCTTTAACTCTTTATTATCTTGTTCCTCTTTTTTTTCTTGAATGAGATATGGCTTAATTTTTTGGTTCCTTTTCGAACTTTCTGAGTCCAGTGCTTCTTTCGATTCCTTTTTAAAAACATTGCCTAAGTGTGTAAGACTATGAATTACTCTCTGAGCTCAGTGTAATCCATTCCTGAAATTTTCAGTGTATGATGAGCTCATTAGATCTATTTTATGAGTTCTCTTCACTTTCCTCTCAGATCTGGAGCTTTGGAGCCAGGCGTCCGGCTGAGCTGCTGCTTCTCTTCTGGTCTCACTCGTCTCTTTTTCCGTGGCAGCGTGCACAGGGCTTGGGGCCTGCACGCTGGGTCCTGTGTATGTACGTGGAAACTTTCTGTTTATGTGCCTTGCTCGTCTTAAGCATTTTGTGGGAGTTCGCGAGTCATAAATTCTCTGATTGCACAGCCTTTCCAGAGGCCCGCCTGCTGCAGCGCTCACTGTGTGGCTTGGGGCCCGCCTGCTGCAGCGCTCACTGTGTGGCTCAGGGTCTCCGTGTCCACGTTTCGTGTCCCTCGCGTCAGGTGCACCGGAGCAAGTTCAGGTCTGTGGTCAGTTCTGCGTTCCTGCTCATCCCTTCTGACTTTTCTGCACTGTCCGTCTTGGCTTTCTTTAGAGGACACACACACAGCTCCAGGGCACCCTTTTCTCACGGTAAGCTGTGCTCCAACGGGCTTCCCTGGTGGCTCAGTAGCTAAAAAATGCCTGCAATTCAGGAGAGCTGGGTTTGACCCCTGGGTCAGGGAGATTCCCGGAGAAGGGAATGGCAACCCACTCTATTATTCTTGCCTGGAAAATTCAACGTTCAGAGGAGCCTGGTAGGCTATAGTCCATGGGGTCACAAACGATGACTGATTTACACACACACACACGTGAAATGGGCCTCGTCTTGTGACTTAGACACACGTGAAATGGGCCTTGTCTTGTGACTTTCACACACACACACACACAGGTGAAATGGGCCTCATCTTGTGACTTAGACACACATGAAATGGGCCTCGTCTTGTGACTTTCACACGCACACACACACGTGAAATGGGCCTTGTCTTGTGACTTACACACACACACACGTGAAATGGGCCTCATCTTGTGACTTAGACACACGTGAAATGGGCCTTGTCTTGTGACTTTCACACACACACACGTGAAATGGGCCTCGTCTTGTGACTTTCACACACACACACACACACACACACACACACACATGAAATGGACCTTGTCTTGTTTAGGTTTTGTTTTGGGGCTGACCTTTGCAATACTGATGCTTTGACCTCAGATTTCTTTTGGTTGCTCTTTGCCTGTTCTGTTCTGGGTGCTTCCTAGGTGGACAGTAATTGTCATTTTGTTTTTTACCCAATCTGCTCATTTTTGTGTGAATAGATCCTATTTACACTTGGTGACACAACAGATAGCATTTAGTTCTGAGCTTTTCATCCAGTCTGTATGCTCTGTTTTCTGTGTTAAGTGCTTCTGTGTTGACTTCTTGTCTGTGGGCTCTCTGGCCTCCTCTTTGGTTTTAGGGTGAGTGGTTGTGTTGTCCTTCTGGTCACTTGGGAGGCTGTATCCTCTTTCCACATGTTACTGCGGGATTGTTTACAAGCCCATATATTTAGCTAAATGGCTGTTTCTTGACACAGCCACTTTAGGCAGTGTTCGTGGACACCTCGTGAGAGATTAGATAATTAGCACATACAGACTCTTTGGCCTTTTTTTTCTTGTTCATTTTCTGATTTTGCTAGTTACAGTGTTATTTTTTGTTCAGGCTATTCTGTTTATAATATATAAATGATATAGTTCAGTTCAGTTGCTCAGTCATGTCCAACTCTTTTTGACCCCATGAACTGCAGCACACCAGGCCTCCCTGTCCATCACCAACTCCCGGAGTTCACTCAAACTCACGTCCATCAAGTCGGTGATGCCATCCAGCCATCTCATCCTCTGTCGTCCCCTTCTCCTGCCCCCAATCCCTCCCAGCATCAGAGTCTTTTCCAATGAGTCAACTCTTTGCATGAGGTGGCCAAAGTACTGGAGTTTCAGCTTTAGCATCATTCCTTCCAAAGAACACCCAGGGCTGATCTCCTTTAGAATGGACTGGTTGGATCTCCTTGCAGTCCAAGGGACTCTCAAGGGTATTCTCCAACACCACAGTCCTTACTGTCTACCATTTGCTGATTTATTAACCTTAAAGCAGTATTGGCAATTCCTGAGAAAGCTGAGAAAATGAAAATACATTGTTCCTTCTCCAACACCTTGGTTTGTTTCATTATAACTCTGTACAATGTGAGGAACTTTAAGTTAACCCCGAGGTGTCTAGCAGTAGGGCCCAAAGATCCCGTCGGCTGGGTCCTCACCGAGGCGAGGAGGGCACCCTGCTCTTTGGGGCGATGCTGCCGGCCGCCGGGCCGGGCCAGTGGGGCCACCCTGCGTGCTCCCTCCTGCCCGAGCCTCGCTGGTGGCCCAGTCCTCAGGGTGGCCACGGGGTTCCGTTTGTGCGTGGAGAGTTTTCAGTGTACCCCTCTTGGGGGTGATATGCTGGTGGGGGGGGACAGCCTGAAGCGGAGCCTTGTTTAGACACATCTCCTGTCACTTCTCTTCAGCCACACCAGGGATTGTGGCGTTTAGGCATCGTTGAGGGTCCAGGTCCCCAGACAGACCTTCTTTCGTGTGCCGGCTCCGCCTCTGCTGAGCAGACGCGTAAGGATTGAAAACCAGAGCTTCCCTGGTGGCTCAGTGGTAGAGAACCCGCCTGCAAAGCAGCAGACGAGGGTTTGATCCCTGGGTGGGGAAGATCCCCTGGAGAGGGAAATGGCAATCCACTCCAGTGTTCTTGCTTGGAGAATCCCAGGGACTGGGAGCCTGGTGGGCAAAGCCCACGGGGTCGCAAAAGTGAGACAGGACGTAGCAACTGAACCATCACCAAGCAGCCCGCTGGAGGTTCTGAAGGCCGAGTCATCAGTGGGAGGGGCTGCAAAAGCTGTGGGTGTCAGAGCGTCTCGTCCAGGAGGCCAGACACTGCCCTGTTCAGGCGCCCACGACGCACAGGTGTAAATACTCAGCGGATGCCCTGTCATCAGCTCTGTTTGTTCCAAGGGCAGTGCGAGTACAATCTGATCACTTAGAGCCAATGCGTTCTGGAGGCTGTTTCTGTTTTCCTCTGAGAGTAAATGCATGTATTGTGCTGAGTTGCTTCAGTCGCGTCTGACTCTTTGCAACCCTTCACACCAAAGCCCACCAGATTTCTCAGTCCATGGAATTCTCCAGGCAAGCATACTGCAATGGGTGGCCGTTTCCTTCTTCAGGAGATCTTCCCGACCCAGGGATCGAACCCTAATCTCCTGCATGGCAGACAAATTCCTTACTGCTGAGCCACCAGGGAAAGCAGGGAAGGAGTTCTATCCTGACGATTATAGAGTCTGCACCATGGCAGCGTGTCTTGCCTTTCTACTTGTATTGTTAACCCCTCAGCCAACTCCTCTGCAGTGGTGTTGCCTGGAATCTTGTCTCAGTCAGCATTCACCTTTAAAAGCAATACTTGCTGTATTTTTTTTTTTTTTTAAGAAATCCCCTTTTCAGGCTAAAGAAATTTTATTCACAGTTTGCTAAAGGCTTTTTATAATGAATAGTTGTTGGATTATATAATATGCTTATTTTTATTATGATGAAGTCATTATTAATGCAGTGAATTACATTTATACATGTTCTTTAGAGATGTTGCATTCTCATTGTAAAATGCTGCATGTTTTGGTCAATTATCATTTTTTGATTTTTCTTTTTTTTTTTTTGTAGACTGCTGGATTAAGCTTGCTAATAATTCATTTGGGAATTTTGTAGCTGTATTCATGGCCAGGATTGTAATTTTTCTTTTTTATAATGTCTTTGGTTTTTGTAACAAAGTTTTATACTAGCTTCACAGAGGATGAGCATATTTTTCTAGAAGTGTGTCTATTTCTGTAGGTTTTTTAATTGACTGGCTTCAAGTTTGTCATTGTATTTTCCATTTCTGCTGTATCTGAATTTTGGTGACCTCTTACATTCCTAATGTTTAAGTCTGCTTTACTCTCATTTTCTAAGTCACTCTTATCAGAAGTTAGTCTATTTTATTGATCTTTTCAAAGAACCAGCTTCTAATTGTGTTGCTGTATAATGTATAAGGGTGATGGACATTTTCCGTTCATCTATGTATTTACTGTCTCCTCCCATCTGTTTTCCTTGGGTTTATTCTAGAGTTTTTTCTAAAGATACATCTTTCTAGCTTATGAATTATATCCTTATTATTGGCAAGTATAATCATTTAAGTTTGTCAGTTTCCTCCAAGTAAGACCAGAAACTTTCAAGTTACTACAGGTAATTTTTTTCATTATCTTTCCGTTCTGCTTATTTTTAAGTGGTTGTTAGGATTTCCTGTTTGACTCAGAAGATATTTAGAAATGTAATTAAAAATTTCTTTTTAATTTTGTATCATAAAAAAATTTTAGACACATTCAGAAGCAGAATGACAAGTAGCCGGGCTCCTCACGTCCTATGAGCCAACTTGGCCGAGTCAGATCCTGCCCAGCCGAGTTTGGCCAGTGCCCCACCTCACCTCTTAGCTCCAACCATGGATGTTATGAACCAAATCCCACTCAGTATATCATATCATCTGTAACTATTCCAGGGCCTGCATCTCTAAAAGACAGGGATCTTCTTGTTTTCAAAATATGTACAATACCATTTTCATATTAATGCAGTACTTGGATGCAGTCTCAAAAATGACAGGATGATCTCTGGGATGATCTCTGTTCATTTCCCAGGCAAACCATTCAATATCACAGTAATCTAAGTCTGTGCCGCAACCAGTAATGCTGAAGAAGCTGAAGTTGAATGGTTCTGTGAAGACCTACAAGACCTTTTAGAACTAACACCCAATAAAGATGTCCTTTTCATTATAGGGGACTGGAATGCAAAAGTAGGAAGTCAAGAAACACCTGGAGTAATAGGCAAATTTGGCCTTGGAGTACAAAATGAAGCAGGGCAAAGGTTAACAGAGTTTTGCCAAGAGAACGCACTGGTCATAGCAAACACCCTCTTCCAACAACACAAGAGAAGACTCTACACATGGACATCACCAGATGGTCAACACCGAAATCAGATTGATTATATTCTTTGCAGCCAAAGATGGCAAAGCTCTATACAGTCAACAAAAACAAGACCAGGAGCTGACTGTGGCTCAGATCATGAACTCCATATTGGCAAATTCAGACTTAAATTGAAGAAAGTACGGAAAACCTCTAGACAATTCAGGTATGACCTAAATCAAATCCCTTATGATTATACAGTGGAAGTGACAAACAGATTCAGGGGATTAGATCTGATGAAATGCCTGAAGAAATATGGACGGAGGTTCGTGACATTGTACAGGAGACAGGGATCAAAACCATCCCCAAGAAAAAGAAATGCAAAAAGGCAAAATGGCTGTCTGAGGAGGCCTTACAAATAGCTGAGAAAAGAAGAGAAGTGAAAGGAAAACGAGAAAAGGAAAGATATATATCCATCTGAATGCAGAGTTCCAAAGAATAGCAAGGAGAGATAAGAAAGCCTTCCTCGGCAATCAATGCAAAGAAATAGAGGAAAATAATAGAATGGGAAAGACTGAAGATCTCTTCAAGAAAATTAGAGATACCAAGGAAACATTTCATGCAAAGATGGGCACAATAAAGGACAGAAATGGTATGAACCTAGCAGAAGAAGAAGAAATTAAGAAGAGGTGGCAAGAATACACAGAAGAACTGAACAAAAAAGATCTTCATAACCCAGATAATCACGATGGTGTGATCACTCACCTAGAACCAGACAGACATCCTGGAATGTAAAGTCAAGTGGGCCTTAGAAAGCATCACTACAAACAAAGCTAGTGGAGGTGATGGAATTCCAGTTGAGCTTTTTCCAGTCCTAAAAGAATATGCTGTGAAAGTACTGCACTCCATATGCCAGCAAATTTGGAAAACTCAGCAGTGGCCACAGGACTGGAAAAGGTCAGTTTTCATTCCAATCCCAAAGAAAGGCAATGCCAAAGAATGCTCAAACTACCACACAATTGCACTCATCTCACACACTAGCAAAGTAATGCTTAAAATTCTCCAAGCCAGGCTTCAATAGCATGTGAACCATGAATTTCCAGATGTTCAAGCTGGATTTAGAAAAGGCAGAGGAACCAGAGATCAAATTGCCAACATCCGGTGGATCATCAACAAAGCAAGCGAGTTCCAGAAAAACATCTACTTCTGCTTTATTGTCTACGCCAAAGCCTTTGACTGTGTGGATCACAACAAATGTGGAAAATTCTGAAAGAGATGGGAATAGCAGACCACCTGACCTGCTTCTTGAGAAACCTGTACGCAGATCAGGAAGCAACAGTTAGAACTGGACATGGAACAACAGACTGGTTCCAAATTAGGAAAGGAGTACATCAAGGCTGTATATTGTCACCCTGCTTATTTAACCTATATGCAGAGCACATCATGCAAAACACTGGGCTGGATGAAGCACGAGCTGGAATCAAGATTGCTAGGAGAAATATTAATAACCTCAGATATGCAGATAACACCACCCTTATGGCAGAAAGTGAAGAAGAACTAAAGAGCCTCTTGATGCAAGTAAAAGAGGAGAGAGAAAAAGTTGGCTTAAAACTCAACATTCAGAAAAACAAGATCATGGCATCTGGTCCCATTACGTCATGACAAATAGATGGGGAAACAGTGGAAACAGTGGCAGACTTTATTTTGGGGGGCTCCAAAATCACTGCAGATGGTGATTGCAGCCATGAAATTAAAAGACGCTTACTCCTTAGAAGGAAAGTTATGACCAACCTAGACAGCATATTAAAAAACAGAGACGTTACTTTGCCAACAAAGGTCCGTCCAGTCAAGGCTATGGTTTTTCCAGTGGTCATGTATGGATATGAGAGTTGGACTAAGAAGAAAGCTGAGCACCGAAGAATTGATGCTTTTGAACTGTGGTTTTGGAGAAGACTCTTGAGAGTCCCTTGGACTTCAAGGAGATCCAACCAGTCTATCCTAACGGAAATCAGTCCTGGGTGTTCATTGGAAGGTCTGATGCTGAAGCTGAAACTCCAGTACTTTGGCTACCTGATATAAAGAACTGACTCATTGGAAAAGACCCTGATGCTGGGAAAGATTATAGGTGGAAGGAGAAGGGGACGACAGAGGCTGAGATTGACTGGCATCAGTGACTCAGTGGACATGAGTTTGAGTAAATTCCGGGAGTTGGTGATGGACAGGGAAGCCTGGTGTGCTGCAGTCCATGGGGTTGCAAAGAGTCAGACACAGCTGAGCGAATGAAGTGAACGGAACAATCCTTTAGCTTTATTCAGTGTTCACCTAGTGTTTATATGTTCCTGATACAAGTTTGTGTATGTGTTAATTTAAGTAAAATTGATCTACAAACCTGTGTTGGTTCCAGGTACAGAACACAGTAATTCCCTGGTTCTATACATTAAAAAATGTCCTCATGATAAGTCTAGTTACCACTTGTCACCATAGAAAGATACGGTAAATCCCCTACATACAGACCTTCAAGTTGTGAACTTTCAAAGATGCAAATCTACTCTCCGTCAGCGTCAGGCATGTGTGAGACAGCAGCTCGCCCCCCGTCTCCTGCTGCTGACGCCCCTTTGGCTCTACCATCTCCCCTCCTCTCCCTCCTCCCGTCAGTAACCGTTCTTCCCTGTTCTTTCCAGGCCAGGCCCTGTGTGCCGGCTGCTGTGTTGGACTGCTGCGCTTTTCAAGGTGCTGAGCTGTGGAGTGGAAGGAGTCTTGCTTGTTTTTCCCTGTGTTATGTGTGAGACGTGTCATAAAGCTGTAACAGTGCAGCACTACAGAGCTGGCTGTTAGGCGGGCACCCAGGCTCCCGTGGCTCAACCTGGGAACACAGTCTGGGAACGGAACTTGCTCGTGTGTGGGCCTTGCTGTACTGCCGTCTCACTGACTGTCCCCTGCGGCCGCCGTTACAGCCCTGTGACTGACTGAATCTGCGCGTCTGGATCTTGCACCTCCCTCACCTGTTGCACACCCCCCAGCCTCCTTCCCCTCTCGCGCCCACCAGTTTGTTCTTATCTTTGAGTCTGTTTCTGTTACGTCTGTTCATTTTTGTTTTTAGAGTTCACATGTGTGAAGTCATGTGGTTTTTGCCTTTCTCTGCCTGACTTACTTCACCTAGTATGATATCCTCTAGGTTCATCCGCGTTTTCACAAATGACAAGATTTTCTTCTTTCCTATGGCTGAAGTTCCATTGTATTTGTATACCGCCTCCTCTTTATCCCCTGTCGCGGCTTCACGGCTATCCTGGTTTGCCTGATAGCTCAGTTGGTAAAGAATCCGCCTGCAATGCAGGAGACCCTGGTTCAGTTCCTGGGTCGGGAAGATCCCCTGGAGAAGGGACAGGCTACCCACTCCGGTATTCTTGGGCTTCCCTTGTGGCTCAGCTGGTAAAGAATCCACCTGTGATGCGGCAGACCTGGGTTCGATCCCTGGGTTGGGACGATCCCCTGGAGAAGGGAAATGCTACCCACTCCAGTATTCTGGCCTGGAGAATTCCATGGGATGTATAGTGTGTGAGATCACTAAGAGTCGGATACGACTCAGCGACTTTCACTTCACTTCTTTATCCCTTCACCCTGATGGTGTTTAAAGCACATGTCTCTTTATTTCATTGTTTGACACGAGGTCTATTTAATGTTCGTGCGTGGTGGCTGGTCTGTCCCCAGCTCATCTGTAAGATCCCTCCTGCCTTTTTTTTGAGCTTTGCAGTCTATCTCTGAAGATACTGGCTTGTCTGTCCTGCAGGGTCTCCCTGGGTTCTAGATTTCGCTTGATTTCCTCCCTGAGTTGTCATTTAAAGCGGACCTCTCTTGCCTGAGTTTCCTGTCCGTCAGTGGTTAGACCTGGAGGTTTGATCAGAGTCCGTTGTGATTATTTCTGGCCGGAGTCTAGGTGCAGGCGTGTACATCCATTGGGAGGACCAGCTCTGTGTGTGTAGGTGGGGGCGCTTAGCAGCCTCGTGTCTTTTTCTTTCTCCTTAAAATCATTTCCTGACCTAGCCACACCCCCCGCCACTGCCCTGAGGGCCCGCCTCGTGGTCTCCGGCAGGTCTGTGTGGCAGCCTGTGAGCCTCTGTCTTCTACCTCCACCCCTATGGGGGCAGGGGTCCCAGGGCCCTGGGGCGCTGCAGCCTCCCCACGGCCCCAGGGTTTCCTCCGTGGCTTCACCCACACGTTGGACGCTGCCGTCCACCTCCTTGCTGTTTGTGTGGACTCGTTTCTGCGTGTGTTGGGTTCTCCACTCGCCGTTCCTCCCGCGTCTCAGACTCGCCGTGGGTTCTTCCTTCCCCGAGGGCTCATCGGTGCACCTGCAGCCTTCTCAGTCTGATGTGGCCCCGTCTGTGTGTGCTCTGCATGCAGTCGTGACCGCCGCTTCCCAGCACATGGTTCTGGCTTGGCAGGCGCTCCTCTGCTCTCGGAGCTGGCTCGCTGTTCTCTGGCCGTTTCCTCGTCAGCAGCTTGCTCATCCTCAGGGTCCACTGGCCCTCTTCTCGCGAGTCTGCGGTTCCGCTTGGAAACTGTCTTGATTACTGCCGTTTGCTGGGGTCCCTGCTTGGTTGTGCCTTCCGTGTCTCCCACCAGTTCTGGAAATGCTCAGCCATCTGTCTTAGGTGCTGCCTCTGACCTCCGACCTTCTCTGCGGGGAGAGGGGGTGCCCACACTTTGGAACCCGCTGCTGGGCCTGAAACACAGGCTGTACCCTCCCTGCTGGCGGTGGGGCTGCCGCGCTGCAGGTGCCCAGGGGCCCGGGCCGGGGAATGGGGCAGGTGGGGTGGGTGAGAAGGGAGTGGAAGGGCCTCGATGGTCTGCTTTTGCAGAACTGTGAGATGACCTGGATTCTGCCCCATTGTCTGAGTTCTCTCCCCTGCGTGCTCCCGTCCTACAAAGGCCTTTTTATTTCTTTGACAATAGGAGAGAAGGGGGCGGAGGGGGCCCTGACCTACACTCCTCAGCAGCTGCCGTGGGATCAGCACCCCGCCCTGAGATGAGGCTGGTGCTTGTTCTCTGTCTGCATCAAATACACGCCCTTTCATTCATTGTGAAGCCATTGTGTCTCCATATCCTGTTCCCATCCTTTAAGTTGAGAAGCTGTCTTGGCTCCATGTCTGGGGGACCCGGGGCCCCTCGCTCGCACTGCGGGCCTGCCCTCCGGGGCCTCCGCCCCTGGTGTGCTGGAACCTGAGCCTGGGTGCTGTGGACGCCTGTCCCCAGGCGCGTTCGTGCCTCAGCCTTCGGTTGTCACGTGGCAGATGCTGAGGGCCGGCTTGCACCCTCCTGGGGTCTCCTGCATCCTGACCACCAGGTCTTGCCTTGGGTCTTCACCACCCTCAGTGATGTCACCTTCTGGGCCCACTTTAGAGGGAGGGCGATCAGCAGCTCGGGAGACAGACGGACTCAGCTCAGCCCACCGCACCCAGACACCCCTCCCGCCAGGTCAGCTCCCCTGGAGTCTTCTCCCTGCATTCACACTGCCATGGGGTCTCCCGGCTCGAAGCTGTGTCTTGGCTCTCGATGGATGCTGGTCACATGCAGGGCCCCTGGGCGGCCGCTGGTCCTCATGGGGATTTGGACTCACATTAGCCCTGAACCCCACACTGGACCTTTGAGACCAGGTGCCTGTGCCGGGGGCCCAGCCTCTTCTCTCTCAGTAGCATTACCTGGACACACGTCCTGGTGCCTAGAAGTGGGGCCCTGGGCCTGCTTTCCACGAGGGGTCCCACCTCCCGCCAGCTGTTCCCTGACCGGGTCCTCGCTGGTGTCTGCAGACATGCGGGCACAGTGGGGACCTCGAAGAGGAGGATCATGGCGGCTGCAGGAGAGGCCCTCACGGTGGTGGGTGAGGGGTGGCCAGGCCTCGGTGCGCTGATGGCCTTGGACTCTCCGCCAGGGAGAAGCCGTTGAAAACTTGGCGCTTGGGGAGGAGGTGTGAGTGAGTGAAGGTGAAACTCAGCTTAGGGGAAGAGACAATGGAGTAAAACATTACCTGGTGTTGATGGTGACTTGTTCTTTTTGGCGGCGGAAGTGAGCCATCAGGAACGTGCTGTTTGCATCTCTGCTCGGCAGCCGGGTCTGCTTGGCGGTGCTGGTCAGCCTGTTTCCCGGGACCGGGTGGGTGGTGCAGACCCGGGCTGGCTGCACCCTTGGGGCTATGTCTCGGCCATGAGCAGGGGCTCTTGGAGCGGACCCCTGTGCGTCCTTCAGGAAAAGTAGAGGCTTTTCTTCGCTGGAAAGCACGGGCCTATGGGGTGCTGGAGCAAGCTGGCGATCCTGGGGGGACGCCCAGCCCTTGGTCAGGAAAGAATCCACAGGTGGAGCCGTGGGCAGGGACTTAAGGGGTCCGCTGGCCCTGATGGGGGGAGTGCTCTCAGAGCCCCAGAGCGTGCGTACTTGGGCTGCAGGGGGCCTGATCACCCGAGTGCTCCTGGAGCCCCAGGCACCCCGAGCACAGCAGCTGAGCAGGGCCCAGCCTCCACGGCTCCCAAGTCCCCAAGCCGCTCACACCACCCCACCTAAGAACCACAGTCCCACCGCAGGGTGACCTGTGCCAACCCGCCTGAGAACCACAGCCCCAGGGTGACCTGTGCCGCCCTGCCTGAGAACCAGAGCCCCAGGGTGACCTGTGCCACCCAAACTGAGAACCACTGCCCCAGGGTGACCTGTGCCCCCGCCTGAGAACCAGAGCCCCAGGGTGACCTGTGCCCCCGCCTGAGAACATCCCCCTGTGCCCCCTCCTCCTGGCTCTTCCCGTGGGCATCCCGTCGCCCGTGGTTAGTGTCCAGTTCCAAGTTTGCCATGACACTTGCTGCGTAGCCTCGGGCATGTCACTTAGACTCTCTGAGCTTGCTTCCCTGCTTGTCCGTGGGGATGAGCTGGCAGCCACCTGTGTCCTGCAGGGTCCCTGTTGACACGTGAAGCTAGCCCAGGCCAGCAGCCTGCAGAGGTGTCGTCCGCAGCGACTCAGGGCCGACCTGGGGGCTTGCGTGTCTGCCCCCGACGCCCCCTCCTGCGTTCGGCTTGAGGCACTTGCCCTGCTGCGGCCTGTCTCTGCTTGCTTTTGAAGTGTAACCCACTGCCCTCTTGTCTGGAGGCAGAGCCTGGGCCGACCAGGGCCTGAAGGTGCATGCTGCTGCCTCGTGGCATGCAGGTGTGTGCAAGGCACCCACGTGGAGAAAGTGGCTCAGAGGCGCCGTGCGTCGCCTCTCTCCCCGCCCCAGGCCAGGTGCAAAGAGCCTTCCCATGTAACACGTGGATGAAGTGTGAGTCGCTCCGTCCTGTCTGACTCTGTGTGACCCCCTGGACTGTAGCCCACCAGGCTCCTCTGTCCATGGGATTCTCCAGGCAAGAACATTGGAATGGGTTGCCATTTCCTTCTCCAATGCATGAAAGTGAAGAGTGAAAGTGAAGTCGCTCAGTCGTGTCCGACTCTAGTGACCCCATGGACTGCAGGCACCAGGCTCCTCTGTCCCTGGGATTCTCCAGGCAGGAACACTGGAGTGGGTGCCATCGCCTTCTCTGATAAATACCACTATATATGTTTATTTCTTTACATTCTGATCTCGGCTGAAAACAAAACAATATAAACATAATAGTATGTTCTTGCTCCATACTACTTGTTATTTATTTTTATTTTTCAAGCATAATTTATATTCTCCTGAGTTGCTCACATAAGCTCATTTCTTTGGCATTGCCTGTGTACATACATGTGAATGAGGCAAAAAAGCAGGGAGAGCCATACCCGTCTACATGAGAAGCTGAGATGGGACCACTTGGCTTGTTTACCTTCCCTACAGAATATTTTTAAATGTTTACGTTAAAAAGCACTTCTGACTTCTCTACCTCATTTCCCCTTTATACACACACACACAGTATTAAACAGAATAATTGTAATTCAGTTAAGAGCACCTTTGGGGAAAATGATGCTGCATATAAATCAGTATTTTGAATGGAACTTGATTATGACTGTTCAGCCGTTTTGAATGATATTTCTAATAAGTTATGCACCCAAAGTTCCATGGCGAGCTGACAGATTGAACACACAGATCTAATTTCACTCACTCCTGAAATTCACAAAAGCTCCAGTAAGGATATACACATTATAAACTGTGGCAACCAAAACCCAGATTGTGGTCTCCGTGTTTCCCACTGAAGGAGCCCAGGTGCCCTTGGGGACCAGGAAGTGCAGCGGCGTTTCGGGACAGCTGTCACAGCCACACTGAGGGCTGTCCCCAGGGCCGCTGGTGGGTTCTGGGTGACCTGGTGCCATCACGCAGGCTGCCCAAGGACGCGTGTGAGCATCAGGACAGGACTGCAGAGGCTCGGTTCACTGCGATCCCGAAGCCAGACTCAGTGCGGCCAGCTCAGTATTGTTGAAAATTGGCAAATAAAAGATCGTCAAGCACTGGCCCTGCCTCTCTGCTAAAAGCTGTCTGTGGGGATAACATGACAGTTGACTCGGGGCCCTTTCTCCCCCGGCCAGCCGCTCAGGACTGGCAGATGGGGCTAGAAGGGCCGTGTTGACAGGCCCGACAGCATCATCAGGGAACCCCTTAGCTGCTGGCAACACAGGAGCCCGGCAGACACAGGAGCGTCTTGGGGGGGCGGCCCTGCTGGGAACTGGAGCTGCGTCCCCTGGGACTCCAGACCCATTTCTGCTCCCAGGGAACGCGTCATGTGGATCTGCACCTCAGGTGCAGTCAGCACGGAACGGGTGACCAGAGTCTTCAGCCCGTCAGCTGGAGAGGGTGCAGGCATGAGGGAGAAGAAGGGGGATCTTTAGGTCACAGAGAACGCACAGACTGTGTCAGCCAATTGCGGCGTACAGACCTTGCTGAATCTTGATTTGTTTTTGGCTGCACAGGATCCTTGTTGCACCGCGTTTTGCTTCTCACAGATTCTCGAGCTGTGGCTCGATGGCTTAGTTGCCCCATGGCATATGGGATTGTCGTTCTCTTGACCAAGGATCAAACCCACATCCTCTGCATTGCAAAGCAGATTCTTAACCGCCGGACCAGTAGGGAAGTCCCCGGTTGAATCTTGAGTTGAATGAAGTCTCAGAAATGTATATGAGACTCTAAAAAAATGATAATACTTTCTGGCTATTTGATAGCATCATGGAGTTGTTAATTTATTTGGGTAGGTTGACTGTTTTCTTAAGAGTTTATTTAGGGATACCACAGTCCTTATGAGTAAAGCGCTCTGCTGGCGGGTCGGCTTCAGGATAATCTAGAAGGAAGGGCTGGCCACAGGGCAGCAGTTGTTGGGAGCTGGCTGACGGATCCTTGGGAGGCGATTACACCATTTTCGTTGGCTTTGTGTTTTTTTTTTTTTAATTTTCCCTAAAAAATTGTCTATCTATATCTGTATTCCAGAGAAAGGTCATCAGCTCACAAAGGTAGGGGAAACAGGGATTTCCCTGGTGGCCCAGTGGCTGAGACTCTGCGCTCCTAATGCAGGGGGCCCAGGTTCAATCCCTGGTCAGGGAAGTAGATCCCACCTGTCCCAGTGAAGATCAAAGACCCTGCGTGCTGCTACAAAGACCCAGTGCAGCCAGACCTGTAAGGGGCATTCAAAAAAACAGGATGGGGAACAGAAAAGGACACAGCATCAACAACTGTCTGGAAGGTAGAAATTGAAGTCACAGGTCACACTGGATTTGGCAGTTTGGGCAGAAAAAACCAGACTGCACGCCACCCACGGGTGCAGCCAAGATCCCAGTGGGTGGACGCCACGGCATCCTTGGGAAGCAGCCCCACATCCCGCCTCCAGGACAGGACTGGGGCAGGAGGGGGCCGGGCCGAGTGGAGTGGAGGCTGGAGGGCAACAGGCACAGCACGCTCGCCCTCCGCAACAGCCTCCTGCCCTGCGGCTCCGAGTGCCTCAGCCCCACCCAGCGAAGCTCAGCCTTGAGTCCCCTCTCCTCTCGCAGCTTAGGATCCTTGCCTCCACTCGTCCTCAGGGACACAGCCACAGAAAATACACAAAACTCAGTGAGAAACTTAGAAAATACATTTAAGGGAATCTTGAATAGAGTTCAGCATTGGACACAGAAAACGGGGGAGAAGCAGAAAGAAAATCAGTGATTGTTGCAGATTTACCACCAGGTACTGGAAGTTCCCGAAGGGGAAAACAGAGGAAAGGGCGATGGTCCGCACGATGACCCAGGGAGATTCCCCACGGCTGGAGGCCTGAGCCGCCAAACTGGACAGGCAGCCTGGAGCTCCGCGGCGGGTAAGGGAAGACTCTCGCTTCCAGAGCCTCCTGCTCAGACGCGGTGGCCAGGAGCTGGTCTGCCAGAGGGAGAGCAAAGGGCACGCATCCAGAGTCAGAGCAGCTCCTCACTTCTCAGTAACAGTCTTGGGAACAAGGAGGTGGGGACGTTGTCTTCACCGTCCTGGAGGAGGTGACTGCTCGCTGGAGTTCTGTGTGCAGGCAGAGGGACGATCCCTGGACTAGGACGTGAGCACACATTCAGACAGGAAACCATGCGCCTCCTTCCCGAGACACAGGAGGAGGCTGAGTTCCTGCAGGGAGAGAACAGCCCAGAAGGAAGAGGAGTGGAATAAAGGGGCACGAACGCAGACCCTGGGCATCCCTGGGAGGGCTGGGGCCAGCCTCGGGGAGGGGGCAGCTGTGTGGGAGGCGCTGTGGAGGAGCTCTGCAGCCCCTAGGGCGTCTGGACCTCCCTGCCTCTCGCCCTCACTCACCTGAGGCCGTGCTTCTCCACGGGGCTCCTGGGCCCCCGCACCTGGAGGGCGCACCTGGAGGACGGGAGGCTGGAGGGCGCACCTGGAGGATGCACCTGGAGGATGGCTGGCTGGAGGGGGCATCTGGAGGACGGCCCGCTGGAGGGCGCACCTGGAGGACACACCTGGAGGATGGCTGGCTGGAGGGGGCATCTGGAGGACAGCCAGCTAGAGGGCGCCCCTGGAGGACGCACCTGGAGGACACACCTGGAGGACGCCCCTGGAGGACGGCCGGCTGGAGGGTGCCCCTGGAGGACAGCCGGCTGGAGGGCACACCTGGAGGACGCACCTGGAGGACGGCCGGCTGGAGGGGGCATCTGGAGGACAGCCGGCTGGAGGGTGCACCTGGAGGACACACCTGGAGGACGGCTGGCTGGAGGGCGCACCTGAGGACACACCTGGAGGACACCCCTGGAGGACGGCCGGCTGGAGGGCGCACCTGAGGACACGCCTGGAGGACGCTCCTGGAGGACGGCCGGCGGGGCCGGCAGCAGGACGCAGGGCGGTTCTGGTCCCAGTCTTGGTCCCACTGCGGGGGGTGGCCGTGGTTTTCCCGGGGTCACTCTTGGCCTCGCCCCAGAGGAGCTCTTCCTGTCAGCTGTCCTGGAAGCTGAAGCAGCCTGGCCCCAAAACTCTTGTCTTTCCCTGGGGGCCTTCGTCTCGCCTCCCCCCGCCCACCCCCCACAGCTGCTGAGTGCAGAGGACGCATCTAGGGGTGCGTCCTGGAGATTGTGACCACGACATGCGGGGGTGCTGAGCAAAGAGTCAGCACGGGGCTGGGGGCCTGGGGAGCAAGGCGGGGGTGTGCCAGTGTCCCCGGGATGTGTGACATGTTTTGTCATAAAAGTTGAAAACATTTTGAGATAGGTTGTGCTTTTTTAATAGACCCCTGTCCTTTCTCCTGCTCCTCCTCCTCGCCCCCTGCAGGCATCTCTCTCCATCCCTCACACAGGCAGACAAACGTCAGTGTGAGAGGAACTCGTGCTGACACGGATGAAACATCTATTATTGTCCCCTAGATTTGAATGAGCTGTTCTTTACTTGAACAGAGCCTACACTCTGGCCCTGTTTGCTAAAGAACAGACCTTCTCTTTATTTGCTGTCTATATGATGACATGAAATAGTGTTATGAACAGAAGACCCAACCCATGTAATGGAAAATTACAGTGTCCTTTTTTGCCCCCACCCTGATCATTTATTTTTTTAAAAAAATTAGAGACTAGCAGATTTTTTTTCTATTTCTGATTGAGAACTTATAGGTCATGGCCCAGCCTTGCCATTTCTTATTGAAACTCTGAATATAGTCTTTGTGCTTTTACTAACGTCATGAATCTGATTGTATTAATATGTTTCTCAAGGCACAACCTATAAAAGCAATTTTCTACTCTGCCATAAAATATTCATGAGAATACAGGCTTTTTTGTTTTGATGCCGCATTCTTTAAGTAGAGAAAGTCTCATTGTTTTCTTCGGGGCACTTTGGGTCAAAAGCACCAGCAGCTTCTGTTGGGAACTCGTGGCATTTCGGCGAGTTTTTGATACAGAAATAGTCACGGGCATGTCTGACGCACCCTCCAGCGGCGGAATGAATGGGGCTGTGGGTCTGATCCCACAGCTGGGGCTCCGGCTGCCTGAGGGGCCCGCCTGGCCTCCCGAGGCTGAGCTCAGGCGGTGAGAAGCGCCTGGCCTGGGCCCGCGGCCACCCCCGGGCTGGTGCGTGTGTCTCCCGAGGCACCGGAACGGCCAGCGCTGGGCATGGCCTGTCGGGCGGAGGTGACGTCTGGCTTTGCATTCTCTTTGCGTGGGACTTTCTTTAGCAGAGGATGAAGTCTTATGTGAAACCTCAAAAAGGGAAATCCAGCAGGCCTCGCCTCCCTTTCTCGCAGTAAATGGTGAGGACAGCCCGTGACCACCCCCCGCCCCCGGCCTGCTCCCCTCTGTTCTCTGCAGACCTGATGGTGTTGCCCGCGGGTCTCCTTGCCATCCCCTCCCTGGGCCCACCGGCTCTGGTGTCTGGAATGACTCGGCGGGGGGGAAGGGGGGGTCCTCCTGATGTTCCCTGCAGCTCCAGACTCAAAGGGAACCCGAGGGAAGGGACAGTGGACACAGGGAACCACGGTCCTCCCCACCCCATCCACGCCGGGGCGCCTGCCACATCCTCCCTTCCCGCCTTCAGCCCCCGCCTCGTCTCTCACACCCAGCACCCTGATGCCGGCCCCTCTGCATCTGAGGCCTGGCCTCCCTCTGCTGCTGGCACCCCCACCTGGGCCTGCAGGGCCCCCGAGGATCTCTGGATGCAGGTCCCATGCCCCAAGCCAGCGGTCCAGGTGCCTCCTGTGTCTCCGCCCCCATGCCTGCCCTCTTAACACTGGCCGTCTGGGTCCTGGCTCCCCGGCCCCTTCCCACTCAGAGCTGCGGCCCCTGTGTGGGCCCTTCCCCGGGGCGTCCCTCAAGCCCTCTGCCCTCTCCTGTCCCTTTGCACGGCAGATCTGCTGCAGGCTGGACTGGGAACAACCCCCCAGCACGCAGCACAGAGCAGCAGGCCCTGGCATTTTTCTGCAGTGAGGGGATGCAGGCATAGGAAACATTTGGCCCATCCTATTTTTGAAGTTAATAAAATGGATCCCTCAAAGTTGTTTTATGTTCAGTTTTTTAAGATGTTAACTATTGGACATTTCTGATCATCTTCCTGACCTCGCCTGTGAAAAATTAGAAATGGAGAGATGGTATGGTACAGTGAGGGCTTCCCTGGCGGCTCCGACAGTAAAGATCCGCCTGCCAATGCAATGCGACTTTGATCCCTGGGTCGGCAAGATCCCCTGGAGGAGGGCCTGGCACCCCACTCCAGGGTGCCTGCCTGAAGAATCCCACGGACAGAGGAGCCTGGCACCCTGCTCCAGCGTTCCTGCCTGAAGAATCCCATGGACAGAGGAGCCTGGCAGGCCACAGCACATGGGGCACCGCTGGATGCGACTGGGTGACTGACAGCAGCAGCGCTTCACAGGGAGCGGGCAGCGCTCGGGCATCTTCTGCGCAGCGTCTCGGGCTTGGCCTTGTTGCTGCATAACATCTCAGGTCACCTTCACATGTCGCCTAAGGGGTCAGCCCTGCCATCAAAGCAAGTGAGGTGATACTGCTCACAAAAGGCAGGCAATATGGTTATTTCATTAATTCTCTTGGTTTCTTGAGCTAAAATAACGCTCCCTGACCGGATAAGAAGAGTGTCAGAGACACTGCAAGCCAGTCCAGACATATGAACATGGACCCAGATGTGCCCAGTGAAACGGTTGCAGGCTCAGTCTGTCGGTGATTCTGTGTGTGTGCGTGTGTGTGTGTGTGTGTGTGTGTCTGTAACCCAGGAAGACAAGGTCGGCTTCATCTTTACAAAGTAAAGGCCAGCTAACCTGAGGGGATCTGCCAAGTAACTCACGTGTTAATCCATGAAGGACTAGGCGGGTTAACCGGTTAATGAAGAAAACCTCTTCATCCTCTTCCAGGGAAGCAGAAAGAAGAGCCAGAAAGCCTGCCGTCATACACATCATGATGTTTTCCAGGCAGCATTCAGCGCGGTCATTAGTGAAAGCAGGAAGATGCACAGCCCTTCCCCACCCCCGGGAGAAGGGAAAGCTGAATTTCCTTTAAGACGTCAAGTCACTTTCTCTTTCCTCTGAGTCCCTTTCCTGAGCCCTGCTCCCTGTCTGCCATAACGTTCTATTCCTTAAAATAGAGTCTGAAGCAAATGGAGGAAAATCTTGAGGTTTTATAAAACGGGTGTTGTTTACACAGTTTTTCCATCCTGCTATGTTTCATAATAAAAATGATCAAAGAAAGAAAATAAAGGAAGTCAGCAAGACCTCATCTCTACCAGCTGTGTGTGGTGGGGGTGGGATGGGGCACCGCTGTCGTCTGGGCCTGCTCATGGGAACAGTTACTTGTGTCCGTTTTTGTTAAATATCAAATAAAAAACCCTTCACACATCAAGCCTGACACCCAACTAGAAAAAAACAAATACATTTAAAACAGAGTTTGCACCTCACTGATTTTGGGAAAAACCAAAGAGCTGGTATTTACCCGGGGCTTGTTAGGACTTCAGAGAGAGGAGAATTAGATATTTTCTGGAAAATGATTGAATATTGAGGATTTTCCTCCATTCCCTGGGGCCAGGGCCCGGGCCTTCCTTGCATGCAACCTGCCCTGGGCTCTGGGGGCCTCGGGTGGAATCCAGGCTTAGTTCTGGCAGCGGGGAGAGGGAGGTGGTGACTGCAGGAGCCAGGCCCCTGCTGTCCCAGCCAGCGCCCCACACCCTGCCCAGGTGAGCGAGCCTGAGGTGCGAGGCCACGTGTCGGTTCAGGACACCAGGGCCCCGGGCGTGGGCTCGGGGGCTAGGACCCAGGACTGAGCTGGAGCCAGGCCTCCCCACCTCACTTCGCTCGTCAGCAGAACGGCCGGCAAGGACCTGCCTGTGTGGTGACTGCTGAAATGGGCTATCCCGAGGGGTGGTTCCACTCCTGGGTCATTTTCCTAGAATCCACCAGAACCTAGGTGGGGCCGGCCTGTGGTGTCTCTGACGGTCCACTTACCTCATCAAAAAGCAGTATTTTAGCTTAAGAAAATAAGCACAGAGAATTAACGAAATGGCCATACTGCCTGCCTTTTGTAAGCCCCTCATTTGCCCAGTGGCAGGGGCAGTCAGGGCTGGAGGGCACTTCCAGAGGCACGGGGTTAGATCCAGTCTCACCCTGGGAGACCCTGGGACCAGGTCCAGGCCGTCAGAAGGCCTGACTGCAGAGGGCCTGGGCAGAGGTGCTGCGACGAGGCCCCCTCCTGGGTGGCAATGACTCTGGAGGGGAGACTGGCCCGGGGGCCCTATCTGCTGAGCAGGGTCTCCCCCAGACCTCTGAGCCCCTGGAGGAGAGGCCCAGCCTCCGGCCCTCTGGCCTGTGACTGAGCAGGTTGTGAGCGGGCTTTCTGGTCGAGGCGGGGCCCCGGGGCCTCTGCTGGACTGTCTCCACTTCTGGGGGTCAGAGGGTGTCTCTGACAGAGCCCAGGATGCTCACCCTCAGGGATGCGCCCCAGAGCCTCTCTGGGAAGTCGGAGGCCCACAGCCAGTGGCCCGGCTTTTCTGATACAATCCCGCCCTGAGAGGAGCGCCCACGTGGGGATATTTTGTGAGACCCGTAATTGGAGACCTGGTTTCTGCCTCCTCTTCGCTTTTAATTTGGCGTTGATCTACAAGCGTTTAGATCGATTCCGCTTCCGTTTCTAATCAGAGCCAACTCGTGGCTGTTCGTGGGCCACGCCGCCGTGCGATGAAGGCGGTTTGTTTCTTAGCAAAGCACAGAAGTGGTCCTCCTGCAGCATGAGCCGAGCAGGCGATCCGGGGGAGCCTTGCACTGGCTGTCTCCCAGAGGGCGCGCCCGTCACCACGGAAACGCGCTGTGCACCCAGCGCTCCTGTCTGGACCACTTTGAGGGCACACACTGTTCCGTGCGCCCTGCACACAACTCTTCTGTGGCTCCTTGCAAAGGAGAAAAGCACGCGGCTCGCCCCTCTGCCTTCGGGTGGCCAGGGCTCATCAGAGCCTTTTTCCTGCTTGCTCTCTGTGTCGACTTTCAAACACGACGTCAGAAAAGGCCACCGGGCCTGCACCCAGGTCCCTTGAGCGAGCAGGGCCCCTTGGTGCGGGGTGGGGCAGAGGCAGGAGAGCCCGTTTGAGTGTGCATCCCAGTCCGACCTCCTGCTGCCTTCTGCCTGAGGGGTGGGCCTCTCGGAGGAAGAGGGCGGAAGGCCCCTGAGTCCTGCCTTTTGAGCCTGTTGAGCAGGAAGGGGGAGGAGGCATCTGAAGCGAGCAGTGGCTCTCACTGCGTGGGCGTCCCCACTGGTGGCGTGGGTGTCCCCAGTGGCAGCGTGGGCGTCCCTGTGGTGGCGGCATGGGCTCCCGGGGAGGGCAGGCGGGGCCGGGCCAGGACGGCGGGCCACCCGGTCACCAGCGCCTCTGTGCTGTGCTCTCTCCACAGTGGACGTGGCCTCGGCCCTGCCTCTGCCAGTGGCCCCCCCGGGGGTGCCCATGGACCTGCGCCTGGACCACCAGTTTCCGCTGCCCGTGGCGGAGCCGGGCCTCCGCGAGCAGCAGCTGCAGCAGGAGCTCCTGGCGCTCAAGCAGAAGCAGCAGCTGCAGAGACAGATCCTCATCGCTGAGTTCCAGAGGCAGCACGAGCAGCTGTCGCGGCAGCACGAGGCCCAGCTGCACGAGCACATCAAGGTCAGTCCCGGCCTCGGGCCCAGGGCCAGCCCACCATGCACACCCAGATCCCGCCGCCAGGGCCAGCCTGCCACGTGTACCCAGATCCTGCCGCCAGGGCCATCCCGCCATGCGCACCCAGATCCCACTGCCAGGGCCAGCCCGCCACGTGCACCCAGATCCCACCGCCCAGGACCTGCCCGATGGCCCCGGTGCCGGCCCGCTCTGTGCACCCCACGACCCCACCGCCCAGGACCTGCCCGATGGCCCCCGTGCCGGCCCGCTCTGTGCACCCCACGACCCCACCGCCCAGGACCGTCCCCGAGCCCCCAGGCCGGCCCACTGTGCGTGCCTGCGACCCTGCTGCCCAGTACCAAAGCCTGAACCCCGAGCCCCTGGACTGGCCCCCCGTGTGTACCCACGATTCCACAGCCCAGGACAAACCCCGAGCCCACGGGCCGGCCCACTGTGTGTGCCTCAATCCCGCTGCCCAGGACCACCGCCCCAGCCCCCAGGCCGGCCCAACCCGTGTGACCCTCTATCCCGCCACCCCCGAGCCCCCAGCCCCCGGGCTGGCCCGCCCCGCCTGGCCCTCTATCTTGCGCCCAGGACCACCCCAGTGACCTGCTGCCGGGCTGAGGTTGATGCCTGGGGATGTCCCTCACCGGGCCGTTTATACCTGCGTGGCAGGACGTGGAAGCTGGTTGAAGGGATCCTGGCTGATGTGGCCAAGAGTGGAAACAGCATTTAAAGTCACCCTGTAGAAGCTTAAAGCGGGGGAGCATTCTTATCACTGGACTTCATCTACAAACATATGTTCCTAAGTAGCGACATTACTGGCAAGAAGAAACGACAAAATATTAGCAGTGGTCACCTCTGGGTGAGGTGTTTAGGAATTGTCTTTATTTTCTTCTTGGGACTTGTCCATCTTCTCTCCATTTTTCCCACTAATTTTTTATAATTGGGGGGGAGCTAATATTTACTTTGATTTAGAAGGGATAAGGAAAAAACAAACAATTTTTTCTTTTTGGTATTTACTGCCTGGTGCGTGCTAAGTCGCCTCAGTCATGTTCTTTGCAACCCTATAGACTGTAGCCCCCCAGGCTCCTCTGTCCGTGGGATTCTCCAGGCAAGAATGCTGGAGTGGGTTGCCACGCCCTCCTCCAGGGGATCTTCCTGACCCAGGAACTGAACCCTCATCTTTTGTGTCTCCTGCCTTGGCAGGCAGGTTCTTTACCAGTAGGCCACCTGGGAAGCCCCATTCACTGTCTCACGTATTTACTCTGATCCCAGGTTTTAAAACCAAACGTTCTAGGAAGAAATGTGCACCAGCAAGGCACGGAGAGGTCCCGTCACTTGGTTGGGGGACCACTTACAACGTCTGTGATCACGTGTGTCACCGCACTTAGAACCTTGCTGTTCAGTGGAAATGTGCACACGTTAAAATTCATAGGTAGTTTTACATTTCCTGTAGCCACCTTAAAACACCCAAAGAAACCAGGCTGTGTGAGTGATTTATTGTTATGTAACAAATTACCCAAAAGATTTTTAGCCGCTTGAAATAATGAACGTGTGTTATCGGACAGCTCAGCTCCCGCGGACCGGGAATCTGGGGGCAGCTCGCAGATGGCGGGGCCACGGGGCCTCTTGTGAGGTGTGGTCGGGCGTGGTCAGGGCAGCGGTCTCATCTGAGCACAGGGTCGGGCCTGCAGGCCCCCCTTCCTGGCTCACTCACCTCTTGGTTTGGGGCAGGAGGCCTCAAGTCCTCCTCACCAGGGCTTCCAGGATCCAGGTGACCAAGAAGGAGGTCGCGGTGTCTTCTGGCAAAATCTTGAAGGTGACCCCCACCCCTGCTACGTGGCTCTGCTGTCATAGGCGTCAACCCTCCCGGCAGGGGCCCAGCCAAGGGGTGGACACCAGGAGGCAGGAGTCTTTGGGGGGCCACTGGGGACCTGGCTGCTAAAGGTAAAAGTAATTTCAGGGTATTTTATTTAACCTCGTATTTCTAAAGTGTCACTTCAACCTGTGATCCACATAAGTGGTTGTATCCATGCTGAGTCTGGGTGCACGCCGTGGACCAGACACGTAGAGCCCATTGCCCTGTGGACCAGCTGCACCGGGCCCACCCGTGGTCAGTGGCTGCGGGACTGGGCAGCAGCGATGTGGGAGTTAAGATCCCACGTGGTACGCGGTGCTCCTGAGACGCCCTTCCCTCGGAGACCAGCGCTGCCCGCAGCTGGACGTCACTCGGCCCGGCCTCAGCTTCCTCAGGCACCACCAGCCTGTGCCCCTGGCTTGTGCCCGCTACTGGCGGGCAGAAGGCCTGTGCGCCACCTGTTTGTGCCCTGGCTGCTTGGCGCCTCGCCTGAGGTCCAGGGGCTCAGCAGGGTTGTCGCTGCCACTGCTCCTGTCCACCCCAGCTCCAAGGAGCTGCTGAGGCCAGCGTCCGACAAGCCCAGCAGAGAGCAGCACCCTCCAGAGCTGCTGGAGGCCCAGGCCTCACGGCTTTGCCAGAGAGGTCTGAGCCAGCGAGCGCTCCCGCCTAATCTCGAGATGGCGCTGGTCTCCGTGGAGACGGCCCCCCAGCCATGGTGGTCCTCTGCGTTTTAATCAACACCCTTGGGTTTGGGATGGGTCGGGCGAGGGTCCTTAGAGCCATCGCCATGCCCTTTGCCCCCTGACGCCAAGCACCTGTTCCCCTGCTGCTGGGAGGAGACGGAGCCCCCCGGGGGTGCTCTGTGGGCTGCGGCCTGGACCTGCCCTGCCAGCGTGGGAGCCGAGACCCCATCACGTGCAGGGGGGATGGGTGGGAGGGGCGAAGGAGGGGGTGGGGCTTCCCGCTGAGGCCCCGCTCCAAGGGGGTCTTTGGCCCTGAGCCGCACTGGGTTTGCAGTACTGGGAGGAAGCTCTGGGCCGCTGCGGGATTAGGTCCTCACAGAATCCGTCTAGTTAACTGCCTTTCGGTACCAGCGAGCGCCCCCCGCAGGCTGCCTGATCCGTCTTGTCCTTGAAGCTGCAGCCTCCTTTTCTGTGACTCCCGAAAGCAATCTAAAGAGCCCGCCCCGCCCACTCGCACTGCTGGCCCTGTGATGCGGTTTCCTCTCTTCCTCACCAGCAGGCTTCTTGAACTTTCGCCATCAGACTCCTGCATCTTGATGTCATCTCAGAAGCCTGAAAGGTCAGGGCAGCCCGTCTCTTCCAAGTCCTTTACCCGGCCTCCCAGTGACCTGGGGACCCCCATCTTTAGAGGCAGGGCCCCTCCGCCAAGGGTCCCCCAGCCCCCCAGGCCTTCAGGCCAGAAGCCCGCAGAGAGGATGGGAGCCCCAGAAATGCACTTCAGAAACCTTCTCAAGGTGACGCGTTCTCTGGGCTTTAATTGTTTGTTTCTCCATTTACAGCAGAGATCATTCCTCTGAAGCCATTTAAAACTATGTAACCGTCATCCCATCAGCCGGCCTCTGTTTTGACGATTTCCGCTCTCTTCACAAGCCATCATCTTGTTGGTGACATTTGGCAGTGGTGTTTGTCAGACAGATTTCTTGAGCACACAATCTAATTAGTGTCATTAAACCATCAGTGAATTTGAATAGGATTTGATAATTTAAAAGGAAACAGTGTTTTAAAAAGGGCTTCCCTGGTGGCTCAGATGGTAAAGAATCTGCCTGCAATGCGGGAGACCCGAGTTCGATCCCTGAGTCAGAAAAATCCACTGCAGAAGGAAATGGCAACCCACTCCAGTATTCTTGCCTGGACAATCCCATGGACGGAGGAGCCTGGTGGGCTACAGTCCCTGGGGTCGCAAGGAGTCGGACACAACTGAGTGACTAACGTAGAGTGTTTAAAAGGTAACCGCAGTTGCTAACCTTGGGTCAGGATGCTCTCTCTCACTGGGGTCCCAACACTCAGCGTCGCACTGCTTCTGGACGCTTGCTGGTTGCGGCCGCTTAGGAGCCTGGCCCCGTCCTGCCCTACAGTTAGTTCTTTCTCCCCGGAAGGGGGTCCTGGAGCGTGGTCACTGGGGCCCAGGGTCGAGGGAGTCGTGAGTGTGGTATCGGCAGGTGTTTATGCCCAGAAGGTCTTTTATCAGCTGGGACTGCTGAGCAGATCACCCGGCAGATGAGGCGTTCCCTGGGTTTGCCACTTTGATGTGTCATTTTAAATTTTCTAAACCTATTATCGAGGGAATCCCTCTATCTCATGTTTCCAGTTGAAACGCAGCACGGTGAGAACAAGCAGAAGTGGCCCTCCCTGCTCTGCCGCCCGACCCCTGAGAGCCCACCTCGACTCCGTCCGCAGCTCGGCCGGCGCGGACCTGGGACTCCCCCTCTGGGGCTCTCATCGGCAGTCTCAGCAGCCTTTGCTCCACTTGCTGATAGACCTTCTAGCCAACGGTTGCCTTCTGTCAGTCTCTAGTCGTTACTTGTGGATTTTTCGATGACTGTGGCTCCAGCATAGAGAGGAGACAGGCGTCTTCAGAGAGTGCTTCCAGGAGAGTAATAGGTACTTCTGTCGTGCCGGCCCCAGGACCCCATGGGATCACTGGCTGTGGATGGACAAGAGCCTGGGGATGCCGTCAGGGGCTGGTAGAGCCCGCACACGCCTGGCGTGGGTAACACCACAGAGCCAAGGCTGAACCCCAAGACCCCAGTGCTGCCGCCTCCCTGTCTACACTGCAGGCTCCCCTCCCTGTCTACACTGCAATCCCCTCTCCATCTACACTTCAACCTCCCCTCCCCGTCTACACTGCCGCCTCCCCTCCCGTCTACACTGCAGTCCCCCCTCCATCTACACTACAGCCTCCCCTCTCCATCTACATTGCAGCCTCCCCTCCCATCTACACTGCAGCCTCCTCTCCCATCTACACTGCAGCCTCCCCTCCCATCTACACTGCAGCCTCCCCTCCCCATCTACACTGCTTCCTCCCCTCCCGTCTACACTGCCTCCTCCCCTCCCGTCTACACTGCCGCCTCCCCTCCCGTCTACACTGCAGCCTCTCCTCCCATCTACATTGCCGCCTCCCCTCCCCATTTACACTACAGCCTCCCCTCCCTGTCTACACTGCCGCCTCCCCTCCCCTCCCCTCCCCATCTACACTGCAGCCTCCCTGTCTACACTGCAGCCTCCCTCCCCATCTACACTACAGCCTCCCCTCCCCGTCTACACTGCAGCCTCCCCATCTACACTGCAGCCTCCCTCCCCATCTACACTGCAGCCTCCCCTCCCATCTACACTGCAGCCTCCCCTCCCCATCTACACTGAGCCTCCCTTCCCTGCCTACACTTCAGGGTGGAGACCCGTCCTGACGCGTCGGTCTGACAGGCGCGATCCTGGGAGATGGGGCTGGTCTTCCGCAGTTCCTACTTGTAGCCCAGACTGCCAGCACCATCCGTTAGGCAGATTTCCTCGGAATAAACCCCTTACTGTGAAAGATACGCTACGGTGTGTGTGTTACACGTCTTGGTGGTCTCATCGGGTCTCCGTCCAGAAGTGTGCCTGCTCTCTGTGAGTTTGTGTCCAGCTTGGCTCTTCTCTCCCCAGGTCTCAGGCTATCTAACAAGTGAAAAATAAAAGTGCTTTCCACTCTTTATTTGCACGTCCTTTTTCACTAGTGAGGCTGAGCGTGTGTGTGTGTGAAACCTGCTGTGGTTGGTGCTGTCTCTCTGGACAGGAGAGCTTTAGGAGCTGTTTAGCGAGCGTGTGACGCTTTTCCTTGCAGGGAAGTGGATAGAATTGAAAGGAGCCTGCTTTTCCAGCCTGAGAGCCAGGCCGGTCTTTACTGTCTTTATTACCTGCCCCGGGTGGCTGAGCGACGCTGCCTGGACCCCAGCTTTTGGGTCGTCTGAGACAACTTGTAATGAGCCCAGAGGACATGCTTCGGCGGCCGTAGCCCCGGTGCCCGGGAAGGCGTGTGGCTGCCGTGAGCACCGCGTCATTCCTGAACCCGTCGGCACCCCGTGAACGCACTTACGGTCAGGGCTGGCTCATAAGTCCACACTCTGCGTTTCTAGGAAGTCACCGACAGGGCTGGCGGAGGGCCGCGCTTGACCTGCCGCCCCTGGGGCGTGGATGGCCGCTCCACGCTGTGCTGTGCCCTGTGCCGCCCCCGGCTTGTAGGAGGGAAGGAGCGCTGAGTGTGTTTCCAGAGGTGGCCGCCGTAGTTTGTTCTGCAGAGAAAACCGTCTTGGGTGGCCTTGCACCGCGGTTTCCCTCTCATCTCTCTATCTCTCCTCACTGGCTCTCGTGTGGCCTTGCACCACGGTTTCCCTCTCATCTCTCTCTCTCTCCTCACTGGCTCTCGCGTGGCCTTGCACCGCGGTTTCCCTCTCATCTCTCTCTCTCTCCTCACTGGCTCTCGCTGATAAATGTGCTGCCTTTGGTCCAGCCCGGGACCCTCATGGGCACACGTAGACCCACTGTGTGCTGGGTGGCAGGGAGAGGCCAGAGGACATGGCCTGGGTCTTCATCAGCTCCAAGCCGCCCCGGGAAGTGTGTCCAGGTGGCGGTGAGCCCCGTGGAGAGTAGGGGTCGGGGTGCCCTGCAGGGGGAGCCGACCCTCTGCTGGTCTTCATGGCGCCCACCTGAGAGGAAGCGGCGTGCAACAGGAGTGGAGCTGGGGTGGTGGGGGTGGCGGGCTCCCCCTGGATCGCTGTCACCCCCCCGCCTCCCCCCACTGCTTGCAGTGGTGCCCTGTCCGTGGCGTCTGGGGCACCGAGCGTCTGTGACGCAGGCCCTCCTCTCTCTGACCCACCTGCGGATGGCAGACCCTTTGTGGCATTTGAGTGTCCAGTCTGGGGGGAACCTGAGTGACACATCCATGGGACCTTTTGATTACTGCTGTTGTGCTTCATGAGGCTGGAGGGAAGGGTGCTTTTGAAAACTGAAATGAGGGTGCCTCTTTGATTTGAGCCAGTAAATCCACATGGTTCTATTTCAGAGGACCCCATAGGCAAGAATATTTTAGTCTCGAGTGGGCCCTGACCACCATGGCCAAGTAGCCCGTGAGCCTGGAGATGAGCAGCCTAGAGGAGGCCTCCTCCATCAAACTGGCGCTCTGGCCCCTGGGGGTCAGTGGTCTGCCCTGGACTTCTCCCCAGAAGCGGGCCACCTGAGCGTCAGAAGCTCCTTGACCATCTTGGAGAAGCTCCGTGACCGCCGCCTGTCGGGCTCGATGCACAGGGCTTCTGGGTCCGGCCCCAGGGGGGCGTGGGCTTCACCGTGGCAGCCCCATGCCCCCAGGTTGACCCCTGCTCTGCCCCAGCCACGCCAGGCTGTGATAGCACCTCGTGTTCTGTGCTGAGGGGCCACCTGAAATCCGTGTGTTTATTTTCACAGTGACACAGGAAGTGGGTGGCAAGAGCAGCCACCGCGTCGGCCGGAGGTGGGGGCGAGAGGCCTCGGCCAGCTCCCCGCCTGCACCCTGGGTGCACCCGCTGCGTGTTGAGGTAGAGCCTCCCCAGGAGACAGTCCCACGAGTGGCTTAGAGGAGCCGGGAGGGCCCCGTGCCGGCCCACTTGCTCAGCTCGGGTGTGGCCTGGGCCCCTGGTGGTCCTAGCCCCGGGGGACGGCTCAGCCCCCACGGAGCCTGGCCTGGCTCTCCGGTCCTGGCCCTGCCGACCCAGGCTGTCCTGTGTGCCGTGTGGGCCTCCCCAGCCTGAGCCATCAGCAGAGGAGGAACGACAGGAGCAGGCGGTGCCCACCACCTGCGACCAGGAGCCCTGCTGAGACGGGCCAGGGGAGCCTCCAGCGGCCCTTGGCCTGGAGCAGATGGGCAGCTGCCAGCGGCCTCCGCTTTCCCCTGGGCCCGCGCCAGGCGCAGAGACCACGGCTCACCGTGCATCCCTCCTGCATGGGCACGAGAGCTTGGGGGCAGAGGACATGCTGGACCCCTGTGTTCAGTCGCCCAGTCGTGTTCGACTCTGCAACTCCACAGACTACAGCAGGCCAGGCCTCCCTGTCCCTCACCATCTCCCAGACTTTGCCCAAGTTCGTGTCTATCGAGTCGGGGATGCCATCCAGCCATCTCACCCTCTGCCGCCCCCTTCTCCTTCGCGCCATGATGCCGGGGAGGCCAGAGGCCTGGTTTCTCAATGTTCCTTTCATTAAACTGCGCAACAGGCGTTTTCTGCGAGTTCTGTCGTCCTGTGAATTTTAATCACCGGGATCTAGGGTGGTTGTTTCCAGTCTCTTTGTAATGATAATTGAAAGATCTCACTTTCCTTTTCTGGGTTCTGCCTGAAACGTAAATATTGTGAGACCAGATTCAGCAGATTTCTGCCTGTGCCTCGTTTACGCATTGAGCAGTTGAGGGGAGCCCGGCTGTGTGTGGGCAGTGTGCGGGGATCGGTAATACCAAGAGCTCCAGGTTCTTCATCCCAAGATCTGTTGTTCCGGGCACCATCTTGGTTTCCTGACACCAGACAGCCCTTTGAGGTGTCCATTCCCGAAGGCTGACGATGCTGGTGGAATCCCAGAGTGGCTGGCAGTGGCCTGGTGATGCCCATGAGGGCCTGTACCCCCGGACATCGGGTACAGTGCCATCGGGCCCCAAGGCAGGATCGTCTGAATCCAGGCAGATCAAGACATTTCCTCTGGTAGAAGAACCTCCCTGGGTGAGCAGCCCTCCTTCCTGGAAGGAAACTATGACAAGGGACGTGGCTCATTTCCACTTCGTTTAGTCTTTTGTCCCCGTGGTGTCATTTTGTGTTCCTTTTAGAAGAGAAGAGAACACCCCTTTTTAAATCATTTGCAAAGTTCTCGAGCTGGTCTTACAGACACGCACAGTAACGCCAGCTGGAAGCGCTGAAGGTCAGACCCAGCTGTGCTGACTGCCGGCGACAGTCACTGCAGAGCCGGGGAGCCAGGGTGGAGAGCTACGCTTGAAATCCGGTCACCCAGAGCGGCCTCTGCCGCCCTCGTCCTGCCCTGCCCCTGTCAGCCGCTTGTTGGGAAGGCGGTTGTTTTTGTTTCTGCCACAGAGAGAGGTCGGCCGTGATGCTCAGCGTGTATGGAGCACACGGGTGGGCGCTGAGCTGGGCGTCTCCTCCTGCCCGTCGCCGCACAGCCTGCCGCATGATGTGGCCTGGGAGCCCCGGGCCCTGGCGGGGGCAGGCGTGCTGCTGCCCGGGGGCCGTCTACACTCGCTCCTCTGCTGCCCGGGGGCCGTCTGCACTTGCTCCTCTGCTGCCCGGGGGCCGTCTGCACTCGCTCCTCTGCTGCCCGGGGGCCGTCTGCACTCGCTCCTCTGCTGCCCGGGGGCCGTCTGCACTCACTCCTCTGTTGCCCAGGGGCCGTCTGCACTTGCTCCTCTGTGTGAGCCCTGTCCCGGCACCCTCTGTCCAGCGGCCGCCTCCCTCTCCCTCCCTCCCTCCCGCGCTGAGTTTGGGCTTCCTCGCACCCACCCCTCTGCATTCTTTCTCCCGTGGTCCCGGCTGGAAAGGAGCCCCCTCCCCTCCGGGGAAAGCGGGAGGTGGCAGGGCTTGTGGACGCGGGCCCTGGGTGCCCTGCTGTGTGTGCGGGCACCGCTGTGACCACAGGGGCGTGTCTGTGTGTGTGTGTGTGTGTGTGTGTGTGTGTGCCACAGCTGTGATCTGCCTGCCCAGGCTCCATCCAGTCGGGGCTCAGCCATCCTTCCTGTTCCACAGTGGGCTGGCGAGCAGGTGTCCGCAGGGCCCCCAGGAGTGGCCACGGGGGCATCCGCCCTGCGGCGTCTCATGCACGTGGTGGCTGGTGTGGGGGGAAGCGTGCTTGTCCACGGAGAGTCCCAGGGCCTCGCAGGAGACAGATGGCAGCCCCCCCACCCCCTTGGGACAGGGACAGGGCGAGACCCGCCCCAGCCGAAGGAGAGGGGTCGGGAGTGAGTCACGGCCGGGACACAAGCGCCCCCGGGAAGGTGCTATGAGCAGAGGCCTGCCCTGGGCAGGTGCCAGGAGGGCAGGGGAGGCCCTTGGGGCTTCCCGAGGCCCCACGTGGCTGGTGGGAAGCTGAGGCCGTGCAGGGGTGGCCAAGCCCTGGAGTGGGGAGGTGGGGGGGCGGGGCAGGACAGACGGCTGGGAGCAAGCGAGTCGGAGGGGCCGTCCAGCGGGAGCAGGCAGCTCTGGCTGTGAGCGGAGGACTTGGCTGGTTGATGTTCCAGAAAAACCTGTCAGGTGTCTGGGCTTGATCGTGTCTCTCCCACACCCCCGTCAGCGCTGGCCCGCTTGTCTGTTCTTGCCTTTTCCAACACGCTAAGTGAAAATGGGATTAGATGGCTAGTGAGGTTGAACATTGTTTCCTATTTCTTTTTAACCACTCTTTTTGGTGACTGGTTTGATCTCTTTGCTGTCCAACGAACTCTGAGGAGTCGTCCCCAAACCACAGTTCAAAAGCATCAAACCAGTCCGTCGTGAAGGAAATCAGTCCTGAATGCTCATTGGAAGGACTGATGCTGAAGCTGAAGCTCTAGTACTTTGGCCACCTGATGCAAAGAACTGACTCGTTGGAAAAGACTCTGATGCTGGGAAAGATTGAGGGCAGGAGAAGGGGCCGACAGAGGATAAGATGGCTGGATGGTATCATTGACTCAATCTACAAGTTTGAGCAAGCTCTGGAAGATAGTGAAGGACAGAGAAGCCTGGCGTGCTGCAGTCCATGGGGTCACAAAGAGTCGGACATGACTGAGCAATAAACTCTTTTTGGTGAATCTCCTGGCCTTTTTTTGCTCACCTTTTTAGTGGGCTGCTTGTCATATTCTTATTAACGTGAAACAGCCATCTGCATGTAAAAGTTGGTCTGTACACGTGAGTATGGCAAAGAGCTTTCCTCATTCAGCTTTTGCGTTTCAATTTTGCTGACAGTATATGTTGTGAAGGTAGCTTCTTACATTGTCAGTTGTGTCGTTTTTGGCAACGTGATCACACACACATCCTGAGTGTGTGTCCGTGGACAGTCGTGAGTGTCTGTGTAAAGGCTGCCTCCAGCACACGGCGCACACCCTGGGCGGCTCCCCCGGCTTGTCCACGGCCTCACCCAAGAAGCAGCCGTCTCTGACTTTTGTCTCCGTGTCTTGGGATTTCCTGTTCCAGAACTTCGTGTGAACAGAGTCTGCAGGTGGACTCTTTTCTGTCCTGTTTCCACAGCTGACGCCAGACCTGCTCATTTTGCTTGTTTTATGGCCCATCCTTGTTTTTGCCAGTATGTCCAGTTGATTCTTTGGCATTGCCGGGTGGGATTCTCACATAAGAACGCGCACTCCTGTCCCTGAGCTCACGTCTGGAGGACGTCGGGGGTGTGTCAGGCAGGGCTGCTGTGAGCACAGCGGCCACGGGCGGTCCTGCACAGGGTTTTGCCCAGATGTGTTCCCACGTCTCTTGCGTTAGTCCTGGGTGTGGGATTGCTGGGTCTCGGATGGGTGTGTGTTTAACTTTGAAAGAAGGTGCCAGGCAGTTTTGCAAAGTGACCACACTCTTTCACACTCTTTTGTGTCACTCTCAAAAAGGCATTCCAGTCACTCAGTCGTGTCTGGCCCCACAACCCTATGGACTACAGCACACCAGGCTTCCCTGTCCCTCACTATCTCCTGGAGTTTGCGCAAACTCATGTCCACTGAGTCGGTGATACTATCTAACCATCACATCCTCTTTTCATCCCCTTCTTCTCCTGCCTTCAATCTTTCCCAGCATCAGAGTCTTTTCCAACGAGTCAGTTCTTCACATAAGGCAGCCAAAGTACTGGAGCTTCAGCTTCAGCATCAGTCCTTCCAATGAATGTTCAAGATTGATCTCCTTTAGGATGGACTGGTTTGATTTCCTTGCAGCCCAAGAGACTCTCAAGAGTCTTCTCCAGCACCACAGTTCAAACGCATCAATTCTTTGGTGCTCAGCCTTCCTTATGGTCCAACTCTCACATCCATACATGACTCCCGACTTCCTAGACTGCATAAAGTGTCATGCGTATTTTCTTCCAGGAGGTCAGTCGTTTCTATTTTCATTTACAGCCTTCAGCATGAAATGAGTAGGAGACATCCTCGAGCAGCCCTGCTTCCTCCTTGGCGATGCGGGCCCTGCAGCGGGGAGTGAGGCCTGGGGTCCACACGGGCAGAGAGGGGACCCTGGCCCCCCGCCGCTCTTCTCGTGCATGTCTGTCTCAGTGTTCCTTTTGGCCGAGGTTCTGACCGTCTGTGTCTGCTGCTTCCCGCCCACAGCAACAGCAGGAGCTGCTGGCCATGAAACACCAGCAGGAGCTGCTCGAGCACCAGCGGAAGCTGGAGCGGCACCGGCAGGAGCAGGAGCTGGAGAAGCAGCACCGGGAGCAGAAGCTGCAGCAGCTGAAGAACAAGGAGAAGGGCAAAGAGAGTGAGTGCACGCCAGGCGGGGGGCGGGGGCGGGCGGGCACCCTGGGGCGGGGGGCAGGCGGGCACCCTCCCCTCCCCCGTGGTCACCTGGGACCCAGGCCCCGGAGCCAAGCTGCATCAGGAGCCACCTCGCCCGTGTGTTTCTGGGCACCCCAGCTTCAAGGCTGGGCCCCGGCTTTGTCTTCACGCAGGAACTGCAGAGGGCATCTGGCCCCACTTTTGGTTTGGCGTAAGCATTTACAGGAAAGGTTGCAGACTCTTGGCGGACTTAGAAATGACTAAGACCCGTAAAGCATCACAGTGAGCTTCGCCTATGAGTTCAGCCTCAACTTTTTCAAAGTTGCTTTGTCTGAGAGCATTTGTGAGCAGCAGACGGTAGGATGGCCTGTCACCGAGAGGAGGCGCGATGATTCCTGGGTTGCACATTTTTGCCCTTTGACCCCAGTGTTCGCTTTCCATCCTAGCTGTGCTTAAGTGAAGACCAGCGGAGTCCGTTATCTTGCAAGAGGCACCCAACTTGATCTTAGACAGGAGACTCTTCCGTGTGCTGTCTCTGGAAATTAGGTAGACTTTCCCAGGCTCTGGTCCTTTCCGCCAAGACCTCAGAGCTCAGGTGCACACGTGGGTGCCCTGTTAATCCTGAAGGTATGTCAGGCTGTGCACTTCTACCCGTGTCAGGACTCGACGTCCTGACCAGATGGTGGTTTACTCTTCTCATGCTCATGAGTAAAACAAGAAGTCTTTGCACACTTTACCAGTACATACTAACCTCCAAAAACCTCGAAACTCCTTTATCCTCAGCTGCTGAAAGTGGTTGGGTTCCCCCGTGGCTCAGCGGGTACAGAGTCCAGCTGCAATGCAAGAGCCACAGGAGACGCAGTTTGATTCCTGGGTGGGGAAAATCCCCTGGAGGAGGGCATGGCAACCCACTCCAGTATGGACAAAGGAGCCCGACGGGCTGTAGTCCAAAGGGCTGCAGAGTCAGACGTGACTCAGCAGCTGTGCACACGGGCACACTCTGAAAGTGGTTAGCCATCCATGCAAGTCGTTTTAACAAGCTTTTAAAGTTTATATACAGTTTTATATACACACGAGATACAGCTAAGATGTCTTAAAGATCCTTGTAAAGTCTGTTATTTGAAATTGTCTAAAAAGTCTTTTTACTGGTGTGTGTTGTACATAAAGAATAGTGCACAGACTTCCGTGTGCAGGGATTACCCACGAGCACACACCACTGTGCAGCCACCCCCAGCACAGCACCTGCGGCCAGTTCAGGAGAAGCCGCCACGCCCCTCGGCCCTGCAACCCCAACACACAACACCGCTTTTCAAACTGGTGTCAGTGGACTCGCTAGCGTGGAGGCTTCTGTATTTCCTCCTTTCACCCCACACTGTGCGCGTGGTGTCTGCTATGTCCTTGTGTAGCAGGAGGGCTTCACTTCCTGCTGAGGTCCCCGCAGCTGTGCCATCCACTCGAGAGTCGGTGACTGTTTGGGCTGTTCCTGGGCTCTTACAAACGCTGCTGCTCCACACACCCTTGGCCACGTCTTGTGGAGCAGGTCAGCTTCCATAGGTGAGGCCAGTCTCCAGAGTGTCTGGACCACTTGTCACCCCCATCAGTGACATCATAGAAGTCCTATAGCCCTGCATCCCTGCCGTGACTTTAAATCTCAGCTCTGAGAAGCAGCCCCTTGGCTTCAGCTGCTTCCTCTGATCATAGCGGGACTCAGTGTCTTCTCCTGGGCTCCTGCCCATGGGAATGTCCTGTCCGGCTGAGTCCTTGTTCCAGTCTCTTGCCTGTTCTCTGGTCAGTCGTGGGTGTCGCGAGGGTCTTCCTTCACCTTCGCTGTCCCTCTCCTGGTGGTGCCTTTGAAACCACAGAAGTCTCGGCTCTAATGCAGCCTAACTTACACTGGTCTTTTCTAAATTAAAACGTAATCTAATCTGTATTATTATGCCTATATTATTTTGTACATTTTTGTAATTTCTTTCAAAAAGCATATTATTTTTCCTAAACGGATACAACTAATGTAGTCTCTTCACATTCACTTTACGTCTCTGTTTATTTGCACATTCTTAGTCATTGTTTTTATACACAAAACTAACAGCTTTTCCAGTCAGTTATTACAGCATTCACTCTTGAAATAATAAATGTATTTTAAGCATATTTGCACTTTCACTGTCCAATAGAATTTTAGTGTAAAAGCAGGTCAGAGTTTGTTTCCCACATGAAGTCTAGCTTGTGTGCCAGTATTTGAAAGGAATCGGTAAATCCAAGTGGGACAGCTCATTACAGCACAGCGATTAGGCGAGATGACGACGAGCCCACAGTCAAGACTTCGTAAATGAGGGTGGAAGGCCGGCAGGAGAAGTGGACTTGCAGGCTTGGCTGGCCACCTGCACCTTGTTCTGTGAATACAGATCGTGGCCCTGCCGTGGGCAGCTGTGTCAGATGGCGCCCATCACACTTGGTCCCCGCTTCCCTGCCCTCTGCCTCCCATGCCCCCCGTCTGCCACCTGCCAGGCTGGTCCACACCACCAAGCTCAACCGCACCAGGAGGCTGGTCTGCATCACAGGCCGCTCACCACCACTCGTGCTGAGGGTATGGCTGGGCGCTGATCACACCTGAGCCTGCAGCACTGGTCACCAGCACACAGGCTGTCATGATGGACTTACCTGGGGCGGAGGGTGGGCGCCAGCTTTCATTTCTAATACTCCCGGGATGACTCTAAGGTGCAGTGGAGACTGCGAGCCGGGGTTGGGGTGGTTGCCCTCGCTCTGAGTTAGGGGCCTCAGCATCCTGGAGGCCCTGTGGCTTCCCACTGTGTCCACCGCGTGGGGGCTGCCTTCCATAGACCCCGCCCCACGGACAACAGCATGTGGTCCCACAGGCGCCCTGTGAGGGGCTTTGCTGTGGGACAGTAGGTACGTGGCACCCAGAGCCCGCAGAGTTGCCTACCTGGTCCCCGAGTCGACCCGCTATGGCCCCGCCCCCTCTCCTGCCCCGCCCTCTTCTACCACCCCGCCCCATAACCTGCCCTGCCCTCTACTCCCGCCCCGCCCCGCCCCGCCCTGCCCCGCCCTCTACTCCCGCCCCGCCCCGCCCCGCCCTCTACTTCCGCCCCGCCCTACCCTCTACTTCCGCCCCGCCCCATAACCTGTCCCGCCCCCTCCCGCTTCGCCCCCTCTCCTGCCCCGCCCTGTACTCTCACCCCGCCCCGCCCGACCCCCGCCCTGTACTCCCGCCCCGCCCTCTGTTCCCACCCTACCCTCTACTCCCGCCCCGCCCCTCTCCCGCCTCGCCCTCTTTCCTGCCCCACCCCCTCAGCTCCCACCCCCCCACCCTCTACTCCCGCCCAGCCCGCTCCCCGCCCCCTCTCCCGCCCCGCCCCTGCCCCGCCCCCTCTCATGCCCCGCCCTCTACTCCCACACCACCCTCTGCTCCCTACCCCGCCCCTCTCCCGTCCCGCCTTCTGCTTCTGCTCCTGACAGCCCCTCGTGATCCTACAGGGGCTCTTCTTTGCAGCGAGGGTAGGTTATTCTTTGAGGAATGAGGGCTAGGTGGAGAGGGTCAGCAAGTCCCTGTGCGCCCGGCTCACCAGCAAACCCAGGGACTCACCAGGTCGCTCAAAGGCAGCTTGGTCTACAGTACTTCCTCCCCGTCTGCCAGAAACTTCCAATAAAAATAACATCTCAGGCCTCACAAAATATGAAAAGATTTGACTTCTGAAAACAGTTTCAATCTGTTCAAAGTCAAAAACAATTTCTTCTGCCCGCCGGGCAGCCCTTCGACAGGCTGTAGGAATGTTCTCTTCTCCCCTCCAGGCTCGTCACAGCAGCAGCCCCAGCGGTTCAGCTCGTGGGTTTGGGTGGTCGGGTTTATTATTAATAAGGGACTGTGTACAGTGGGTACTTGGCACGCCTGCATCAGCCCTGCAGCCCTCAGAGTGTGGTCTTGAGAGAAGGCAGGCTTGGCAGGCCGCATGCTGGACGCTGCTCGGGCCTCACCTATGAAGGAGATTCTTGTTTGTGTGGCTCACGGAGGCCCTGGCGTTAGCATCTCCAGTTTGTAAGCATTTGAAAATGTAGTGCAGAGCTTCCGTTGTGTCGTTTCTTGGGGTTCTTTAAAAAATGAATTTCTTTTTGAATATTTCATTGAAAGGTTTGTTACATTTAACATTTATGGTGCTTTTAATTTTAAATAATTCTGCAGTTTTCCTGATTGATGCCAGTTAATGCTATTGATTTGGTAAAACAGTGAATTCTTAGAGTTGATGGCAGTTTTCATCTTACTCAGCATGAACACATGCTGTTTCATCTGTTTTATTTAATATAACCATGTTTAAGACTCTAAGGTACACTGTCTTTAAATTCATTTAAAAACAAAAAGTCCAACAGAAGACCTGTCTTTGTTCTCTGGACAGTTTGGAACTAACACTAGGGCATATTTCTCTCTGGTAGTTACAACCACAGCCTGGGAGGCGGGGGAAGGCACCCTCACTTGGAGAAGTTGTTAGCTTTGCCTAAAAATGGTTCAAAAGGGTGGAGATAGGGACTTCCCTAGTGGCTAGGTCCAGTGGCTAAGACTCCCCACTCCCAATGCAGGGGGCCTGGGTTCAATCCCGGGTCAGGAAACTAGATCCCACATGCCACAACTAAGAGTTTGTGTGCCACAGCTAAGACCAAATAAATTTACGTTTCGTAAAAGGGAAAAAAAAAGATGGAGCTGGAAGATGGGACACCAGCCCGCGAGTCGTTCCTTGTCCCGTTTGTAGGGTGATCAGTCCCTCCGCGGGCGCTAACCTGAGAGACATGTCTGGTGGCACCTGCTTCGGGGACCACTGAGCCCCCGGACTCTGCCCCCAGCAGGTGGGCCCCACCCAGAGCCCCTTCCCTGCCTGGGTTTCCTTGAACACTTGTCCTCTGACTACCCCGACACCCCCCCCCCCCCGGGGCAGAGGGCTGTCTGTGTCTTGCTTACCTCTGTACCCCCCGGCTAGTTCACTGCTGGCACATAGTATATTCCCTGTAAGGCTGTCAGATGAATGAGTGATCATCAGCAGAAATTAATTTTTTTAAGTAAAAAAATTCAAAGCGTGTACTCATTTACTGAACGTGTCTTGCCACTGCTGGAGCCTTCACTTAAGGTGGGGAAAGAAGTCTTTTGAGAGGCGAGGGCGTGTATAACCAGAGGGCGAGGAGCAGAGCCGGCATCGTCCGCTCCAAGTTCTCTCCTCTCAGGGTTTCCCAGGTCTTTTTCATGGGGAGGAAGTCAGGGCTTGGGGACTTGCATTCGTTTCCCTCTGATTCCATGAGAGCCTGGCAAGGTGCCCACACCCACCCTGGAGCTGGACGAGGGCCTCGTGTGTCCGCGGCGGCCCAGGGCCCGTCAGATGCACCTCCTCCTGCAGGACCTGCAGGCGGCTCAGGGAACAGGAACACCATCCGTGTCCCAGCCTGGTGGGTGCCTCGGAGGTCCCTCAGTGCCCCCAGGGACGGGTGGTCATCTCCCTGGATGGCGCAGGCGCCCCTGCCCACGTCTGGGCCCTGCTGCCGGCCCGACACTGTGTTTATCACGGGTGTGCCCTCTCTGCTGGCACCAGACATCTGTTCTTGTTGCTTCTCAGAGCTCAGGAGCCCGTGGTGCGAGCCTGGGTTGTGACTAAGCAGGGAGGCCAGCACTTCCCCAGTGTGGCCCGTGCCGTGCACTCTGCAGGGCCAAGTGCATCCGTGTTAACAGGGCTTCCTGGGCCAGTCGGGCCAGCTGACACCCAGTGAGTGGGGTCCCGTGCCCCGAGGACCCAAGTAACCTTGGTTTACTCCTTCGGGCCTTTTGGACGGACCTTAGGGTCAGCTCCTCGGACAGGCCCTCCGGTCGTCCTGCTGCTCGTCCTCCCACTGGACGTCGCCCTAGCCCAGCACTGCAGCCAGACACCAAGCCCCGCCCTTGGTCCCCGTTTCTCCCGCCCCGCCCCTGGTGGGGGTGTCCTGCAGGACTTTGTGTCCTGCTGTGGTCTACCATTTGCATTTTGTCGAGTGTCCCCCTGGGGCTGAGAGGCCATCAGGAATGCCAGGGGGCTGCGTGTTGGGCACCTGATATGCAGATTTCGGCATTTCTCTGAGTGGGATTTTTCAGACGAGACAGACACAATCAGGCTGAAAGTGTTCAGAATGGTCCGAGTCCAGCCCTGGCTGCATTTGGAGGGAGCCCAGGGAACCTTGCTCGAAAGCGGAGGTGTGATTTTACACCTCCGGTCACTTCCCACCGCCTGGTCACATCACCATTCCCTTGGCCTTTCATGCGGGTCTCGCTGGGTCTGTAATGTGGTCTGGGCCGCTCTGCCAGGCAGCTGGCTCACCCGCTCACACTTCACACAGGTAGCCTGGGCGAGCCTCGCTGCTCCGGTGATGGTGGGTCGTCTCCTGGGACACCGAGAAGGCCTGAGGCAAAAGCCCCGAAGCCCAGTGGACCACTCCTGGTGCACTCAGCGTCAGGCACTTTCCTTGTGCCTCCCTGGCAGGTCTCGTTCAGGTCCTGCCACAGCTTGGACGATTATGTTCGCAAGGGGTTCCTTCTGCCTGACCCTCGTCCACGGCACCCTGAAATCCGTCATGAAATGGCCTCAGTGGAGTGCTGCCTTTAATGTGAACCTATTTATGAAAACTCAACACAAGAAAAACAAGGATAAAATGAAACTGATTATTTTCCCGAACAGTGTAAAGATCAATTTCAAAACTTCCAGGAAATCGAAAGAAAAAAAAATCACAATGAGAAAACTAGAATAGATTCCATAAAAACAAGCTTTTGAACATTTGAGTTAGGAAAAAACAAGTCTTTTCTTTCCAGTGTTGGGAAAGCGCAGCTCTTCGGTCTCATGCTTTTCCTTTAGTCTTGTGTACACTCCGGTCCCGCAGAGGACTTCACCCCTGACACTGCTGGTCACCAGGCACGTGGAGGATTTCCCCACAAGAGGCAATTCCTGCAGCACTGGGTGGGGGCGGTCCTGCAACTTAGCTCAGTTCTGACACTATCTCCCCAGAGGAAGCATCACATCTCACAGCTTCAGGGCTGAGTCGAACAAGAAGATGAGGGACTTCCCTGCTGGTCCTGTGGATAGGAATCTGCCTGCCAGTACAGGGGACACGTGTCTGGTAAGATAGCACATCTGTGGAACAGCTGAACCCGTGGGCCACGACCACTGAGCCTGCGCTCTGCTGCAAGTGAAGCCACTGCGGTGAGAAGCCCACACAGCACACCTGGAGAGCAGCCGCCGCTCGCCGCAGCTAGACAAAGCCCACGGGCAGCACCCAAACCCAGCACCGCCGATAAATGAATAAGGAAGTCTAGGTTTTAAGAAGATGAACAGCCTGAGGAACAGATACAGAGGGTGGTGTGGAAGAGTTCCAAGTGCAGAAGCCTCTGATGTGTGGAGTTGGGGGACCCCCTCCCGGTGTGGATGTGCTCACCAACCTGGACCCCCTCTGAACCCCTGCAGTGGGGGTTTGTGGAGGCTTCCTCACGTGAGCGTGATCAGTTACCAGCCCCACCTCCAGCCCCTCCCCTCTCTGGAGGATTCAGGTGGAGCTGAGAATTTTGGGCTTCTCATGAGGCTTGTCTTGCTGGTGACCCTCCCCCACAGGAACACCCCCCCCCCAGAGTCACCCCATTAGAACACAAGGTGCTTCTCATGCTCTCATCACTCAGGAAATTTCAGGGTCTTGGGAGCTCTGTGCCAGGGACTGAGGGCAGAGACAAGTATTTTCTGTTACCTCATAGCATCAGAATATAAGCCACATTTTAAAGAGAAACGAGAGACCAAGGCCAACCTCATGTGAAAAGCAGAGTGTGGAGCTGGGAGCCAGGGGTCTGATGAGACTGAATCAGGATGATTTCACCTGGACTGCCCATCCTCAGTGCCTCCCGGACCACATGGTGATGTTAATACCTACTTACAGCATTAATCACTCCAAAATCACTGCAGATGGTGCCTGCAGCCATGAAATTAAAAGACGCTTGCTCCTTAAGAGGAAAGCTGTGAGCAACCTAGACAGCATATTAAAAAGCAGAGACATTACTTTGCCAACAAAGGTCCATCTAGTTAAAGCTATGTTTTTTCCAGTAATCATGTATGCGTGTGAGAGTCGGACCATAAAGAAGGCTGACTGCTGAAGAATTGCTGCTTTTGAACTGTGGTGTTGGGGAAGACTCTTGAGAGTCCCTTGCATTGCAAGGAGATTCAACCAGTCAATCCTAAAGGAAACAAATCCTGAATATTCATTGGAAGGACTGATGCTGAAGCTGAAGCTGCAATACTTTGGCCACCTGAAGTGAAGAACTGACTCCTTGGAAAGATCCTGATGCTGGGAAAGATTGAAGGAGGGAGGAGAAGGGGACGACAGAGGATGAGATGGTTGGATGGCATCACTGACTCAATGGACATGAGTTTGAGTAAACTCTAGGAGTTGGTGATGGACCGGGAGGGCTGGCATGCTGCAGTCCATAGGGTCACACAGAGTCAGACACAACTGAGCAACTGAACTGAACTGAACAGCATTAATGATGAAGTTTAAACATGCCTTAACATGTGATGGCTGACGATAAGTATATTACTGAAAAAAAAAAGTCACACTAAAGGATACAAATGTAAAGTGTACACACAGACCCGCAGCACCACCACTGCACACACCACAGGAAGGCTCTGAGAGAACATTGAGCCGAGTGCATCACTGAAGAGCATCAGAGAGAGAAACAGCAGTGCATCCTGGGGGTTATCAAGGGCCTGGCAGCGAGACTCAGTCTTCTCGTTTGCAGCAAGTGGCACTCCAGAGTACTGTTATAAAGGGTCAGGTGGTACTCTCAAATACTATTCTAGAGATGCTGGGTCAGGTAGTACTCATAAGTGCTAATAGACAAGATTGAGTGGTACTTCAGAATACTGACAGACAAGGATCAGGTGGTACTCTTCGGTACTGTTATAGAGACATGGGGTCAAGTGGTACATGCGAGTACTAATCGAAAGGCCAAGTGGTATTCCTGAGTACTGATAGACAAGGACCAGTTGGTACAGCCTAGTATTGATGGGTACTCAAGGTCAGGTGGTACTCCTGAGTACTGATAGAAACTCAGAGTCAGGTGGCACCCCCAAGTATTGGTAGATAGGGTCGAATGGTACTCCCTGAGTACTGTAGAGATGCCGGGTCAGGTGGTACTCCCAAGTACTGATCGAGACAAGGATCACATGGTACTCAGAGTACTGATGGACACTCAAGGTCAGGTGGTACTCCAGAGTACCGTTATAGATAGAAACAAAGATTAGGTGGTGCCCTGGAGTACGATGGAGACACACGGTCAGGTGGTACTCCCAAGTACTGATCGAGACAAGGGTCACGTGGTACTCCGAGTACTCATGGACACTCAAGGTCAGGTGGTACTCCAGAGTACCGTTATAGATAGAAACAAAGATTAGGTGGTACCCTGGAGTACAATGGAGACACACGGTCAGGTGGTACTCCCAAGTACTGACCGAGACAAGGGTCACATGGTACTCAGAGTACTCATGGATACTCAAGGTCAGGTGGTACTCCAGAGTACTGTTATAGATAGAAACAAAGATTAGGTGGTACCCTGGAGTATGATGGAGACACACGGTCAGGTGGTACTCCCAAGTACTGATCAAGACAAGGTTCACGTGATACTCTGAGCACTGACGGACACTCAAGGTCAGGTGGTACTCCAGAGTACTGTTATAGATAGAAACAAAGATTAGGTGGTGCCCTGGAGTACGATGGAGACACACGGTCAGGTGGTACTCCCAAGTACTGATCGAGACAAGGGTCACGTGGTACTCCGAGTACTCATGGATACTCAAGGTCAGGTGGTACTCCAGAGTACCGTTATAGATAGAAACAAAGATTAGGTGGTGCCCTGGAGTACGATGGAGACACACGGTCAGGTGGTACTCCCAAGTACTGATCGAGACAAGGGTCACGTGGTACTCCGAGTACTCATGGACACTCAAGGTCAGGTGGTACTCCAGAGTACCGTTATAGATAGAAACAAAGATTAGGTGGTACCCTGGAGTACAATGGAGACACACGGTCAGGTGGTACTCCCAAGTACTGACCGAGACAAGGGTCACGTGGTACTCAGAGTACTCATGGACACTCAAGGTCAGGTGGTACTCCAGAGTACTGTTATAGATAGAAACAAAGATTAGGTGGTGCCCTGGAGTACGATGGAGACACACGGTCAGGTGGTACTCCCAAGTACTGATCGAGACAAGGGTCACGTGGTACTCCGAGTACTCATGGACACTCAAGGTCAGGTGGTACTCCAGAGTACCGTTATAGATAGAAACAAAGATTAGGTGGTACCCTGGAGTACAATGGAGACACACGGTCAGGTGGTACTCCCAAGTACTGACCGAGACAAGGGTCACGTGGTACTCAGAGTACTCATGGACACTCAAGGTCAGGTGGTACTCCAGAGTACTGTTATAGATAGAAACAAAGATTAGGTGGTACCCTGGAGTACAATGGAGACACACGGTCAGGTGGTACTCCCAAGTACTGACCGAGACAAGGGTCACGTGGTACTCCAAGTACTCATGGATACTCAAGGTCAGGTGGTACTCCCAACTCCTGATGGAGGCACAAGGTGAGGTAGTACTCCTGAGTGCTAATAAAGACTACGAGTCAGGTGGTACTCTTGAGTACTATTACAGATAGAAACACGGGTTAGCTGGTACTCTCGAGTACTGATAGGGAAACGTTGGCTCCTGGTCTGTGGCATGTGGTGGTCATTGTATAGAGACATTTTGGAAAACAACGTAGATTCTTCAAGAGTTCTAATGTTGTTTTGTTGTTCATAGCTGCTCTGTTCATCTCTTCTGTGGAAATAATCCTACATGTGGGGGATGACAAGCGTTAGTTGCTCAGGCATGTCCGACTCTTTGTGGCCCATGAACTGTAGCCTGACAGGCTCTGTCCGTGGGATTCTCCATAGAGAATACTGGAGTGGGCTGCCGTTTCCTTCTCCGGGGGTCTTCCTGACCCAGGGGTGGAACCTGCGTCTGCCCCAGCACTGCAGGCAGCCTTTACCGTCTGAGCCGCTGGGGGAAGGCGGTGGGCAGGTGATATTTACTCATAAATGTTGGCCAATGTCGTTTCTAACAAAAACAAAAGGAAATGTCTGAAACCGTCTCCCAATCGGGAACGGGTTTTCTGAACTGGGCTTTGCTCACCTCGTGAAGCGTTTTCCCACCATTGCAAATGCTGTTTGCATTCTGTGGACCACAGGGACGACACCGTGTTTCTGATGGATGGATCCCACGTGCCCTGGTGTCTCACTGCAGCTCTGAGGAGGTCAGATCAGATGCCAGTGGCCCCTGAGACAGGGTGGTGGCTTTGGCCTTTATTAGTGTCTTTTCCCCAGTTTGCCGGTTATCTTTAACGGGGCTGTGAACAACCGCCACCACCACCAGAAAAGCACACAACACAAGATTTCAGCCTTGTCCCGCTTGGTGAGACACGCTTACCTCAGGAGGTAGCTGTAGGCTGGAAAGAGCAGGACTGTCCCTCTGGCAGGCCTGGCCAGGCCCCCGGCTGCCCTGCCCGCTGCCCTTGCCTTGCCCACTCCCCGCGAGGTGGGCCACATCGCTGTCACTCTCGTCCCTATCTCAGACATGGCTCTTCAGTTGGCACAAAACCTCTTCTGAGGCTCGGCCTCTCTTTGCTGCAGCGAAAGAAAGGCCACACAGCTGCACTGCTAGCTCAGGCCCTCCTCTTATGAAAGACCATTCGAACTTCCTTCTGTAGAGGATTTGTGTTAGGTAGCCCTGGGTCTTCGTGCTGATTCCGTCTGCACTTTAAATGAAAATGCAGTTGTATAAAATGTTCCTGGGAAGAAGCTCTCTCCCTTCAACCCCTTGATCCCCCTCTTTCCCACGAGATGCTCTCTGGTATCAGCAGCATCCTGAGTGGGAACCACCCCTGCCCATCACTGTCCTGCCTTTTCCTGCATGTGATGCAGGGGGCCCTGGGCTAGAGCCTCCAGTCACCCGGCCCCGCTCTCTCCCGCACCAGGCGCCGTGGCCAGCACGGAAGTGAAGATGAAGCTGCAGGAGTTTGTCCTCAATAAAAAGAAGGCCCTGGCTCACCGGAACCTGAACCACTGCATGTCCAGCGACCCTCGATACTGGTACGGGTAAGTGAGGGCACACGGGGTCCGTGGGAGACCGGAGGGGCGCTCGGTTCTCCACCTGGGATGGCGTGGGATTAGATGCTCCCTGAGCCAGCAGCAGACGCGCTCAGACCCGAGTGGTCCAGTGGTCAGGACACATGGCTCTTGTCCAGATGCAGAGAGGGCCGCTCTTTAAACAAACATTAAAGGGAAACTTGTGGGGCGGGTGTCTGACCATATTCTTGGCTTCTCATGCGATTTTTGGCCACAAAAGGCACCTGTTAAACCGGAACTCTGGTCTACATCGTCCATATGCACCTACTGAATCCTGCCCAGTGTGTTACTGATTACTGGTCAAGTCAAAAGCACCTGTGGTCTTTTTACTGTTTTTATACTAAGAATCCCTCCCAGAGCCTGTGTAACTGACAGAGACCACAAAGTGCCTGTTCATGCTCAGAGGCTGACGAGCCTGGCACAGAGGACTTGAATTTGGTGGTGGGATTGCTCTGTGTTGGGTCTTTCCTCTGGGCCTGCGTGTGGCTCTGAGGGGCTGGCCACCAACCCAGGCCGAGCTGGAAGTGCAGTGACAAGTTCTGTGGCTTCAGACCATAGTCCGGGGTGCCCCACGGTTTTTTCCTTTGATATCATTTGCTTCTCCTGTCAAGGGTGATTCTGTCCTGGAAGAAGCCTCATCGGGCAGTTTTCATAAATAAAAATGGGATTATCATTCATTCACGGGAGGAAAGCTTAGCTCTTCCTGGATGCCTGAGATGGACAACAGTCTTGCTAACATGCCACCAGATCGCATTGAAATGAACGTGTTTGTTTCAGTAGATTCGGCCTAAAGGGCGTTTTGGTTCTGAAGCCATCTCCACTCTGAGTGTCAGCAGCCCCCGCACCGCACGGCCACTCCAGCTACACCCACACCCTCCGGCTGTGGGCTCAGCAGCGCCACCACCCACCCACAGCCACGATGGCAGCGGCCACCCTGAAGAGCCGCGCATGGCGGCCACGTGCCCTGAGCACTGGGCACTGGGGCCCGTGGACAGTCCTGGGGCCGTGCTCCTGGGGGCCCCATGATGCGGCACTGATCTGTCGTCTCCCCACTAGTGACCGCCCCCTGGGTTTGTGCTGGGAAGGCTCTGTCATCCTCCTTTGTAGGGGGATTACCAGGAAAATGCCTTGCACTGTAGTAGGTTGGGCAGGGCAGGAAGACAAGCTGAGTGGGCTTGGGGGGGTCCAGGACCCCCAGAAGTAGCCTGTCGGGTAAAGGTGGGCAGTGCTTCTGGATCCTCCCTTGGGGGAGGTGATGTGATCTGCAGGCCAGGAAGCTTTTCAGCAGAGGCCCTGCTCTGAGAGCAGCAGGGGCCTTCAGGAGCAGCGTAAGAACGCCGTGGGCCCAGAGGAGGTTGTGGTGGGAGGAGGGGCGTGGCTGACCATGCCGGAGTCCATGGATGGTGGCCAGAGGGATGCAAAGGGAAGACTGGGGTGTCAGGAGCCCCGTGAGTGGAGAGGTGGGGCGTCCAGTCTCCAGGAATAGATGCCATGATGATGTACGTGCATGTAAAGAGGAGGACAGAGTCCACGGGCTGTGCTGGGGGCTGCTGGGGAGGGGGGTCAGCAAGGAGCACCTGGGAACTGGAAGGGAGAGGCAGGGACACGCAGGCTGGGCCTGGGGGCACGGTGAGCAGGGTGACCCAGACTCGGAGGAGGCTTGCTTGCCCTGGTCCAGTGCTTGGTGGGGAGATCCCTCTTTCCCAGGGGACGGGGCCATGCCCGCTGCAGTGGGAGAAGGACTCGCCTCAGTGGAGTCAGAGGGAATGGGCCTGTTTGCCTTGGACTTGGTAGGCTTCTTGATGAGTCACACAAAGCAAACCAAATCGTGGATCATGTTCATTTGCTGCATGATGGCAAGATGGGAAAACCCGTCTTTATAGAGAAAGACCTCACCTGGGCTCCAGCTTCACTCCACCCCTGATGGTCAGCTCAGGTGTCATGGACCTGAACATAAAAGCTGCATTGTTAAAACTTCCAGAATAAAATGTAGGAGAAAGTTTTCATGACGTTGGTGAAGAGGTAAGCAAGGAGATCTTTGAACACCAAAATCATCAACTATAAACCAAAAATGTAAACTTAATCAAAACTTAATACTTTCATCCTTTGAAAGGCACCCTTAAGAAAATAAAAAGGCAAGGCACAGACAGAAACAAAATATTCACAATGAATGTGAGCAACTGAGCCCTTGATCCAAAATATATAAAGAAGCCCTACAACTCAAAGAGCTTCCCTGGTGGCTCAGATGGTAAAGAATCTGCCTGCAAAGCAGGAGACCCAGGTTTGATCCCTGGGTTGGGAAGATGCCCTGAAGGGAATGGCAACCCATTCTAGTATTCTTGCCTGGAAAATTCCATGGACAGAGGAGCATGGCAGGCTACAGTCCTTGGGAGCACAAAGAATCAGACACAACTGAGCGAGGAACACTTCACTTCACAACTCAATAACAAAAAGACAAGCACCTACTGAAAAAATATAGGCAAAAGACATGAGCCAATACCTCACAATGAGTTGGAGCAAGCTCCAGGAGTTGGTGATGGACAGGGAAGCCTGGCGTGCTTCAATCCATGGGGTCGCAAAGAGTTGGACACGACTGAGTGACTGAACTGATTACCTCACAAAATAAGAAGCAAATGGTCAGTAATTTCACGAAGATCATTAGTCACCCCAGAAATGCAGTGCACAGCAAGATGTCCCCTCACACACAGGGATGGCTGAAATTGAACAAACCGATTGCCGGCTTTCCGGATGGCTCAACTGTAAAGAATCCACCTGCCAGGAGATGCAAGAGACAAAGGTTCGATCCCTGGGTCAGGAAGATTCCCGTGGAGGAGGAAATGGCAACCCACTCCAGTATTCTTGCCCATACGCCCACTCCGTGACCCATGACCCATTCTCCTAGGTGTTTCCCTAAGAACAGGTGAGGTCTTCCATCCGGGCAGTGACTTGTGTTCTGATGGTCACAGCAGTTCTGCTCATTGTCTCCAAAGCATGGAAGTAGCTGAGTGTCTGCCAGCAGGTGATGGCAACACGGGCACCTGCTTTCTCATCTGCTCAGCAAGGCCCAGGGCAGCCTGCCCACACCTAGAAACGTTAGGCTTCGGAGAAGATGCAGAGTCTGTGCCTTGAGATGCCGTTTGCATGTGGTCCTAGAGTCGTCACAACCAGTCTGTAGGAACAGGAAGCCAGGTGGCCGTGACCGGGGCGGGGGCAGAGGGCCTTCCCGTGGAGGTGACTGTTTTCTGTCCTTAGTGGCGTGGTTCTATGGTGTACCTGGGTCAGAACCCCCAGCATTAGGCTTACCAGAGGAGATGTGCTGCCCATCGCAGTAGCCGCCAGCCACATGGGCTCCGGGGCATCGAAATGGACTGTTCAGATGGAGACAAGCTGTAAACATCAGACGTGCCGGATGTGAAAAAAACGAGAACTATGTCCTTGACACTTTTTAGTTGCAATGATAGGATTGGGGTGTATTGGGTTAAGAACACTGAACGTAATTTCACTGCTTTCTTTTTGTTCCTGCTCACGTGGCCAAGAGAGAATTTTAAATCGCACACACAGCCTGTATTACTCCTGTTGGACGGTGCTGGTGTGAGCAGTTACAAATGGCATTCACCTGCATCAATCTGAGGTCATGGGAAAGGCCAGTTGTTGGTAGAATTTAGTTAAATGGCTAAATCTACTAAATCACTTGGTAAATGGCAGAGTTTGTGTTCGGCTTCATTCCGTATCATGGTCAGAGCAGTGTTTAGAAAGAAAAGGCAGGCGTGTTTGTCTTCCATCTTCTTCACTGAGGACTGATGGTCTTTAAGACTCGGTGCCCCTTCCGTCAGCCAGGATCACAGCAGAGCTACCCCAGGCTCTTCCTCCCGCTGGAAGGTCAGGTCGAACACCTGGACGGTGATTCTGGTTGGAGCTGAGTTAGAAGAGCAGCTCCTCACGTTCCGCCTCCGGGTATAAGGGGTGTGTGTGTGTGGTCTGTGTGTGTCTGTGTGGTGTGTGTGTCTGTGTGTGTGTGTAGTATGTGTATGAGGTGTATCTGTGTGTATAGTGTGTGTGGTGTGTATGTCTGTGTGTGTGGTATCTGTGTCTGTATGTGTCTCTTGTGTGTCTGTGTGTCTGTGTGTGTAGTTTGTGTGTGTGTGTGGTATGTGTGTGAGGTGTATCTGTGTATAGTGTGTGTGTGGAGTGTATGTCTGTGTGTGTGTGTGTCTTTGTCTGTGTGGTGTGTCTGTGTGTGCGTGTGGTATGTGTGTGAGGTGTATCTGTGTGTATAGTGTGTGTGTGTGGTGTGTATGTCTGTGTGTGTAGTGTGTGTGTGTGTGTCTGTGTGTGTGTGAGTGTGTGCCTGTGCACTGATTGCATGTGAGCGTGGGGTGAGCGTGCACGTGCCCCTGCAGACGAGGACAGGCCTTGCCCTCACTCACACCCCCGGCCGTCGCCCGCTGTGGTGCGTGTGAGCCCTGGGCTCTGTGACGAGGGCCGGGTCCCACAGGAGGGCCGGTGGCCACTGCTCCCTGGGAGACCTCGGCCTCTAGCGATGAGCTGGTTTTTCTCCGTTTTGCATGGTGTTTGGAGGCCTGGGGAAGCCTGGCTGCTATGAAGTCTGGCTCCATCCTCGCGGGCACCAGTGGGGTCCGGCTCCGCTGGGTCAGCCTGGCCGCTGCCCCGGGCCCAAGTGCCCTCTCAGACGGCGTGGAACAGTGGCTCGGGGGCCAGACCCTGCCTGTGCTCCTCCAGGTCAGGGCCAGACGGGAGGGAGGGTTTGAATACTGATGGCGTCTCGAGATCAAGACAGGAGAAAATCTGCTAGATGTTACACTGAATGTACTTCTGGCTTAACTGCAAAGTCCACCATCAGAGTCTAATGACAGCAGTGATTATCATTAATCGTGATTATCCATGTTTTAAGATTACGTAACACACACACCGGCCTTTCCATGTTTCTCACGAAGGAGAAAGTGAACTCTCTCCCAGCTTAGACCCCGGCAGTGACGGCGCGGTTTGGGGCCACCGAGGCCGCACTCCCTGCAGGCTCTGGCCTGGAGAAGTCGGGTAGAGAGATGCCCTCAGACCTTCCGTGGGGTCGTGCCAGGCCGGACCCCCGAGTGAGGCCTGGCAGTCTGATGCGGTGAGGGCACAGCCGGCATGAGCGTGGCCAGTCCAGCCCTGAGCCTGCAGCCCTGGCCCCCAACATGCGTCCTGGGGGCGGTGGGGCTGCAAGCGGGCAGCAGGCCTGTCCCAGGGATCTGAGCACCCGCTGTGGCCTGCCTGCAGGCATCCTCGGATCCAGCTCCGTGACCACCGTGTTCTTTGCACCCGTTTGCGCTCTCAAATATTTAAACATCCACCTGTAAGCGTTTAAGTGCTCACGTTCTCAATTCAAACAACACCAGGTGCGTGGGGACGTGGAGTGCTGTGTATGCAAATAAATAGTCTAACAAATTCCAAATAAGTAAGTTGGCTAATTTGTTTCAAGTCATTAAGAGATTACACCGTGTACAGACTCTTGGAATTCATTACACCTTCAGTGTTGCCAGCGAGACGCAGCACGTTTGCAGACGGTCGTCGCCAGCGCGACCAGCACCCCCTCCTGAGGCCTGAGCCCACCTTGCGCCGCCTGTGGCAGCGCCCTGCCCGTCATTCCGTTTGGGGCTGTGTCCGCCAACTCACAAAGGAAGCAAATTTCCCGGGATCAGCTCCCGGGGCCCAGGGTGCCGCCGACCCCCGCCTCCCCCGGGGAGGGGAGATGGCCGGGGAGACCGTCCCCGAGAGGGGGACAGTCCCCACGTGGCCCCTGCCCTCCAGGACCCAGAGGCCGCCAGCACTGTCCCTACGGGCCCCGGCCAGGTCTCCGCCGCCTCCAACCACAGCTGTGTTCCTTGCACCTGGAGCCCCCCATCTCCCTCTGCGTCCTGAGGACGGGCCCCTCGGTGGCCGGGGGTAACACCCCCCTCAGCCTGAGGCCTGCCAGGCCAGGAGACCCCAAGAGCGAGGGGGCTGGGCAGAGCCCAGGGATTGGACCAAGCGTGCAGCCCCACAGGCCGCCTGTCCTCAGCCCCACAGGCCCAGGGGAGACTGCAGGCGGCCGGGTTCACAGGCTCACAGGCGGCCTTGTATCATCGTTTCAGTCCTGCCCTGGGAGGAAGCCAGGCTGCCCAGCAGGCCGGCTGTCGAGCCGGGCCCACGCGTCAAAGGGAGAACCACCCGCATGGGCGCCCAGGGGTGCTCTCCCTGCACGACCGTGGCTCCGGGTCCCCGAGGGTCACTCAGCCTCTGTCCCCCCCTTTCTCTCCAGGAAGACGCAGCACAGCTCGCTGGACCAGAGCTCCCCGCCCCAGAGCGGGGCGTCAGCCTCCTACAACCACCCAGTCCTGGGCATGTATGACGCCAAAGACGACTTCCCCCTCAGAAAGACAGGTGGGTGCGGAGCCGCTGCGGGGGTGGGGGGTTGGTGGCCCACCAGGGGGTCCTCAGGGTGACATCGGCCTCTCTGTCACAAGCCAGAAGAAGGATGTTTAGACACAAGCGAGGTGCACAGGACCCCTGGACTCTGTCCAGCAGTGACTCTGTAAGCGGGCAGTGGCTTTTAAGAAGAATCGAAGCATCCCTGGGTCTTGCACTGGGCGCTCAGGAGGGCAGGGGCCAGCGAAGCGAGCCTCTCCCCGAAGCTGTGCCCCGGGAAGCCTGGCCACCCTCCTGGTTGTGGAGGGCAGGGCTCTGCTCTTGGAGGCGGCAGGTGGAGTCCGGCCCTCGAGGGGAATGCCGTGCTTCATGGAGTGGGGGTGTGCGGCAGCTGCTTTTCCACAAACATGAATTTGTCTTCATTCAAAGGATTTTGGTCAGTTCCGGACAGAGAAGCTTTGGAACATCTTCTCCGCCCGAGTGGTGGGGTACAGGGAGCAGGGCTGGGGGCCCCTGCCACCCCATCCTAAGGACGGGGGGCCCCCTGTAAGCAGTGTGCCCCAGAGAGGATGTGGGGTCACCAGCCCCAAACAGGAGCCGGACGCGAAGGGGGCGCTTCCACTCAGCACCAGGGGACTTGACCCGCATCCTGGGTGCAGGAAGGAGGGGCCCCGTCCCAGAGCTGGACCCTGGTGGGCAGCGGGGTCCACAGAGCCTTGCCCGGTCAGAGAGACGTCTGCACGCGTGGCTGGGGTTCCGCGTGGGCTGGCAACAGTTTATTGGTGAATGTGCGAGTGTGGCATCTGCCCTCTGCCCTCCAGTTTGAGTGTGTGGTTGTCCCCCGTCGTGTGCCGAGAAGGGCCGTGCCTCTCACCTAGAGAGCCTGCAGGCTCCGCAGAAAGAGGTGTCTGTCGGGATCCGGGCCAGCCACCCCCAGGCCTGCCCTCCACGCCCCGTCCTGGAGCTGGCGCTGCGATCAGCCACACCGCCATCAGTCAAACGGGGCCCTGTGCGAGGAGAGACCCCAGGCGCCTGCCCCAGGAGGCCTGGGCCTGGTGGGAGTGGAACCCAGGGAGCTGGGGGGCTGGCTCTGAGCGAGTGGCTGGTGGTTCTGCAGCTCAGCGGGTGTCTCCCGCCTGCTTTGCAGCCCTGGGCTCCACGACAGATTCCCTAGGCTCTCCTGACCTCAGTTTCTCATCTCCAAAGTGGGTATGCTGAGCGCACAGCACTTGTGCCCACCCTGGGTGTGGTGAGTGGTGCCCACAGCCCCTGGAGCCATGGGTGGGGGAGGACATGAAGGACAGAGCTCCTGGCCACCGAGAAGAGCCACCTTCCGTGTGGCCCTGAGCTGCGTGATAATCAGCAGCGCCGCCCCCAGCCCCGCGTCCCCAGGACAGAAAAGAGGCACCGCCCCACGCTGCGTGGACTGCGGAGGAGCTCAGTAGAGATGCGCTTGCACTGTCTTCTAAAACGGCAACCCTGGCACATTAGTAATAGTAATAAGGCCAAGGTTCCAGGGCAGAGTTTAAAGCCCTTAGGGGAACAAAGTGCAGCACGGTATCCTGCGTCATTCTCGAAGCACCTATTTTCAAACACATGTCGCTGCCAATTCTAAATAATTTACATCTTTCTATGCATTCAGCTCCATGGTGGCTCAGACAGTAAATAATCCGCCTGCACTGCAGGAGACTTGGGTTCGATCCTTGGGCCGGGAAGACCCCCTGGAGGACGGCTTGGCAACCCACTCTAGTATTCTTGCCTGGAGAATCCCATGGATGGTGGAGCCTGGCGGGCTGCAGTCCATGGGGCCATGAAGAGTCCGGAACGACTGAGCAGCTGACACACCTGCTCAGCTGATCCCATGGTGACCCACCTTCCCTCCGTCTTTACAGGCAGCTTGGGGCGAGTGAGCCTCAGGACACTGTGTCAGTGACAGCTGCCCCCAGGGGCTCCTCTCTGGGCCCTGGGGTCAGAGTCTGTGTCTGCGGGAGCTGTGTGTCTGTTACGGACTCAGGGCTGTTGTCCCCTGGGCGGACGCTCATGCTCAGGCCTTGCTAGGTCACAGGACAGAAAGCTGCAGACCCCGGGGTTCCTGGCACTTAGTCAGGAGGACGTGTGCTCAATCCCAGGCAGGGCCCCGAGCCTGGGCAACGGCTGGCTCCCCGCGCGTCTCCACAGTGGTTACGGAGCACACTGGTCGGGTGTTCCCCAGGTGCCCAGCCCTGAGCTTTGCGGCAGGCAGGCGACAGGCCACCAATGACCACATGCTCCAGTCCTGAAGGAGGAGGGGAGCTGCAGAGTCCAGGCCCAGGGTGAACCTGTGGGGCCCCTGGGCAGGGGGCCTGGCCCGTGGAGGGCAGGGCTGGCTTTTTACCCCAAAAGAACAGAGAGGACCGAGGCCCCCCATCAGGTTTGCTCAGAAGCCCTGGCCTGATGGCTGCCTCTGGGCCTCAGGGTCCCCCTCTGCAGCCCCCGCCACCAGGGAGGGCCTGCCTGGGCTGAGATGGTGGGCGGTGTCCGGCGGAGAGCCGGGGTATCCGATCACTGAGGCCCCGTGACACGTCAGTGAGTGTGCACAGCTCGCCCTGCAGTCGTCCCGTTCCTACTCATCTTAGCTGTGAGTAGCGTGGCTCGAGGTTACCAGGGACGCACATGGCACGCCTCTCTGCAGTCTGGGAAGGGCGGGTCACCTCGCGGTCCATCTGGTTCTGATGTGGTTTGTGGACCGGGGGCAGCCTGCTAGCCTGGGCAGCTGTGGGCATGGCCCGCACTGCACACCGCTATGCCTGGGTGTGCTTCATGTGGCTCTGGGCAGGGCTGGGGGGGCGGTCGGAGTAGAGGCCCTGCGGCCCTGGCATGGGATAAGGCACTTAGCTTTCTGGGCGGGGTGAAAGGGGTTGACCCGCAGTTCCAGCCGTGCCGGCCCAGCTTCCAGCCCTCAGGGGGCTTTTGTGTACTACTGTCTTCCCTCAACTTTGTGCTTGTTGCAAAGTGGGTGTGAATATGTTCAGAGGGTTTTCATAAAGGCTTTGGTGTGCTTTACCAAAGAAAATTCCAGAGATGACGCGTGTGGTTAATATTAATACTAGGCAGTGTCTATGTGGAAAAGGACCTCACTTCACACGTTGATGTCCATCAAACCTGGACTCCTCTTCACATGAGAAGTGCCCAGTGAGACCTGGTCTTATCTTGACCAGATGTGCCCTGTTCGCACCTGAGCTTGGCGGCCGCCTGAAATACGCTATCGAAACGATTGGTGCAAACGCCAGTCGTAAACACCATGGAGAGTGCCTTTTTTTTTTTTTTTTTTTTAATTAAAAAATCACAAAAGGAAGGCATTAGTTCGGTTCAGTCGCTCAGTCGTGTCCGACTCTTTGCAACCCTATGGACTGCAGCACACCAGGCCTCCCTGTCCATCACCAAATCCCGGAGCTTACTCAAACTCATGTCCATCGAGTCAGTGATGCCATCCAACTATCTCATGCTCTGTCGTCCCCTTCTCCTCCTGCCATCAATCTTTCCCAGCATCAGGGTCTTTTTCCACATTCGGTTCTTCGCATCAGGTGGCCAAAGTACTGGAGCTTCAGCGTCAGCATCAGTCCTTCCAATGACTGTTCAGGGTTGATTTCCTTTCGGATGGACTGGTTGGATCTCCTTGCAGTCCAAGGGACTCTCAAGAGTCTTCTCCAACACCACAGTTCAAAAGCATCAATTCTTTGGCACTCAGCTTTCTTTATAGTTCAATTCTTACATTCATACATGACCACTGGAAAAACCATAGCCTTGACTAGATGGACCTTTGGTGGCAAAGTAATGTCTCTGCTTTTTAATATGCTATCTAGGTTGGTCATAACTTTTCTCCCAAGGACCAAGCATCTTTTAATTTCATGGCTGCAGTCACCATCTGCAGTGATTTTGGAGCCCAAGAAAATAACATCTCTCACTGTTTACACTGTTTCCACATCTATTTCCCATGAAGTGATGGGACCTGATGCCATGATCTGAGTTTTCTGAATGTTGAATTTTAAGCCAACTTTTTCACTCTCCTCTTTCACTTTCATCAAGAAGCTCTATAGTTCTTTTTCACTTTCTGCCATAAGGGTGGTGTCATCTGCATATCTGAGGTTATTGATATTTCTCCCGGAAATCTTGATTCCAGCTTGTGTTTCTTCTAGTCCAGCGTTTCTCATGATGTACTCTGCATAGAAGTTAAATAAGCAGGGTGACAATATACAGCCTTGACGTACTCCTTTTCCCAATTTGGAACCAGTCTGTTGTTCCATGTCCAGTTCTAACTGTTGCTTCCTGACCTGCATGCAGATTTCTCAGGAGGCAGGTCAGGTGGTCTGGTATTCCCATCTCTTGAAGAATTTTCCAGTTTGTTGTGATCCACACATTCAAAGTCTTTGGCATAGTAAATAAAGCAGAAGTAGATGTTTTTCTGGAACTCTCTTGCTTTTTTGATGATCCAGCAGATATTGGCAATTTGATCTTTGGTTCCTCTACCTTTTCTAAATCCAGCTTGAACATCTGGAAGTTCACCGTTCACATATTGCTGAAGCCTGGCTTGGAGAATTTTGAGCATTACTTTACTAGCGTGTGAGATGAGTGCAATTGTGTGGTAGTTTGAACATTCTTTGGCATTGCCTTTCTTTGGGATTGGAATGAAAACTGACCTTTTCCAGTCCTGTGGCCACTGCTGAGTTTTTCAAATTTGCTGGCATATTGAGTGCAGCTCTTTCACAGCATCATCTTTCAGGATTTGAAATAGCTCAACTGGAATGCCATCACCTCCACTAGCTTTGTTTGTTGTGATGCTTCCTAAGGCCCACTTGACTTCACATTCCAGGATGTCTGGCTCTAGGTGAGTGATCACACCATTGTGATTATCTTGGTCGTGAAGATCTTTTTTGTGTATTTCTTCTCTGTGTTCTTGCCACCTCTTCTTAATATCTTCTGCTTCTGTTAGGTCCCTACCATTTCTGTCCTTTATTGAGCCCATCTTTGTGAAGTGTTCCCTTGGTATCTCTGATTTTCTTGAAGAGATCTCTAGTCTTTGTCATTATATTGTTTTCCTCTATTTCTTTGCATTGATCAGTGAGGAAGGCTTTCTTATTTCTCCTTGCTATTCTTTGGAACTCTGCATTTAATGGGTATATCTTTCCTTTTTTCCTTTGCCTTTTGCATCTTCTTTTCTCCGCTATTTGTAAGGCCTCCTCTGACAACCACTTTGCCTTTTTGCATGTCTTTTTCTTGGGATGATCTTGATCACTGCCTCCTGTACAATCTCACAAACCTCCGTCCAGAGTTCTTCAGGCACTCTGTCTATCAGATCTAATCCCTTGAATCTATTTGTCACTTCCACTGTATAATCATAAGGGATTTGAATTAGGTCATACCTGAATGGTCTAGCGGTTTTCCCTACTTTCTTCAACTTGAGTCTGAATTCCGACAAGTTAAAACATAGGTCAGATGTATACATCCTGTGTGTGACCTCTGGAAGCAGCTCCTGTGTCTGGTTTGGTGCCTACAGCGCAGACGTGGTCTATGCCGGCGTGTGGGGGTTATGTGTGTCTGTGCACGAGTGATGCCCGTGGACTGTCTCTTTGTCAAGAAAACACCTGCTTTGCACTTTCGCTGTAGCTTCACTTTTCAGTTACTGTTATATCTGGGGTACCACTCCATTTCAACGCATAAGGTCAACACCTTTCCTACATTATCTCAATTTACAAATGTTGTAGCGGTGGTAACTGCTCTCTAGCGTTTAGTTCTGCCCTCAGATGTGGGGGCCTACAGTCACTCTTTCTGCAGGATCCACTCCTGAGTTAGAAAGCGTGTGCAGAGCCGACAAAGCCCAGCTTGCAGTGCTGTACCCGCCACTCGTGAGAGGCCCTCGTCCCCCTTCACTCACGCGACGCCTCCCCGGGTCACCCCAGCCAGCCTGATGGGTGCCGAAGCCGTGACCTCTCTGCCTTTTCAAAGAGCAGTTCCGTCCCCGTCAGGGATGTACATGTCTGTTACGGCCCATCGCCCTGCTCGGGAGAAACCTGAGCGCTGCGTCGCGGAGCCGCTGGGCCTCTCCCGGGGCCCAGCGTGGCCCGTGCCCCTGTGCCTGGCAGCGTGCATACTGGCCAGGCTGTGCCTTCCTCGTGCGCCCCCTGTGCCCAGCATGCCGCCACACCAGCAGGGACGGTCCCTAATGTCGGTGTTCAGTGGCAGCTCCCCCATACGCTTTTCTCTCGGCCGGTTTTTTTTTCTTGTTGCTTTACGTGCTAATATCCATCCTGCGTCTGTCACGTATGCTACCAAAAATTGTATTCCAGCCTGTCCTCTGTCTTTCTAGAAAAGAAGAAAAGTCGCTCAGTCATGTCCGAATCTTTGCAACCCCAGAGACTATACAGTCCATGGAATTCTCCAGGCCAGAACACTGGAGTGGGTAGCCTTACCCTTCTCCAGGGGATCTTCCCAACCCAGGGATCAAACCCAGGTCTCCCGCATTGCAGGCGGATCCTTTACCAGCTGAGCCACCAGGGAAGCCCTTGTCTTTCTAGAGCTCTCTTTTTATTGTTATCAGAGTAAGTAAATGTCCATGAGTCACAGAGCCCCACAAGGCTGCCTCCGGGAGCAGCTGGCCCCACCCACCCGGCCCTGAATCATGAGTACAGTGCACAGAAAGGACACACAAACCGCCCGTGACCTTGGCTGCATTCCTGTTGGTGTGTGAGTGCCCTTTATCCTGAAGTTGATGGTTTGTTTCATTTGCTGAGTTTTCTGTCTGCCTATGTTTTTTAAATTGAAGGATAGTTGATGTACAATATTATATAGCTTTCAAGTGGACAATTTTTTAAAGTTGTATTCCATTTGGAGTTATTATAAAATATCAGCTCGGCTCCAGGTGTCTGCTTGTCCCTGCTTTTAATTCAGCCCCACGATTTGGCAGACGGAGGAGGCTGTCGTCCAGGGCAGGCGGTGCAGAGGCTCTGCTCTGGGCCCTGACTGCCGTTCACGGCCTCCCGGGGAGGCCCGGCCTCTTCCCTGGACTCCACCTGCTCCCGTGTCTCATCTCCTCCTCCGTCGTGGTTGTCCAGCTCCTCCGAGGTTTCTGAGAAACTGTGTGTGGAATGTGACTCTCTGGAGTCCTTGCCTGCTGGCAGATGCCTTTATCCTGGCCCCCGAGTGATGGATAGTGTGGCTAGGTCCAGAGTCACCTTCCTTCGGGGCTCTCAGGCCCTTGTCTTAGCCTGCAAATGACCAGAGCCTGACCCTGCTCACAAGGCTGACCCTTGGGCCCCGAAGCTCTGAGACCTTCTGGGACGCCCCCGTCAGGACCAGGCAGTGTTGCTCACAGACAAACCTCGGTGCCGCCGACAGGGCCCCGCTACACTGGGGCGGGGGCCACGCGCTCCCCCACTCCAGGGCCGCGCTGTCCTCCCTGGGTCTCGGGCAGATTCCTCCCCAGGACGGACACGTGGCTGTAGCAACCTCGTGCAGGCTCAGCTGACATCTTACGGGGAGAGGGGTTGTGCCTGTTAATCTAGCGGGTGGAGCTGGGCTTTTTTTTTCTTTTCAAATAATGATAAAGTAAGAAGCTCAGCGTAGAAACAGAAATAAGTGAAACGTGAAGCTCCAGTTCTCAAAAATGTGAAAACAGTATTAAATATTAAAAAACACAGAAACGGGTCCTCTCGCCGGCAGGGATGGCTGTTCCGTTACCGGGTCCTTTTCCTCTTTGGACACAAACGTCCTGCTGGGGAACCTGGCCGTCCAGACAAACTCTGCAGAGCAGAGAGTGTCTCCCTTGGGATCGGGGTCTCCAGAGCAGGCTGCGCATCTGGCGAGGCTGCCACCTTGCTCGCACCTCACACCTCATTTCTCTGGGAAGCACCCTTCAGGCGGGCTGCTCCTCCCTCCTCACAGGACCCGCCTTTACCTCCCAGCGCCCCCCAGGGTCACCCCACTGCCAGGACCCCCGACCCTGCCCCCAGGCTCCCCAGAGGATGGAGTCGCAGTGGCCGTGAGACGCACGCGCAGCCTCATTCTTATAACCCCAGCCAGCTTACTTCCAACTCTGAGGGGAATTCTGATCCTGTTGTTTGTTGCTCTAGAGAGCTGCAAACTTCCTGTTCCAGAAAGATTAAAACCAGCAGGGCTGCTGATTACAAACAAAAACAAGAGGTAAAAGAAACTCGCCAGTTAGCAGATCCACAAGTAACGGAAGCTTGAATGAACTCATAAAGCCTCCGAAGGCAGAAGTCTGGTGGTGAGCTCACCGCCGCTGCGGGCTCCCAAGCAGCCGGCCTGTGGGGCTAAGAGTCAGGTGTCCAGAGGCCACAGGGAGGGCCCTGCTGAGTGAGGATGCCCCCTTCCCAAGGCAGCCACGCTGACATGGGACTGGATTGGTCCAGGGTGTGGTCTGGGCTCCGGGTGCAGAGGCCAGAGCACTGCAGGTTTGCAAAGGGCTCCATTCGCACAAGCAAGGCTGTTACCAAAAGCAACCGGAGCACCTGGGCTGGGGGGTCAGGCGACACGGAGGGGAACGGGCCTCACCTGCAGGCAGGTGGCTAACCCTCTCATCAGGTGGGTTGGCCTTAGCACCTCTCAGCGGCTGGGATCTGAGTGGGCAGCCGGCCTGGGCCGTCACTCGTGGGGGAATTTTTGATTTGCCGGTGAGTGAGGACGTGTGTAATGTAGAAGTCGTGGTAAAGCACCCCCAGTCACCTGGACCCCAGTTGTGTCTGCCTGCCGGTAATGACGTCTCCTTTTCCTGCAGCTTCTGAACCCAACCTGAAATTACGCTCCAGGCTAAAGCAGAAAGTGGCTGAGAGACGGAGCAGCCCCCTGCTACGCAGGAAAGATGGGCCAGTGGTCACGGCTCTGAAAAAGCGTCCCTTGGATGTCACAGGTACTTTGAGTGTAAACCCCACCGCCTACCTGCCCGTCTCAGAGAGGCCAGCCTGCACGCTCTCCCTTTAGCAGGGAAACCTGCATCTCTCTGCATCCATCTCCCCCGCCATCGAGTCCCGAGGGCGGTGCCAGCCCCCAGGACTGAGTCCGAGGGCCCCAAGTGGCCCCCAGAGGCGCTCAGAGCCCTGTTCCTGGGCAGCATGTCCAGCCCCCAGCCTGGACCCGCAGGGCAGCTGAGAGCAGTCAGGCCCCTGGACATCCCGGGAGACGATCAGGGATTCTAAGTGGAGGGTTCTCTGGAGCTGTTTAACAGCTCCCGCCCTGTGGGTGGTGAGCCCAGATCTCTTACCTGCCCCTGCCCATTAAACGGCAGAGTCTTCCTGGGAAGGAGGCGGGAGCTTGGAAGTCTCCTCGCCCGGGTCCACGCGCTGCTCTCGGCCCCCACCTAGTGGCCAGCGCGCGGAAGCACACCCACACTCTCTACCAGAACCACCGGGCCCCAGGCCGAGGCCCTTCCTGGTGGTCCCGAGGACACAGCCCACTTCCTGGGGCTGTGCGGTCAGAAGGGCACGCCCCGCTCTCGAGGGGCACCCCGCCTCCGGAGGGCGCACCCCTCGTGCACAGGGTGCGCAGCCCCCGTTCCTGGAATCACAGCACAGAGGGGTTGCCCAGGTGGCCTGGAAACAGGCGGGAGGGCTCGTGTGCACCAAGGACAGGGTTTGATGGAGACCCGCGGCTCTCGGGGCCGCCCCCCAGGAAAGAGGGGCTCCTGGGCGCCGTGGGAGGGGCCGGTCCCCCTAACCCCACCCCCACCGCCCGCACCCTTAGTTCTGAGCACGGGGTCTGGGGTGAGCTGAGCGCCCTCAGCCCTGCCCTGCGGCCAGGGTGAAGCCTGCCTGGAGCCGGGTCTGAGGCCACGGGCCTGGGGCCGGGTGGTTCTGGTAGAGAGACCAGGCCCCCCTCACCGCGGGTTCCGTGCAGACTCGGGCCTCGCGAGAGGCAGGGCGCGTGTGCCCCCCCCCCCCTCCACCGAGGCCTAGTCTCTTCGGGGGGCAGCGGCTCCGCCTGTGAGGTCAGGACCAGGCTGGGCGCTGCAATGATGAGCTGCGTCCTCGCCTCCCAGCAGCTTCCTCTCTGACTCCAGAGACCAGGGCGCCACACTGGGGCTGGGAGCACACGGCCTGCGGCGCCTGCTGGGAGCTGGGCAGCATCACCGGGAGAGGGCGCCGTGCGGGAAGCAGGAAAGGCGGGTGGCGGGGCCCCTGGGCCAGGGGAAGTTCGGCGGATGGGCGCAGGCGGCACGGAGATGGGGGTGGGTTTCCGGTCCAGCACAGCCCCGGGGGGCTGGGGCGGGGAAAATGCTCTGAGCAGAGCTGGCTTTCCAGAAGACGGGAAAATAAGGCGCTCTGGGCAGGGTGGGGTCCCCTCCCCTGGGGTCCTGGGAGGAGAGGGCCACGGCGTCCCAGACGCGGCTCCTCTGGCCTGTAACGGGAGGCCAGGAGGGACAGCGGTGAGGGCGCGGCCAGTGGCGGCCCTCGGACGCTCATGTGACGGGTCAGGGGCGTGGCCACGTCACACCGCGTGTGCCTCGTCGCTCATCGGAGCTGTGCCTGGCAGGGCGAGCAGACAAGAGAAGGGCCCCTCTGACCCTGTCCAGAGGAATGCCGTTAGCCTCTGAGTGTATTTCCTTCCAGTCCTTTCTGTGCGGGTCTGGCACGTACCCTGTGTACACTCGATTCCTTTTTCACTCGATATTAGTCACAACACTCTGGAGCCTTTAATGATATTCCACCGTGTGGATGAAAATGATACCATGGTGATTATGCATTCATATTTACTTTCTTAGACCAGATACCTTGAAGTAGAGTGAAAAAGTAGTCCAAACACTGTTGAGCTGAAGATGGGTGAAAAGTTGGAGAGATCACATATAATTTCTATTGCCCCCAAAAGATGTCCTGGCTTCCCACACGCTCTGGAGGGCTTACCTGCCGACCGTGCTGGGACGGGCCTGTTTAAAGGAGGGCCGGAGGGGAGGCTCTGTGCAGCCAGGGGCAGGCTAACAGCAGGGAGGGCGCCCAGGGAGGGGCATGGCTGTGGTGGAGTGGGGTGGGGTGGGGGAGCCAGCCCTGTCTTTACACGTGACCTATGACACCTGCCAGCCCAGGTGGCCTTCCCAGCTGCCCCCGTTCAGGGAGGCATGTGTGAACACGACTTAACCTGGTGGAGACCAGGCTCTGGATCCAGTGGGTAGGGAACCAGGGCCTGGGTTCACCATCTGTGCACGGGGGAGATGAGGGGGTCCCGGGGGGCCTCAAGTGGACAGAGCCACTTGCTGCCAGGGTGTTCCCAGGAGGACGGCTGCTCGGTGGCGAGGATTCGAGTGCTCACGGTCCCCTGGGTGGAGGGGGTCGTGCATGTTACCCTTGGGATTGGGTCTCCTTCTCCATGAGAGCTGGGCCTGTGGGAGTGGGCACTGCCATCCATCCGCATGGCACCCTCAGCCTCCTCACTGTTGCCCCGACTTCAGCTGGAAGCAAGTCTCAGAGTCCTCTGGGCCCCACTGGCAGCTCTATGGGCTCACGCTCCTGGGCCGGGCCTCAGTGTCGGGGGGGAGGGGGGCGCAGAGAAGATTTGCCCTGGAAGATGCCTGTTGAGCCTCTTTGGGGTCCAGCTTTGGGAGATGGACCAGGCTCCCCCCTCCGCGTGCCTGCAAGTCCAGGTCGGGGTAGAATGTTAAGTCATCAGAGGTCCTGCGGTCAGTGCACTTGGGGCAGGCAGTGAAGTGAAAGTCGCTCAGTCATGTCCAACTCTTTGCGACCACATGGACTATACAGTCCGTAGAATTCTCCAGGCCAGAATACTGGAGTGGGTAGCCTTTCCTTTCTCCAGGGGATCTTCCCATCCCATGGAGCGAACCCAGGTCTCCCACGTTGCGGGCAGATTCTTTACCAGCTGAGCCATGAGGGAAGCCCACGAACACTGGAGTGGGTAGCCTAGCCCTTCTCCAGAGTATCTTCCTGACTCAGGAATTGAACTGGGGTCTCCTGCATTGCAGGCAGATTCTTTACCAACTGAGCTACCAGGGAAGCAGACACTCGGGAGGGAAAGGCAGACAGTTCAGGCTGGTTCCATCTGAGAGGCTGTACCTGGAGGTGCCAGTGTTCGACACCATTGAGCCAGACGAGAACTCAAAAACGCAAGACACACCTTCCTGTTACCGTAGAGAGTCAGAGGAGCTTCCCGTCGCGTGTTTGCACACACAACAGTAGTGGCTCCTTCAGCAGTGAGGGTGGGGGGACCGGGGTGGGACACGCTCCATCCTCAGCCCCGGCCACGGTGGGCGAGATGGGGCCACACAGGCCATCACAGCTGCTTGGAGACTGTCCGGGATGCGTTGTCAGGTAACCTGGTCAGTCACAGAGGCCACCAGCTGAGCTTTGCCCAGGAAGTCTAAAAAACTCAAGGACTGGCTCAGAGCAGATGTTGGCAGAGGAGGCTGCGTATGAGCACAGCGTACTTGACCTTCCACTGCTCACAGGCGTTTGGCCTCTGTGCTTTCTCGTCTCTTGTTGTTACAGTATTAACGATCGTTCAGGGCTTGTTTTTCTAGCGTTTATGATCATTTACCAAAGAGGAGTAAAATTGACAGTATGTGTTCAGCTCAGAAGGTTCCAGGGGCGCGTCTGGGGTCACAGGTTTGTGAAGGTCTCGAGTTGACAACACAGCCAGAAACAGGGAATTAGCTCCATGGCCCCTGGGTGGGAACCGTGGTCCCGTCCTTTCCACAGTCGGCCAGCTCAGAACAGAGGGCCGCCACAGCGGGAGGCCAGCCCAGCTCACACCTCGGGGTCCTCGCTGGGACCCAGGTCAGGCTCACGAGTGTCTCTCCCTCCTAGACTCGGCGTGCAACAGTGCCCCAGGCTCCGCGCCCAGCTCGCCCAACAACAGCTCCGGGAACGTGAGCACGGAGAACGGGATCGCGCCCGCCGTCCCCAGCATCCCGGCCGAGGTCAGTGTGCAGCGCGCTCGTCCGCAGGGCGGTGTCCAGCCGCCCTTCCGTCTTGACCATCGGAGCAGCATCTCCGAGGCATCTCAGGAACTCTGAGCCTCAGACCACAGGGAGCAGTGCCCCTCACCTCTGCCGGTCAGACCCCAGCTATGCTGCAGGTTGAGAGGTGGCTCCTGGAGAACCCTCCCGTGGGCTGTTCCAGCCAGGCGGGGGACCTCAAGGCTGGCGGGAGGCCACACCCTTGACCAGACCTGGGTCAGGGCGATGTTCCGGAGCCTTCACTCCATGCTTTCATTTTCCTCCTTATTCACTTTGCTCCCCTGGCTCATGCCACAAGTGTCTGGAGCGCTTGCCTTGTGCCAGCCCTGTGGCCCCTGCACAGGGCCAGTTTCCACTCGACTGGGGTGGGCGGGTGCTGGCCGGAAGGGGAGCCAGCTGCACACCCCACTTCCTGGGACTGAGCCGGCTGTGCCGTGTGCTTCCTGCTTGTATGGTGCTCCTGACTAGGAGGTTCTTGTGAGGTTTTTTTTTTTTCCTAAGTTCCTTCCAACTTACAGGAGGCTGTCATTTGTCAAACACGGTAATTTGCTCTCTTCCTTAAATGTTTAGAAATGAGTCCTGCCCCGCCAGAGGGCTGAAAGGCTTTGGTTGGAGTACACAGGCCCACGTGTCCACTCCATTTTCAGTCTTTAGACACTTAAGATAAAAAGCAGATTTTTAGATACTGAGTTGATTTTATGCTGCTGCTTCTTACTTGTTAATCCCTCTTTATTCTTTTCCTTGTACATCTTTATTACCTGTGCATTTCAGCTTCCCTGTTTAAAGACTTGTTTAGATTAAGAGTTTTAGCAATCCTTCTCTGTGAGGCTGAGGTCATAGCTGAGATCTACCTGTTAGCAGCCTTAGAACTTGGCCTAGAAGTTGCTTCCTGGAATGAGCTGTAAAGGCTGCATGTGGCTTGTCAGTCGTGCTCCCAGATCCTGGTTTTGTTTCAGTGGGTAGTCACTCACCTAATGGTTTCTACCATAGAGATGCCTTATTTGAGTGAATGCCGGTTTAAGGGGCATGTTGATTTTTACAAATTGCATTTTCATGTAAATTAAAGTACTGGAAATTAATAGAAGGTGTCAAAGGATTTGTAAGAAACAAAGATTGCAGTTCACGTGTTTTATGTTAGATATTTACAGTAATCACAAGGCTAGCCCTTGAAAATGTGGTCACAGTTGGATGTCCTTCGTTGGTTTCAGTCTGGTTAGGCCTGGACAGTTCCCTCAGTGCCTCTGTAAGCTCAAGGCCAGGGCTGGCCACTCCTCCTCCTCCTCTGGTCCAGGGGCGGCGAGGGGTCCTCACGCAGGAGGTGGGCCACTGGCTTTCCCTGCTGGACCGAGGGACGCTCAGCATCGTCCTTACACGGGGGCAGCAGGGCTCCCCAACCCTGGACAGCCTCGCCCCAGGGAGGGAGCTTCATGCGATGCTGAAAGCCAGGTGGGATCTGGGGACGTCAGTGGGGGTGCTGCCCTGGCCCCGGCCTTCCTGGACAGCTGAGGGGCATGCCATAGGGCAAGTGTAGATGGCCAGCACTGGAAACGCAGACCAGTGAGCACATCAGACAGTTCCCAGAAGGCTGCTTGATTTCTAAAAGTAAAGTAGGTTTGGTTTGTTTGTTTTTTTTAGAAAAAAGCCTTGGTTATAAAGAGGAAATGACAACTTTCAAGCACTCAGTGTTCGCTTGTTCTGTTCCTGGACAATGATAATACAGTGGAATCATGCTTTCCTTGGCAAGCTCAGTCACTTTCTCTAAATCAGAGCTTGCTGATTTTTTTAAAACCAGAAAAAGGGCTACTTTTAAAGTCGCCCTTTAGTCATTCCTGTACCATTTACTATGTGAACAGAGTAAAGTGGCTGCAGCCTTCACTAGGAGAGCCACACTAACCTCCCTCCCCAGGGGCCCTTCCTACGGTGCCCTTGGAGCACAAGTGTGTGTGAGTTTCCACTGACACCATGCGTGTGACACGAGGAAGCCACCCAGGGACCGCTGCCTGGCACGGGACTCCAGCACACACGCCCTGGGGTGGTCATCGCTCCGTCCTCCGATGGACCGAGGGGCACTTACCGGCCAGGGCTGCAGCCCGCCCTTGTTCACAGTGACTTTCAGCTCATATTCTTTCTAACCGTGCCAGTGAAATCTTAAAGCAGGCAAAATGTTTCTCAGCCTTAATGATACGCTCCTTTGTGAGAAGAGCTGGGAGAAAACCGGTTGTGAGTCCGTTGTTAGTGCCGTTCTCTACTACTGAGGGGACGGTGTGAATACGACAGTGTCCTCTCTGCCAGGAACCTTCATTCTAGAGGCAGAACGACATGAAATAGGACAGTAATTCAAGCCCTCGGAGACTGGCACTTAAGCACACACGATAAATAAGGTTCCAATCATCAACAGAATTTTTCCGACCTGAGTGTCCCCGTGGAGGGCCGTGTCCTGTGTGTGAACACGCCTCGTGGCTTTACCCTCTGACCGGCTGTAGGGCCCTGTGAACGCTGCTGTGGTCAAGTCCTTCTGTCTCCAGCTTCCTCTCCCGAGAGTATGTCCTGCGAGTGGAGTGGGGTTTAAGATCAAAGGCTAGGTCTGTTTTTAAGACTTTTGACGTGGATGGCCAAAGTGTCCTGTAGAAGGAGCAGGCTGATTATGGCCCACCCAGCAGTATGGTTATGTTTCTCTGGGTCAAGATGTTGTTGTCATTCTAAAATATCTTTGCCAATTGTGTAGGTTTTTAAATGTTTTTTTTATTTAGATCACTGCTGATTTTTTTTTTCACATGAGTTTCTTCTCCATCCTGGCTCTTCTTTGTCACTTCTCACTCACTGTTGTTTAGTTTGCGTGCTCTTTATATGTGGCCTTTGTCTGTACTACGGTTGCCAACCTTGGCATCGCTGATATCTGCCTTTTATGTGAAGGCATTTTTCTCTAATCAGCATCTCCCTCTCTGGTTCCTACCTCTCACATAACCTTTGGAAGGACGTTCCCGACCCTGAGACTACATGTTTAAGTGTATTATCCTAGGTTTATTCTGACAGTTTTACAGTGTTGTGTGGATTGAACAGGAGCAGACAAAAGAGGGCCGGGTCGTGAGTCAGAGTTGACGGCTTTGCGATGCCGTGTCTGCCTCCGAGCTGTCCTTGTTCATGCGCCTCCGTCCCGGGGACCTCAGACTGGACCTCAGCCTCCCCTGGAGGGTTTTCTCTCATTGCTTCCTGTGGCACAGGCCGCTCAGGCCTGGCCGTGCAGCCTCCGTGACGCCCGTGTACTCTGTCTGCAGACCAGCCTGGCACACAGACTCGTGGCACGAGAGGGCTCGGTGGGTCCGCTGCCCCTCTACACGTCACCATCCCTGCCCAACATCACACTGGGGCTGCCCGCCACCGGCCCCTCCACGGTAAGTGGGCGCCCCCGGGGTCTGTGAGGCGGTGGTGCAGGGCAGCCCCCCCCCAGGCCCCTGACCCGGGCACCTGGCTGTGTCTGTCTGTCCAGGGGGCGGCCGGCCAGCAGGAGGCCGAGAGACTGGCCCTCCCCGCCCTGCAGCAGCGCATCTCCCTCTTCCCTGGTACCCACCTCGCCCCCTACCTGGGCGCAGCGCCTCTGGAGCGGGACGCGGGGGCAGCCCCGGGCTCCCTCTTGCAGCATGTGGTCCTCCTGGAGCAGCCGCCCACGCAGACGCCCCTCGTCACAGGTGAGCGGGCCGCGTCGGGCCGTCCTGGGCTCCCCGGGGGAGAGCGGGTAACCTGTCCCCGAGAACTCCTGCACCCAAGCCCTCCCACGCCAGGCTGTGGCCGCAGAGACCACGTCCACTCACAGAGCCAGGGGCGTGGAAGCCAGAGCGTCAGACACACCTTCTGGTTGATTTCCCAAGAGCAGGTTGCCAGCCCCCTGATGTGTCTGCCCTTTGGGTGCTCAGAGTGTGATGGAGCACAGAGCTGGCCCTGCTGGGCAGCAGATTCCTATCAGCAGTAACGTTTTATTTTTTTAAATGTGCCCCATCTAATGGGTGGTTATGTTTAGAAAAAAAATTAGGGCTTTCCTGGTGGCTCAGATGGTAAAGATTCTGCCTGCAATGCAGGAGACCAGGTTTAATCCCTGGGTGGGGAAGATCCCCTGGAGGAGGGCATAGCAGCCCACTCCAGAATTATTGCCTGGAGAATCCCATGGACAGAGGAGCCTGGTGGGCTACAGTCCATGGGGTCACAAAGAGTCAGACATCATTGAGCGACTCTCACACACACACACACAGATTTGCTATAAAATTTGCATAGCAACAGCAGTGTAAAGGTGTTACTTTCCAAGTGACAGAGTGCTCAGGGTTCGCTGTGAAACGAGGGGGCCCTGCTGCAGAGCTGACCTCCCAGGTCCAGGCCATCCAGCTGGGTCTTCGGCTTCCTCCCCAGGTTTTAGGAGGGCCAACAGAGCCTCCAGTATCAGTATCAGCAGGGGAGTCCTCCTCAGCTGTTGGTTGCTCTGCTGGTGACATTTGGTTTTATCGTTCTCAGCATTCGCCCTTGCTCTCTCCCTCACTTCCCAGCCGGCCTGTCTGTCCTTCCCAGCGTCCTGTGGGCCCTTCCCTGCCCCCCTCCCTGTTCCCGGGCCTCCCTGGGGTCACCTTATACTCCTGTGGACACTCCAGGAAGCCCTCCCCAGGTCCAGAGCTGTGGCCATTCACATTGACACTGGAAGTTGTGGGTTTTTCACTTTTCTTTCTTCTCTTTTTACTTTTTATTTTGTATTAGGGTATAGCCAATTAATAAACAATACTTCCCTGGTGGCTCAGACAGTAAAACGTCTGCCTGCAATGCGGGAGACTCAGATTTAACCCATGGGTCAGGGAGATTCCCCTGGAGAAGGGAATGGCAACCCACTCCAGTGTTCTTGCTTAGAAAAATCCCATGGACAGAGGAGCCTGGCGGGCTGCCGTCCATAGGGTCGCAGAGTCAGACTCGACTGAGCAACTAAGGCTTTCACTTTCATAGCCACTTTCATAGTGAAAATCTCACTTTCATTGTTAACAAACAATACGGTGACAGTTTCAGGTGAGCAGTGGAGACCCAGCCACTCACACACACATATCCGTGCTCCCTCAAACCCGCCTCCCATCCAGGCTGCCACACCACACGGAGCAGGGTTCGTGTGCTGCACAACAGGTCTGTTAGTTCCCCATTTTAAACCCAGCAGTGCATATCGTCCATCCCAAACTCCCCAACGACCCCTGCCACCGTCCCTCCCCCAGACAGCGACAGTTAAAAGCGGAGGCCAGGTGTGGCTTCTCCATCCCATGTGTGACTCGCCACGTTCTCATGTGGCCACTGGCTGAGGCGTGGTAGGAACGGGGACCATTGCACCAGCACGGGGAGTGCAGTCAGATGGCTCCGGCCCAGCGCACAGCCCCCGACCCACGCTGCGCTCAGGGTGCAGGCTTCCTCAGCACTGACGAGGCCCACGTCGCCTTCTGCACGCCCGGCCTCAGGGCCCTTCCTCCGTGTCAGGCCCAGCTCGGGGGCCTCCCGGGCACCCAGCACGGGCAGTTTCTCTGCACACCTCTGTCCCCCAGAGCACAGACACCGAGATACCTTGCACAGCCCCTCCCAGCACCCCCTCAGCGTCTGATGCCGGAAGGGTCACGGCAGATACCTCTGCGGTGGCACCTGGTGCCAGGCGGTGTCTGAGCCATGTCAGGAAGAGTCAGGCTCGCGCTGCAGGCTGGCTTCTGGTAGGTTCTCTGAGGCTCCCAAGGCCCACAGACCTGCCTGCTTGCTGGTGGTCACTGTGGACAGATAGACGGTGTCAGAGCTAGGGCCACGTCATTCCACAAAGGCTGACCATGCGGGAGGAGCAGCCAGCCCGGGTCCATCGGGGAGCGGGCATGCGGGTGTGAATTCCACGTGGTGCCCGCTCAGAGTGGTTTCCACAGCCTGGGTCCTCGCCACTGCAGGAGGCTCCTGACAGCCGGTGATTCTGTGCTCCAGTCTTCTCCTGAAAAGAGCCCCAGAGAGTCCCCAGGTTGAGCTCTGAGCAGCTGGTCAAGGTGCTTTAAAGACTCCCCAGCTTTAAAGACGCTTTAAGATGGGCAGTGGGTGTGTAAGGGCTCAGGCCACAGGAATCACCTGTCTCACGTGGATCCCACGTGAGAATCCACGTGGACTGAGCAGGATCCCCAGTGCCAAGGCCGGCGCTGCAGAGCCAGGCCCAGAACACAGGGTGATTTGCTTTCCAACTGCTCTTCTTCTTTAACCCCCACACCTGGGGGGGCATCTGTGTGGCACCTTTGTTTGCAGATCCGCTCGCTGTTAGTGCAGGTGAAGGGAACCTTCAGCCCAGGTGTCCACGGAAGGGCTGGGTGCTCACCAGGAGCTCCCGTCCCGTTGTCCTCTTCACCTCCTGCACCAGAGAGGACCTCTGAGGACAGGCTGGCCTGCCCTGTCCCCGGGAGGAGCCGCTCGGCACCGGCCACCCTCAGGTCCCTTCACTTGGACTGGACGAGGGCAGCCGCAGGCTGCCAGGGCCTGCTGTCTAGCCAGCCTCTGCAGGCCAGCTGGTCACTGGGACAGAATTGGATCCTAATGTACTGGGCCCTTGTGCTTGGAAGTTTCACAGCACATTCCAAAAACCAACCAGTTTCCAGTTACCATCAAAAGCTCCTGTGAATGGTCTGAGGGGTCATCTTCCAGTCCTGAACCAGAAACTTCTGAACTCAAGTGTGGCCTAAGTCCACACTGGACCAGGTGTGGGGTCTTTCTCCTGGCAGGTCAGATGTCCAGTTTTAAGGAGTGCTGATCACGACGCTGTCCTCGAGTGTGGGGGCCCCGCAGCTTTACCCCCACCCCTGGAAGCACTAGAGCCTAATTTGGGGTGAAGGGGATGGAGGTGAGAGGGGAGGGGAGGGAGCGGAACCAGACCGGGGTCTAGCCTGAACAGCCGGGGCTCCATGTAGACACGGGCTCCCCTGGTGTCCCCTGGAAGTCAGGCCTCTCACCGCCAGCCACCCGCACCCTGCGGGGACAGAGGCCTGTATCCTCAGGGTGGTGTCATCCTGGCCAAGGCGGGCTTCTGGGCCAGCATCAAGCAGCTGGAGCCCCAGTTGCAGGGAGAGGTCCCTGAAGTACCCACAGTCCCCGCCTTTCCAGCTCACTTGGGGTCCTGGTTCCCTAACCTGGGTCACAGCAGACACTGGATCTCTGGAATTAAGTGTTTCCTCTAAAACCGAGAGACGCTTCCCTGCGGATATGATGCATGGCCAGCCCAGTGGCCCAGCGCAGGGCTCTGCAGCCCCACCACCTGTGACACCCTCATTCTTGGGGGCCCAGGAAGCTTTAAAAATAAGTGATGTCTTCTGAGAGGGCGCCTTTCAGTAACTAAGTGGACTTTTAACCCCATGAGTCTAGCATCCAGTGGCTGACATCCTTCTTCCCTCCATGAAACGATTTGTGTGCTGAGTCACTTAGGGCTTCCCTGGTCTATCAGCTGGTAAAGAATCCGCCTGCAAGGCAGGAGACCCTGGTTCGAGTCCTGGGTCAGGAAGATCTGCTGGAGAAGGGATAGGCTACCCACTCCAGTATTCTTGGGCTTCCCTGGTGGCTCAGCTGGTAAAGAATCCACCTGCAATGTGGGAGACCTGGGTTTGATCCCTGGATTGGGAAGATCCCCTGGAGAAGGGAAAGGCTCCCCACTGCAGTGTTCTGCCCTGGAGAATTCCATGGACTATATAGACTCAGTGACTTTCACAGTCTTGTTCGACTCTATGCCAGCTCATGGACTGTAGCCACCAGGCTCCTCTGTCCATGGGATTCTCCAGGCAAGAATACTGGAGTGGGTTGCCATGCCCTCCTCCAGGGGATCTTCGCAACTCAGGGATTGAACCCACGTCTCTTACGTCTCCTGCACTGGCAGGAGGGTTCTTTACCACTAGTGCCCCCTGGGAAGCTGGTGAAATGATTTAATCCCCCCATGATACCCAGACCAAGTGAAAAAAAGTGAAAGTGAAGTTGCTCAGTTGTGTCTGACTCCTTGCGACCCCAGGGACTGTAGCCCACCAGGCTCCTCCATCCATGGGATTCTCCAGGCAAGATTACTGGAGTGTGTTGCCATTTCCTTCTCCAGGGGATCTTCCCGACCCAGGGATTGAACCTGGGTCTCCTGCGTTGCAGGCAGACTCTTTACTGTCTGAGCCACCAGACCAACAACGGATGAATTCTGGAAGACCTTCTCTACGCTGATGCTGTGTTTTTGTTTGTTTTTAACTTTTCTATTGATAGAAAACCCAGGACAGAATTGGTTCTACCTTTCGAGTTATTCACTTTAGTTTGCTAGCCAAGCAGATAATAAGGTTTAAGATAACTTATCTTTCCAGAAAACTGTTTGGGTTGGATAAAAAGTGATGGTGGTTCAGGGAACTGTGACTGATTAACTTTTTGAAAAGGTAGCGAGGGACAATTTTGCTAGAGTTGAACCTTTTTTTCTATTTGTACATAAAGTAAAAAATTTTAATACAGAAATAACCTCCAGGAAGGGACTAGGAAAAGACTGACAGTCAGTACCCGCTGGAGGGGGCTTGGGTTTGACTAAACATGGCAACACAGCCCCTCCCAGGAGTCAGCACTGGGCAGCTGAGAGCTGGCGTGGTCTGTCCACCCGTGGTTTCTCCTGGTCAGATGCCCTGATCTGGGGTCACAGGCAGCCTGAGTGATCAGCTCTGGTGCCAGAGGACAGATACTCAGGTGGCCTGGGAAGGGTCTGTTACACCCTTTTGCCTATGGTACCAGGGAAAATGGTCAGTCAGTCAGTCAATTCAGTTGCTCAGTCATGTCCGACTCTTTGCAACCCCGTGAATCGCAGCATGCCAGGCCTCCCTGTCCATCACCAACTCACTGTCTAAACCCACAATTTGTAAAAGAAAAAGTACTACTGGTCGAAAGGAATGTAGAAGGAGGACGTTCCACCTGCTGGTTCACATAAGGAGGTCGCATTCTGAAGCAAGAGTCAAACAGAGTCAAACCTACCCTCTTATGTCCACACAGATTCTTAACTTAAACACAGCCCAGACACGGTGCGGCTGAGCTGCCCTTCTCCTGGGCAGCAGGTGACAGCCTTTCCCAGAAATTTGCAGAGATTTTGACAACATGCATCAGAATTTTTTTCAAGTGTTGATGCCCTCTTTGTGTATAAAATCGACATCTTGAGACCCTTAAAATGGTTCATAAGGGCAGGTGTCTTCCTCACACCCTGGTTTCTGAGGCTGTCAGGGAGGCGCCCACTCGCTGGTCTTCCAGAACATTCTGGAGCCACCAGACCCTGGCCCCTTCCTCAGCCAGGCCCCTCTGAGGGCGTCTATGCCGGGGCTGCCCACTTACGACCTGGACCTGAGTATGGGGGGACCAGATGACTGGCCGCTGCCCCTAAGTCCAGGCTTCGGGTGGTCAGCGTGCTGGAGCAGGCCTGGCGGGCTTCTGGGAGGCGGTGGCGGCCGGCCTCCGTCACAGACTCACCAGGCCTCGTGCCTCCCTTCTGTTCCTCCCCTCCCCGTGCTCTCTCCAGACCGCTACCTTGCAGGCCTGGGCGCGCTGCCCCTGCACGCGCAGCCCCTGGTAGGGGCGGAGCGAGTGGCGCCCTCGGTGCACAAGCTGCGGCAGCACCGCCCGCTGGGCCGCACGCAGTCGGCGCCGCTGCCCCAGAGCACGCAGGCGCTGCAGCACCTGGTCATCCAGCAGCAGCACCAGCAGTTCCTGGAGAAGCACAAGCAGCACTTCCAGCAGCCGCAGCTGCACCTCAACAAGGTGAGGCGCGGGGCGGGGCCAGGAGTCGTGGGGGCGGAGCCTGGAACACGTCGGGGCGGGGCTGGGGCTGCGGGCGGGGCCGGTGACACAGGCAGTGAGCAGCTTGTGCCATTGGTGGCATAAAGGAGGCAGGAGTGGGGTGGGCTATGTTCCCGAATCGTCAGTGTCCCTGTGTGGCTTATTCTCCTTGCCCCTCAGGGGTCTCTGGGGTTTCTTAAGGGGATTTATCCTCTTAAGCAAACTCTCAGCAGAGAGTCCCCAGTAGAGAGTGCCCAGCAGAGGCACGGGGCCCCCGAAACACAGGTTCCAGGCCCCTGGACACTGGCGCTCTGCCTGCCCATTGCAGCAACCTCGGCCAAAGGGCTCCTGCCCAGAGGTCTGCGTCCCTCAATCCAACATCTGGATGATCACTCCCGACCTGCTTTCAGCAGCAAGCGGCACCAAGGTCAGTGTGGCCCTCCCTGCTGGTTATTGAAGCAAGAGCAGCAGTTTCAAATAACTGGTTCCAAATGCTGACATTGGAAGCAAAGCCCTTTTCTGATAGAGAATGAGATGAACTACTCTGGAAAGCTGTCCAGCGGTTCCTCTAAAGGTTAAACTCAGAGCCATCACGTTGCCCGGCAGCTTCTGTCCTGGGAGAACTGGGGGCCCTGAACAAACAGCAAGCTGCCCCAGACCAGGCCCTACTGCCCGCCCAAGCGCTTGGACACGGGCTCAGCACCCCTGCCCCAGAGCCCCTCTGCCTGGCAGGCTCCCCTACCAGAGGGCACAGGGCAGGGTCAGGGGTGGGTGGGGCAGCTGAATGAAGCCCCACGGGGCAAGAAAGGCACCTTTAAGGTAGGCAAGATGGATGCCAAAGTGTCAAAGGCACTCTGTGTCACCTTTCTGATGCCGACTGTCTTCTTAATTGTGTTATGTCGTTCTCTGAGTGATAGGGTAGGAGACTAGAAAGACAGGAACACCTGTTCACGTGTGGTGTGTTCTCCAACAGAGAGACAGACACTGTCTGATCTCTCTGGATTTCACTCCGTGATTGGTTTGCTGTCACCAGCGACAGTTGATTGAAGTGTTTATACACTGATCTCCCGGAGGGTGCAGGGAGCTGACAGTCATACCCAGCACTGCCAGCACTGACATTTCTGCCCTCTGTCTTTCGTGCCCATGGCCTGAAGGCTCCTGAGCCAAGGCCCGCGGCCCTGGCTGGAGTGCACCGGGGTCTCAGCCATTCCTCGCGTGTGTTACTGCTCCTCAGCTCAATTGTGAACATGAGCTCTGGGTCCCATTTGTTTGGGCATCTAATGGTGAGCGTGTCCAGTAATCTTGAACGCTGGACTGCTCACCAGTTTGGTTTGGGCCCTGAACTCCAGTCTGGCTTTTAGAAGCTTGTTGTTCCAAACATGCAGTTACCTCCATTCTCGTTTAGTTGGTGAGAGGGTGCTCGTGAGGTCCAGAAGGCCTTGGGGAGACAGAGCAGGTCTGCGTGTGCCGTTTGCTGCTGGGTCACCGCGATCGTTCCCAAGGTCACGCGTGCCCACTCAGAGCTGACCTCCTGGCAGGGCCTGGGGCAGCCCCAGCTCCTCCAGGATCAGACACGGCTTCTCCAAGTCCCCTAGGGGGGCCCCGCCCGCCCCCTCTCTGTCCCCTGGGTGAGCCTCTCTCCTGCTCCCTCTGTCCGCGTGCCCTCCCAGGCTCTCGGCCACCCCGGCTCCGCAAGCCTAGCCTGGAGCATCCATGCTTCCCACCTCCGTTTCCCGTCTGCCTTCTTCCTAACCATCACCTCCAGCCCTGGCCCATCGCCCTACCCCTTGCTCGGATCCCCCTTCCCAGGACAGCCCCTTGCAGATCTCCCAGAGTTTGGGTCTCAGCCTCTCTGCGGCAGGCCCGGGTCCCATGCCCCTCCCGCCCCGACCTTCCTCCATGCAGGTGTCCTCAGGCACCTGGCCTGGAATCCCCGGGGTACCCTGGTGTGCCTGGACCAGCCCCTCTGCTGACCTTCCGCCCCCTCCCCGCTGAGCCCCCAAAGGGTCATTTCTCTGCAGGCAGTCACCTGACCCCACCCGTTCTCAGCCTGACTCTTTGGGATCTTCCCACAGCAGAGAGGAGCTTGCCTCCCGCTCTGAGACAGCACCTGCCTCCCAGACCATCATCTGGAGGCTTAAGTCTGTGGTGCTGGGGGCTCCCGTCCCCATGTCCCCCCCGCTGTCCATGCCCCATCCCCGTGTCCTCTTCCCTGACCCCCACCCAGTGCCCACAGCCTCTTCTCTCACAGCCTCACCCTGGAGCACATCACAGGGGCCTTGCCTTCTCCCACTCTCCCGCATCCTTGTCCCCTCCCCGTCACTCTGCTGTGACATCTACTCACCAGTCTGTCCCCCAGCCACCTTCCCAGGCCCTGTGCTCCCCAAACCTCCCATCAACCCTCCCCATCAACCCCAGCCTGTTACCTGTTGGGCTCTGCACCAAACGTTGAGGGATGACAGAAACGCGAGCACTTTGACCCCGCGGACCGTAAAGCTGAGACTCCTGATGCCACCTGCTGAGGTTTACAGGCCCCTGTGGACCTGGGGGGCCTGGGAGAGACCCAGCGCCCTCTGCTGGTGGAGATGGGTCCTCCTGCCCCCAGCCCGATCTGGGGGTACTGGTGGTCTCACCCTCAGTGGACTCTGTCCAGGCACAAAGCTCAGAGGGGGGCCTCACTGGCTGCAGGTATGTGGGAAGCAGATGAGATGGACAGATCCCCAAATCTTCAAAGACAGATGTTCAGAACACTTTTTTGGATGAACCACTGTGAGAAGTCAGTCAAATCACCAGATGTAAGGTTGGAGGATTGTTCACTCGAAATGGTTCGGAGCCTGTCTGCCCCCTGCCCACCCCGCGGCTGTGTCCCCACTCACGCCCCTCACCTTCTGCTGGGCTCGGACCTGCTCACGGAGCAGCATCCTCCGTGTTCTGGCTGGATTGGAACTTCCTCAGGAGATGGTGCCTTGGGGCGGATATGGGGGGCTGGGGCGTGCCTTTCACAGCGTGCTTCCTTTGCAGAGCTTAGCACAGCAGCTCAGGGGACGGTCACTAGAACAAGCCCCTAGCCCAGTGGAAACTGCTCACTCGGCAGAGCAAGCCAGCTGTTCCGGAGGGTGTCAGTGGGTCTGTCCTCCTCTGGGGCCTGGCCCTGGGGCCCGCGGTACAGCTGACGCCGGCCAGCTACCACAAATGCAGCCCAGCCCTAGCACAGGCGTCCCCAGTCCTCCCCTCAGGGGCCAGGCTGCGCTCGTCCAGGTGTGGGTCAGGGAGCAGGTGGCTCCATAAGGACTTTTTAAAACACAAGTGCTCAGGACCAAAACTTAAGGCTTCTCGGAAGCCCTTGCTTTCCTTCTAGAAACAGTCAGGACGTGGGGAAGGATCCGTCCTTCCTGCCAGGGCGGGGCTCTTGTGTGTGGAAGTTCAGCAGGGAGGGGGCATGGTGTGCCGGCTGCGGGCTCAGGGCCAGCGGCACAGGTGAGTGGACTCAGAGGCCGCCTGTCCCCGTGGTGCCTGGGTGTGAGCTGCTGGGGTGGCGGGTGGGGTGACTGAGAAGGAAGGAGGGTACACCCACCCCGGTCCCACTTCACACCCAGGTACGGACGTGGGTCAACACCTCGCGATTGTGGTGAGTGACCGCATTGCGATTCACTGGGCCTGGCAGACAGGCACATGACAGCAGGTACCACGTTGCTGCTGCTGCTGCTAAGTCGCTTTAGTCATGTCCGACTGTGCGACCCCATAGACAGCAGCCCACCAGGCTTCCCCGTCCCTGGGATTCTCCAGGCAAGAACACTGGAGTGGGTTGCTGTTTCCTTCTCCAGTGCATGAAAGTGAAAAGTAAAAGTGAAGTCACTCAGTCGTGTCCAACTCTTAGCGACCCCATGGACTGCAGCCTACCAGGCTCATCCGTCCATGGGAGTTTCCAGGCAAGAGTACTGGAGTGGGTTGCCATTTCCTTCTCCAATGCATGAAAGAGAAAAGTGAAAGTGAAGTCCCTCAGTCGTGTCCGACTCTTAGCGACCCCATGGACTGCAGCCTACCAGGCTCATCCGTCCATGGGATTTTCCAGGCAAGAGTACTGGAGTGGGGTGCCATCACCTTCTCCAAGGTACCACGCTAGGCTGTGTTTTATCTCAGCACCACGGACAGTGCCAGTGTGTGTGTGTGTGTGTGTGTGTGTGTGTGTGTGTGTGTGTGTGTGTGTGTGTGTACAGTGCCTGGCGTGTGTGTGCATGTCTGCCTGTGTGTGTCTGCGTGTGTGCGTGTGTGTGTGTGTACAGTGCCTGGCGTGTGTGTGCATGTCTGCGTGTGTGCGTGTGTGTGTGTGTACAGTGCCTGGCGTGTGTGTGCATGTCTGCGTGTGTGTGTCTGCGTGTCCCCTGCCTCAGCCAAGAGTGACAACATCCTCGGAGGATCAGCCCCATTGTTCCTGAGACGGGGGCTCTGTGTCTGTCTGTGTCTGTCTGTCTGTGTGTGTGTCCTGCCTCAGCCCAGGGTAACAGCGTCCGTGGATGGTCAGACCCTCTGATCCCGAGACGTGGGCTCTGTGTGTGTCCTGCCTCAGCCCAGGTCAGCCCCGCTGATCCCGAGACGTGGGCTCTGTGACCACACCCTTCCTGTCCCAGCACCTCCCTCACCCCCGTCCCGCCACGCTCTACCCGGTACCCCTGTGTTACAGATGATCCCCAAACCCAGCGAGCCGGCCCGGCAGCCCGAGAGCCACCCCGAGGAGACAGAGGAGGAGCTGCGGGAGCACCAGGCGCTCCTGGAGGAGCCCTTCCTGGACCGGCTCCCAGGGCAGAAGGAGACCCACTCGCTGGCCGGGGTGCAGGTGAAGCAGGAGCCCATCGAGAGTGATGACGAGGAGACGGAGCCCCCGAGGGAGGCGGAGCCCGGCCAGCGGCCGCCCACAGAGCAGGAGCTGCTCTTCAGACAGGTACCCACAGAGCAGGGGGCGGGCAGCAGGGGGTGAGCAGGGCCCCTAGAGCAAGTCCAAGGGCGTCGTTCTCCAAACCTGCCGATCCAGGCCCCTAGCTTTCCCTGTTGATACAGGAGGCAGATGTGATGTGAGCCTTGCTTTGCAGGCATCACCCGCAGAGACACTGGCCCTCTGTCCACTGTGTGTATTTATGCACCTGCTTCTCAGCTGAACAAGCCCCAGACTCCCTAGGGATGGTTCCCCTTCAGGCCCAAAGGCTGCAGATTAACCCAAATCTGAATGCTGGTGGATTCAGCATAGAAGGGGAAGAGGGAGGCTGACTTAATCATTGATCAAGAAGGTTTGCAGCATCTGGTCAGAAGCCAGGACTTTTGGGGCCAAGAAGACACTAGTGACCAGCCTGACAGATCCAGAAAAGCAGCCTGGTCTGGACACCCAGAGCCAGTGAGGTTCCCTGGCACTGACACACAGCTAACAGACTCCTAAGAGACTGATAAATATATCCAATAATGATTCACTAACTTACAGTGAAGAGTAATATGGCTGAGACGAGAAAACACTGGGACAGTCAGCTAGCGAGTCAAAACCCCGTGTTGTTCCTGAGAAGCTGGGCCAGGGCGTCTGAGGGGTGGACTCTAAGATCTAATGGTGTCCTTCATTGTGGAGCTCAGCACCTGGGATGTGGGGCCCTGGCTCACCCAACCCTCCCCGTGGGCCCGGTGCTGGCCGCCCAGGCAGACAACTCCTCCCCCGACAGCCCAGGGGGTGCCTCCCCGACTGCCCCTGGGACCAGGGTGGGAGGTGACACCCAGGCTCAGCTCAGCGCCTCCGTTTCCCGGGAGCCTCTCTTGGGTAGCAGGCCAGCCTTCTCCGTGGCTTCGCATTTAAAGGCGGGGCCACAGGTGGCTGGCGGTCACTTTCGCTAGTCCTCATTCAGAGGGCAGCCTGTCTCACGTCTCAGCCGGTGTTAGCACTAAACCCCTGCTCTTCAAGGGGCCCTGGAGCCAATGCTAATGACAGCAGGAGGTCAGGGCAGGGGAAGCCACTGTCCCCGAGGCCGTGTAGACTCCTGCAGTGCGAGTGCGCCAGGCGGGCCGTCCGGGCTGCGGGCCTCGTTCCCGCGCTGGGGGCTTAGGTCAGGGCCTCGCCCGTTCACAGAGGCGGCGGTCTCCTCTTATAACTGGAATTCAGCGCCATGCTCTTACTGTCTGGTGTGAAACTGGGAGGCAGTTTTTTAGGGCTGGTGTCTTGCCAATGATAAGGTGGTCGGCGTTCTCTTAGGGAATTATTCCTGGACTCTGAGCCTGAGGCAGTGAGCAGAGGCGCTGGGTGTCTGGTTCTCGGGAGAACCGCAAGCAGAGCTCGTCTCAGGGAAATGCGGTGGCATGCGCAGCAGTCTGCAGAGTCACCTTGAGATGGGCACCTGCTCCGGAGGCGTCAGGTGTCACGTCTGGAGAGGCCGCGGGAGGAAGCACCTGAGGAGGGAGGCCCAAGGCAGGGGCAGCGGCCTGCTCCTCACCTCCTGCAGGGGGGGTCCAAAGTAGGGAGTCCTGCCCTTCCCTCCTCGGCCGTGCGGGGAGGAGACCCCCCAGGTCCCCACAGAAGCAGCCGTGCTCCTGGCAGGGCCGGCAGGCCCCCAACCCATCCCACCACCTCTCCCCGGGCTCCATCCACCTCCCTGGGCAAAACCGGACCTGCCCCGAGTCCCTGCCTTCACACCCCAGAGTCCACCCCACCGCCAGCACCCTCTGCCTGGGTACTGCCACCCTGCCCCCAGGTGTCACCTCCTCAAGGAGCCCTCCACGGCCCCCAGGCTACCCCGACCTCCCATCAGCTCTGAGCAGGCTTTTCCACTGACGGTCTATCTCCCCATGGGGATGTGCAGACTCATCAGCAGGGCCCTAGGCCGCCGCCTTGCTGGCCACCCTCCTGGCCCAGAGGGCAGGCTTCTCCCCAGCAGCCTGGCATGAGGTTCTGCACTGGGAGCCCGGGGGCAGTGTGGTGGAGGATCTGGGAGAGGGGCCCCCGTAGCCCTGCAGCTGGGGACTGGAGATGCCGGGAAGCAACAGAGTGGCCCCTTTTCTCCACCTGCAGCAAGCCCTCCTCCTGGAGCAGCAGCGGATCCACCAGCTGAGGAACTACCAGGCGTCCATGGAGGCTGCTGGCATCCCCGTGTCCTTTGGCGGGCACCGGCCCCTGTCCCGGGCACAGTCCTCCCCCGCATCCGCCACCTTCCCCATGTCCGTGCAGGAGCCCCCAGCCAAGCCAAGGTTCACCACAGGTACCATGGGGCAGGGTGTGGGGAGCCGGGGGAGGGCGAGGGCCCCCGCGCAGGGGGAGCCGCGGCTGCAGACACGAGGGAAGTGCCACACGAGGCCTGCAGGGCCAGAGGGCGAGGCTCAGGCTGGGTGAGGCTTCCGGGTGGTGCCCAGCCTCACATCCACCTGACTTTCTGCCCAAGGCTCAGCCCCAGGCTGGGGGCTCCAGACAGAGAGAGGTCACTGGGGGTCCGTCCTGGCCAAGAAGCCCGCCTCCTCTTCCTCAGAGAAGCACAGCCTCAGAGAACTGCCCATCCCTGGGCCTGCCCCCACCAGGCAGCTTCCCGCCCGGGGTCGGCGGGGTCACCACCTTGCCCTCCTTCGTCTGTCCTGTCCTTGGACTGAGGATCCACCCAGGGCCCTGCCTGTGAGGCCCAGGCGACGCCTGGAGCGTGCAGGTGGAGTGGGAGCAGGGCGCGGCCGGCCCAGACGCTCGCTGTCCGCTCTTGGACAGCCCACAACACTGCTCCTGCCTGCAGTCTCGCCGCGCCCCTCACCTACGGCCTCCCAACCCTGCAGAAGTCTGCAGGCAGGACTCTCTCCGCCTGAAAGCGTTCCCCGGGAGTCAGGGCGGAGGTCTACAGCCGAGTGCAGTGTCCACTGGTGTCGAGGCGCTGGACTGGCTGTCCCGGCCCAGGGGCTCCGGGTCAGCCCCTATCACCGGCCCCCACCGCGCCTGGGACGGAGGGCCCCCGAGACAGCGCCTCACCCCGTCCTCTGCTAATGCATCACTGTGTCACCATGATGCCGTCGGGTGGGGCCTGTGTCCTGGTGCTGTCCACACACGTGCACACCTGCAGTCCACGTGGACAGGCGTGTGCGTCTGTGCTTGCGTCAGTCTGCTGCTCTGTTATTGGAAGGCCACGTCCCACCCTGCCCCGCCCCACTGTCTAGGTCAATTTCAAATGCAGTTGCGTCCCTGTGTGTGTCTGTGTGTGTGCACAAGCATGTGCTCCTGTCCAGTGGCTCTGCAAGTTTCCGCAGGCAGAAACCGAGCCTTCTGAACCCCAAGAACCTCGGACAGATGGATCTCAATCCACAGAGGCAAAGTACTCTATAGACAGGGTCCCTGGCAGACCTGAGTTTGGGACCAAAATCTTCCCACTGTCTGGGTCAGCCCGGTCCCTGTGATATGAGAGCCCTGAGTCCTGGGGACAGGGCTGCCTTTTCATTTCTTCCTCCCTCGCCAGCTCCCCTGGGTGTCGAGGACTCTGGCCGTTGGGCAAGTGCCCTGAGCTCCGCTCCCCTGGCAGGGGGACCAGCTGCCGGGTACCCCGAGGGCTTCTCTGAGCGCGGCCACCCTGCCTCCCTGCTGCAGGCCTCGTGTACGACACTCTGATGCTGAAACACCAGTGCACTTGCGGGAACACCAACAGCCACCCAGAGCACGCCGGGCGCATCCAGAGCATCTGGTCGCGGCTGCAGGAGACCGGCCTGCGAGGCAAATGTGAGGTGAGGCCGGCCTTGCGGGCGTCACAAGCCAGGGCGTGTGTGGGGTGACCTGGGGGGACGCAGGGCCCTTGCGCAGGCAGACACGCAGGCCTGCCTTTTGGAGGAACCCGAGGGGCCCTTCCCCAGCCCCCTCTCGCCCACTCCCCTTCCTGGTCATCCTCTGGGAAGCCTGCCTCTCGCCAGGCTCCCTCTCATCACCCAGGATGCATGGCCAGGCCATCCCAGGGCCTCTTCCACGGATGGGATCTGGTGGCCCTGACCTAGGGGAAGACCGTCGTTTCTGTTGGCTCTTCATCGAAGGTTCTCTTCCTTGAGTTTTTGGGAAAGCTCCTCTCAGGGTGTGGGTAGAGCCTCAGGCCTGCAGGGTGGGGGTGGTGGGCAGACTGGTCAGTCTGCCTGGAATTCGGTCCCCACCTCTGCACCCTTGAAAATCGGGTCCTGGAACAGGTCTGCTGAAGGACCTGTAAGGTCCCTCCACCCCTCTGATGCAGGAGTGTGGCCAGTTTGGGTCTGGGGCGGGGCGTCTGTCTGTGCACAAGCAGGGGGGCTCCAGGCTGTGGGCGCCATAGCACTGTCGTCTGTGGAGCAGGCAGGCAACACCACCTCCCAAGAGCCCTCCAGGGTGACAGGGCCTGGCCTCCCGTGTGCCCACCCTCCACAAAGCCAGGGATAGGGAACTGGAAGGGGGTTGCTGCTCTGCAGGGTGACCCCACAAAGCCCCAGCCTATGGCTGAGCAGAACTGTACCGTCCATCCTTTGGAGCCCAGCGCCACCTGGAGGGTGTGGTCAGAGCCCGGGTCCCCATCTGCCCCTCATTGAGACAGGGTGTTGAGTTGAGGTCAGCCAGCCTCCAGTGACCCCACGGATTTGCCAGCTTATGACGACCCACGATTTCTGGAGGAGATGGCTGGAGGTCTGGGCCCAGAATCCAGCCCAGGAGTCCCTCTGTGGAGATGACAGGGACTCCAGGCAGCCGGGCTGGAGTGGCCGCACCTGCTTCCAGATACAATGAGGACACGCCACTGGGGGGCAGCATCGGCCCGGCAGACACGCCTTCTCCAGAGGACCCCTGCCCAGCCATCCCTGAGCTGCTTCTACGCTCACAGGACGGGCCCCTCAGGCTGGCGGCCACCAGGGTAGTTTCAAGGCAGGAGCTGGAAGATGGGGGCGAGGACAGCAGCGCTGAAGGCGGGCACTGACAGCCCAGGGGTCCCCACACCCAGGAGATGGGCCTGCAGACAGGCTGGAGAACGGACCTGGGGTGAGAGACGCAGGCTGAGAGGGACCCGGGTGAGAGACGCAGGCTGAGGGGACGGACTCGGGCGAGAGACGCAGGCTGAGGGGCACCCGGGGCGAGAGACGCAGGCTGAGGGGACGGACCCGGGTGAGAGACGCAGGCTGAGGGGACGGACCCGGGTGAGAGACGCAGGCTGAGGGGACGGACCCGGGTGAGAGATGCAGGCTGAGGGGGACCCGGGGCGAGAGACGCAGGCTGAGGGGCACCCGGGGCGAGAGACGCAGGCTGAGGGGCACCCGGGGCGAGAGACGCAGGCTGAGGGGGGACCCGGGTGAGAGACACAGGCTGAGGGGGACCCGGGATGAATAGACGCAGGCTTGGGGAGGGACCCAGGTTGAAGAGACAGGCAGATGGGACAGACCCGGAGTGAGAGACACAGGCTGAGGGGAACCCGGGCTGAGACACACAGACTGAGCGGAAGACCCGAATTGAAGAGACACAGGCTGATGAGGATCCGGGATGAAGAGACACAGATGAGGGGATGGACCCGAGATGAATAGATACAGGCTGCGGGGACAGACCCGTGATGAAGAGACGGGGGCTGAGGGGGACCCGGGTGAGAGACGCAGGCTGAGGGGGACCCGGGATGAATAGACGCAGGCTGAGGGGGACCCGGGGTGAGAGACGCAGGCTGAGGGGGACCCGGGGTGAGAGACGCAGGCTGAGGGGGACCCGGGTGAGAGACGCAGGCTGAGGGGGACCCGGGTGAGACACACAGACTGAGCGGGGACCCGAATTGAAGAGACACAGGCTGATGAGGATCCGGAATGAAGAGACACAGATGAGGGGATGGACCTGAGATGAATAGATACAGGCTGCGGGGACAGACCCGTGGTGAAGAGACACAGGCTGAGACAGACCCGGGGTGAAGAGACGGGGGCTGAGGGGGACCCGGGGCGAGAGACACAGGCTGAGGGGGACCCGGGGCGAGAGACGCAGGCTGAGGGGGACCCGGGGCGAGAGACACAGGCTGAGGGGGAGCCGGGTGAGAGACGCAGGCTGAGGGGGACCCGGGTGAGAGACGCAGGCTGAGGGGGACCCCGGGTGAGAGACGCAGGCTGAGGGGGACCCAGGTGAGAGACGCAGGCTGAGGGGGACCCGGGTGAGAGACGCAGGCTGAGGGGGACCTGGGGTGAGACACACAGACTGAGCAGGGGACCCGAATTGAAGAGACACAGGCTGATGAGGATCCGGAATGAAGAGACACAGATGAGGGGATGGACCTGAGGTGAATAGATACAGGCTGTGGGGACAGACCCGTGGTGAAGAGACACAGGCTGAGACAGACCCGGGGTGAAGAGACGGGGGCTGAGGGGGGGACCTGGGGTGTAGAGACAGGGTGAGGGGGACCCGGGTGAGACACAGGCTGAGGGGGACCCTGAGAGATACAGGCTGAGAGGGACTCGGGGTGAAGACACACAGGCTGAGGGGCAACCGATCCGGGGTGGAGAGGTGCTCCACGCAGCATTATGCTTGTAGGCCAGCCTGCCCTCCGCACACTTGGGAGCAGTCACCGTGCAAGGCATCTCCTGGTCTATAGGACACGGCTGTGGGACTTGACCCGAGGCAGGGGAGGTTAGGGGACCTGCCGTGCCATGACTTCCTGAGACCCCCAAGCCTCCAGCCAGTACCCCCACTCTATGGGTGGGCTCCCCTCTTTGAGCCACCTGGTGTTGAAGGTCATGGTGTGGGTGGGTCAGCTTCCCTGCCACCTTGTACCCCTTCACACTGGAAGCCAGGTCGCGAAAGTCTTGGCCACAGCCTGCTGGTCTCGGGCTCCCTGTCCTTGGCCCCTGGGCCAAGGCAGGCGTCTCTGGGAGCCTGTCGTACAGTTAGGAATGGTTACAGAGCCCCCTGGGGGTTTCCATGGGAGCGCAGCTCCTGGCCCATGTCTGCCCAGCGTGCGCCTGGCCCAGAGAGCCCAAGGCCTCCCCCTGTGCCCCGGAGTCCGGTTGGCTCCCCCTGCATTACTCCGACTCTCAGAAAGTGTAACGTGTCGACCGGAATCTTGCTTCACAAACTAGTCTGCTTCTGAAAGGTTAAGTAAACGTAGCTCAGCTCAACTCAAGAACAGTGATGTTCATGGTAATTTCTGGGGAACATCTGAAAATAGCCAAAGATCTGAGGACTATCCAGAGTGAAGAAGCATGCAGACGGACACAGCCTGGGGTGCCAGGCTGGTTATGGGCCGCCTTGCCCTCCAGGAAGGCTCTTGATACCCGGAGAGCTGGGTTCTGGCCTCGTGAGAGCTGAGCACAGCCCCACGTGTGAGGCGGTTTCCATCTATTTTAAGACCAGACAGTTGGAAAGCAAAATAACAAATTGATGGCAAATCATTGACGTGACAGTGAAGGCTAAAGCGTTGAAGGCTGGAATTATCTTTTTTTCTTTTTCTAAAACGTCTAAGTTATAATTAAAGTATACGCCCTCTAAAATACTTCCCAAATATTTTTCAAATATCATGTGGGGTGGTGTTTGCTTTTGATTTCGCAAAAACCAAGTCACACTGTGCTCATGCGCTCGTGAAACCCCGCTCCGTCTCGGGTGCTGGTTTGCTGCTGAGGCTGACCGCGGCGGCCTCCCGTCCCCTTTTGTCCCGCAGTGCATCCGCGGACGTAAGGCCACGCTGGAGGAGCTGCAGACAGTGCACTCGGAGACACACGCCCTGCTGTACGGCACGAACCCCCTCAACAGGCAGAAACTGGACAGTAAGAAACTTCTAGGTATTCCAAGGCCTTCTTTACCTTTACCGCGAGGCTGCTCCTGGCCCGGCCCGCGTCTGAGGCCCCGCCGGCCCGCCCTCGGGGCGCTGGCTGGTGGCCGAGTGTCGCCCACCGGGCTGTGAGTGGGCAGCAGGGGCAGAGGCAGCCCTTCTCCGTGGTGCCCGGGCCAGGCTGTCAGGTGCGGGTCCGAGGAGGAACCCACCCTTGGCGTTCACGTGGGCGCTTGGCTTCCTGCTTTGCATCGGGCGTGTTGGGGAGCAAGCGGGCTGAGCACCGCTGGTTTTGCAGTATTTCAACTAGCTGAGCTGTGACGGGCGAGGCTGGTCAGGGCCCGCAGCCACCACCCGGCCACCCCTTTCTGGGCCTGGAGTCCACCTGGGGATGCTCTTCAAGGCTCCTAGGAGGACGGCGGTGGCCTGAGCCTTTCCTGGGGGCCGGGGCTTCATCTGGAGCAGGCAACCCCCCAGATGAAGTGGTGGGATCTGGGCCTGGTGGAAAGAACTCCTTCCCCCTAGGGAGGTGGTCAGGGTCCCCATAAGGCAGGTGGGGCTGACAGACAGGTGGGGTGCCCAGGCCCAAAGGGGCAGAGCCCCCCATCAGAACACTTCCTGGACAACTTCCGCCGACTACCACCACCACTGCTTCCTGATCATCTTGAGCCAGGACAGTCGCCAACCTGGATTTCCCTGCCTGTCCCAGCCCCCTGGGGCGAGACGCCCTTCGGGGCGCTTCCCTGAGCCAAGGCAGGCAGAGGGTCCCGGAACCAGACTCTCGGGTCCCTCTGGGGTTGGGGGAGATAGGCCATGCCCTGTTTGCTCTTATTTCCGGGGTAGACGTGGAGAAGGTTGGCCCTGTGCCTGGCCCTCACTGCATGAGTGTCACCCCCTCCCCAGGGACCCTGCAGTGCGGCCCCACCACCTCCCCGTGCACCCATAGGCCCCTTCACCCCCTGCTGGGCGCCTTGTAGGTGCTGAGCCCTTGGAAAGCACATAGCTGGAGGCGGGGTGCAATAGGAAATGTGCTCTGGTCTGGGCAGGGGACTGTGTGCAGTGACTGGGCTTTTAGACATCAGAATCCACCACACTTGGGAGACAGGAGGGGGCTTGAGGCACGAAGCTGGGCGGCACGTACCCGGAAGTGGTTCCAGGGACAGACGCCCCCAGCTCTGCCTGCTGTCAGCCAAGTGACAGACACTGACGAGGTGCAGGCAGGCAGGACTCAGGGGACCTGGCCACAGGGCCTGAGAGGTCTCCATCACGTCCCCTTGGCAGCCCGGTAGCCCCAGACAGACAGGCAGGGGGCCCCTGGGCTGGGACAGACTCAGGCCCAGAGGAGGTGAGGCCGCCGGCCCTCCCTCCCTCCGTCCTGGGCTCCCAGCACGCTGACCTTTACCCCCGGCAGAGATGGGGGACCTCCTTCAGGGTCTGTCTGCCCAGAGGGAGCTGGCGGCGGGGCACCCCAACACACAGCGCCCTGAGCTCCTCAACAGTGGTGGCGACGGTGCCTGAGCCCTCCGTGCCCCCGGACCTGCCACCAGCTGCACACCCTCACCCTCAGCCAGAGCAGAAGGTCAGGGGTTGTGGGCCCCTGGGAAGGTGCTCACCGCTCAGAGGCCAGACTTCTGGGAGTTGCCACAGAAGCCGGGACTGGCCTTAGAATCGTTGGAGGGGAGGTACCATGTCCACAGAATGAGAGCAAAAACAAGAAACAGAAGAAAAAATAAAAACATTCAGGGGGAGTAATGTGAAACATGGTCTCGGAAATCGAGTTCTGGGCTGGATGGGACAGGGAGTCAAGGAACGTGACCAGGGCTGGACACCAGGAAGCCAGAGAAGAGAAGAAATACGAGGAGCGTCCCTAGTGCGCAGGCCCAGGAGCTTCCGGAGGACGTGGAGAGGAATGGCAAGCCCTGGGGGGCCACGCAAGGGTCCCAGGGCGGGAGGACCCTGCAGGGAGCACCCTGGAAAGCCTCAGAGCACAGGGGCCAGACGCGAGCATGCTGCCGCCTCCCAGGAAGAGGACCAGGGCTGCTGGGAGCCAGGACGACATTGGGCCACGGCTGCAGGGCAAAGCCTGGCCAGCTCCGGGGAAGGCTCTTTCCAGTCTGAAGTCTCCAGCCAGCCAGGCTCAGGCACGTTGTCCAGACATGCCCCTGCCCCAGAACTGGACTTGTGAGTTCAGGGTGCCAGCATGGTGGGTAAGGGCCTCTGCCTGGTTCACGGCCGATGCCACCTCGTGGGGGGAGGGGTGGGGAGCTCTTTCTTTATGAAAAGCACTGACCCCACTCATGAGGGCTCTGTCTTCACGGCTTAAAGCCGCTGCCGAAGGCCCCACCTCCCAGCGTCACACTAGGGTCAAAGTTCGACTTGTGAATCTGGGGACGCGTACACTGAAGCTGGACCAATCACAGAGGCCAGCCCTGGAGGATGAATGCTACCCCGTTGGGTTTTCCAAAGCTCGACCACGTGGTTTAGGATACCACACAAGAAACCAGAAGGAGCCACGCAGGTTCACTTGGCCAAAAGCTGGGCAGGGCCCTGGTCCCCGTGGAGGGGGCGCCCTGCTGTTCCCTCTCCCTCAGCTGAGGCCATGTGCGGTGCAGACTAGACACAGATTCTTCAGTGTGGACAGCGTCTTCCACTCAGCCCCCGAAGCACGTCTGTGTCCTCTGAGCTTGGGAGGGGGTGTTGGAGTTGTCCAGGCCCCACACCCAGAGTCATGGGGAGAGGGGAGGGCAGGGTGGTCCACACTGGCCACTCCCAGGAAGGGGAGGACAGGGGACACTGAGGAGCCCAGAGGCCAGCCTATGGCACTGGAAGTGGCGTGGATACGGGCCGAAACATCCAGAAATGAGACGGCACCAGCAGGGGGCCCAGAGGAGAGGGCCTGGCCTGAGGCAGGGTGGGGCTTGGTGGGAAGAAGCCCCCAAGGACAAGGATGGTGCAGCCGGGGGACAAAGTCAGTGGCCACGGAGGGAGGCATGGAGCTGGCCAAGAGCAAGGTCTGCAGCCTGGCCCTGGATCCTCCGGGCAGCTCAGCTCTTTCCCCCGTGGATCCCCACTCCTGGAATGCTCTCCAGCACAGGTGGGGCTGCCCATGGGTCCCGTTACACCACTGGGGCTGCCCATGCAGTCCCAGTAACCCCCACTTCTGCGGGGCCTCAGGCCAGAGAGTGGTCGGACTACCCCCTGAACACACCCTGCGGCCGCCAAGCCCACTCATGTCCTTTTCCGACCAGCGCAGGTCTTCCCAGCTCACCCTCATGCTCCACGTCCACCCGCTTGGTCAGCCCACCCCTTTTGCATGTCCATCCGCCAGGCATGTGACGCTCGAGGGACAGGAGACAGGGTGATGGGGGAATGGTCCCCATGCTGGGGTGCAGGTGGACTCAAGTCCCCCGCCAGGAGGATGGATGAGGTTTTCAAACTGGTTCCAACGTTTAAGGCAGGTGATCAGAAATGAGAGAGATGCCAGAACGGGGGTCACCGGGGAAGAGTAAACGGGGAGGGCGGGGACGTGGAGAGTGAGCTGGGAGCTGTCTCTTCCCGCCCTCCGAGCCAGGCCCGCCCCCACGGGGCCCCTCCTCAGTACATCCAGAATCGTTCTCCCTGGAAGCCCCTCCGCTGCTGTGGTGTCTTTGTTGAAGTGTTCCTCCATCATCTCAGACCCCAATGCCTGCCCTCGGCAGCTGTGTGAGCGTGTTTAGTGTTTCTTTTATGAGCCCAGGGTATCGTCACACACACACGTGTTGTGTGTGTTCCATTTACGTTAATGACAGTACAGCCCACTCTGTTTCCTCTTTCTCTACTGCGCTCTGTGTCACGACGAGTGCCCGCGTGGCCGTGAGCTCTGTCATGACGAGTGCCCACGTGGCCGTGAGCTCTGTGTCATGACGTGCGCCCGCGTAGCCGTGAGGACGCCCGGGCAGATAGCGTCTCGCTGCTTGAGACCTGTTTACATGTCTGGTGACTGTCCTGCCATCGGGACATCTTTCTGCGTATCCCAACCTGGTGGTGACTGGTGACCCCAATGATGGTAATGGTGCCCCAACACTGCCCTGTGATCTCCCTGCCTCTTTCAGTTGAATCCGCACGTTTCTAAGCCACGTGCAAAAAGACTTGTGTGGTTAGTGCGGGGCGGTGACGCAGCTTGGCCAGACTGATGTGGGCAGCAGACCCTGGAGGGAGCTGCCTGGTCACCGCCTTCTCACGGCAGCGAGCTGTGGGGGAGCCTAATCTGGTGGCTGAGGCTCACGGGTGCGGTAGGAGACGCAGCCATGCCCGCGGCCTCACAGGGAAGGGGGCTGGAGGCCGTGTGGCTCTGACAAGGGGCAGTTTGGGAACCACAGTCCAGAGCCGCAGCGGCAGGCGATGGGGGAGGCCCTGACGGAGGAGAGCAGTGCGCACAGGCAGGACAGGTCCACCATCTCGAGGGGCAGGGAGGGTCCCCAGCGTGGTCCCGGCCAGGAGCCCGGATGAGGTGGGCACAGGCCTTGCCTCCCTTTGGGGAGGGGCGACTTCTAGGCTGGTCGTCGGCCTGCACCGGGATCACACCGAGGAGCAAGACAGTCCCTGGCCTTGTCCCTGGGTGGGGACAGTCCAAGCCTCAGGGACCCTGTGCAGGCCTTCCTGGACAGCCAGCCCCAAGGCTGTGTGGTTTCTTAGCTGGGCACATCCCAGTGAATCCGGAACACTCCTGCATGGGGAGGGGGGCCTGCCGTGACTCGCATTCCACGTCTAAAGGGCTCCCCCGGGATGGGGCGGGGGCGGCAATAACCCCAGGCCTCCTGCTCACTGCTGGGGAGGGCAGCAGTCAGAGCTCAGGGCTGAGAGCGCGTGCCGGGGGCAGGGGCTCTGGATGCTGCCGCTCAGGTGGCTCCCTGCCAGGTGCACAGCTCGGGCTGGGAGCAGAAGCCCCCACCGGGCTCCCCGCCCCTTGACGAGCAGCTGCTGCCCAGGGGAAGGCGGGGTCTGTCCCCGGGGCTGCGCCCGCTCAGCCTGGGACCCTCTGCTGGCCAGGTGTTGCCCTGGCAGCCGCACATGCCCCCTCGGTGGGCACACTGCGTCCCCACTAGTGGCTGGCGACCGCACCACCTGACCCGGGCTCTCTCCTCCCCGCAGGCTCACTAACGTCCGTGTTCGTCAGGCTGCCCTGCGGTGGTGTCGGGGTAAGTGTTTCTTTAATGTGTAAATAACGTCCTGTTTGTTCTCGGGGTCCCGATGGTCACAGAAACCGCCGCCCCGCTCTCCGAAGAGCAGGTAATTGCTGCCAGGTGTTTTCCATAAACAGGGTCCACAGGGCGGGGCTGCCCACTGCGCACACGTGCGGCTTCAAAGGCCCCGTGAGCCTGTGAGCATTTTGATGGTGGGTCTGGGGCACTGTCCTCCGGGGAAGGCCGTCTGGCAGCAGGGCTGGCTTCAGGAAACGGGATCTGGTGTGCGGCCCGTCTCATCCAACCCGCCCAGCCACAGTCCCCTGGTCTGGCTCAGCTCGCGGATCCCATCGCCGCATGGGAGCATGTCGATCCCGATCCCAGAGCTGAGCCCCAACCCGAAGCCCCTGATGCCACTCTGACTGTGGGCATGAGATTATGGGCCGTGAGAGGTGGGCACAGCCGTGCCCCCGGGGTTGAGCCCTTGAGCAGAGGTGCGCAGGCAGACACACGGGAGAACTAGGGTCTGTGTTTCACCCCGGCTCTCCCTGCCTGTGGTGGGGGCGCTGAACCCGTCTTGGCGCCCAGCTGCCCCCCAGCACAGCCAGAGCTTCTCCTTCATCCAGGGGGTCTGCCCCCCAACCCGCCGGCCTCTGGGTGAGGAAGGGGCACGGGCAAGGAGAGTGTGCTGGGTTTGGGGGTCAGAGCAGCCCCCTCCCAGCCAGCCTGCTGGCTGTGGGGCTCCGTGCCGGTCCTGGTCCCAGAGAGCCCAGAGGCCCCAGTGGGCGCAAAGGCGTCCCTGCTGGAACTGTGCAGTGGTCGAAGGTCCGCGTAATGACAGATCGCACGGCGGAGCCCAGGTCTGGATTCTGTTATGGAAATGAAACAAAATTGTTTTCTTCCTGAGTCTTTACAAAAATTGCTGCTTTGAAAATTATCCCGTCAGAAAGAGAATAAACGGCATTTATTCATACCACCACCAGGCCCTCCTAGAGTTATTGTATTTTGTATTGTAAATAGGCTGCAATCTCTTAATTCGGGGCAAATTTTTGGCCAGACTTGAAAAGGTTTGGATCTGCACTGCCCTGCAGCCGCTCCGTGCAAGGCAGGATTTATAATCCACAAACGAAAGCGAAATGGGGCCTGGGGGCTGGGGCCTTGAGCCAGGCGACCCCTCCCCGGTGTGAAGTCCAGGTCCCACCCCACCACGGCTGGCTATGGCACCTACCTCCACGTCCAGGCACAGAAACACGCAGGAGCACGGAGACCTGGAGAGTCTTACCAAGAGGAGCCAGGTCAAGAGGGGAGTCCGTCAGAGTGATCGGGGGAGTGTGAGCCGTGCAGTGTCCAAGGGGACTGTCCACTCCCAGCTGTGTGCTGTAATTACTCCTAAGAGGAGGGCTTCCCTGGTGGCTCAGGTGGTAAAGAATCCGCCTGCAATGCAGGAGACCCAGCTTCTGTCTTTAGGTCGGGACGATCCCCTGGAGGAGGGCATGGCAACCCACTCCAGGATTCTTGCCCTGAGAATCCTCTGGACAGAGGAGCCTGGGGCGCTACAGTCCTCAGGGTCGCACAGAGTTGGATACGACCGAGCGACTGACACAAACAGACGGGCAGAGGGCCGAGGTGCCCGTCCTCCTGCCAGGCTCAGCGGGGCCTGGCCGCGCCGCTGGTGCAGCCGCAGCCCTCCTGGGTCTCAGTGTCTCCTTCCAGACCCGAGGGCCAGCCCCCGGGGTGTCGGGATGGCCGCGGAGACCCCAGGCACCCAGGTGTGGTTGGGAGGGCGTGGGTCAGCTGTGGAGACCAGGAAGGAAAGGTCGCTCAAGTGAACATCCAGTTGGTGTAATGGAGGTTTTTCTTGTTTTACACTTTCCCCCCCCAAACCAAGTTGACAGCAACTTCTGCTTTGCTCTCCTCCCGATTTTTTCATTTTTCTTCCAGCCCTGACCTGGCTAGAGGGGGCAGCCCCTCGCAGGCCCTGGGGGCCCACAGCCCACCCAGAAGGGCCACCCCGAGTGTCCGTTTGAAACCTCCGTGTGAGGTCTCCCCAGCTGTCCTCCCGTCCACCTTCGCTGTGGGGAACTGTGGAGGAATCGGGCGGTGGGCCGTTTCCCCCGCCTCCACCACTCCCGTGTGTGGCGGTCACCCCGAGCGGGGCCGCCTCTGCGGTGTTGCACTCCCAGCGCCCTCCCTGGAGCCTTGTTCTTCTGGAACTCAGGGCTCCAAGCCCCCCATCCCCGTGGGTCCATGGGGAGCTGCTGGCCAGCAGCTGGAGGCCCCGAGGCAGTGCAGATCACCGTCAGTTTCTCGGGCGGCAGTGGCAGCCTGGGGTCTTGCAGTGTGGGGCTCGGGGTCTGTCCCTTACCCTGGACCCAATGTTACGTATGGGAGCTTCTGGGCCCTCGAGACAAGCGCAGAGCACAAAGACCCTTCACTGAACGCGAAGCGTCGGTCCATTTTACCGCCTGGCTCTGGTTACTTAGCCAAAAGCCCAAGTTACTGCATTTGGAGGAGAAAGAATCTGAGTGGTTTTTTGCCCAAACCGAGTATCAGGGATGGTACTCTTGCGGACTGCAGCAGACGCCTGGGACTCCCACGCCCTTCTAGAGAGGCTCTGGGAAGCCTGAGTGACAAGCCTGTCCACCTGGAGTGGGGTCTGCAGGGCCTGTGAGAACCTGCTGCCCACGGCAACCCCTTCCAAGCCCTGAACGCTCGGGGCCCAGACACAGGGGCTGAGCTGCAGGTGAGGGTTTGGCACCCCGCCCCCGCCAGGGTCGGCGCCCAGGCCCTGATCATTACGTGGGATGGATGGGTTTCTTTCAATGAAGTCTTGAGGCTTCATCTTCAAAGCAAGATGATTTAAAATACATTTACGAGCGGTTCGAGCTATTTCCTGAGGAGCGTTATTCCGTGCGGGCTCTTCTTTTCAATGACCAAACCGCTGTGTTCTTTAAATAGCTTCCAAATGTCAGAAGAACGCTCTGCACTTAGTCCGGTCTCCACGGCATTAATATTCAACGTTCAAAGACAGGCTTCTGTTCTAAATAATGGTGTGCTGTTATTCATTTCAGTAGCCTCTCAACTAGAATATTGGGGACCAGTTACTTCAGCTCAAGCATCAGTTCAATAAAATCGACGTGAGAGCTGGCATTCCCAGAGGCTGGGCTGGGGATCTTCCCAACCCAGGGATCAAACCCCAGTCTCCCACATCGCAGGTGGATTTCTTTACTGTCTGAGCCACCAACAAAGCAGGAGATACAGGTTCAATCCCTGGGTTGGGAAGATCCCCTGGAGAAGGAAATGGCAACCTGCTCTTCTTGCCTGGGAAATCCCATGGACAGAGGAGCCTGGCGTGCTGCAGTCCATAAGAGTCGGACACGACTGAACAGCAAACAGCTGATTCTAACCCTTCTTAACATTTGCTTTTGCTGACTGTGAGTGTAACTCAGCTGCAGTTGCAGTTTAAAAAAAGAGGTTGGGGGAGCTAGGTAACCTTGACATCACGACTCTTAGCTTGGAGTCACTTGGAGCCACTGAGAAAAGAAATGACACCTCAGAAAGGAGTGAGAACGCAGGTGTGCTAATTTGGGTGCATTTACCATTCTTTTCTTGTTTAGTATTTTTTGGCGTGTCTTCAAAAAAAAAAGTAAGCTGGAATGTGAGCTGTGTTCTGTAATTAGGGAGAGACGAGACCCTCCAGTTTCAGAGGCAGAGCACAGAGGACGTGGCTGGGCGGCGGCGGGGGCGGTGTGACCCTCAGGGCGCCGGGCTCACCGCAGGCGTACTCTCTCCACAGGTGGACAGTGACACCATATGGAACGAGGTGCACTCGTCGGGGGCCGCCCGCCTGGCCGTGGGCTGTGTGGTAGAGCTGGTCTTCAAGGTGGCCACGGGGGAGCTGAAGGTCAGTGAGGACCCGCAGGAGGGGCTTGGGGTGGGGGGAGAGTGCCTGGGGAGGGGGCAGCCGGCCGCCTCTGCTCCCCGCTTCTGCAGGGTACCGGGCGGCTGCGAGGGGGGCGGGTGCCCAGGTCTGTCCCCACGGTTGACCTGCAGGAGACCCTGCCCCTTGTGAGAACACAGAGCCACGCAGCGGTTCTCAGCAAAGCCGATCTTGGAGCCCCGCCCTCTCACTGTGGCTGAAAGACTAGGAGAGATTTTGTCCGTAGGAGTTGTATCATCCATGGCTGAGTAGTCATCAGAGATTGAAAAATGAAGCTTTGTAAATATTTATTAATTTAAAAATAATAGTGCGTCTGGCTTCGTGGCTCAGCTGGGATCGTCATGCCCACTTCTGCATCTGTGGCTGGCGACACGTGGCCTTGGCTGAAGCACACAGAGGCGGTGCAGCCTGGCATAGTGCAGGGCGAGGGGAGGGGGGTCCTCAGGGGACTGCAGGTCTGTGTCTCTGACCCTACACCCCAGTTCAGCGAGGGGTGCTGTCCTGAAGACATGTTGCCGTGTAGACCCTGAAACACACCAGCGGCCTCTGTCCTCCTGCTTTATGAGGGGCTCCGTACCCTGAGCGTGTCGTTTTATCCTGACTTTGCACCATGCTCGATTGTCCAGAGATGAGGGGTCACGGAGGGCCCCAGAGCCTTCAGTCGCCTCTTCCTAGGCAGTGTGCACTGCAGCCCACACCCTGGGAACCGTGCCTGTCACCTCCCGTTTCGTCAGGAGGGTCTCCTCCGCACAGGGATTTTCACCAGGAAGCTCAGATCCCACGCTGACCACAGTCTCGTTCTCCCCGATCTGACAGCCCCGCCGGGCTGGTTACACATCCCCTATCTCTCTGTATGGGCGTTAAAGAGATGTCAAGGTTTAATGACGTTGATAAGTTTCACTGCTTTCTCGGGGCGCTGGCATGGAGCTGCCGCTCCCCTGGGAACCTGTGTGCTCCGCCCACCACCACACCCGCCGCTGGTCAGCTCTCAGCTACACGGGAGCGGGCACAGAGCTGTGGGGGTACTGGAGAGGCCCGGGTTGTGGGGTCCTGTCCAGGGACGGGGAGATGGTTGGGTGGTGCCGAGGAGAGGCTTCCACCAAGTGCACACCCAGCCCAGTCTCTGCAGAAGGCTGGGCACACTTCCCATGCCTGGCCAGCATGGTCCATGGCCCTGGGGGCTCCGTTGCAGACCTTGACCACATAGCTTCCTGGGCTTGCAAGACCGGGCGTGCTGGTCTAAACCGTCTTTATTACGGCGGCTGCAGGATGGTTTGCAGATGGTCCTTTTAAAGCATAAGTGATTTCGGGGCCTGGAGGGGGCAACCTGCAGCTCTTCTCCAGCCTTTGCTCACAGGCGATAGTGGTCCTTTTTTTGCACTGCCCAGTCCCCGGGGAGCTGAGCCGCAGAGACAGCAGGGAAGCTGACATTATGGCCCAACCAGGGAGCAGCCTAGCCCCGTCAGATTCATTTGCTCCAGCGTTCCCATCCAGTTACTTCCTGCTGGTTATAATCAGAGCAGGGCCACAGGCACCCCTTCCCCTCCTTCCCAGACTCCCCCGCTCAGCAGCCCGCAGCCTGGCCAGCAGACTGTTGCGGATGGAAAGTCAGGAGTGAGCTGACCTTTTGTCTCAGTGATCTGTGATGACAGCAGGCCTCTCACAGAAGGGACCTGGGTGTCTCCGAAGCGCTCACAGGGAGCCCTGGGTCCTGCCCGCGTCTGCGCCCGGGGGCGGCTGGAAACCATGCAGACTCTGCCTGTGCTCAAGAGCAGTCTGTGATCTTTTTCTCACTGACCTGAAACCAATCTTCTGTCCCTGTCTCTCCCCGCTGGTGTCGTGCCTAGAATGGCTTTGCTGTGGTCCGCCCTCCAGGACACCACGCAGAGGAGAGCACGCCCATGTAAGTGGACACATGGTCGCTCTCGGGCAGGGGACACACGGCTGTCTCACACCCCTCCCGTGTGCCGGGCCAGCAGCATGTGCAGCTGGAGTTGGCTGTGACTCCGGAAAGATGCGGGTTGGGGTGGCAGGGGGCACAGAGGGGAGGCCGAGGGTGCAGAAGTGAGTCCAGAGGCGCCACCTCCTTGTCTAGCCCAGGAACAAGCCCAGGAAAGGGAACATCAGCTGTCCCAGGAGGAGTTCAGGGGGTTCGTCCTTGTTCTAGACCTCGGGTCTGCTCACGTGTGGCCTTCCAGCCGACCTGCTCATGCTCTGGTACCGTGAGGCTCAAGTCGCCAGGCCACGACTACAGTGGTCAGCTGTCCAGCCTGTGTTTCGGGTTGTGGAGCTGGCTGAGGTGGCGGGGGGTGGCATGTGGACTCAGGGTCCATCCCTGTCCAGAAGCCCCCTGCAGGAGTCACAGGACTTGACCCCACAAGTTGTGCCCAAAGTGGACACAGGAAACCCTCAGCAAGCGCCATATGGGGCTTCTACCCAGGGCCTGAGACAGAAGACTCAGGGTTGGGGTCATCAGGAGGAGGCGACGGGCGGAGCCTGGAAGGCTGAGCGCCGGCCTGTCGGCTGGTGAGGCACACACATGCAGACAGAGCCGCAGGGAGAAGCAGGAAGCACGCAGGCAGGGAGCTACCTTGACCCCAGTGGGGCGTCGGGATGCGGCTGCAGGAAGGGCCCTTGCTGTAGAGGGAGCTGTCGTCACCCACGTGCGTCCCTCCCTGGCCCAGGACAGTCCGCATGACCCAGCAGCAGGTGCTGACCGACTGGGTATCTGCTCTGAGGTCACCTTTCTAATCTGAGTCTGGCTTGTCACATATTCTAGACAGTGGGCTCAGGGGGACCCAGATGGAGCCTGGAGGAGTCTCGTCGCTGGAGGCTGTCTTGGGGGTCCAGAGGCCAGCAAGGCAGGAAAGGCTACGGGTGCTTGGTACCCCTTCCAGACAGCCAGCCTGCACCCTCAAAACAAACCCACCTAGGCTTCTCAGCTCCTGTGGCAATTCAAGTTTAGGAGATTTTCATTTTTACTCGACTCACTTTCTTAGCTTGTTTTTCCCGTCCTCTCAAAGCCTCTCTCGAATCATTGTATACATCCTAGAACACAGAAAGATAAGCGGGGAGGGAGTAAAATAGTAACTAATGTGTTCCGTGGGCCTTCGTGCCTCTTGGGAGGCTGGTCAGTGCATGTCCCAGGAGGTGTCCTCGGGATTCTCTAGTGTTCTCGAACAAGCTGTGTACAAACTAATCAGAGCCCACATTTTATCTCCGTTTCTCCTGATTCGCCCCTGTAGGGGGTTCTGCTACTTCAACTCCGTAGCCATCGCTGCCAAGCTTCTCCAGCAAAGGCTGAGCGTGAGCAAGACCCTCGTGGTGGACTGGGTGAGTTGGGGGGCCCTGGGGCGCTGCCAGCTTGTCCCTACCCCACCCCCGCTCCAGCAGACAGAGGGAAGGCAGGCTTTCCCACCTCCGCTGACAACTGGATTTGCGGACCTGCACTTTGTGGAAACTCCCTCAAAGATGCAGAAAGTAAAAGCCCAAATCCGAGGAGTGTGACAGCTCCTACCAGCCCTTCCTGTCAGTGACCCCGGTTCTGAAGTGTCCGGAGACAGGCTGGTGGTTGAGGGCAGCAGCTAGAGGGTGGTCTTGCCAAGCCTCGTAGGAGGGTGGGGGGCAGGCGGGGCTCGTGAGCCCTTGGCACTGACGGCGGCCCGGCCAGCTGCCTCTGTCACTCCTGCTTCTGCCGGGTGACCCGGTTTTTACCGATTTAACCCCCTGCCCCATTTTCCCACATGACGGGCCGCTTCTGACAGTGCCCTGCCTCACAGGGTACAGTCTATGAAAAACGCTGTAGAATAGCTGAATTCCAGAGGTGGGAGGTGGGCACTCAAGGTGTTCACTTTATTATTGTTTTTCAAGCCATAGATGGCAAGGGGAGGGGAGAAAATTCCCTTTGGAGTTTATGATCCATTTCATAATATTTTTAGTTAAAAAAAAAATCAGATACTTCAGGCGGGATTATCCTTTATGCTGCAGAGTTCCTCCTGGGTTTGGGAAAAGTAAAACCGGAACACAGCCCGGGACACCCCAAGCTCCGGGCGCTGGTGCCGGGGCTGCAGGGCATGGGCTGCTGACCCTGGTCCTCACACGCCCAGTGCCTGCTCCGTTCAGCCCAGGGAGCCCCTCGTCAGCCCCCCCGTGGGGAGCAGTCAGAGATGCTGGGGGCGTGAAGCCCCTGCAGAAGGCGGGCGCTCGCCGGCTGCCATCCAGGGCTGCGCCGGAGGCTCTGCTGTGGCCACAGACGGCAGCGGGCGGCACCTGCCCCGCCCTCACCCTCAGGCCTCTGTGGAGTCCAGCTGGTCCCCCGCTTCCAGCTGTTCTTCTGTGTTTTCTCCAATGAGCTCAGACAGCATTCATGCGCGGATTCTCAGCAGTTCCTGGGCTGAAAACTGCGGTTCGTCTGCAGCCCGCAGCTCACGCGCTGGCCGCCAGCCACCCACTCGTGTGGCTTGTCACCCCACTCGGGGCCTCGCACCCCCGCTCTCAGTCCCCGGCGGAGCCGGCTCTGAGCCTGCGCCCCCAAGTGAGCAGCTGTGGGAGCCGCAGGCTGGCAGTAAGGGCGGGCTGCCCAGCTCCCCAGCCTGCCCCTTGCCCCAGGGTTGGCAACACACTGATCAAATGACCCTGCCCGGAAACAGCAGCCCCCGGGGCAGTGAGACACCCTGCGAACCTGCCGCAGGCCGTGCCCTGAGAGCCCCGAGCCGGGGAGCTTACCCCCGCTGGGCGGGAGGTGCTGGCTCACGGGAGGGCGCCAGCGCTGAGCACCCCCCGCCCCACAGGATGTGCACCATGGGAACGGAACCCAGCAGGCCTTCTACAGCGACCCCCGCGTGCTCTACATCTCCCTGCACCGCTACGACGACGGCAACTTCTTCCCGGGCAGCGGCGCGCCTGACGAGGTGAGCAGGGCTCTGTCCGCGGGCGCAGCCTGGGGGCTGGGGGCACGCCCGTGAGCAGAGGGGGCCCGGCGTGACGAGGGGAAGCCGTCAGCCCGGATCCCTCAGGTGCTCCCATGCGGGCCACGTCTAGTCCATGTGCAGACGACATCCTGGGAACCCTGGTTCTAGCCTGGGCGGGCCAAGGGCTTGGGCCAGTGAGCGCGGGTGCCCTCGCCTTCGGGAAAGGCTGCTGCACAGGCACCATGTGTGTCCAGGGCGGCGGCCCTCTCGCCGGTCGAGTGCCCACGGTGGGCTCCCGGGTGACCCCCGAGACTCCAGCGAAGGTCCGTGTTCTGAGCGGAGAGGCCCGACAGTAGGGAATCCTGTCCAAGGAGAAAGACAGGCCCGCCCGCCTCGGGGTCTCGTCCTGGAAGGGATGTCAGGGCAGACGGCCAGCTCGCAGCGGTCCCCGCAGCCCTTCACGGTGTGGCCCCTCCCTCAGGCAGGGCACAAGGCCCCCACACTCTGTAGGTGCGGGGGAACGGGGTTCCTGCCTCTGAAAACGCCCCATCCTGAAAGGCAGCGTGTTGAGGGCGGGTGGGTGGGCGAGGGGCACACCCCAAGGGCCGCCCAGGTCGGGTCATGGCATGCATTTCTCTCCTCCGTGCAGGTGGGCACGGGCGCCGGCGTGGGCTTTAACGTCAACATGGCTTTCACCGGCGGCCTGGACCCCCCCATGGGAGACGCAGAGTACCTCGCAGCCTTCAGGTGAGGGTCCTGGCTTCCACCCCGTGGGGCACTTAGGGAGCAGTCGGGAACCCCCCACGGGGGCCCAGCTCCTGTGGGCTTCACCGTTCTCCTCTGACCTTCACCTTCCCTCGTGAGCACGCCCCCTCCATCCCTGGGCAGTGCTGTGTGCTGGCACTGCAGGAACCGGTCTTGCTGTCTCTGCGTTTTGGGGGATGAACCCCAAGGCTTCTCACAGTCTGCTCTTCAGGCCAGAGGTGGCATCCCCAAGACTGTTTCTCACCTTCCGTCTGCAGGGTTCCCGTCTTGTGCGTCTCATGGAAACCAGGACTCCGTCTGGGGTCTCAATAGTAAGAAAGTGAGGGAGGCTGGGGGAAGGTGTCAGAAAGCATGAGGTTAAGGAGAATCGGGTGCTGCGGTCTGAAAAGGCTCCTGATCTCCTAATTCTTCTCTCAAAAAACCTTCTGTGAGATGATGGGAAACAGAAGTGAACATCCCTCCTCTGCTGACATAAAAATCGGGAGGTGACTCCCTCGGTCACCCCGGTTCCGTTGTGTTAGGCTGGGCTGGGGGAGTCAGGTACAAGGCGATTCTGTAAAGCCGTCTTTGCTCTTGTCATCGAGCCGTGCTTTCTGCTTCAATCTGGGCCACATTGAAGGGACTCCTGGGGCTGGTAGCACTAACCAGCTACCTCCTGGTTAGTAGGAGATTAGTAGGAGGAAACCCCGCCTCCTGTTGCGGTCAGAGCAAGTGGCTGGGGGGTGGGGGGCGGGGAACGGGGGGGCAGCCCCTGGCAAGTGTGCGTCCAGGGCCCCTCGGAAGGAGGAAAGTTTTCCTCAGTAGCGAAGCCCAACAGACCTTCCGTCTTTGTTTGAGACATGGCCTCTGCATCAGGCTTTGGAGCCCATCAAGTTTCCAAGGGGCTTTCCTTCCTTCCTCTTGAGTGCGTGCTCTGGTTGTCCTGCATGCGGGCACGTGTGTGTGTGTGTGATGTGCGTGTATCTGTGTGTGTGTGATGTGCGTGTATCTGTGTGTGTGATGTGTGTGTATCTGTGTGTGTGTGATGTGCCTGTATCTGTATGTGTGTGTGTGTGTGATGTGCCTGTATGTGTGTGTGTGTGATGTGCCTGTTATCTGTGTGTGTGTATGTGTGTGTGTGTGATGTGTCTGTATCTGTGTGTGTGATGTGCCTGTATCTGTGTGTGTGTGATGTGCCTGTTATCTGTGTGTGTGTGTATGTGTGTGTGTGTGATGTGTCTGTATCTGTGTGTGTGTGTGATGTGTCTGTATCTGTGTGTGTGATGTGTCTGTATCTGTGTGTGAGATGCGCCTGTATCTGTGTGTGTGTGATGTGTCTGTATCTGTGTGTGTGTGATGTGTCTGTATCTGTGTGTGTGTGATGTGTCTGTATCTGTGTGTGTGATGTGTCTGTATCTGTGTGTGTGATGTGCCTGTATCTGTGTGTGTGTGATGTGCCTGTTATCTGTGTGTGTGTGTATGTGTGTGTGTGTGATGTGTCTGTATCTGTGTGTGTGATGTGCCTGTATCTGTGTGTGTGTGATGTGCCTGTTATCTGTGTGTGTGTGTATGTGTGTGTGTGTGATGTGTCTGTATCTGTGTGTGTGATGTGCCTGTTATCTGTGTGTGTGTGTATGTGCCTGTTATCTGTGTGTGTGTGTATGTGTGTGTGTGTGATGTGTCTGTATCTGTGTGTGTGATGTGTCTGTATCTGTGTGTGAGATGCGCCTGTATCTGTGTGTGTGTGATGTGTCTGTATCTGTGTGTGTGTGATGTGTCTGTATCTGTGTGTGTGATGTGTCTGTATCTGTGTGTGTGATGTGCCTGTATCTGTGTGTGTGTGATGTGCCTGTTATCTGTGTGTGTGTGTATGTGTGTGTGTGTGATGTGTCTGTATCTGTGTGTGTGATGTGCCTGTATCTGTTTGTGTGTGATGTGCCTGTTATCTGTGTGTGTGTGTATGTGTGTGTGTGTGATGTGTCTGTATCTGTGTGTGTGTGTGATGTGTCTGTATCTGTGTGTGTGATGTGTCTGTATCTGTGTGTGAGATGCGCCTGTATCTGTGTGTGTGTGATGTGTCTGTATCTGTGTGTGTGTGATGTGTCTGTATCTGTGTGTGAGATGCGCCTGTATCTGTGTGTGTGTGATGTGTCTGTATCTGTGTGTGTGATGTGTCTGTATCTGTGTGTGTGTGATGTGTCTGTATCTGTGTGTGTGTGTATGTGTGTGTGTGTGATGTGTCTGTATCTGTGTGTGATGTGCCTGTATCTGTGTGTGATGTGTCTGTATCTGTGTGTGTGATGCGCCTGTATCTGTGTGTGTGTGTGATGTGCCTGTATCTGTGTGTGATGTGCCTGTATCTGTGTGTGTGTGTGATGTGTCTGTATCTGTGTGTGTGATGTGTCTGTATCTGTGTGTGAGATGCGCCTGTATCTGTGTGTGTGTGATGTGTCTGTATCTGTGTGTGTGATGTGTCTGTATCTGTGTGTGTGTGATGTGTCTGTATCTGTGTGTGTGTGTATGTGTGTGTGTGTGATGTGTCTGTATCTGTGTGTGTGATGTGCCTGTATCTGTGTGTGTGTGTGATGTGTCTGTATCTGTGTGTGTGATGTGCCTGTATCTGTGTGTGTGTGATGTGCCTGTTATCTGTGTGTGTGTGTATGTGTGTGTGTGTGATGTGTCTGTATCTGTGTGTGTGTGTGATGTGTCTGTATCTGTGTGTGTGATGTGTCTGTATCTGTGTGTGAGATGCGCCTGTATCTGTGTGTGTGTGATGTGCTGTTATCTGTTGTGTGTGTTTATGTGTGTGTGTGGTGATGTGTCTGTATCTGTGTGTGTGATGTGCCTGTATCGGTGTGTGATGTGTCTGTATCTGTGTGTGTGATGCGCCTGTATCTGTGTGTGTGTGTGATGTGCCTGTATCTGTGTGTGTGTGATGTGCTGTTATCTGGTTGTGTGTGTGTATGTGTGGTGTGTGTGATGTGTCTGTATCTGTTGTGTGTGTGTGATGTCGTCTGTATTGTGTGTTGTGAGTGTGTCTGTATCTGTGTGTGAGATGCGCCTGTATCTGTGTGTGTGTGATTGTGTCTGTATCTGTGTGTGTGTGATGTGTCTGTATCTAGTGTGTGTGTGATGATTGTCTGTATCTGTTGTGTGATGTGTCTGTATCTGTGTGTGTGATGTGCATGTATCTGTGTGGCGTAGGTGTGTGATGTGCCGGTTATTCTGTGGGTGTGTATGTGTGTGTGTGTGTTGTGTCTGTATCTGTGTGTGTGTGTTGATGTAGTCTGTATCTGTGTGTGTGATGTGTCTGTATCTGTGTGTGAGATGCGCCTGTATCTGTGTGTGTGTGATGTGCCTGTTATCTGTGTGTGTGTGTATGTGTGTGTGTGTGATGTGTCTGTATCTGTGTGTGTGATGTGCCTGTATCTGTGTGTGATGTGTCTGTATCTGTGTGTGTGATGCGCCTGTATCTGTGTGTGTGTGTGATGTGCCTGTATC